>NC_043763.1:11550893-12150893 GCF_902148845.1 Salarias fasciatus
ACTTGGTTTTAAAATCATCTCGAACAAAATGTTCCTGCTGGCGACCAAAATGTAAGAATGTAAAGTGATGAAAGATGGCAACTGAGTGTCTTCGCTCTATATTTTCTGAATAATTCTGCATTTGAAATGTGAGCAGATGCAAATGCCACTAAATCTATGAGGCAAGAGATGGAAGATGAGGATATTTTAATGGGGAACACATTCCTACAAGGAGACAGATTCTCTCCTCTCCGGCCGTGGAGATCATGTATCTGGCCCCGTGTCAGGTCCCGTCACCCACTCATACCATGACTCACTCTGGTGAGAACTGGGTAACAGAGTTGGTGGAGGCGCTGCCCGGCTCTCACAAGGCCTCCCTGAAGGGGTGTAAGGTTCTGCGAGACTGTAGTCTTGGTAGATTGTATCTCCTCGCCCCCCTGCAACCCCTGTGTGGCTATCCTGTTCGGCAGAAAATGCGGCGTTGAAAGTGAGCTCGCCGCATCACAGAGGAGCACAGAAGACTGCTCTAAGGGACAGGTCTGTGTGAGTCCTCTTATTAACTACCAGAGCCGCCCCTCATCTCAACCTAATGGATCCCACTTATGCTGTCATCGCCATGCCAACCAGCTGTCAGCTTTGGTGCATCGAGTCCTTTGTGTTTCAGAGGGATGCAACTGTGTGGCGTTGATCTGTCTCAGCCTCCAACAAGCCTCCACCTCAAAGGAACCACCAAAGTAAATGCTTCTCTTCTCCGAGATCCGTTGATTAAGAGGGGAAAAACAGCGACTGACACCTTATTGTAAAGCCTGAATACATTAAGATAAGAGGACCCGAGTCCAGGTCAAAGAAAGGCCTATTTATTGAGGCTAGACAGGCCGCATACGAAATCTGTCGGCAGCTGTTGACTAGTTGACTTCAGAGGATTAAGCCAGCAAAAAGGAATATGCAAGATCAGCAAGGTTTCTGCTGAACAGAGTTGGCACCGGCTGCTGTGCAAGTTAATAATCCAAGAGACAAAGACGAACACATGTAATCTATCAGATCAAAGTCAACGGAGTTATAGCGGCGCCGCGAACGCGCCAGCCCCAACAGCGGATTCATTTTGTGCAAAAACAATATGCAGTAATCTCTGCTTTAATATCTGGTGAACAGCGCAGCGTGTTGACATGCAATTTATTTATTTATTATTTTTTATGACTGTGATATCATGCCCACACACTCAAAGAGATGAGAGTTTTTGTTTGCTGGAGAATATAGGTCACCTCCTCTCTGCCTGGATGTCACATGGTAACAGACATACCGTGCAGCAATGCAACAAAGATTAGAAGCTTTTGAGAGGCAATGGCTATATTTGTCCTACAGTTGGTTCTGGGTTTAGTTGAGGTCTGCAAGGCACTGAGATTTACAGGCGCCCATCTAGACATTAGCGGCGAGGGTGAGGATACAATACAGTTATAATTTTAATCCGGAGTCGCAGATTACTGGGTGTAATCCGGCGGATATGCCCACTCAGAACTGAGAAGAAGCTGAGGAATGGCTCCATCTGAGACCAGAAATATTTCACAGAAACTTTCCCACACTTGTATTCCTGGTGTGACGTATTTATTTTGTGCTGAGGGTCTTATGTAACACTTCGTGTGGGTCAAAAATAACACAGCCTTGCATTATCCCTCAGAGTTTGTGGAAACCACCTACAGACGCATGCAGAGCCGCGTCCCATCACCGTCGACTGATCCCAAAGGGGGATTACATTTACTACATGTGTAATTCGAGATGCACTGCTGTACAAGGAGCTTTATTTGAGTGAAGAAGATGGAGGAGAAGAGAGTTCATCCACAGAGATGCATTCCTCCTTGCCTCATCACTCTCTCTGACCTTCCTGTGTGTGTTTGTGTGTGTGTGTGAAGGATTAGGCCCGTGGGCTGGGCTGGTGGTCTTCCCAGGCTATTTTTATGAAGATGATAGTCCCCCTGATCCTTTTGGAAAATTGATAGGACCACATGGTTCAAAATTCAAATGTAATTAGCTGACTGTCAGTCAAATAGTGGGTGAATTTGAATATTTAATCAGGTGGGAGAGAGAGAGACAGACCTGTGGATGATGGAAGCAAACAAAGTGGGAGTCTGGAAATAGCTCCGCAGCTTCTGTCCGCTTTTGTTGCTCAACAATGAGTTTTAAATGCGGCTACAAGAGGATGGCTATTAGCAAGATGGCCATCGCTTAAATTGTCATTTCTGCTCCTCCTCTTTCGTTTCGCTGAGGATGGATTGAACATCCACAGGCCTGCAGCGTCTCCCTTCTGAAGTGCTGCCAAGGCCCTCTCAATAGCCACTGAGAGGTCCTGGCAATATAGTTCAGTACCTGGCAACCACAAAGCTGCTGGCACCTACCTCTCATAAACCATCTGCAACTGCTTGTGTGTGTAGCAGGAACTGACAGAGGCCACAAGTGTGTCCAGAACTCATCACGACATCGAACTGGCCAAACTATCCCGCTATGGTGCTAATGACCAAACCCGATACTGTCAGGACAAGATTAAGATGAAATCTAACCTTTTATCAGATTTAGGTAATTAACAATTCGTCTCTGACTTCAATTTCCCCCAACAGTCATGTTCTTCTTGCCGAGTTGCAGTGGTTTCCAGTATTTTTGGATGAAGCAACGTCGATTAAATCCGTTCAATGGGCTGGTGATCCGTGCAGCGTCAGCTCCCTTAAAAGGTTCAGAATGATGTCGGCGAGCATGTCCATTCTCCCCAGAGATTACCGCTAATAAGAGACCCTGTATTTATAGAAGAGCCCCCCGAGCGGACACCCCCATAATCCTGCCTGACCCCTTTTTCATCCCCGTGTCCGCCGCTCAGCCTCCACAGTCCCTGCATTCAGCCTCAGCCTCGCCCTGTATCAACTGAGGTACAGACTTCATGAACACAACACTGCTTTTCCACGTCTTTCTTTTTTTTTTTCCTTCTTTCAAAGAAGGAGAAAATTGCTTGGCTTCCTCTGTACTTGCTTGTTGAGAAGGGAGAAGAAATTGTCTGGACTATTACTGAGCACTTTCAGTCTTACCTGTTCCTTCTTATTGTCCAGCTTTCCTGCTTCTCTTTTGACCCACAGCTAAGAAGAGCAGACCGCGATGTCTATGCCCGAGCGCTTCGACTGCCATTACTGCAAAGACTCCCTGCTGGGGAAGAAGTACATAATGAAAGAGGACACACAGTACTGCACTAAGTGCTATGAGAACCTGTTTGCGAACTGTTGTGAGGGTTGCTCTTTACCGATTGGCTCTAACTGCAAGGTAAGTAGAACAACGAGCACTGATCTGAGAATAACGACTCCCATGTCAGTAATGTGAATTTAAATTATCTGCTCGTATTTCCAGTGAGATCTAGTCTGTCTTACAGTTTCTCTTGAAGTTTTTTTTTTTTTTTTTTCGAACACATATAAATTTTCCATGGATGCTTGAAGTTAAAGAAATCTTTTAAATGCCATGTTAAATATGCACAGGACCTGTCCTACAAGGACCGCCACTGGCATGAGCAGTGCTTCAAATGTTCAAAGTGCAGCCGCTCTCTGGTGGAGAAGGCCTTCGCCGCCAAGGATGATTTGCTGCTGTGCACCGAGTGCCACGCCAATGACTACTCGTCCAAGTGCAACACCTGCAGAAAACCGTCATGCCAGGTATCATGAAGATACCTAGATATCATGGAGCACAATTGTAAATAGGTCAATGATTGATGTTATAAATCATTTAGAACCAACTTTAACCAGAACTGAGCAGAAAATAGTGAAGATATCAGTATTAGAGCCACAGCTACTTTACTGCTCGCGAAACAATATTAACATTCAGGTGAGTTTGTGAGAGCAGACAGCGTTGTACAGCTTAATTATTCCAAAATTAGTCTGTTAGCAGTTCAGATTGTTGTTTTGTAATTAAAAAAAAGAACATATTAAATTTATGTGTTTGGTAACTACTAATGACTGAACTAAATCTAAGTGAAAATCATATTACTTACAATAATTAAGAAGTAGTATTGAGTATTCTTTCATATAAATTATTGTACCATCTGTTGCTGCTTTGGACTTTCCAAATTCAGAGATAAAAATCACAACAAAACACTTTCTAAAACTAAAACATTCGCGTATATGGGAAAAATTAACACTTTATGAAATGTTCAACAATTATTTTTGCAAGGTATGGCTATAAGGGTCATATACTTAAAGCTGTATAGTTTCCTAACCTTTTAGATGACGATTGAAAATTTAGTTTATTATGAAGCCACAGAGTCGTGAAGTCAGATTTCCATCCTTCTGTTTTGTACGTTTCCTTTTGGGATGAGATTGCATCTATTTAACCGTGTAACTCTGTGAACTCTGACACTGTGCTGTGCTGAAGTGACATTAGGATAAAGAGATATGTTAAAATATAATTTATCTACACTCAAAAAAAAAGAAAGGAAAATACACACCCGATGCAAATTTAGGTACAATAACATTTGCATACATTGTTACAAGTTTTATCACATGTAACACAACAAACAAAACCTTACATTGTTTTATTATTCCCAAATGTTTTACAAAGAATACATAGATGAGACAGTCTCTTTCCAACAGAGAAAGCAGGGCTATTTTCAGCTGCAGGGTGTTTCTGTCATGGAGGTACCATATGCTGACGGAGCTGTTCTCCTCCTGTGTGCCAGGTTCTCGTAAAATGGAATACAAGGGGAACAGCTGGCATGAGACCTGCTTCCTTTGCCACCGCTGCCAGCAGCCAATAGGAACCAAGTCCTTCATCCCTAAAGACGCTGATTACTTTTGTGTGCCCTGCTTCGAGAAGCAGTTTGCATACCAGTGCTGCGCCTGTAAGAAGGTAGGGTTACAGCTGAGCGCCTCACGTGTATCGACTGATGCGGTAAATCTCCTGACTCGGAGGTTTGCTTACCTTGAGGCTGCAAAGTCAACTGACAAAACGCTGAGAGAATGACATTGTGAGAGTTTCGGCAGTCTCTTTTTCTTTTTTTTTCTTTTTTTCTCTGACACGGATTTGTGATATTTTCAAGGCTATAACCACAGGTGGAGTCACCTACCAGGAGAAGCCCTGGCACCGGGAGTGTTTCCTCTGCATTGGCTGCAGGAAGCAGCTGTCAGGCCAGCGATTCACCTCTCGGGAAGATTACCCGTACTGCCTCGAATGCTTCAGCAACCTGTATGCAAAGAAGTGTGTGGGCTGCACCAAGGCTATTACTAGTGAGTCACAAGCTGTGTTTATGTTTCATTCACTCCGACACCAGGCTGTTCTTCTTGTATTTAAAACCCTCACTTACACTTACATAGGAACCTTCAGGTAGAGAATGGACAGGTTTTTCATTAACCTTTGCAGCATGAAAATAAGGAAATCTTTGTTGTTCTGCAGGTCTGGCCGGGGCCAAGTACATCTCCTTTGAGGAGCGCCAGTGGCACAGCGAGTGCTTCACCTGCATGCAGTGCGCGATATCGCTGGTGGGACGCGGATTCCTACCAAGCGCGACAACGTTCTGTGCACCGACTGCGGCAGGGAGAAATGACCTTTTCGTGGAAGGATCCCACCTTTGGTCCCAGTGACAACAACAGCTCATAGTCTCATACAGATGTTGCCGAGCCGTGATGAAAAATACCTTATTAGCATGCCTGGTACATACACAAACTGAATGTCAAAAGCTTGTTTTGCTGCTGTGAATGACCATGGCTTCTCTTCCACACACTGCCACAGAAAGACGCATAAACTACACTTCACTGCACAATCTTCCACTATTTACATTACATTATACAAACATCACGTCAAAACAATTGCCAAATAAATTTCGCCAAAATGTTTGATGCTTAAAATAGGTTTAATCTTCATTATACTGATGATTTTATTGCATAGTTAGATGGAAGAGAGCCATACTAATGCAACAATAAATGATGCATGATTTGCCTGGTTTTTCATGTGAAATGCTTCAAACTCTAAAAGCTGTTGCAATAAACACAATTCGAGACTTTTTTTCTGATCTTGTGTCTCTCTGACAATCTAGTAGTAAAACTACTTGAGGCGTTATAGATGCACACGGTTGTAGAGCCGCTGTCTCTCTTCATTCTTATCACCGTTAGCTCTAAAAAGCCGGCGCTTCATGGTTGCCACTTCACTCAGCCCGTGCTTACTCACAAGGCGTCCCTCGTCCTGAACTAGCTCAGCCCTCCTGAGAGCAACATGAGCCATGTCTGACAAAGCTGCAGACATGAGAAGGCTGGCACGAAAGGCTCGACTTGGTACAGTGATGCATAAAACCAACACGGTGACCTGGAAACACCCGGACAGAAGACACAGCTTAGGAAAAGGTAGAGGGATCCTAAAAACGAATAGATGAGACATGAATGGTGAATGGGCGTTACGTTGTTAGGAGCATTCACCATTTCACACATAAATGAAGACGGCTGCAATGCAAGGAGCTCAGTCCATCCATCGGGAGCAGGTTGGAGTTCTGATCTGGACGTGACCTGCTCTGCCAACCGACGGCAGCAGTTTACCTCAGCTGTTTTATTGAAGCTTCTTTTCTTTGTGATAGTTTATAAATCCCTTGAAGGTCCAGATTATTTAGTATCTTCTTCAATTATTCTGTGACACTTCGAATTTCAGTGCTGAGCATTTTTTGTCTTGAGTTAAAAAAAAAAAACTCAGCTGCCTTTTGAAAAAGCAAAAACTGCTATCACGGTCTAAAAGTAAGTTGTGACAGTTATAACTGTAATGGTAGGTTCAAAAAGCAGATCTTTTTAAGAGCACATTCATTCATTGGACTATGATTGCTATAAAACACACACACACACACACACACGCACACACGCACACACACACACACAAACACCCCAGCTGTACTGTTGCCTCTTGACCTCTTCACACTCAAGTCATGCAGTTTGTAAACACGCCATATATAGTGTGTTGTGCACATCACTGCTTCCTGTGTGTCTATTATCCACTGACCACTTCGGCCTTTCCACATACCAAGCACACCAATGACCGCCGCTGCGGCCACCTCTAAACATCCGTCTTCCTCACCATCGCACGTTGCAGCGACGCTTGTAAAAAGCTGGTTTTCTTGGTGAGGGCGCTGGATGAGTTGTGTAAGTGTCCTCACATGGCAGGATGAGCGCCGTAAAAACGCTGACATGGACTTCCTGTCAGGATATAGTCACATGGGACACAGAAGTACTTTATAGTACATAAACTTGTGGAGGAATTAGAGGGAGACTGAACAGCAGAGAGGTAGGGGTGTCTGATTTTATATTTCACTGAAGAATAGCAGCAGCTTTGATTTGAGCAGATATATATTTCATGCCGGTTTTTCACAGTAAAAAGATTTAGTATTAAAGAATTATTTTCCACTCTGCTTGCTGGTGAGTTATTGCTTGACTTCAGCTGCATTTGCCTCTTTAATCTTTTCAGAACCATCATAAACTTGCACAATGGCTTTTAGAGCCTTCAGACTGTCACATGTGTACGAAAAGCAAGCGGCATCAAAAGAAAAGGGCAAATCCGGCATTCACTGCGTCGAGTGCTACGACCGAAATGTGTACGTGGGGACGAGAGACGCATCAGTCCAGCACTTCATCACCACCGGTGACACGAACGGAGACCTGAGTCTCGGCTCAAGCGGACTCAGAGAAGGTAGGGCAAGGAAACTGGGCTCAAGCAACCCCGTCGCCCAGCTGAGGACAGTCCCAGTTTTCAACCATCTGCTGGTCCTGTGGGACCGCAGCATCAGCGCCCTCAACATGTTCTCCTTGGAGCCGGTGTCAGCTCTGAAGAAGATCCAGCACGTGTCTTTGTTCGAGGTGTGCGACTCGTCAGCGCGGACAGGAAGTGTGGAGATGGTGACGTCGTCCAGCCGCCGGAAGGTGATCCGGATCCACACGGTGGGAGTGGACCGGTGGGAGGTCGTCAAAGAAATCCCTATGCAGCAAGATCCAGTGGCCTTGGCGGTGGATGGAGCGAGCCTGTGCGTTGCCACTAGCGACAGGTATCTCCTCTGTGACACTCAGAGCGGGAGCAGCGAGGAGCTTTTCCCTCACGATCACAGCAGGCAGCACGTTGTGGTCGCTCGGTGGGGCCAGGCGAGTTCCTCCTGAACGGGCCTGAATATTTAGGTGAGAGCAACTGTAACGGCCGCCTGGTGCAGATGTCATGTATGCATACAGCAGAAATGCATCTGATATCAGATCACACACAGATCCATGCAGCCCGAGGCTGTTTGTTTTACCAACATATTACTTCCGCCCTCGTCCCTTCAGGCATGTTTGTGATGAAGACAGGGATATGCCAGCGCCCTCCCCTGCAGTGGCCCCAGGAGGTGCTGGCAGCCAGAGTATGTTTCCCTTACATACTAACCCTGCAGCCCCAAACGTTGTCTGTCTACAGCATGTTAGATCAGCAGTGCAAACAGACTGTGAGTCTCAATGAAGCAAAGGGGCTTCTTTCCACATCAGGTAAACCGACACCATCAATTCACCGCAGATTGTAGACTGAAAATATGCCAAAACCTCAGCTGTGTTTTATTTTTTTCGAAGATGCTGCCGTGTTGCTCTCCGTTTGCACTTGTTCAATCATTCTCTTTGCTCCTGCCGTTCCCACGCACGGAGTGTTTCTTAAAAAAAAAAAACAAATCTCCCCTCAGATGGTGCGCTGGTGTTCACAGAGAGAGACATTTTCAGCCTGAGCATGGTGCCGTTCAGGGAGCAGATCCAGGCTCTCGCAGGACATGAGAGGTTTGAGGAGGCCTTGTTGCTGCTGGAGGGAGTTCAAAGTCATCGACCACTGGATTCACACAAGGTGAAATGTGACTTATAGACACACAGCGGGGCACAAAGTGTCCCTGCTTTGAAATGTGGCTGTTTGTGTGACTTCACTTCTTTTTCATTATTTTTCTCCTTTTGCAGTTTGACTACTGTTTGCTCCTGCAGGGCAGCACACAACGCTGCTGTCATTCCAGTACTTTATAAAGTCACAAGTAGCACTGATGCGTAGATAACATGCATGCATCATAAACCCAGCTGGCATGGCATCATAGCCTCCGATTTTAATATTCCATCGCTGCGGACCAGATTGTCTAAAGACGTCAGGCTGCAGACTGATGACATTAATGTGAGTTTGTTGTAGGTGTGCTCCGGCTGAACAAACGCAACGGAGGGGAGCAGATGGTGTCTGACATTTAGAGTAATCTGCACCACATCTCACATTACAGGTTAAAGGTGTTCCCTGTTAGAATTAACACGCGGATCAATTATCATTCGCCGTGATTTGTTTCCCTGTGAGCTGCTCTCCACCAGATACTCACAAAGTCTTCTGCCTCACTTATTTTTTAGTCCACATATTAATGCATAAAGTATGTTCATGCAATGTGTGCCTGCTTCTGAAAGGGCTTATTATTTATTTATTTATTGTTTTTTGAATTTAACTGGCAGGAGTTGCAGAAGGCCATCACTTGCCTGGCTGGATTTGCTCATTTTTACCAGGAGGGCTTTTCAGATGCCAGAGATCTGTTCATGTGAGAGTAAAAACCTCATTATCACGACACTCAAAACTCTAAATAAAACAAAACGCTACGGGCATGTGGAGTGTCCATTTTCTGGTGATATCACACTGACGAGTAACACAAATCAATACTAATTTCCTATTTGAACAGCAAAGGAGAGCTGGACCCCAGAGAAATCATCCATCTCTACCCCGACGTGCAGCTGTGTCTCGCCCAGGACTTTCAATCTGGCCTTGATCAAGGAAACAAGAGCAGGGACCTCCAGGTGCTCTGGCAGGAGGACAGGAACACATTTCATCATTACCTGGAATTCCTGGGAGATCTGCTCAGGGCGGTCAGGGGGACCGAGCAAGGCCTGAGGTGCAGTGAGGAGGTGGACAGCGCCCTCCTGAGGTTATATGTCATACTGGAGGACACGGAAAATCTGCAGCAGCTTGTGGCTCTTCCTAATGAGTGCAGCCTGGACCACTGCGTCCCTGTGCTTGAGCAAAACAACAGGTGAAGAATCAAGATGGCTCAAGACTTTCAGCCACACGTCTGAAATAGCAACACTTTGCTTCATCTTAATGTGAGGATAATTCCCACAGTGTCTAAAGGTTTATGATCTCTGATTTCCAGGTTGTTTGCTTTAGGCTGCCTCTATAAAAGCCATGGAATGGAAACTGAAGCAATAAAGGTAAAATTTCATCTAAACACAACAATAAATTAATGCACACTGCATGTGGGAAGTAGTGTGAGTTATGTTGTTATATTCTTCCAGACCTGGGTGAAGATAACGGAAGACCTCCACAGAGATCCTGCATGCTCAGATGTGTATGGGCACATAGTGAAAACACTCAGTGAGCTGAAAAGCCCAGATATTGTGTGGGCATTTGCAGACTGGACTCTGCAACAAAACCAGGAGGTGAGGTTTTCTTTTTTTTTCCATTTTCTATGCTCTCAGCTAAACTAGAGGGCAGAGTTGTACAATGTGTGTCTCAGATCAAATCATGTTGACATGCTATTTCCTAGACTGATGAAAATAACCCATTCATTTAACTATTCACTCATTCAATTTAACAATCTTGCCTTATTTGACAAAGACAGGGGTGCAGATTTTCACCAGGCGTCCGCCAGATGACCTATTTGACGCAAACGACGTCCTCACTCTCCTACACAAGTATCCCCTGGCTCTGCTTTTGTATCTTGAATTCCTAATCAATGATCTTAACAATGAGGTGTGTGCAGCAGCGGCTACCTAATCTAATTCTCTGGCTCCTTTATCCAATGCACGGAGACATAATTAATGTAATCTGTCCTCAGGAGGAGAGCTATCACAACCGCTTGGCCCTGGCATATGTTACTCAAGCTCTGAGACAGGAGGAGGAAGAACAGTCAGATGTGAGAGAGACCAGAGGGAAGCTGCAGCAGCTGCTGTGGGAATCCAAATTCTATAACATCTCTGTTGTGTATGGTGTGTGGCTGCTTCATGAGATAATTAGTACTATCAGTAAAAGAAAGACAGCAAAATGTATTTTCTTTTCTGATTACAGAGAGTGTAAAATCAACAACCCTGCACACTGAGAAGGCCATTCTCCTTGGTAGGAGAGGTGAACACTTGCAGGCCCTTCAGACCCTCGTGCATCTGGAGAAAGACCTCCGAGCAGCAGAGCTGTACTGCTGCAGGGCTGCCCGGGGCCGGGACTTCAAGTCCAAGGAGGTCTTGCTCCTCAGCCTGCTCCAGGTCTACCTGAGCTCCCAGGATCTCATAAGTGCTGCCGTGGATCTGCTCAACAGTCACCCTCAGGCCTTCTCAGTGGAGACTGTGATCCAGCTGCTTCCTGAAACCTGGTCCGTTCAGCTGGTCTCCCAGTTTTTAGTCGGATCCTACCGGCGAGTCTTTCACCAGAGGCAGACGGTGAGGCTGCAGAGGGCCTTGTCCCAGGCGGAGCTCTTGAGGCACAAAGCCATTTGGGTGAGCGCTATAGCATATTTAAAAAAAATGTTTCACTGCAGTGAACATTGCGTGTAATCGTGCCTCCTGTTTTGTTCTCTGGTCCGCAGCTCCAGGCCTCAAAAACAATGTTCAGAGTGCTGAAAGAGCAGAAGTGCAGGGTCTGTCAAAGAGAACTTGCAGAGCCCCAGTTTTCCTGCAACCTGCAAGGAGAGCTGATTCATGTCACTTGCACCGGCTGCTCTGCGTAATAAAGATATCAATACGCCAAAGTACCCGTCTGTTGTTGTTTTTGTGAAAATGTGTGTCTTTACACTCTTGAGAGCCACACTCATTTCTAGCTAGTTAAGCGTCTCTTTTCCCAACCGATCATTTCGCCAGATTAGACTGTGTCATCGGGGCTAAGCCTACAAGGATTCAATTCATGGACTGTGGAACAGACATGTTCTCTAATTAGATAAAAGAAAATATATTGTGCAAATAACCGGTTTCAGAATGCAAGAGAGCAAAGAGTGCAGTTTTTCAGGGCGTAGTGTCTGGAGCCACTTCCTAAAAAGCACAGTGGACTGCAATAGCTATAAAGCCAGTTGTGGAGGACACTGATATATATTCACTGATCAGACTGTGGCGTTTTACAAGAAAACCAAGTGTGGTCATTCTGATGAGCGACGGAATAAGTCCGTCCTCCACGGCTGCATATATACGTCTCTGCCATCGTGGTTTCCACAGTGTATATTGTCTGCAATGAGCTGGGAATAGAAAGTCAACAACTGAGAGGCTGAGAGGCACGTGAGAGAATTTTCCTTTTCAGCTCAGACATTAATTCACAGTTATGACCCCAATGAAATAAAAGTCACAACGACAGGCTTCAAAATGAAACAGAAACAGGATGTGGAAGTAAAGCTTTTAGAGTCAGTCATATTATAAAGTAATTTTCCTAAAATCAAATGACTTGATTCTACTGAAGTGTGGAAATATTCTTCAATATACCTAAACATGTATAATTAACCTTTGATTGGATGTGTGAAAATGTTTGATAACTTCTGTTTCTTTAAAACTAACAATGATAAAACATTCGCTGTGATGCTGAACTTGTGCAGGATTTGCAGAATTTGTGTGATTCAAGAAAAAATGCTTCACACTTTGCATGATAACAAATTCACTGGTGTTTTGTCCTTTTGACAACATGCATGATGACATCCACTGTGCAAAACCAGAGCAACATGCAGTACGACTGCAGTCAGTGCATTTAAAAGCATCAGGTTAGTCTCCTTTTTAAAGCTACACATGATATTGTAGGACGTTGACACTCAGGAGTGAATCATATGTGGGGAAAATGCATGAATAACTAATTTTTGAGACATAACACATTTACTATATGTGAATCATGCAAACATTTCATCAAATTACTTCAAAAAGTCACAAAGTATAAATACATTTTTAAAATAAAGGTGTTATTTTCCATCTGTTAGTAGTCGGTACGTTCTCCATGTGTGTTGTGTGGGATTCCTCCAGGTAGTCCTGACACACTCTGGAGATGTGTTTCAGGTTAATTGGTGACTCTAAAACTGAGTGTTCCTTTGTGTTCATCCTGCGCATAAACAATCAAATAAGTCTTCAGACTCTTCCAGGTCAATCGAAGCCAACCTGACAGGACTGAGAGGTGCTCCGCCTTCACTTTCAGCTCCTCCAGTATGACCTGCGACACGTCGCTCACGCTGTCGCTGTCTATTTCTGCTGCATTCTTTTCATTAAGGCTAACCATAATGCTGTATTTATTCTAAAGAGACATCTTAATGAGCTCGAATTAAACTTGTGGTTTTGGCCGGACTTAAGTATGGCTTTGGCTCTGGATGAGGAACTAATTGAAGTGTAGTTAAATAATGAATCAATAGTCAGCCTGTTGGGAGGGATTATCTCTTTGTGGCTCCCTCGCCAAGACTTCCTGTCTCTCTCTGCTAATGAAGCTTCGGGGGACGTTTTTCATTGTTCTCTGTCAGGTTGTCGGAGCTGTGTTCACTCGGTGGGTCTTTTGAGGCATTTTTTCAGGCAGTAGCTGGGATTAAGGGCTCCACAAAGAACACTCCTGTCTTAAGCTCTAAGTTGAAACTTGTCACTTTTTGTGGCTAAATTTAACCTCTGAGTCATAACAGTAAACGGACTCACAAAACCTAGAAAAACCATTTTTTTTCAGCTCGCAGTTTTGATGTGGTTGCAGGAAAATTGCCACATCCACTCCCCCGTATCTGCTCCCTGTAATTTTGATAATCTTGGCATTTAATTTCATCTGCTGCTAAGACCCCGCAGCACTCCGGCACGGGCCGCTGACGGATGGGAGCGCATGCACGGAGAAAAAAGAAAAGCACGAGCTCTTTGAAAACGCTTGTTTTGAAATGCGAGGGCGCCGAAGGGAGCTCCTGCTGCTCTCTGACTGGCTGCTGTTTGGGCCGTGCCCCGTGACCGGTGACCACTGGGTGGACCGGGCGCCCAGATCATGTCCACTCCTTCCTTCTCACGGACATCCTCGGGGAGCAGTAATGTTGTTTTTAACACCCGAGGTTACGTCGCACCTCAAACTTTTTTTTTTTTTCCCTCACCTTTGATGGTTGCCTTCAGCCAATAAGTAACCTAAAGTTAAAAATACACAGACACAAAGATAAATATGCTTTCATCTGCACTGCTGGGTGAATTTTGATGGGCTTAAGCGCATTCTGTGACGCATCAGTGAGAATGAGAAGAGATCATTAATGCCAGTGTGATGTTTCATGTTGTGCTGGCTGGGAGCCTGGGTCACTGCAGGTCAACCAGGGTGCCGACCGGAGAGCTATTTCGGTCGTATAAGGGAATCGGACTGGATGCACAACGGTTATAGAGGAAAGTACGGTGGTATCCAGACGTTGGTCTCCCATTATAAATATCTCACGTGGCCACAAAAGCAGCATGAGGATGGAAAACAAGAACATTTTCTTCTTGTGCTTTTCTAAATTTAAAGGGAAAATAGTTTGCCGTCTGGACTGCAGGATGTAACTGTGCATGTTAGCAAAGTTTGTTTTGGACTGAGAGTGAGCGTTTTAAAAAAGGGACAAATTGACTGTTTGGGGGCTTATTAAGGTCCACGCTGTAATAACTCCATCACCGCTGCCTTGAAAATGAAGAATAGAACAGGATTAGTTTAGTTCTAAACAATGAGGCACTGTTGTGCAGCTTTATTGGAATGATGCTTTGTTAAAAAAAAAAAAACTAAAAAATGAAAATATTTCTCAGTATTTTGAGGCTTAGTAGAGTTTGTAGCAACCATGTAATAGCTGCCAGTAAAGTGATCATTTAGGCTGTTTTGAATGAAAAACCGAACTGAACTTTTTCTTTTAATGCAACTCCTAAATGTAAAAACGTAGCAATTTATGGGGAAATATGATAATGGATCAAGTCCACATTTTCCAACTGGCAAATTAGTGAATTGAAGTGAGAGGAGCTTTCTTCATTAGAAGCACTTGGGAAGGTGGAGCCAGCTGTAGCGATATAAACCCCAAAGTCCAAAAACCCAAACACAAAGAAAAGCCTCAAGCACAAGGAACACAGAAACAACAGAACACGACCTTCACTGAAACACAGACAAACCATCAAACAAGATGCACAAGAAAAGCCCCAATATATAGAAAAAAACCTCCAGGTGAAAACGATCACACACTCAGGCACAGGTGAAACACATCAGGACAGGGAACGGCCATCAGACACAACTAGAGGAAACCAGGGAGCCTGAAACAGGCGAAACGTGAACATGACATGAGTGACCGGTACATTATTTCTTCAACGAAACTTTCTTTGTTCCTCATGTTGAATCTCCCACTGTTTGAAGGTCTGTTCATTTCTCAATGGAACAGTGCATTGATTTGATACGAAGGGCAAGATTAAGCAGTCTAGGATCTATAAAGTTAATTCTTCGTGAGTTTTCTTACTTTCAGTGTGGGATTTAGGAGCGAACAGAGGAACGACATGGAGCAGATCATTTAAGGCCAGAGGCTCAGACTCAGGCTCCGGGTCGCTCCTACCAGTTGGTGTTTGAACGGCTCGTGTCCACAACAAGAAAAGGCCTGATTTGACCCGCACGAGAGGCATGCTAGTAAAAAGTCATTGCCATCCCAAAATAATGCCAGGGTCACACTAGTTTGCCAGGGAAAGTATGTTCACGGTCTGCGAATGTGATGGTTTTTTTAAGATGGGACGGCGGCAGTGAGTGTGTAATTACTTTGATTCATGACTGCATGTGATTGGTAAATGAACTCCATTTAGACTACAGAGTGACTTCTCGCCACTTAAGCAGCCTTAAAGCACTTTACACTTTACACCAGTATCAAAGTGCTCAACTTCTATTACGGGCAATCAAAGGTTCAGTGGAAACACTTCTGCATACAGACAGAGTGAGATGAACGAACCGACTTAAGATCTCTGAGCCACAGTCACTCCGACTGCAATGTTTTATGACGGCACAGCCAACAAACGGAGTTTCTGTTTGGGAAAAGAAAGATTTTTCCTTTCAGTTTTTGTAATATTGTGTGGATTATTTTGGTGATTTATTCCAGGTTATTTTACAAAATGTTATTTGGTTTTTATAAATCATTTCATATCAAGTTAAGGTATGAGAAAATGTGTTCAATGCAGAAAAATAATTTTTCCAAAAGAATCACAAAGTGTTTTTCCTTATCTATTGAAATATTTTTAGTTTATGATTATATCATTTATTCATTTGGCACACAAAAAGATCTGTGGTGTTTATGCTATTAAGAAATTCACGATATAAATAACAATTTCAGTAATTTACTAAATTATTTTTTTCCATATTGTCATATTTCCTTTAATTGGCCATTGTTGGTCTAAAAGGAACAAACAGAAAAGCACAAAATATAAAATATTGCCACAAGTCTGAAAAAGAGTTAAACTAACTGTAGTTTATGAGGGTTTGTGGATATTTTACTCGTCAGCAATTGTATGAGCACAATTTGTGGAAAACACTTCAATATATAATTAACTTTAATGAAATCAGCAAAAAAAAAAAACTAGTAAAAAGAATAATTTTGAAGTTATAATGAGAACAGCCTCAAAAGCTAACATTCAGGAAACATGGTTCAAACAAGGGACACCCTCACAATTCATCATTCAAAGTTATAAAAATACGTACCCAGAGTGCAGGTACTTTATTTTAGCACTGACTCTTTAAAAAAGACGTATGACGGCTTGTCAGTATAAAAACTGGAGCAGGTATTACACCAAACAAAGCCTGTGGGGAAACACATACACAATGCTTCTCTGTGCATCATGCATCATATTTATAGTCAAAGCCACAAATTACTGTATCATGTCCCTTATGACGTATTTTTCAGTCTCTGCGGTTGCCGAAAGACAAGGAGAATCCTAATTTGCAGCCTTTTTGGTAGCAATAATGGTAAGGTAGCAGAAAACCTAACCAATTGAACTCTATTTGCCACTTTCCCCCCTGGAAAACTAATTCTGTCGATATAGCTGAAAGAGTATGGGAATAAATAACCAAAGAGGATGATCAAAACGGGCCTGTTTTTAACTCCTAAGGCAAGACTGTCATTTGCACGGCGTTGCTACCTTGGGGTTTGGCTCGGCGCCACTGGGAGAAATGTGTAGGGTGGCCCACTGGAGACGCAGAGAGACGGCGACCACACACACCCACCCCGGTCTGCTGCATCCAGGCATGAATTATATACATGGAGCCGGCAGGATGGGAGGCGACGCATGTCCACAGGGCTAATATTGTTCCTCACTGCCTCTTTCAGAGTTCAGACCTGTTTTGTTGACTTGATATTTTGAGGCAGACGTAATTTATTTCTATTTTCTACATAATTGCCATCTATGAAACTATTATTTTTGCTGTATAAATATCAGTTATTCAACTCCGGATGATTAGTTTATCAGAGACGTGATATGACATGACATTGATATAAGCAAACATTTCTTATTTGTCCTTACAAATGACACAAATTCTCATCATTTTCCAGCTTTAGAGTTGTTTTCTAGAACTTTCTCGAAACTCTCCACCAACTATTTCTGAGAGGAAAAAGTTTCCCACTAAAAGCTCTCAATTAAAAAGTTGGATGACCGCTATTACAATTTACAGAAAACAGAAAAAAGTTGATTTTCTCTCTGTGTTCGTTAAATAGTAAAATAATCCTTTATCATGACAAAACTACTGAGCAGCATGAGTGATATTTTAACAACTTATTGATGAAGTAAGATGCAGTTGAGTCATCTTGTTACCTTTCATGCAGCCTCACACTCTTTTCTTTTGCGGTGAACTTTGGAGAAATCTTAAAATGAATCATGACTGTCTTTCATGAGAGTCTCTCTGACCTGAATTCAACCAGAAATAGATGTTTTCCTGAACAATTTAATTGGCAATAGCTTAATGATATGTACTTTTTAGAGACTAATGAGTCCATTTTGGATGGAGAAGGAGGTTTGGGTTTTTGGAGAGGGCCTGACCCTCTGGCAGCTGCGTGTGTTCACACCGAGCGACTCTCAGGTGGAGAGTTAAGGCCTTAAACCCGTGGGGTCTAGCTGCTGTCATCTACGTGCTTTTTGCTGGACTGAGAGGATCGTATCTGTCTGGTTTCCATGTCTTTTACCTTTCATCTGTGAAGCAAGTGGAGTATCTGGGAAAAGAAACAAAAACACCTTCTGGTTAATCTCAAAGTTGTGCAAACAGAGAAATGGCAGGGCGACTCTTCACTGCACTGCACCACCACTCAAATGGCTAAAACTATTATCCTGTTATTTCTTACATCCATGTATTCCTTGGTAAAGGACGGCCGAAGTTACATATTGATTCATGGAAATCACAATCTGGAGCACTGTTTAGCTAACTTTCCAAACACGTCCATTCACGGTCAGCTGTAGGTGATGGATATAGTCCCCAAAAATGGCCCCATAGTTTCTGTGTGAAATGAAGGTAATTAAAGGGTCCGGGCACCGCTCTGACAACAGAGGGGACATATGTTAAATCCCACAGGGGAGCTTGATCAGCGATCCTGGGCCTCCTGCGGCGTTTCACATCACTGATTACAGAGCAACGCGGCAACAGCTCACTGTTACTGTAAACTGGGAAAGCTGAAAAGTGGCAACGCGCATAATTAGACATATAGCACCAATCTTAGCCACAGATGAACACACCCTTCACCACAACATATAGGCCAGGGAGTTAAAAATGTCGCAGCGCCCCCCTGATATCAACCGCTGCAGCCTGAGACGCCCTGCTGATGCTATCGCACCCTGAACTGACTTTTACAGCGGAGGCCTGAAGGCTTCTGGAATCCAATTCTGACCACAACAGATTCAATATGCAGAGACAACCACGCAGCAATCTCGTGAAATCTGTATTTTTCCACCAAAGAAGCCTTCTGAACTATCATACAGTTATATATAGAAATCAAAGCTCCAATCACAGCACAAATTAGAGGTGTATTGTGTTCAGGCATAGAATTACACTTCTATTTCTAAGGATCGAATGTATCTGGACACATCCAATGAAGGAGTGTTGAAGGCTTTCATTAAGTCTCTCATGAGCTGTAACTAGGACCGAACTCTGAAGAATAGGATAATGCTCAGCTGACATGAAGCTGCACACCATCTCTACACTTTGTGGTTTCCAGCGGCAATACATACCCATACTTTTGGGAATTTCAGGAGTGCACAAGCATCACGTTGCATCTACACGACTGCAATCAACCATTCTCAAAGAGTACATCGTGTTCTGTGACCAAAAAGTATACGTGAAGAGCTAACATTTGTTTAAACTTTATAAATATATGTGTCACGTTCTTCCCGTCCTTTCTTTTCAACTGTTAACTTGTTTTCATGTCAGTGTGTAAGTATTGTGATTAAATGTAAAATGCTTTGCACAGCAGAGTGTGTTTGGAGCCGTGTGAGGATCAGTTTGAGTCAGCGCTGTTTGAACACTTGTAGTTTGTTTCTCATTAGCTTGTCGGCACCTCGCTCCGAGCTATGGAGCTGACCGGGTGACTGTGGGTCAACTATTTATTTCTTAGCCTTTGTAAGACATGACAGGACCAGCATGCGGTTCCCAATGTTGCATCAGTGGACTGTCTCTGGGTTCCAAACCCAGATGAGACAAAGAAGGGCATCTGGTGATCCGTCTTTATGTCTTTTCCCTGCATTGAATGAAATCCCCTGACAGTGACGGTATCCAAACTTCAAGTCCAGGCTTGTGGGGACTTTGTGTTTGAAGTTCACATTCTCTCTCTATAGTTTTCCCCAGGTATTCTGCAGCCCACCATCAAGCCTTACATGCGTTTCACATGATTTAGTGTCTCTAAATTGCCCGTAGGTGTGAATGTGTGTGTGTGTGTGTGACTGACTGCAGGATAAGTACAGAAGATGGATCCAGTTGATGGTCTTGGGGATCCCACAGCTTTTTTCTGAAAATAGTAGGTATAGAAGATAGATGGAGTGATAGAAAAAACTAATTCTGAGAATAAATTCAGAAATTATTAATGTTATGTGAAAGAGAAGTATTGCTTCTCAAGTTCATTCAAGGCATTTCTTTTTAAATCCAAGTATGAGATCTGGACGTGTTTTTGCACCACTCCTCGGTCCTGCCCTTCACCATGACGCTGTCCTTTGAAGTACTTGCTGAATGATATGTTCACTTAGCGTTCAGTGTGTGTAAACCCTGTGGGTCCAGATAAAGCCGTAAATCAGAAGGCAGTCAGCGCCGCGGCCGCAGCGCCATGAATCACAAACATCCCAAAAAAAGCTCTGCAGCTTTCCATTGTCTAAACACCAAAACCAACTCTGGGCCCTATAACATAAGATGCTAAACATGAAGCCTAATGAAGCGACGACTCCATGGCGACAGCCGCGATTATGTGTGTGACTAAACCCGAGCTGGGATGTTTGTAAAGCCCGTAAAACCTGGGGAAGTACATCTGTACACTGTGTTCAAATCCTGGGGCTAAAAGTGCTTTAAATGTCCTCGAATGTCTTTCTTTTTGTAGGATGGAACTCTACAGCTCGATGTACATTTGAACTTTTACTGCGTCATCTGAAACTCCAGATCATAGGACAGCTTCTGTCTTCACTTCAGCTTGTTGACGTGCACGGAGTACATCTTAATTTAATACACAATTTACTTTAATATCAAAAAATTGTCCAAATTATGAACAGAAATGATCCATATCTAAGTGAAAAGCTATTTAATCACCTGTGATGATTGTGGTTTGGTGTGGTTGACAGACTGTGTGCTGTCTGTGCACCGCCTGCTCGTACCACCCTCTTCTCTTTATCCCCAGGTGTTTACTGACATTTACGGTTTATTGCTGCGTTTCATCACGAGGCAGAAAGTCTAAAACGTCCGTGGCTGCTCACTTTTGCTTTATCGCTCTTTGCACGGGCCGAAGGAAAGAGACTGATTTAAAGATGGCGGAGCTTTTGTAAAGCTGAGGTCAAACTGGTGCAGACCGTCGGGCTGCAGAGACGGGCAGCCTTTAACTGTTTAGGAAAAAAAAAAAAACCTCCCCGGTTTATAATGTCAGGTTTTGGCACGTTTCCGACCTTTAATTTGAAGAGGGTGTTTCAGAGCTATGAAACCGTGCTGAGATAATAGCAGGTGAAAGTATAGCTTCCAGTGGCTGCATGCGAAGAGGCGGGGATTATAATTGGCTTAATTTCAATGAAGCAAACCACTTGTCTGTGAGGTATAGACTAGATCAAAATCAACAAGGGGGGGCTTCACGCGGTATGGAAAGTGAAAGTGAAGGGTTTTGGAGCACGAAAATGATCTCAGTGAAATTTCCAATCCTTAATTTCCAGTACTAAAAAAACAAATGTATACAATTTACGCTGGCAGAACAACAGACAAATACAATCCTGTCATAAAAGAGTGTGAAGCCTGATTACAGACATTTTGCATCGGAGGGTAATCTCTCCTGAACTGTGACCTCAGCTTAGGGTCAAGCTCCTGACAACACAAGTTGTTCAGAACATGTAAACAGAATAACAAAAAAAAAAACCTGAACTTCAAAAATGTATAGCGCTGCTAATGTCTACAAAGCACTTTAGCTTCTTTGTTTTGGTTTAATCAACACATTATTATCATTTTTCAGCACCTGAAGGTCCCTGCGGCAGCCACAACATCAGATACATCGACTGTTTCTCAGCGCACTGCATTCAGGCGTGTAGACACGCTGCCGAAGCTCCAACACCGCAACATAATGAGGAAGAAAATGTGACTTAAATGACTCTGAATGCACCAACAAGCGGGATGTTGGTGCCAGACTGACTGCTCTAAGTATTTCACAAACTGCTGGTGTTTTTCACACACATCCATTACTGGACTTACACACTTGGGTTTGACAATACCTCGATGATGGCAGAGGAGGATGATCAAACGGTTTCAAAATGACTGAGATGTCGCAGTAACTAAAATCATCATGTTTCACCTTAAATAAGCAAAGACGCCGTCTCTGAATGCAAATCTTGAAGCAGATCAGCTGCTGCAGAGGAAAACCATAATCAGAGATCCTCTTTTCAAAGCAGCAGGACGCTGAGTCTACACGATCAGTCTACACAGGCTCGATCATGTGGAAAAGAGAAGATTGGTGAGAATCTAGAGGGATTTCCACAGGTAGGGTCAGGTGGTGACTTGAACTATAAAACATGGATCCACCCTGTTTTCTTTTTTTTTTTTAAAGAGGGCGAACTTGTGGAGGTGTGGTGGAAAAGGCCTTGTCTGTGAAATGTATCGTCTAGTCTACCATGACCTTGACGCCGTGACGTTGTTTCATGTTGATGCACGACACAGTCGGGGTCACCGTGTGTCAATTCAGCAGAGGTTGACCTGGCACTTTTAAAAATCAGCCTCCATCTCAACAACAACAGGCAAAGAAGTTTACTTTTTTTTCCTGAAACATTTGCAGGGCTTCACGGTTTCAAATGCAAAACTGCAGTAAAAAAACATTTGAAGTTTTTATTTTGTTTTAAAAAGTTCTCTCATAGCTGATGCAGATGTCTGAAACCTATCTCACCTTTTAAATCTAATTTCTGAGAATTAATTAAATAGGAAAATGAGTCTTCAGCATGCATGTCTTCCAAAAATGTTTTTTCATTATTCTTTTCATATTGTGCAAATCTCAAGCGGGTTTTCTGGAGGTAAGGACCCAGATTTCCCACACTATTCTTGCAATGTTCATGTGACAATTACAAAGCACCAGTTCAGTATGACTGAAAGTATTTTCATCTGATTTTGTGTCTGTAACCAGCGGCACGTTATTGTAAAGGGACGAGACACAGGCCTTCGGTCAGGGTTCTCTAATCAAGGCTCTGGTGTCTCCTATATTTTAAATGTCTTCGTCTGATTGTAATAAGGGGCTTGCAGTCAGGAATTCTATACAGCTTGATGATAACACGTTCATTAGAGTGAAGCATGATGGTGCAAAGAGACATTCGGTGTGCAGGACAATTGTTCTGCAAGACCAGGATTGTACTCTGTCTTACTGGCTAATGCCTATAAAAGATCTTTCTGTTAGCAGCTAATAAATCTGTCCAACCAATGGAATGAGGTTTTAACAAGGTGTTAGATTATTCTGATCTCCTAAATGCTTCATTTCTGCTAAAGGTGCTACTGAAACAAGCATGAAACCTGTCTGAACACCTTCTATCATGATGGTTTCATTCATGGCTTCATTATCCGTCCGGTCATTTTATGATGTTCTATCCTGAATGCAGTGACGGGGAGCTGAAGATTATCCCATCGCCAGGTTAGCAGACCAGTACGCCTCGGCGTAGACCAGTCAGACCAGATCACAACAGAGAGAGATAGACAAAACATGCCCACAGACATTCACATCGAGAGCCTGCTTGGAGCTGATGGTGTGTTTCCATTGTCAGAGCAGCGAAAACCACATAAAGCAGCTGCACTAAAAGGCTGGCGAGTTTAAACCAGTGTCTTTATTGTCGTGAGACAACAGCGCTAACCACTGTAACGCCATGATGATGCCGTTCCTTTTGCTTTTTTATCAAAGTCTTTGTGGTTTTCTGTGTTTGTGACTTACTCAGATGAAGATCATATTTGAAGACAAGTTCATGCAGAAAACTAAAACTCTTCATATCACTCTTTTCTGCTTCTTTGATTGGCTTGAAAAAAAAAGAAGAAAATTCAAGTTTTAAGTGAAGAAACAGATAGAATTTGAATAAACTGTACTTTTTTTATTTACTGCTGCAACTAAAGAGGCCACAGACTGTATATACGGCTGGTTTAGCTTTCTGAATGAGCTGCATACATCAGCACAGTCTGGTCATGGGGAGCCTTTCCACTCAAGGGAAAACATGTTTGATCAAATGTTTCTCTCTCTTTATTAGACAGCCACTTGAGAAAGCTGCTGCCATTTAGATGCTACTGCATACTTTCCAGACACAAGTCCACCTGTCTGTCTGGCACAAGATGGGACACGAGGAGCAGCCTCAACCGCAGCCTCATTCGACCACAAGCTGTTGCAATCTGACCAGAAAGTGACTAGACCAACGTAAACAGTGCAGCGGCGAAAGGGCACCAGTATTAGCAGTGTAATTCTGTCTTCCTTCACCGCAGGACCTCAGACTTCCACATTTGGAGATTTTGTTTGAAATACAGGTCTGTAAATAGATGAGAAAAATACCAATTGGAAAGAGTTTAAAGGCTCGAGCCGAGTTCGCAGTTCACCTTATGCCATCCAGGCTCCACTGTCCGGCGACTCACTGCTATAGCGAGAGACATATACTTACAGGTTTTAGATATGCCTTTAAAGCAAAACCCATAACCTTGGAAAATGGTATTTACAGTAACTGTGTCGTCCAGGGAAAAAGGAGATTTGGTGGAGGAATTATAGAAGAGATTAACAGAGGCTCTTTGTCGGGAAAGAAGGTCAGAGACCCAAAATAGTCGTCGGGCCTGTCCTAGAAAGATCTTCCAGCAAGCTGTCATTGCAGTGAAACCTATACATGCAGGAATCGAGGGGGAGAGCTCTGCGAAGTGACATTATATTTTGTTAAGAGGAAGGGAAAGTTTTACATGTGGATCAGGCTGGTTAACAGGTCTGCAGTGGCGGTCACTTAGGACAGCTGCAGTGTGCGCCTAAATTATAGAGCGCAGTGAGTCACACGCTTTCTGCGTTGGCTCAGGCCAGGATGGACCAAGCCTCACGGTAGAACAGGCTCTCCGCAGCAAAAAAAACTGTTGCCTCATCAAAATAACAAAGTCTTTGTTCTGCCTCGGCCCTTGCGGACCACCGGGAAGCATTTGTTGTTTCTGTCATTACATGTTGATTGTCTCTGAGGGGAAACGTGAACAGAGCTTTTTGGGGTCATTGTTTGAAGTCATACCTCCCAAGATGACCAGAAATCCTGAAGTCACACTTCCTTATGACACTTTAATCTCACTCACACTGTTAAAAACGTTCAGTGAGTCGTGCACGAAAACGATGAAAACAGCGGATTTCCACATCATCAAATACTCAGAAGTTACCTGCTAAAAACTTGGCTTTTAACAGCTCATTTAACATAAATGCAGGTCTAATAGCTCTCTTGAAGATGTGCCAAGTCATGACTTTTCTTTGTTTGAAAAAAAAGAAAAAAGAAAAGATAAACATTTGAATTGCTTTTAATTTCAAAGCCTGCGTGTCAAACTGCAAACACAAAGTCACTGTGTCTCACACATTTCAGAGAAAGTATCCATCCAACAGAACGCTCAATTTTAGCTCGAGCCTTTTTACACTTCCACTGTAGATTTGTTTTGTCTGCATGTCAGGGACGGTCTCAGATCCAATGTGGCGAGACAGCTTTAATGCCCTACGGTTTCCTCCTATGGTAGGCCATCAAAAGAAACACTATAGGCAGAAAATACCTGGAAGCCGCGCTGTGTCAGACGACTTCCCATTTCCACAATCGGAGGACTCGCCAGACTTTGGACAAACTCACACAACGCCAATGTTTTGCACTCAGGATCCACCTTTGGCTCATCTCTTCAAAATATCCAGCAAATATGAAGTCTGGTCCCGTCAACCCTTTAAACAAACACGACCAGAAGCCAACTGCCACCATACAAACCGAGTGGATGAAACTTGGTGTTATTCTGGGATGTTTATGGATTACTAAGAAGAAACTCCAAAACATCTGCAGTCAGCTGCACGTCTGAATGATTGTTTATTGAAAAACCAGCCGACTGAATTTTTTGACCCACTTTTATGGCAAAGTTTGAGACACATCGGCCACATCTGAGCTTAACGGAGAGGTTACGACATATTAAACATCTCATTAATACTTTAATTCTGCAGAGCTTACTGTAGATTCCAGTAATTATTTTGTTCCTTTCAGATTAAATACTTTCTGGGGTTTTTTTTCAACTACAGACATAAAAACCAGCATAACTCAAAGCAGCAGACATGCTGACTCACAGCATCTACAAGACGAACACTCAACTGGGAACTGAAATGAATAGTTTACAAGCATCAGTTTGTATTTTTAAGCAGGCTGCAATCCACACTGTTTCCTTTGAAATGAAAGAGTCATAAATCCTGGATCTGTGTTTAAGCTGTTCTCAGTCAGTCGCACATTTTATAGATGCTGGAATAGCCTTTGCAGAGCTCGACAGCTGACGGCGGTGTTGCTAAATGACAATGAATGGTCAGCGTTCAAAACCCCAGCGGAGGAATGATTCTTGACATAATGCTGAATGTCCTGAATAACCCCAGAAGGACCCCCAAAATTATAATATTACGTTACACTTAAATCATGAGGAAGTTCATATTTTCATATATTTAGGTATTCTAGTAAAAACAATAAGAGCAGAAGGGACTTCTTTTAGATCTGACTGACATTTTCAGTACTGAATGTGGAGTAAAAGTTCAAAAAGTTCAAGCCAATGAAACACTGGCTGCTTTTCCATGTCTGTTGCATGCAGGATTTGAAGAAGGGTCTTTAGTGCGCTGAGTTTGCATGTTTGACCAGTTTATGTAGCTTTCAGAGAGCTGGCTGTGAGGGTAATCCGTGGCTCTAAATTGGCGATAGATGTAAACGGGTCCATCTCTGCCAGAGTATAATCTGCTGTTGCCATTATTCAGCTGGGATCGACTCCAGTGCCCCTTGACCTTAAACTGGATAAAGCAGTCAAGTATGGATGGATGGATGGAATTTTCCACATTCAGAGATAAATGTGGCTTTTTTTCCAATTAAGGAGAAGAAATCAATGAGATTATTAGACTAGAAGAAGCCATACAGTTTCAGACTGTTCACTTGCAGTCCCAAAAAATTTACAAACCACACTGTCAGTTCCAAACTTATGAAACAGGACTCTCCACATCGTTACTGCTGCCATGTTGTGAGTGAAAAGCAGACAGGATGATCATGTTTGTGTACATTGCATAACGTGGAACCGTTCCCACCCCGACACAGTCGGGTTACTGTTCCAGGCTCCAGTCAGAATATCAACCCACGCAGCGTCCATCAGCCAGCAAAACAAACCTCTGGACCGCACCGGATCGAGACCCCGCCATTGTTTTGGTCGTACAGAATGTTAAACTTCAGCTGACTTCCTGTGGTCGTGTCTTTATATATGAACGAGACATGCAAAGATATGTGAACAGTGTGGGCAATAAAGGACAGTTTAACTCGTAATTTTGAGACAGACATGGCGGTATCTGAATATAGAGCGCCGAAACAAGCCCGGTCTTGTCTCTCCACAAGCCATTATGGTGCGGCGTTAACTACCTGCTCCAGCGAGAGAGGTAACACTGTGTTGTGTAAACATTGTTTCCTAGTTGTCACCCTCCGCGTTCCAGGCACAGAAAGTGTCATTCCCCGCCACACATTCCTGCTGCGGTGTGTGTTTAAGTCAAATGTAATTATAATTAACAGACTAGTCCTCCTGCTCCTCATGTCTTTCACAATCATGTCGGGGTTTTTTTTTTTTTTTCCTTCTTTGTATTTGGGGATGGGGGGGCGGGGGCAAACACTGTCTCATACAGACAGTGAAACCTAAAATTTTCACCATCTAGGTGTAGCAGATTAGCCATTATCCTTAAATACAGGACTCCGCCGCCCATGCATTAGCGTCAAGAATCCCATTAGTGTTTTTTTCTTAAATTTCGCTTTGATATGTTTAAATGATCCCACAACAAAAACTCGATCCTGCTGGAAGACTGTCATCTTCTCCTTCTTTTTTTAATTTTTTAAACTTCAAAGAGCTTTGGATCAAGACAAAAAGGTGAAGAGCGCACTGCTCTGATGTCTGAAAAGCATGAAAAGACTATTTATTCCCTCAAGATCACATCAGGGATGAATAAATATGTTTTTGTCTTGTTTTGACCTTTTTACCTTTGTGCGTTGCGCTCCTCATAAAGTGAGTGCGGCGGAGTTTTCGGCTGAAGCGGGTCTTAAAAAGTCTGATTTCCTCGCTCAAACAAAGCTGAGTCAGCGCTTTCCAGAAATAACCTTAAAGCAACTTCAACTACGGAAACAGAAACAATCAAGTCAGATAAAGGGGCACTTGACTTGCTTGACTGACGGCGAGTTCTCACTTTCACATGTGTGGCAGCGGCTTCGCTGTGCAGACCGGCGATACAATCGCAGCAAACTTCCAACTTATCTACCTAATTACACAGCAAATATTCTGGGTTTACACAGTAAAACACCCCTGAAGTAAAAAAAGAAAGATAAAGTGAGCATATAATGTTGCGTCTGGTCGGGGAGGGACTTCATGTCGGCACGCCATTTTACAGCTTCACGCACTCACACCTGGGAGCTGCTACTTTCCCGTCCATCCCACCAGATTTCCAGTCATTCGGGGTTTTATCCCGTGACCTCCCATACGTCGGAGCTCTTCCTTAAGGCTCCCGCCGCCTGCGTTTCTCAGTTGCTTTTACGCTTCCGGCTCAGTTTGGGTCCAAGTTTGTTTTCGGGACCTGTAATTTTCCCACCAATCACTCACAAGGGCCCCCGTCACGTCTGCCATTCATAAAGTCTAAAGTAGCTCTTAGTGGTCCGTGGAGTTTATTGAAACATTAAATTTGAATCCCAGCAGTGATGGTGTATCTTTAGCTTTTTGCCGAACTCACGTGCTCGGTCGGGTCCCTTTACATCAACCAGCCAATTATGTTCTTTCTGCTGGGTGTGGGCTGCGCCTCGGTCAGTATAGCGAGGAAACCAGAAACATCAATTCTTGGGCAGCGGAGTGAACAAAAACAGACAAAATGCGAAAACCTTTCTCTCCAACGCTGTTATCATTGCGGACTACAAGCAGAAACATCACTGGCTTTGCCAGTAATTCTCTTCAGCCGTGCACTCTGGGGAATTTGGCTAAATCCGCGGGCCTGTGAGATACGCAGGACCTCACAGTGCCAGCTCCTGTCCTCTACCGAAGGGTCAAACTCAGCTTTGCCCTGTCATGGATTCCCATGCTTGTTTTTTATTCTTTCTTTTCAGTTTTTTACGTTTGGCAGCTGAATTACTCTGGAGAAATTAGTAACACAGTTACTGAAATTTACTGAGTTATTCAGTTGCTACTTTTGCTACCAAATAAAGATTCTCTTTTTTAGTTGTAGTTCTAGTTTTAGAATTATCATTTTCCAAAATGTGAAAATCCAGTACATTTCTTAACTGTCACCAAAACTGCAGTCATGTTCAGAAATGTTGAAACAGCATTTTGTCCAGCAGTACAAAATGTGTCATTTCTCATTTCCAGAGCAAATATCTCTGGGGTGATCTTGTAATAGAATCATTACAGCCTCATAACATCCTGCTCGCTCGACTTTACGAAGTCTGACTCACTGTTGGTATGAGTCTTTTACTTTTTCCTTTGGGAAGTTTTTCTTTTTTTTTTCGTTGCTTCTTCGTTCGTAAGATCTTTAAAAGGGAAGTTACTTGACAGACATGTACAGTGTATAGATGCATGTACAATCTACTGCAAAGACAAACAAATTCAGACCCCTATAAATACGGTAAACTTCAGGGGTAGAAGGCTTGCAGGAGTATGAATCATATCACGAAGCCTGAAAATAAAGTCAAAGAAAATTAAAATGGAGCTTAAAGAAACACATCAGCTCACAGATTTTATTGAAACTCTGAGGATGCTTGAAAATGCCCAAAAAAAGTTTGGAAAAACACAATGAAAGAGTCAGCAAGTGCGAGCTTTCGTAATATCAATGTATTTAACCAGTGCTATTCAGCTACAAGCCATTGAGCTTTTATTTGAACTCGGTGACTTTGGGTGTGTTTTTAATGATTTTCTCACTTCTATAAATTCAGTAAAGCCATTTCATGTCACCTATCTGATGTATGAGTGACATGAAACTCCAACACGTCTGCGTTTTACGGTGAGAACACTATAGGGGCAAGGCGACGTCACTTTGAGGGCTGTTAGCCTAATTCTTAATGGTTATTACAATGAGGCCTGCCGGCCACATCAAGCTGCTGCGGCGGCGTAACGAGCAGAGCAGAGAGAGCGCCGCCATCCTCTTTCACAGTCTTCAGTTCTGCCTCTCCGCACAAGGACAGCGAGTCCTTCTCTGATGAATGCAGTGGCGTGTTTAGAACGTGAAAAAATATGCTGCAAAGTTATAAACAACATCCAAATTACACTGTTAATTGAGTGTTCCTCGAGCCAAAGTGTACTCTGTCCAGCGTACACTGTCTCCAGGGTTCAATGTGTTTCTGTCTCTGTGCAGGCTCTCATGCAGATGCAGGTTGTTTGGGGGAGTTTTTTTTTTTTTTTTTTTTAATGCATAAAGAGATGAATCATTGTTCTGAGGACACCGGACTAAAAAAAGGGAGAACCTCTTTTTCAGCGGTTTAGACATGTTTGAAAAGCATAAATAAACTAAAATGATCTGAACCTATAAACATGTAGAATCCTGACTCCACCCTCCGTTGCTCTGTCATTTCATCTAAATCGGACTGAAGCTTGGAGAGCTCTGGCCTCCTCTCAGGGCACCGGCATAAAGACTGACAAAATGACAGTGAACCTCATTAAAAAAAAAAAAAAATCACAAGTGGTTGCAAGCTGGTGTGGCATTCACCAGTGATTTATTCAAAATAGATTAAATGACTGGTGAACGCAGCTGCGGTATAAACATAAGTTTCCACAGCTGATGACACAAAATGAGGATTGAGACTCTTTGATATCAGCTTGGACGCCTCAGGATTGAACGATATGTGACTTTTAGCAGAGCCGTTATAAAAGCCCAGATGCCCTCTCTCTCTCCAATTTTGGTTACATACAGAATTTAAAACATTTGAAAATGAAGATCACAAATTGCGTAATGTTTTATTGGATGAGAAGAGTGATCATAAACAATGCTTGCCAAATAAGATTTAGAGTTATAAGTCAGAGAAGGTAGCACTTTGGAAAATTGCAGATAATTTGGTCTAATTTACACAAAAAAAAAGAAGGTTTCCAACAAGCCGAGCTGTAGAATCTTTAATTACAGCGCCGGTGAAAGACGCCTGTCACAGTCACGTGCAGTTAGAACGCCCGGTATAGAAACTTGGTCAAAGCCCTCAGTCACACCGCTCATCATCATTTCTGCAAATATACACACGCTGTCAGCAGAACGCATAGACAATATAACAACACAGGAAGAACATGTGCCGTAAACGGCTGTGTTCGCAGAGTTTTTTTGGGTTGGGATACAAACTACCATACACATCGTTTATGGCTACTCGTGCTGCTTGAGAACATGTGATTATTTGGGTGTATGCATTTCCTATGCGGCCGGGGCGAAACTGAGAAATTACAGTTGGAACATCTCAGAGTAAGCAAGGCAAAAGGTGGAGGAGGGTGACGTGAGGGAGGATAATACTGGAGGATAGCGCTGATTGAGGAAATACAACATCACGACAGAAAAACCGACTTTAATTGTAGGAATAAGGCCTGAAACCTCTGATGATGTATATGCACCGAGGAGGCCAAAAATAACGAGTGACCACAGGGGCATGATGGCTCCTCTCTGCTGCAGGAGCCTCGTTCAATCACGAGTCGCTGCTGTGCATCAGTAAAACCTGCCCCCTGGTGTCTTCACGTGAGCATTGCACAGTATGGCTGGCACACTGCGCTGCATTCACATGGCTGCAGAGAAACGAGCCCAAATGTCTTTTCCAGGGACTCCCTACATAGCTTGAGTTGGCTGTTTGGAGGGTCAAACACTAGAAAAAAACACATGTTTTATTAAAAAAAAAAAAAAAGGTAAATCCTGAAATAGATTGTGCAATCAAGGCCGCGTTGTCCTGCACGGACCACAATAACACACCAACCAAATAATACTCAGGAAACGTACCAGCCTGAATTATAAATAACTATGAGGGAATCCATTAAATCAGGACTTTACACAAGGAGAAAACCTAATTATTTGATTTCAGTCAGAAATATCCTGCACCATTCATCCACCATTTCCCTTGTTTACATTATCACAGCAGTGGTGGAAGAGCCCAGACAGACTGTAAAGGTGAAGGCGGCTGGACTAGATGTAAATTTGGAGATGAACCATACATCCTCAATGCAAGCTTTATGAAGCATCCCAGGTGCCAGTACAGATCCGTCTCGCTCTTTTTTTTTTATAGATCTGCTTTAACTATTTTCAGACGTTTCCATGTTTTAACAGAGAGCCTTTAAATATAAATGTTCCCTTTGCCATATTTTCTTTGAAATGTAGCTGGAAAAACTGTAAATGTGAAAGTGCAACCAGGCTGAAAGCAAGATTCTTTGACTTTATTTATTTATTCGCTTTGAACACGATTGTGTCGTAGTTCAGCAGAAGACTGAAATAAGATAATCATGTGTCTGGATATTCAAGACATGGAGGCACCCTGATGTGACATGCCTGCTTTGGGCAGATCTGTCTGTTAATTACAGCTTGGCTCCGAAGAGGGAGGTACTTGCGTGGTGGGGGCATTTCTTTTTTTCAAGTGATGCGAGGGGTAGATATGGTATAAATACCCACATCATTGTACTGGAGGGCAGCATATCCTCAGTTGTGCTCATACCCTAAGGATATACAGCAGCACCAGGAGCTCACTGGTGCTCAAGAAACTTGCTTTTCCTCTCATTGGATGGTATGTGTGACTTCTCTACTGTTTTTAACAGTCTGGGGGGGAGTTTAGACACCATCCAGACTCTGTGCAGGCCTTTAGCCGTGCATTCTGAAGGCTGGATGGGGAAACGTGGGAGACTCGGGATGGCTTAGAGAGAAACGCGAGCTCTGAAAGATACGGCATTGCTTTAATTTGAAGAGAAATAAAGATCCTATCTTGAAGAAACCCTCAACAAAGACATAGGGGTTTGCATTTTGCAGGGAAAGCTGAGAGAAAACACTGGAGTGATACTGACTGTCGTCTTTCCCCCCCTGCAGGTCTGACTTTGCAAGATGGACCTACGAGTAGCATGCATCCTCCTCTTCATGGCGGCCTCCACTGCTGCCCACGGGAAGGGGTACGTGGTGAAGAAGGTGGTGCCCTACAACGTGAAGAGCCACGGTAAGAACAAAACCGAGCAAAAACTCAATCGCAGCTTCTAAAATCCTGTCAGAAGGAACACTTCTTGACCTTTACCTACCTCACATTCAAATTCAAAGCGTGCGTATCTTTGCTGGAGCGCAGCACGCACTTTACTATGAAAACTGAACTCCACCTCGCTTCACGGTCTGCGTTCTGATTGGCCGCGGCGGTTTGCATGACTCTCCAATCCCACATCACATCACGTTTAGATGTGGTGCCTGAATGACACCACGCTTTGACTCAGCACATAGTTTAGATCTGATAGTATTCTGCTTCAGTGCATCTTCTCAGTGCGCAGCACAGATTTATAGAAGATTTTAGCCATTTAGGAAAAGAAACGACTGACAGTTGCAACATATTTCAATTTACTGTGACGACTTTGATCAATGATTTTTTTTAAACGGGCACAAAATGCAATTTAAAGCTCAACTATCTTTTTTTGGGTAATTCTTTCTGGTGCACAAAATGTAGCTGTTCTTTGGAAGAGTTTAACTTTCTTGATGTAACATGATGTTCTTCATCTACAACCCAGCCATCATGGCTGCAGCTGCTCCAGTGCATTCAGAGGATTTACTCCAAAAGACATGTTCTTATATTTAATCAGTTATTTCAGCTGCCTGTTCGTTTTTTTGTGTTCAGTTTAAACGTGTTAAAGTAGCTTTTTTTTTCTCCTAAAATTCCAAATAATAACAGTCAGTTTCAAGTACATTTAGAGTCCTTTAAAATAGATTTAAAGAATAAATTTTGGTTCGGTCTTCATTGTTGAGTGCTGCGTTCATTCACATCAGCGTGCGTCTATTTTTATTGAGCGCGCGCTGCCCTCGGTGGATCATTTTAGCTTGACACTGATAATTAGAGTCCAGTCACCCAGCGGTGCGGTCGGTTTGGGCGTGCCTGCTGCACACAGAAGTCCAAACATCTGTTTGGATTTACCCAGCCTTGAGTGGGAGCGAGCCGAGGAGCGATCAGCCTTTTTTACACTCAAACGCAGGCGACCACATTAAGGGAGCAAATAAAAGCACGAAGTCGCTCCGATCTGGACTCTTTCACAGTCAAGTCGCATCTCTTAAAAAACGCTTATTAAAAACTATTGTTAAACTATAACAAGCTAAATTCTGTGTTTTTTAAAGTCGCTGTATGTTGCAGTTTCATAAATAATAATGGAAGATCAGAAGAGAATTTCAATCAGTTGTTTTTTTTGTTTTTTTTTTTAAAGATGAAAGTTAGATTTTGATAAAGTGAACATGGAGGTTGCGTCAGTGGCGAATCCTGAACCGGAGAGCTCTTCCACCTCCAGGAGATGCTGGAAGTTCAAACCATTTTTCTCTGGATGGAGACGAAATGAATGAAAACAACGTCAAACAGTCGCTCGCTCTCTGGAAACTGTTTACTCAGACGCTGCTGAGTCTGACGCTCCGACGCCGAACTCAGAGACTGATCAGGAACAGACTCGTCGCGCGCGTGTGTGTCAGCTTTTATTCTGAAATATTTCAATACAGAGCTTCCTGTTTCTACACCGTGTGTCTCTGTGCTCACACTCTCTCTCTCTCTCTCTCTCTCTCTCTCTCTCTCTCTCTCTCTCTCTCTCTCTCTCTCTCGCTCTACAGTGGTGTCGGTCGCAGGTGAGCCTGGACCTCCTGGTGAGCCTGGCCCCGAGGGACCTGCAGGCCCCCCCGGCTAGCCCGGTCAGGACGGCGTCGGCCTCCCCGGACCCCAGGGGCCCCCCGGACCTCCGGGAAGCCCCGGCCGCTCCATCGCCGGAAAGCCCGGCTCTCCAGGCGGGCCCGGCAAGCCCGGCAGCCCCGGGGCGCCCGGAGAGAAGGGAGACACCGGCGCCGCCGGCCTGCAGGGGCCCAGGGGAGCGCCCGGTTCTCCCGGCCCCCGGCCCCGCCGGGCTCTCCGCCACCGGGAAGCCTGGACCCTCAGGTCTGCCCGGAGCCATGGGGCCCAGAGGAGAGCCCGGTCTGAAGGGACATCCCGGCATCCCGGGCCTGCCCGGCGCGAAGGGTGACAGAGGGATCGGAGCTCCGGGACCTCAGGGAGAGACAGGACCCGAGGGGCCCGCGGGCCCACCCGGACAGCCCGGCGAGGCCGGAGTCGGAAAGCCAGGGAGAGCAGGTTTGCCCGGTGAGCCAGGTAAATCGGGCACCCCGGGTAGAGATGGAGCCGTCGGCCCCATGGGGCCCCAGGGACCCAAGGGACACACCGGTGCCCCGGGTGTCGGCGTTGCAGGGAAACCGGGTGAGAACGGCGCCCCGGGTCTGCCCGGCGCCGTCGGTCCCAAAGGCCACCAGGGGCCTGCCGGAGCGCCCGGCGCGCCCGGAGTCCCCGGATACGGAAAGCCCGGCGAACGGAGAGAAGGGAGAGAGGAGCGCCAGGCAGCACGGGCGCCCCAGGTGCAAAGGGAGAGCAGGGTCCGACCGGCTACACTGGTGCCACTGGAGCGACCGGACCCACGGGGCCCGCCGGAGCTCAGGGGCGCGGGTTTCACCGGAGAGCCCGGTGCTGTCGGCCCTAAAGGCGACACCGGCGCGACCGGACCTCAGGGACCCAAGGGAAACAAGGGCGATCAGGGAGTGCAGGGCTTCCAGGGTAAGCAGGGTTATCCCGGCGCCGCCGGTCCTCCTGGACCCCAAGGGGCCACCGGAGCCACAGGCGACAAAGGTCATGTAGGAGCTCCCGGTGTCACCGGTGCTCCGGGTATCCCCGGCCCCGCGGGGCCTAAAGGTCACCCCGGCCGCGCCGGTGAGCCGGGAGCCTCAGGCTCCGACGGAGCTCCGGGTCCCAGAGGACCCGCCGGTGCCCAAGGTCCCGCCGGTGCTCCCGGTCTGAAGGGACACCCTGGTCTTCCCGGTGCTCCGGGTCCCGCCGGCCTGGCCGCCAAGGGCGTCCCCGGACCCCAGGGTCCCCCTGGCGTTCCCGGCGAGAACGGCGCCGACGGAGAGGCCGGCCCGGCCGGACCCCCCGGCCCCCCGGGCCCCCCCGGCGAGTGGTGTTTGAGAAGGGCATGGGGATGAGCGATGGTGCTGGTCAAGTCCCCAATGTCTGCCTTCACCGCCTCCCTGCCACGCCGTACCCCGCCGCCGGCAGCCCCATCAAGTTCGACCAGATCGTGTACAACGCCGAGGGCCACTACGACCCGAGTCGGCATCTTCACCTGCCAGGTCCCCGGAGTCTACTACTTCTCCTACAGCATCCACGTCAACGGCGCTCCACGCCCTGTGGCGCTGTACAAGAACGGCCAGCCCGTTCTGTTCACCTACGACGAGTACAACAAAGGCTTCCTGGACCAGATGTCCGGCAGCGCCGTCCTCCTGCTGGACGAGCAGGACACGGTCTACGTCCAGATCCCCGACGACGAGGCCAACGGTGTCTTCGCCGCCGAGAACGTCCACTGCTCCTTCTCCGGTTTCCTCATCGCTTCGACGTGATACGTTGACGCAGCGATCCCCGAAAAGCCAACCAACTAATTTGCGATCTATTCTCAGAGTAGACTCCCTGTTCATCCTCCTCAAACCCAACAGACAGGAAGTTCACCCTCCTTTGAGGAATAGAAGCATCTCGACTTGAAAACTGCGAGAATAAGGGCTTACGAAGAAGGAAAACTAATTTATGATAACGAGTGATCAGGGATGGGGAAGCAATCCACAAAGTTGCCAGTGGGTTTTGTAATGGATACAGCATGTGAAATTGAGGCGTTGTTACTGTGTCGTGTCCTGACTTTCATTTCCACTCTGTTTCCTTTTATACTGATTTCCGCTGGTGACTCTTAAATGTTGTCTGTTTTTGTTTTGTTTTGTACGACCTTGTTTTGTTTGTTTGGGTGACCAATAATCTTATTAAAAGTACACTAAATACTTGTTTTTTTCCGTGCAACATGTTGTAACTCAATGTGACTTGAAGAGATTGTGAAATGGTGACGGTCAAATTGACCGCTGCAGAGAAACAAGTCATCAGCATACTGTCATGCAACTCAAACTGTTTAGACAGGCAACAAGCGTTGTATCCTGGAAATGCATTATGTCAAGGTAAAAGCATAATGACCAAATAAATGTGTTACTAATACTTTGTGAATGAAGTGGTCTTTTTTTACCTGAACTGAATTGGTTTGAATGGTCTCTCACTGATACATTGCTTGGATTTCAATACAACTTGGAGAAAGAAGTGGTAAATCAGACTGAAGCTAAGATCTCAACCGACCCTGTTCAACATGAGATCAACATGCACTAAGGCAAACAAAAATCAAAGTCCAAATATTGGACTTTAAAGATTGTTCTGCCAAATATTGTAAAAAGCAACCATATAAATTAAACTTATTGTAATATGACAGATAAAACATTTTGCGAACAAATCCACAAAAGGTGTAAATTTCAATACATAATCAAATCCATGAGAATGGAATATACAGTAAGATAAAGTTAATGCAATTAGTTTCTATCATTGGCAAGATTGTTTACTTTTTAATCTATCTAAATATAATAACACCAATATGAGGAAATTCTGCATTAGAAATCCTGTATTGTGTTCAAAGAAAATGGATAACTAAGAACTCCACCAAAAGCTTCTCTAAAATGTGGTTTGGTTTAGTGTTACATATCAGAATAATGCATTATGGGCTGCACAATATTAGTTAACAAGCCAAATGCAATATTACTGATGATATTGTTTCATGATGTGACATGTAACAAACATCCCTACTTATAAGATATTGACAGCCTCACGATTGGAATTCGCTCTTCCTCATAACAGTGCTCTTTCCTCTTTTGGACCCATGTTCCACCCGAAGCAAACGCGCCAGGCGTGTTTTGCTTTTCTTTTCTTTTCATCACATTCAACACCTGCAGTTTTCACTAGCAGCATTCATAAGTGGATCAGATTGCTGGACCATTGTATTTTACATTTCAAATAAAATTGTGTGAAATAAGATCCATTATGAACAGAATCTCAAGCAGCGGCGTTCCATCCAGTGAATAAACTGAGTATGAATGCATAATGCACAACGACATAATTTAAGGCGTAATTAGTCAGACATTTTCAATATGTATACTGCATGATCATGGTGACTTTGTGATATATCATGCAGGGATAAAAGTCAAGGCAATCAGAGAACAGGCCGGCAATTTGTCAAACATATTATGTGTATATATGTACTGAACAGTAAAGAAAGAAAAATGAAAAAGAAAGTCTTGTCAAAAGTAAGAATGTCCCCAGTTTGAGCCGCGGTTTTTGCTCGGTAGTCTTTCTATGGTGAATGTGTATGTTGATCCCGGTACACACGGGAGTGTTCTCTCTGGTTTCCTCCCACAGTCTAAAAACACACTCTGAGGTTAACTGGTAACTCCAAGTTACTGCCAGGTGTGTCTGTTTGCCCACTGCAGACCTGTCCATCACTTCATGGACCTTTAGAACAAAGTCATGCCGGGATCCAGCAGCCTGTGAGCCTGAACTGGATGAAACGGCACAGAAGACAGGACGGACGGATGGTTTTGGGCTCAGACTGACTTTCACAATGTGCTGTGCATGTACAAACTCAATCTGAAATGCAATCGAAGTGTGCAAAATTTAGCACAATTTAATAATTTAATATTTTATAAATGCAAAACTACCTAATATGATATTTAGAAAGGAACATTTGAAATACTGCAAGACAAATAATAATAACCGTACATATTAACTTTTTTAGCTTGTGTGTGGGTATTATTTAGGTCCGCCACTGGAAGCTGAGGTGGAAGAGGATCATAAAAATATGATTCATTGCCCACATTGATGGCGACCGGCTGCCTCTTTTGCAGCCAAAGTTTACAGAGACTGCTTTAACCATGCAAGTCTGAATACGGCTAGCTGAAAATAGTCTGGGTGTGGGATGAGGGACAGGGATGGTCCCCTTTGGCGTTGCAGGAACTGTTTGATCTTCCTTGGGAATGAGAGCCAAGGCGGTGGTTAGGTGAGGGGCCCGAGGACAGAAGAGAGTGAGCGAGGCGGGTTGAAAGAAACCGCCGGGGATTGCCATGTGAGGGTGCTGCCGTTCAGAGACGGCCTGCGGTCGAGACCGAGGAGGGACGAACAGGAGCAGGGAGAGAGTCCCGCCACAAGCCAAGCTCCACAATTATCATCTTTCCTTTAGAGGAATTCTCACTTTGATATATATACCTGTTCGAAGACTCACCTGATATGACATCCACATATCTATTTGACTGTGTAGATAATCAGAAAAAAACAAAACAAAACAACCAAAATATAAAAAGAACAGGTGGTTTTAGAATGGGGACTACAGGAAGGTACGATGGGGTTTTTTTTTTTGGCTGTAAGTTGCATGTGAGCACGCCAAGGGCCAAAATGAGAGACGAATTCCCTCAACAACCTGACCAAGATGGACAAGCAGGGGAAGAGCACAAATAGAAGTATTATGTGTAAAACACGCCCGTCTGGTGGCCAGAGCTTCAGCGCTCAGGGTAAACTGGTGCAAAGGAAATATATGGTTGAAATAAGCAGCTGGTGCAGCTGTGGTGAGCTTAAAACACCCTGGAGGCATTTTTTTTGCGATCTGCTCTCCTCTTTAATTATTTTCAGGCTTTATGGGGTTTTTTGTGGGGTGTCATGGAAGGATCCTATGCATGTCAGCAGAGATGGCCAGTTGCTTGTTGCAGATGAGAAACCTCTAAACATTTGTAAAAAATGTTTCAAACACTGGTATTTATGGTGTAAAACCAGAAACTGTGATTACCTCCAGTGGAACTCGCCCAAATGCGCAGAAGTGTGCATTTCCCCTCAAAAGAAGTCAATAATTTCCTCAAAAATACTTTATGGCATGGGTGGTCATGTGGTAAACACACTGGCCTACAATTAGAACTGAGGCTGCACTTCATTCAGTCTGCATGTTCTCCATGTGCTTGCCCTGTGTTTTACCTGAAGAAGTAAAAAAAACACCTTATTTGGTGATCCCATATTAATTTGAAATTCTCATTTGTTGTGTTTTTTTTTAGCAGTTAATCAATGTAGTGATGTGATGCTTTGGCTCTCTAGGAGTGATCATATCGTCTTTTAGAGCCTTGAGCGAGGTTTAGGAACCTCTCACTGCAAATTAATCTGCTTTTGAAAAAAAAAACCCCAAAAAAAACAACTAACTGCACCAAAGATAATTTGGGACCGTGAGGTGACATTTGGTTCCCATTATTCTTGCTTCAATGGCATCTAATTTAATTTAAAGGCAGAAACATGGCGCAGGAAATTGTGCATTTTCTCAATTACCAAAACTGAAATTTGTCTTGAAAGTATATCATCTTGTGGGAGCCCACAAGTACTATGTGGACTTCCCACTAAAATGCTGTGAAAATGTGCAAATCTAAATGTTGCATGTCTATTCCCACTGCACCACTAGAGGGTGCTGTACAGAAAGGAGGCCAATTTATTCACAGTGGTTGCTGATCAAAACCACAACCAAGACGCAAGGTATTTTTATTTCATTTACCACTAGGCTTATTATTAGGAATAAATGAGCTCAGAGGGCCAATTTCTCACTTCATCGCTTTATTTTTCAGCAGTACTCACAGAATATCTCAACACCTGATTTCCAGTTTCAGTCAATGTTACAATTCCATAAGGTGGAACCCCGTTATATACATGAAATGCTGCTTAGAGACTGTATCCCTGACCACCGTGTTGTGCTTTCAAGTGGAGATTTTCGAAAGTGGTGTTGTAGTCATCACAGCTTGATTCAAAATTTGCTTAAAACATCTCCCAATTTTTTATTCAATCTTACAAATGGGGAAAACCACCAAGAAAACTTCATTTACAATGGGTAATCTGTAAAAACTTCAGTCATTTGGTAATCTCAGTCATAAAACCAGTAATATCAAAGTCTATACAACGTGCATTACTACAGAGTTTTGAAATGGTGGAATTCTAATGGAAAGGTATGAGCACCTATTGTTTTTGACAGTTACTAAATCTAGATCATCAGGAATGGTTTGTGTCCACGAGCATTGAGCTTGAAAAAAGTTGTAAACAACTGTGCACTGCAAAGACAACATTTAAGACTCAGATTAGGACTTTCCCTTTAAATATCACAATGTGTCAGATCTTGCAGACACAGCTTTAGCTGCTACATCCAATTGCCCAGCACCAAATACTTTTTTTTGTGATTAAATATGTCCAAATTCAGCAACGTGTTGACACTCATGGTTTCATGTAGAAAAAAACATTCCCACTCACATTCGCACATTCACACTCACCCAGTTCACAAATGCAAGCACCAACGAGCAGGTGAGGAAGCAGCACACTCTCCTCCACACCTCCTGTCCATCACTGCCAGGGACACTGCAGTCATTATGGATGAGATGGTTGCAGAGTAGGTAACAAACACACACAAAAAAAAAATTAACAGAAAAAAAACCAAAACAAAACAAACAAAATCCCTGGTTTTAGACAAGTTCTCGCATTCCTTCAGACGGGCTACATCGTCTCCTTCATTCCGGGGTCTCGCTCAGCAGGATTACTCGGCGGGGGCCTCTGGACTGGCTGCTGCTGCCGCCGCCTCTGGCTCAGTAGGTTAGTTTCGGCTGGTTTCTCCTCTCCCGCGGCCTCCTCTGCCTTCACTTACTCCGCTTTGGGCTCCTCGGCCGCAGCCTCCTTGGCCCCCTCCTCGGCAGCCTCCGCAAGGCTTGGCCTCCTCGTTGGCTGCCTCCTCCGATGCCGCCTTCTCCCCTTCGGCCGGCGCGTCTTCGGGCAGCCGCCTCTCCGGCCGCTGCCGCTCCTTCCTCCGCTGCCTCTTCAGATTCTTTCTTGGTCTTCTTGAAAGAGAAGCCGCTCAGCTTGAAGGAGGGGTTTCTTGAAGGAGAAACGCTTTTTTCTTCTGCTTGCCGTCGTCGTTGGTAGACGGAGTTGCCTTCCTCTGGCTTGGGCTGAAGCCTCTCCGTTTGTGGCGGCAGCTCCTTCTCCCCGTTGGCCTCGGCACCTCTGCTTTCTCACCATCTTCTTTGGGCGCCTCCTCGTCGGAGTGCTCCCGTTGGCCTGCACGTCAGCTTTGTTAGCCTCTTCTGCAGCAGGAGAGGTGTCTCCATTGGTTTTGGCATGGCCATTCTCCTATAAAGAAACAGAATATTAAAAACAAATAATTCTTAAAAATACACATCATCCTATGAAATAATGATTCAGCTCATTTAAGCAGTCATGCAATTGAAATCCTGCACCCCTGCATGTAAAGGCGGGGTTCTGTGATATTTAAATATACTCGGAATAGTTGCAACCAATAGGAAAATAGCCTTAAAACTGCACCAACATCTGTTACTAGGACAGTGACGACAGATCTATGGCTTTCAGCAGTAGGCTAGTTGGTGAGACTGCAGTAACACGTGGGTCCAGCAGGGGGCGTTCTGCGTGGGGTCGCTGGAAACAACATAGGAATTGGTCTTTTGTTTTCCCCTTTTTATGAGCCTTGTAGACCGCTAATGTGCATTATATTTCAACACGCAGAGTTTCTTTCTCGTTTGATTGCCATGCTTGTTGGTAGTCTGGTAAATTCGACAGATTTATCTGCAGAGAAACGTGGCTTCTTTCTTGAATCTGGCAACAAAGGCGTGGTACCGTTTTTTAAAATGGCCATGCCTCAGTGAGAGCGGCCGCAAATCCCTGCTGCACACATTTCCATCAGATCAGTGAGGAGGGGGAAAAAAAAAAACACAGTTTGCACATAATACCCCAAAGCAATGAAAAACAATTAAAGTAAAATAATTAAAAATATAAATCAGATTTACTGTGCAGCTTTATCTCCACATATTTTTTTTTTAAAAAAAGGCAAATTTGAGGAGAAAATATGTGCATTGAATTAATCATTTCAGTGAGCGCTACGATTTGGGAGAAAATGTAGCAGAACAATGAATAAATAGCCCAAAAGCGTCCAGTGAAAACGGATCCATGTGGCCACTTTCCCTGAAAGCCGGTGAGCGTGGGGATGCGCTACAGGGAACATGGAGCACGCCATTGACGCAACACATTGCTAAATTGGGACAAAATCTCGCCTCACCAATTAACTCTTCAATATTTTAAAATGCACATTTACCTGTCCGTTCGCCTTGGCCGCCACGGCCGCACTTCTGCGGGCTTTCCACCCGCAGCCTCCTCTTTTCCAGCGGTTTTGGAGATTTGTGCTCCCATGCTTTTGTTCCAACAAAGGAACCCAACCGATCAAATGAATGAACAAAGACCGCAAAGCTTCCTCCCCCCAAAAAAAACTCAAGCCAGACGCCGACCGCCATCCTTCTGACTGCGAGCGAAGTCGAGGAATCTGCCCGAAATCAAAACGAACCGCAAACAGACGAGTAAAAAAACGAGCGCTTTGCGATGGAGGAAAAAAAAAACCGGAGCGAAGGAGCGAAAGGAAACGCGAATTCTTTCAATTTTTCCCCGAGTGGAGTTTGTAAATGGAGAAATGAGATGCGGAGTACAACGCCCAAGTCCGCCGTGAGTGGACGCCGCTGCCGTGAACGTCACGGGCCGCGCGTCTCCGCCAATCAGAAGTCCGGGATCGGCGGAGCGGGGAGGTCAGGGAGCGGGGGGCCAGGGACAATGGAGAGACCAACAACATGGCCTACAACTTGTTTTATCCACACTCCACTCTGCTAAAACTTCTCCAGCTGCTCGGCCTCCCAGATAAGCAGGGTTCAGACACGTGAGCGTCAGAGCAGAGCTGTGGGACTGGGCTCTCCTCGCCTCTGGACGGTGGCTTTGAAACACAGAAACTGTTTGCTGTCATGCAGCATATTTTGCAATGCTTTAAAAGCAACCCTTATTAAGATTTAAACCTCTCCATAATGGGATAAATACGTTTTATTCCTGATGAATTCAAATTTCAGAGCATTTGACCTGTCTTTTATCACTGAAGCTGTAATAATATACAACATAGCCTGTGCTGCAATGATTTCAATGAACATGTGAAATGTGCTTCCATATTCTGTCTCTCCTCTGTATTGATGAGCTGCTGTGTTGACTGGAATTTCCCAGTAAGGTGCTAAAGGTTTTCTTTTGGCTCATTTATTGTCATTTTCAGACAAAGTAGTGTTTTGTATCTGCAGTTACATGTATATGTCACAACCTATTAATCTATAAGCTGATTTTGAATCTGGCGCTAGAGTTTATCTTAAATTCTTTAAAATCTTTAAATCCTTAAACGTTGTCCTATTTGCTGTAGCCTTTGAGCTCTCACGTGGCTGGAATGTGCCCATCACTGGATGAATAAACTCTTAATCTGATTATTATAGCTAAGTAAATGTTTTTTTAAGTGTAATCATCATCATCAATCTTTTCAAGATGCAATATGCAGTTTTTTTTAAACCTGTGCAATTTTTTATTGAAGTTACTCCAGCTATATTAGGGTGAATTGTTCTCTTGATTTTAGAAAGAAACAGACAAACTTTGAGTACACTTGCAATTCCTTGCACTAATACTGACATAGGAATTGATAGCTGCAACTATTAATATGTTATTTGACTATTTGTGTGTTCAATTAAATCAAAACAATGCACTAATGTTGTGTTTGATAAACAAAGCTCGAACAAATGGGACTATTCGCTTGAGATCAGAAATTAATGTATGCCAGTCTCTAAACAATGGACTGTTTTGCAGGTCTGGGTTGACTAAGCACGGTTTCAGCCTGGTCTCCTGTTATCATGTGTGCCCCCTTCTGACATATGCCCCACTCAGTAAACAGACGTCCCCCTGTAACTATAAGCCCCCGTGCCCACAACTTCCTCATCCCTCTTCGTGCATAATAGTGTCTGTGTGTTGTTGCAGCTGGAGCTCCAGTGACCCAGATATACGAGGCTTTACAGCTCTCTGCTGCTGCCTGCCTTCTCTCCGGCAGCCTGTAGTGCTCCGGCTCCACCACCAGCCACAAGTCTCCTCTCTCTCTGCCATCACTGCATGACCCACATCTCCATGGTTACCAGTCCAAAAATGGCTGCGGAGAGGAAGCTGCACACTCGCTGATGGGGGCTTCAGCAGACTGTGACTCCTGGCGGAGTGAGAGCGAGCTCAAGACTGCCACAGCCACGCACGGCTGGAGGATTAGGGTGACTTCTTTCAGCCACCCTCCCTTCATCAGGCTAACTAGGCCACCTTCATTGTTGTGTATATTCTGATTACATGCAAAGCTGTAATTATTATGGTGATCTGCCATGAATGTGGAGATGTAGAGACAAAGGCAGTAGGGCACGGAGTGTTTTCAAATAAACATTAGCTGAAAAAATACAAAAATTTATTGTATTTTTTAATTGTATACTTTTTTGAATAACTGAAGTGTTGACGGTGCCATCTGCGCCATATGTGGTGAATGTACATTGGATCAAACTATTAAAGAGGTCACAACCAATCATCATCCTCCCATTTTATTTAAAAAAAAAACAAAACAAAACAAGGTGTGTGTGTGTGTGTGTGTGTGTGTGTGTGTGTGTGTGTGCGTGTGTGCGTGTGAGCGTGCGTGCGTGTGTGTGTGTGTGTGTGTGCTTAAAGGACATTTACTTAGATGGAAATATAAAATGCTCAAACAGATCTGCAAAATACAACCAAACATTCATCTCAATGAAATGCAGTTTATTTTTAACATTTTTCATTATAAAAAAAAAGCTGCTCTAATGATGTAATTCAGCCTGATACTCTTTTCCCTGAATCTGATCATTGATTGAAGTGATTCTGAAAGTCATTAGTCAAGAACAAAAAAGACATTTATTGCTCCACTTACAGCTTTAATTGCTTTTACTCACTTTTAATTTAACATCTTTATGTTTTGTTTGGGAACTGGGTGGTAAATAAAATGATATGAATCACTGTCAAGATCCTTTTTATTCTCTTGATTCATTTCAGTAATTAAAATAAAACCATCAGGTCCTGCTGGAGCTAATGACTGTGTTTGGATCAGGTGTGTTTAAGCAGCGTTGAAAGCGTTGAAGTGATTTCACAGAGGGAGTAGGAGGCACTAATCGAAAGGAAAATGTGGAAAATTGGTAGAGGTCTCTATGAATGCTACAAGGTGGACTTCACAGAATCATCAGTAACTATGACTAATACAGTCAAACCTTAAAATTTAACTTAATTTTCCTAAAATACAGTATATCTCCATGAACACTATTCTAATAGTATATCCATCTGTACATTTATCCTCTACGATGAAGATGGGGCCTCTAACAACCCGCTCTTACAGGAAAAACAGCAAAAATGAGTCAGACAAACTCACACTAAAATGTTTGCTTGATCATTTTCGAAGTGACCAACATCTGGTGAAGCAATGATCATCCTTTATGTTTGTTAAAAGTGTGCACAGAGTCACTAAAAGAAGCGGTATCACTTCAGGAATAAATTCTCTGAAGGTCAGAAGATGACAGAAACAGCTCATGGTGCTCATGAATAAAAACTCCAGCCTCCGAGGGTCTGCAGACAAGACATCTGGTCCATCACCGGGAGCTTTTCACGCTGAGTATTTTCTCTTATTCACACCTGGGAGAACATGCAAACACCACACGAAAAGGGTGCGAAACCCAAACTAGCCAGGGTTAGCTGCTGCTGGAGGTGAGAGTGAAAACCGCGACACCACAGTGTAGAATATGTGAAAACATATCTATCATGTGCTTGAATTAGTGTCCATTCCAATCCTGCAGTTACATTTCTCAGTGTGTTTATTTGATGACAGACTATAAATTCTAAACGCAGCCATTAAACTTTCACAGCTTCACCTTTGACTTCAGTAAATAAGGATGTTTATGACTTTGTGAAGAAAAGTTGGCGCTCTTGCTTCAACCTTCTGAATCATCTCCAATATTGTAATTACTGTGTTTGTGGATAGTTTCACATGTGTGTAGTGTCTAAAGATGTTTATTTAAAAAAAAGAAAAGAAAAAAGTAATGATACTTCAGTTGAAGGTATGTCAGGAGCCTTGGTATAATCCTTGCAGCCTACATGTGAAAGTGTGAATGCTGTGTGTTCATAGTCCACAGCAACAGGCAAACCAAGTCCGATTAAAATTGTCTTTCAGTTCACTTTTCAAACTAACCCTGATGAGGTTTGATTGAAGTCTGAAAATAGAAAAAAACCGAGAACTTGACTGTCTCCTATCCTTCCAGTAGATCACAATCAATGCGCAAAATAATGTAAGAAAATCCTTACTCTAACATCCACCACATTGCATTTAGCTGCACAAAAACATTTCCTTGCAAAGTTTTGCCACAGACTGTCTGTAATGACAACCAGTGGAGAGGTGGATAACTGCATGACACCTGACAGCAGGTGGGACGACAAGTAAGAATTGTGGTGTATGGATGCACATTTTCAGAGCTCTTTCTGCTTCTGATTAAGAGCAACAAAGCCTAAGTGAAACTGTATTTATTATCACAGTCCCAGTAGGATAAAAACAGTTGTAAATCCCTATAAAGAGTCAAAATCTTCAATCCTGATGAGAATTGTTTATTCTTGTTTATTCTCTAGTGTTTCATTTTTCACAAATATTTCTTTGTGGGGATGCAGATTGTTTCTCACAACAGAAGGAAAACTGTGTTTTCCAATTATCTGAGTCCTCCTCGGCAGTTATTCATGTGATGAGCAGCTTTTTAATTCCAATTAAAAAAAGACCTCAGGTCCTCAGCAGGTGATTTTAGCTATTATCAGTCCATGGGGGACAGAGTTAGTTTACACGCACTGGCTTTTGTGGGAAAACTGGATCCTGGACTATTGAACAAACTCTACAGTTTGCAAATATTAGATGTAATTAAAACTTTAATTAAGTTCACGTGACTTTGTGTTTTCTTCGGGGCTGCAGGCCTGTCCCTTCCGCACAGAGGAGTAGACAGAGTTCCACAACACTCGAACAAAAACAGACAATTTGCCATCCTTGCCCTGTTTTTCACTCACTCCAAAAACGAGGAGGCGTCCTTCGCTCCACATCGTAACCTGTCATTGGAGAAGAGACGTGTCCATCAGAGCCCCAGTCCGTGTGGATCCGCATCAGCCGTACGCAACAACAGCTGCGTCAAGACGGCCCGACACCACACTGGATGTGCGACAGCACTTTATTTCAAAGTAAAACAACACGGAGTTCCACATTTCACTCTGTCATCGTCAGTGCCCATGTCAGTGAACAAGGACCGCAGGCCGTGGCATGCCACGGCAGCAAGGCCTCTATTGTATATCTAGTGTTTTATTTCAAAATGACTGCCATGAAGAAGATTTATTACTGAAAATGAAATTAGGTCAATTGAGCTGTGTGGGTAAAATATGCTAAAAGGAAGCTTAGCACCATTGAGGTTGAACTTTTATCACTACATTATTTCCACATTTATCTGTTTTACTCATTTTATAGCATTGTTTCTTTCATCCTTTTTCTTCATCTTTCACCCATCCATTATATTTATGAGAAATTTTAATTTACTCACCCTGAAGATTACTTTTATTTCTACATTTTTGTCAATATTTTTTTGGTAAAGAACATTACTTATCTCATATTTTCATGATAAGACTTTGTACTTCTATTTTACTTTTTATTAAAACAACACTTGAACTTTGTTTTGTCATTTTAGCATTTAGTTCTGATTGATAGCTGTTCTTTAGCCAAGGTGAGACAAGCATTTCTTCTTGATCTATTTAATCTAAGCCTAACCAGTTTTGAACAGACACATATTTGTATTTATTTAATTTTTTTGTTCCAATTTATAACGCTAATTTATTGTGCTGCATATTATTTATTACAAAATAAACTGTTTAAGTTAAATCTCTCAAAGTGGCGAGTCTCATTTATGTTGTATTGCAACAAAATGTCATTCAAATGTGCACCAGCTAGTGATCTGTTTGATGATTTGGTGTTTATTCTATTCTATTCTATTATATTCTATTCTATTCTATTCTATTCTATTCTATTCTATTCGATTCATGTTTCCCTGCCCATCTTTATTTTGAAGGCGCCCACCGGAACTGGGCGTCATTGCTATGACGAGCTTGACGCTGCTCTCCGTCGTCATCATCTGTACACACGGCGGCGACAGGAGCTCCTGAATCGGCTGCGACGGCTCTCCCACCGCTATTCTCTCCCTCTCTCTCCCCCACTCTCTCTCTCTCTCTCTCTGCGTGAAGAAAAGACCCTGGACAACAGAGAGGAGAAAAACATCGGCGACTTTCCACCTCGAAACTCCTCCTGGAAACTCCGATGGATTAATCTGATTCTTCTGCGGTAAGCAGCCTCTTTTTCCTGTGCTGAATTTCAATCGGTGCGCCGCCTCGTCCCCTGTTTTTTTTTTTTTTTTTTTTGCGCTGTGTGGACTGCGAGATGGATTCATCTCGGGGAAAGAAGCGGATAAAATAACACACATCCAGACGCCCGCAGTCACGCCGGCTTCCCCGGAGCCTTTCTGCGCCGCGTAGCTTCGTGCGATCCGTGTCAAGTTGGCCGTCGGGAGCGTAGCGAGCGGCGCTGACGGGGGGAGCCAATGTGGAGGATGTTTTGCAGTGCTGCCATCGGGAGAGGGGGCTCTCTTGTGTTGCAGCAGCAGCAGCAGCAAGGATGGATGCGCTGCAGAGCCGAGCCGAGCCGAGCCGGGCCCGGGCCGTGCTGAAAACCCCGCCGCCACAGCCCCTCGCTGATCCCCCTCTGGAAATATTAAGCAGTGCTTTGAGGGAACTGCATTGTCAAGCTGTTTAGTTCCCCCGTCGGAGCGCTCTCATCCGACGGTCGGGGGTGCAGCCATCCATCTTGTAGGCAAACACCGGGGAGGATGCGCTGTGTTTGTAGCTGAGAGCTAACCTCATCCAGGGGAGATAAGTTAAGCAATCAGTGTGATGGCTCGCAAATGTCCTCTCTCCCCCTCAGAAGCCCCCCCCCCTCCCCTCCCGGAGCTCTCGCTCTGCCCACGAACCGGCTGCACAATGGCTGTGCGTGATCTGCAACAAATCTGAATGAAAGGAGTTGCATGTTGTGGTTCACGCACCTCTTTGCATTTTTCTCCCCCCCCCCCCCAGGCCCACTCTCTGCACACTGCAAACCACACAGCCCGACGGTGCTCCCACGTCAGCTCCTACATGTCAAGTCTGTTAAATTCAAGTAGAAATGATCAGCAAGGCAGGACCGAGGCGATCACTGTGATTCAAGCCACGGTGGCTGCCAGTAGGCCCTGCTAGCCCGGTGTCACACATGCAGCCATGTCTGCACGTCGTGATGTCAATGTTCAACAGATGACTATCCTGTAACTATTTTTATAATCTATGCTTCCTGTTGTCATAACACTGTGGAAACTCTGAGCCTCAGCACACTTTACATGACGTGTCACCGTCTCTTATACAATCACCCACACAGCAGTGACGGCGGCTGCCATGTAAGGTGTGCGTAAACCATTGGGATCAGTTGGAGGGTTCAGTGTCTTGCCCAACAGCACTTTGTCACACAAATAGGGATGGAGAGAGAGAGATCAGGGATCAAAGTGCCAGCTTTGGAACGGAGGACGACCCACTCCACCACGGCGGCCGCTTTAAACATTTCACTGGCGCCTGGAAACATGAGTGTGGGCTCCAGGAAGCGGTGATGGGCATGTGTCATGGTTTCCTGGTGTTTCACAACTCAAATGATCAATACATTTCAAACGCCCAGTGTGTGCCATTAACAGAGTGACCCTCAGGGGGACAACAAATAGTCAATAGATTAATCGATTATGGAAAAACACATCTTTACATTATGTATTTTATTAATTGGCCAAGTTGTAGGTTTTTTCAATGTAGTTCTAGTTTACCAAACACCCTGAATGGACTGATCTCGCAGTAAGACAGACCTTTAGAACACTTCAGCCCTCAGATCGCCTGATGATACGAATACCACAATGACTAAAAGCAGTGAGCCCTGACATACAGCAAACTGTCACTTCTTTCTTTTTTTTTTTTTTGTTGCTCCAATAATGATTTCTATTTTTTTCTGAATCATCTAATTGGCTCATGCTTGCTGCTCTGCCTACAGCACTTGTACACTTTGTGGTCCCACTTCGGTTTGCACTTTCCATCAATTCAAATGTGATTTCAGTTCAACTCGAAAGCCTTCCACCCTCCATCGCTATAGACGCACCACATCATTATTTCCAGCGGATTCTTACATCAACTATTGCTCTCTATTGGCACGGCGTTTGGAAAGAAATCATTATAACCCCCCCGGTTCAGACCATCAGGCAAAAGAAACAACAGTCCGCTCCTGTTTCTGGGGAGAGAGAGAGAGAGAGAGAGAGAGGAAGAAAAAAAAAAGAAAAACTCTTCTTTCTAATTTGCTCTTTTCTTATATTTGGAAAGTGCTCATCTGCGAGCCGCAGATCAACAATGGCAGCAGTGATTAAACAACATGACTCAACATATTCGACCGTGAACAGTGTGGTACTAAAAACACGGTGGGGCCTAAACCCACATGTACATACTGTATAAAGCTCAGCTGTGGGTTTTATAACTAGCGCCGTTCATTCAGTACATGAAGAATGCTTTGAAAGCCCCAACACTGCTTCTCATTGTGCTCATAATCTTGTAGCAGAGTGAAATGTTCCCATTGTCTTGTTGTTGATACACTGAATGAACTCAGTTGTGTGACACAAGCAAAATGTTGTAACTATTCAGAGAATGGCGGCCGTGAGGAGGAGACCGTCAAGAGTCGTACCAGATCCAGTAAACATAGACAGTGGGTTTCACGTGCATTCAAATGGCACATAGCTGAAAGCCATCCTCCTCTGGCCTCTCCTTTGTCGAGCGAACAGAAAGGAGGGTTTTGGAGTTGAATAAGGTCAGTGTGAGCGCGGCGTCAGTGGGAGGGGTGTGGGAAGTTTGACCTTGGTTTGTGCCGTGTCAATGATCTGGGCGCAAAGGGACCGGGCACTTCAGATTGAACAGGCCTCCTTGTTAGCGGCCGTCTTGAATTGCAAAATAATTGTGGCGCGGAGAGATTTGTAAGTTAAATTATGAATGTGATGACGAACATCGGCGCTGACATGGTTTATTCATCACGACTCGGAGAAGATCTATCAAAGACCGTTTTCATTTCTAGTAGAAATGTGATTCAGGTGAGCGTGTTAATTACCTTTTAGCTGTGGACAGCGATTATGTTTCCAAACCACTTAGCGGTCATGAAATGCAAACGTGGACAACTCTGCTGCCACGTAGGAACGCTTCCACAGAGACTATTGTCCAACCCAGTTTCAGTTGGATAAGTCTTTACGTTTTTGAATGAAAAGGTCACAAAACGATTCCTTCTTGAAGGTTAGAGGATATTTCGCCTCTCATCCAGATTCTTATAACGTCTATCTAGAGAGGTGAAATGACGAGGTCGAACTTCCTTTAGGAATAAATTGGATATAGAGTGACCCAGCAAAAGTAAGGACGTCATCTTTTATACAGAAGTTCCGCCTTATCTTTACCCCCCCGATGCATTCGGAGAAACATCCATCTTCTGCAGGACTTTGGGAAGACATGAGAAAACCAAACGCGTGCAGAGAAAACATGCAGACTCCACAGACAGGCCTCCAGTGGAACATATTCACTACAGGATGTGGTAATTCCTGCACAGGAGTGACTTGAGATTTTCTGCAGCAGTGTGAACAAACAGGAGCCAAAGCAGCCTGAAAGTATTGACCTAAAAAAAAAGTGCGTGTCTTTCTGTTGCACCCAGATGCTGAATTGATTAATTGATTGGCGGTTTAACAAAAGGCAGATATTTGCATGTAATTTCAGTCATTTTCAGTCCAAAACCCTCTGATTTTAGCTCGTGATCATTCTAGCTGTCTTCCTTTTTCCTGACGAACGTCGTGTCATGAAGTGCAGATAAATTCATGATAGAAATAATTACTTTCAGACCCCGTTTCCGTTTTAGTGTTATAGGACGACCTCATGAAAACTTCCTGTATGAGTGAAAACCTTTTAAAATGAGTTTTCAGAGTTGAATGAATGAGGTTCAATAAATCATTAGTTTCAATTCACTGATCAGATAGTTTCTAAAATTTTCTGAAATCACTGCCATTAATACAGAATCATATAAAGCGATCAGAGATGTTTGACTTCATGAGGAACTGTTTTAATCATTTCTCACAACGTTAATGCGTTTTCTGCCCATTGATTATCCGATCGCTAATCAAATCCTTTCAGCTGTTCAGTAAGTAAAACCATTTTTTTTTTCTGATAAGCACATCCAATTACGTTGTGTTTTCCTCTCGGTAAAACACAATAGAGCACACACACACGTGTGTGTTTCTCAGGCCTGGCTGTCGGCCTCCTGTCTAATCCATCAGTCACGCCGTGTGACCCTGACATGTCTGTCCTTTTTAATTTAGTATATTGATTGCAGCTTTACTATGAACGACCTGGTATCTCATTATTGCCTCCGACGCCCTGAGTGTTTATCATAGACGATTAACACTGGCGCAGCAATTCAAGTAAATGCCGTCATTTTAGTTCATTAATTTCCAGCGGAGCGGCGCGGAGCGGCGGCGGCCGGCTGCCGACTTCTTCCGCCCTCCTCACTTTAAACTTGGTCGGATCTCCTCCATCACGCCACGGCCGTCCTCCTCTGAGGCAAAGCTGTTCATCTGGGTCTGAAAATAGCATGATGATTGTTCTCGCAGAGGCTGAGGTGGTCATGCGATACCCAGTCTGTGCCACAGAAAGGAACAAGCCCCGAGGCCAGAGTGCCATCATCTGCTTTTTTTGTGAGGGGGGGGGGGGGTTGTTTTGGGAAACGTTGCGCTGCTTGTGTCTGTGTGCATCTCTTCCATGCAGGACGGGGAAACGCTGACCTGAAATCACTGCATCGTGGGGGTTTTGTCTTGATGTATTGATATGATACACGGCATTGACTCATGCGTGTAATTGAATAACGGGAATTGTTGTCCCTCCGATCTGAAAGCTGGTGATGAATGCTTGTGAAACTCTTATTATGTTACAGGGGAAAATCTGATAAGTCGGGCCTGTTCCTGTTGAATCTGCTTGATAAATCCAAATGACTGTTTATCTCCTTAAAGGAGCAGCATGTAGGATTTAGTGGCATTTAGCAGCTTGGTTGCAGATTACAATCAAACCAAATACTGCTGCCCTCGCGGTTTCCCTTCCAGCGTGCAGAAGAAGCTTTGGTGGCCACAAAACCTGTTAGAAAAAAAAAAAAAAAAAAAAACCCTCCTCTCGGCTGCAGAATCGCTCAGTCCTAGTGTTTAGCTTGTAGTCAACTCAGATGAAAACAGGAGATATTATCCGTGTGAGGCGAGATTGCAGAACTCTACTTTCGAGTCTTCACTGTAGAAACTTGTCAGCGTCACGGCTGCGTTTCGTCTCGGAGCACTTTCTCCCCGTGCACGACTCGTTTGATTCATCCTCGCATCTCTCCCTGTCAGATCCCCCCCACCGACTCCCACACAGTGGACATTTTAGAGGGAAACGATCTCGCAACACAGATGCACACAGGCATGATTCAAGAGCACATGTTTATAAAAAGCCCAACTACGACACGTGAAACGGACTGGATGTACATAAACAATACGGCTGGCCTAGATTCCGTGTCAGCAGAACGTTGGCAGAAGCGTCGAAGCTATAGTAGTGGCTGGCCTTTTTACTTGAAGTGCAGGGGGATTTTCATAATCCCCACAGGCAGCACGACGACATGAGATCTCCACTCATTTACTCGGATCCCTGCAGGAGTGGAGGCAGAGCTATTTCAATCACTGCAGCTGAAGAGAAAATCCATCCCAAAGCAGACTTTACCTGATTTATCCCACTCACATCACTTAATATGTCCGTGCACGTTATGTTGCACTGGATGCCCGCAGACTTGTTTTAATTTGATTATGCACAGATTGTATTTTTTTATTTATTTTTTTGGTTTGAGATTAATGATATTTTAAATTCTTCTTTGAATCTGTAAAGTTAAATCAATCTACTGTAGCTTCTCTTCTAATCTCTCTGTAAACATTAGAAACCACTCAGAATACATAATATTCCCTAAAGTACATGTTTTGATTCATAAAAATACCTAAAATAATGATTTCTATCATTCTATGGACTAGAACCTGTAAACATTGCACTTTTCACCTCATATTTTACTTTATATGTAACTCAAATAATTTACTTAATTGGAACTTATTTGAGCTCTCGAGCCTTTAAAATAAGGACAAATGAGGCTAAAAAGACGGAGTCTGCTCATATTTTCATTAATGTTAATGCGATCTTATTGACACACCTCACACTGTCCAGCCCAACTGTCCTACAATCACTTCCTGAAAAGTTAATTGTTCATTATTTATGCACAGTTTCTCATATTTTGTAATAATTTCTTAGAAAGAAAAGCATCACTCAGGTGATCTTGTGCTCCAGCCTGGGGGAAGAGTCGGAGATGGAAGATGTAAATAGAAATGTAACAGAAGAAGAGTCGATAGCTGAAGGATCAGCGGAGGGGCAGCTCTCCTCTCCTTTCTGTCTACGGCCTCAGCTTCAGCCGGCGCTCATCCTGTAAAGCTGCTGCTGCTGGATTCCTTTCTTCTTCTTCTTCTTCTGAGTGTTTTATGGGCTTTTATTGGCAGCAATGAATCACTATGATCTCTCTCTCGCTCTCTGTGCAGCGGCTGTCTTCAAACCCCTTTGGTTAGCCGAGCGGAGGAAAAACCACACAGACAAGAGAGAGAAATGAGTGTTTCAGATCCTGCTGTCGGAGCCACAGGTGACGTTTAGTCATCTGGGTCACCGAGAAGTTAATTCCTATAACCGAATGTGTTCGGGTGGCGATAGAGAGTAATCACTTACTTTTAATAATTACAGTTTTTATTTTAATGTGCCGATGGGCCTCAGGCTTCAACAATACTGAAGGAAAAAGTACCCAAAGTACGAGATACTTAATGCCAGTAAATTTTTGACTCACTGGCTCCAAATAATGCAGTTGAAACGGTTTGATTCTGAATTTAAAGTGTGAATGCATTATCTAATCCACACGGCGTTGGAGCCGATCCCAGCTGAACACAGGCAGCACTGTGGACACGTCACATGTTCATCACAAGGCAAACTCAGAGAGACACACACACACACATGCACACAGCTGCACACACTCACATCTATAGGCAGTTTAGTGACCAGTGAGCCGCAGATGGATGTTTTTTTAGACGGTGAAGGGAAACAAACCCACGCATGCACTCTGCTCTGCACAGATCCAGCAGTCGGTGCCGATTCCGGTTCATTACTGAGGAGTGATTTTAAATAGTTTTAAAATAGAAATACATATTTTGTTTAATTTATCTGTCTCTCCACTACTGCGTAACTTTAATCGCTGTAAGAATTTCAGACTTCAGCGACCGCTTAGTGAAAACACAAGTTTCGGTTTTTTAGTTTCCATTTGCGTTAAAGCGAACATATTTAAAAACATACATGGCTTTTACACTTGCAGTGTTTGACTTGGCTTGTTCCGAGCTGCTCTGTCTGCAATATGCGAGCGGGTGACACATCTGTTTGCACTTTTATTTTTTTCTAATGTCGGCTTTTGGGTTTTTCTGGCTAGTAAATGTGAAACAGGCCTGAAGGAGTTTGGTCGTATACTGCGTAGCTTTGCTTTGCAAACCATCAAGCTGGAGTCCTTCATAACACGCCACTCAGGAATGCGAGAGTTTCCAGAGCGAAAACGGGACATTTTTCCCGGTGGTATCGAAGGAAAATCGTCACATTTATCTGTGTCATTGAATAAAGCTCCTACAAATCGAGCCGTTAACACTGTCATTCATGAATAGCCGATTCCGTTTAGGGTGTCCCTCATCCTCTCGCCGGGCGCCACCTCTTCCCTTCATTCACACACACTGTAAACAAGTGTGTTTCCAATTAGCCGCCTCTGAAGTCAGCTGGCTGCTCACGCTGATGAAAGACAACGCCGCTGTCAGCGGCCTCTTCCTGCCCGCGTTTCAGTCGGCTTTGTGAGCTCCCAGAGCTTGAAAGAGGGAGGGGGGGGGGGCGCGTTGAGCCGAGATGTTCATTAGTTTAACTGGGTCTGTAAAGACGGCGAGGCTCTCTTTAATTGACAAAGTAGATTGCCTCGCTCTTTACAGAAACTGGTTTGGCTTTTCTTTTCTTTTTTTTTTTTTTTGCTCTAGTGAGGCCAAACGCTCTCAGAGCCCACCCACCCCGGGTGGCACTCACTGCAGAGCCGAGGGGGCCTCTCAGTGCATGTCAACTCAGTGCCGCGACTCCGTGTGGGGAGCGACTTGTAAAAAGGACCGGAAAAAGCTGCAATGGCGGGGTGTGAATTCTTCTCACGAGAGAAGAAAACTAGAATGATGAGTGTTTTTTTTTAAAGTCTTCCAGCACGTAGATATACGGTCATCCATCCCACTGCACGCACAGCTCTGTCACATTGTGTTCTTTTTTTTAATTGGAGCTAAAGTATCGTTTAATTTCGGTTTAATTGAAAGATTTTGAGTCTGTAACTCTCAAAGGAAGCCCTGAAATAATAGAATATTGAATCATCTTTCCCCAATGGAGACTCCTTTGGAGCCATTTTTTTTTACCTACTAATCCCGTCTCTCTCTCTCTCTCTCTCTCTCTCTCTCTCTCTCTCTCTCTCTCTCCTCCCTCAGACAGTAGAGAATGGGCTGTGTCCAATGTAAGGATAAAGAAGCAGCAAAACTCACTGATGACCGGGAGACCAGCCTCTCGCACAACTCGGGCTACCGCTATGGGTCGGACCCCACGCCGCAGCACTACCCCAGCTTCGGGGTCACCACCATCCCCAACTACAACAACTTCCACAGCGCCGCCACGCAGGGAGTGACGGTGTTCGGCGGCGTCCACACGTCCTCGCAGTCCGGCACGCTGCGGTCTCGGGGAGGGACAGGTGAAGGAATCCTGCTTCTTCCTGTGTTAATTTTTTTTTATTTTAGATAAATGTCATTTCACTATGAGATCAGTGTAACTCACTATGTAGAACTGTATGTGCTCGTGTGCTATAATCATGCTCGTGTCACGCTGCGCTCGGCCGTGTTTGAATCTCAGAATCTGCCCCCGAGGTTACCTTAAGGACAGCAGCCGTTTTATTACATCCGCCACCCAGAAAACAGCCCGGATCTCCAGGCTGGAAAGTCGGGTTTGTGTTGGAGACATGTGGACGGTAGAACACGCGTCTCCACTGCTCAGGTCACGCTCTGACAACGGTCTGTATTCTTCTCAACGCGAGAACCAGCAATTAGAAAGTCCCAGATTCAAAACCTCCGTTTGGATCTTGTCAATTGCATGTTCAGCGAAAACTAAATTTACAAACAAATGAACAACTTCCGAGGTTTCCTGCTGAAATAAGATCATTTCACACACACATCTGTGATTCCGTCAGGAATCATTTCAATCGCCTCAGTAGAAAAACACAGCAGCTGCACACTTTATTTGTCCAATAAACTAGACTTTTTTTTGTGGATGATTTTTATCTCAGTTTTGACCGAAGGACTAATTTTAGTTAAAAACTAAAAAGTTTTATAAAGCCTGAATTGAACAGGAGATAACAGCAGAGTTCCGAGCCTGTTGACACAAACTCTCCCTCATACCGTGCTCCTGATGCTTCGGATAATTTGCTAGCAGTGATGGAGCGCTCACTGCTTCGCCGCCACCTGCTGGTCAGCGGCGAGTTGCAGCGTCGCTCCAAACTCTCACTGAATCAGTGCAACTCCCGGCGGACAGATTAGCCACTGCAGACACGTTGAAGCTGTTAATTTCTTTCTCACTTTGACACTTTGCTAGATTGAACCCTTATGGAACTCGGTTTCTCAATCCCAACAATCCAGCAATATGATAGATTTTTTTAAACTCACATTCATGCGAGATGGAATATGGTGCAGTCAGGGGTCAATTTACAAGCTAAGCAATTAAAAAGGAGATGAAATGTCAGAGGCAGTTGTAAAGCCGTCTCTGAAGTGAAGCCCACTCATTGTCTGGCAGCCGTTCTCGTCGGCTGAACCAGCTCCAGTTTTCTGGATGCCGCTTGATCTTTAATTAAGTCCGTCTAGATTTAGATCGTCAGGGGTTTTTTTTTTTTTTCTTTGCTTCTGTTTATAAAAATATGGGCATTCTTTTGGCGTGCATCGACGCATTTTCTCGCCGCGACAAATGAAGCCTCCTGCAGAAGATGAATGTCCGCAGTCTGAGAGTTAATATAAAAACAGAGTGGGCCGGATTGTCGCCGGCGCTCTCCGAGGCTACATCTGACAACCGGAGAAACCCGACAATGTGCTTACAGTGTCAACAAAAATGGGCTTTCCAGTCTCTCACCTCAGATTTTAAAGATACATATGATATGTGATGCATAAATTAACAGCGTCTTTGCTTTGATGTCAGCTATATTTTTTTTTTTCTTAAGATACATCGCAGCACAAATAAACAGGAGTCAGCACCAGCAGCTTGTATGAATAAAAAAAACTGCACCAGGAGCTCAGAGCAGAGGAATATTTATATCCTGGATTGTAAAGCAATGACTGGAATTTGAAAAAAAAAAAAAGGAAAAAGAAAAGCGACTTGGATGGAAGTAGAGCAGAAACCTGACTTGACCTCGTGGTGACAGCTTCGGCTCGTCGGGCCCGGAGACGCTCGGCGCTTCTGCCTGACACAGAATTCAGGGATCATGGCGTTGACGGGCGGGATTTTCACTGCGGCACTGTAACTCCGAACGTCCAGGAGAGGATTTAGATCACATCAGAAAATGAAATCATTTGACAGTTTCAGGCTTATTCGGAGATACGGGGACTCCAGGGCTGCTCCCAATCATATCAGGAAGGAAGCTGATTGGCCTTGGCAGCAGCTGTTCATTCACCATTTCCACTGGTTGTTAAATCTTACAGAAGAGGAAGGCCTGCTTTCGTTTTCTTTTTTTTTTTTTTTGTGACTTGAATGTTAGTTGCTGCTGATTTCTGCACATTATACGTGCAGTACAGTGACTTTTACCTCGTGTTGAAGTGTCCTTGGGCAAAACGCTGAACCCTAAGCAGCCACTTTGCATGGCAGCCATCACCAGCGGTGTGTGTGGTTCTACGAGACTGACCTTGAGGAACAACGTGCGATGCAAGTAATTAAGGATATCCACAGCAACAGACGTCGGGGTTGTAGAGCTGACCTCTCAGCCGCCCGTCCGAAATGAAGACGGAGTAGTTTCGGAAGATTTGTGCGCAGAAACTGCATCAGGATTAGGAGATAAAGCAGCAGATGGGGTGTGAAGAATAAACAAATTCAGTAATTGTTGTCGCGGTTACGCAACATGGAGTCCACGTGTCCAGACAGACGACCGGGGAAATCTTCAGTACTTTATCTCTTTAACTCCGAACCAGCAGCAGCAATGATGCGTTTCTTTGCTTTCCTTGCAGGGGTGACTCTGTTCGTGGCTCTTTATGACTACGAAGCGCGGACCGAGGATGACCTCAGCTTCAGAAAGGGGGAGAGGTTCCAGATCCTCAACAGCACGTAAGAGTGGAAACATCTGCATGACGGCATCCGAAAGGGCGGCGCTCGTGTTTTCTGGCGAAACGTACAGTCAGAGCCAGACGAGTGGAGACCGGGTATCCTCAGTGAAAACGTTCGAGTGATGCAACAACCTTCCCTCCACTGTTCAGAACACCTTCTATGTAGCAGGGATCCAAGTCTCCAGGTCTTTGAGCTGATTTAATCACAACTGACTTGTTTACTGGGGAAAGCCGTCGCGCGGCGTTTCCCCCCCGAAATAACTCATTAAAATGAGTTTCGTCCAAAAAAATTAACACTTCGCCGCGATAACGACAACCTGAAGTGACGTGACGGAGACCGCTGCCTTGGAAAAAAAAAATAATACACTTCCGAGTCTCCGGAACTGCCAACAGTTCAGCCTCACAGAGACTCAGAAATAAATGACAAATTGCACATAATCACCCAGACATGGATGACATCGTGCTTGAAACGTCAACAGTGTGTGTGTGTGTGTAGGCTCATACACACATGAAAAATGCATCAACTCTTACTCTATGGTGATATAAATAACTGTAAAGAGTCAATTAACAGACATCGTATCATAATTAATTCTAAATTATTTCATTGAATGATAAAATAAAGAATAGTGATTTTAGTCTTTTGATTTCAGTTTGACATGAGTCCACAGAAGCAGCAGACAGCTGCATGGTGGAATTAAAACAAGGGAGCATCTGTCGCATCAAAAAAAGAAGAAGAAAAAAAAAAAAACATCTCTGTCTGGATATTATGTAAATGTTGATCTATCTGTGTGTATTCCCACCTACCTCTTTATTCATCCATCCATCCACGGCGCTCTGTTTCAGGGAGGGAGACTGGTGGGAGGCTCGTTCTCTCACTACAGGTGGAACTGGATACATTCCTAGCAATTACGTAGCTCCCGTGGACTCCATCCAAGCCGAGGAGTAAGTGAATTTGTGCCTTTTAATGTGCGAGCGGCCTCATAAATATCTGACAAGTCATTTTACCTCATTTTGTTTATCGTCAGACGCGATTAGACGATCCCAGATACGGTAAAATCAGATATCCCACCTAACAGTTTGGGTTTCATTTTCCTTCTCTTCACAGCTGGTATTTTGGTAAATTAGGTCGAAAAGACGCTGAGAGGCAACTGCTCTCCAACGGCAACGCCAGAGGCACTTTCCTCATCCGCGAGAGCGAAACAACCAAAGGTACTCAGACTGAGCAGCGGCTGCAGCTTCCCGGCTTCATAAATGCTTTCAAAACTTCATGAATACGGCTGTGAATTATTCACAGAGAAAACCATCACCGCCAAAAGTTAAATTTCGGTTCAACGTAAATGTTATTCGCTTTAGAGCTGTACTCTCGCATTTCCAGTTGGGTCACTCGTGTTTTTTTTTGGTTCTGGTTTCCAGGAGCTTACTCGCTCTCCATCCAGGACTGGGATGACATCAAGGGAGACCACGTCAAACATTACAAGATCCGCAAGCTGGACAGCGGCGGCTACTACATCACCACCAGGGCCCAGTTCGAGACGCTCCAGCAGCTCGTGCAGCACTACTCCGGTGAGACTCCTCCTCTGAAATTACAGAAAATGCCCAGACACGAGGCCGGCTATTTTCATCCGTTGTTTTTCTGTTTTTTTTTTTGTTTTGTTTTTTTTTCTCCCCGACCGGAATTGCGCACGGGGGCGCAGCCAGGGCCGCGGGGCTGTGCTGCCGGCTGATCGTGCCGTGCCACAAAGGCATGCCCCGTCTGACCGACCTGTCCGTCAAGACCAAAGACGTGTGGGAGATCCCGCGGGAGTCGCTGCAGCTCATCAAACGCCTCGGCAACGGCCAGTTCGGAGAAGTCTGGATGGGTGTGTATCTCTTGGACAGCTGTCCGGCTCTGTTGCACAACATCTGGTCCGTTGCTCAACATCTGGTCCTCTCTCTCTCTTTTTTTTTTTTTGTCTAAATAAGTTGGATCATCAAAAAAAGAAAACACTGACTGAACACTGCTGCTCTCCCAGTTTGCATGTTTCATGACTCTTACTATTTTTCAACTGTATTGTACTTGTTTTGTTGTTGTTACTTATAAAACCAAGGTCAGTACGTACTCTAATTATAGAGCGCTGGCTGCACGTCGGTGAAATGGTTAGCATTCTCGCCTCAGAGTGAGACTACTCCAGTTTAATCAGACCTTTCTATGTGGAGTTTGGGTGGAGTTTAGGTAATTGGCGACTCCAGAAATAAGCTTTTTTTTTTTTTCTGTCTTCTTTCTCAATGCTCGTATCGCCGTCAGGCACATGGAACGGCACGACCAAAGTGGCGGTGAAGACGCTGAAGCCCGGCACCATGTCACCGGAGTCCTTCCTGGAGGAGGCGCAGATCATGAAGAAGCTGCGGCACGACAAGCTGGTGCAGCTGTACGCCGTGGTGTCCGAGGAGCCCATATACATCGTCACGGAGTACATGAGCAAAGGTGACTGCCATTTTTTTAAAACCGATAAGCGCAAGGACACCGCCATCAATATTACATATGCGCATTCTCTATGCGCACACCTACGCAGCGTTTACATAATTCATGCGTCCGCACGCACGGCTACAGCGTGTGTCCTACTTCACAGCGGGAAGCGCAGCTCCGCCTGTCCACACGCGCAGGGAGCGTCACTGTCAGGCCAAAAAAACCTCATCAATACCAGAGAGACAAACGGTGACGAAGCACATCAAGCTCAAGGCTTCATGTCAACTAACTCACATGTTATTATGTTGGGACGGAGCCCTCACATGTCCCACAATCCACCAGTCCCCCGGAGTGACTCTGCAGAGAATGTATTCAGTCACCGCAGCAATGACTGGAGAGTCGTCTCCGAGCCAAGTGCGGCATGTTTGGAAGAAATCCCAGAATTGATGCAGCATTAACTAAAATTTAGCTTCAGTTGATCAAATGCGACTTGGGATCTGGCAGACTGAGTCAGTATGAGACAGCAGAGCCCCACAGATTTTCTCACCCTGTTTTTTTTTTTTTTTTGTGTGTGTGTTTTTGAAGGGAGTTTGCTTGATTTCCTCAAGGATGGAGAAGGACGAGGCCTCAAACTGCCAAACCTGGTGGACATGGCAGCTCAGGTACGGCGCAAGAGAAGACCTTGATGGTTTATGTGGACTGTGGAAGTATCTGCTTATTCAGGAAGGTTTACTTCCTGTATCAACTATTACTGTGTTAACTGGGCCAATAATGTAACAAAATGAAAAAAAATAGTAATAGAAATTGAGACACAGTGACTGTCTTTGATAAGCAAACTGCACAAAACCTGCAAAAAAAAAACTTTTTTCAATAAGAATATCTTTTTTAGCCCTGATTTAACAACCTTAAACCTGTTAAATAAATAGTAGTAATTTATTTTTTTTTTTTAAACCTTGCTGTCCCAGGTGGCAGCCGGCATGGCGTACATCGAGCGGATGAACTACATCCACAGAGACCTGCGCTCGGCCAACATCCTGGTCGGAGACAGTCTGGTGTGCAAGATTGCTGACTTCGGTCTGGCCAGGCTGATTGAGGACAATGAGTACACAGCGAGGCAAGGTAAGCCCGCCGCACTGGGCGGCGCCAGCTTCTCACAAAACACAGCGCTCAACTAGTTCTCAAGCGCTAGTTTGAAGCTCTATCTACCAGTTTACTTTGAGATTTCTTCTTTTTTTTTTTTGGGAAAGTTTAACCCAAACAGTCCCTTTTCTTATTGATTTTTTTCTGAATACTTGTGTTGTTAAATAGGATCGAAAGCGACTTTTCAAGAGACTTTTCCTGCTTCGAGCAGATAGTTATTGCAGAGCTTTTCTTGCTCCGAATGATCCAGTGTTGCAAGTTTTATGGATTTAAGGTTTTGCCTCCAAAAGCTGTGTTGATACAAGAGAAAACCCACACTGGTGGAAATACTGGATTCTGGAACAGTTTTGAGTGACCTCCTTAATTTAGGAGAAAAAAGAAAACGACAAAGTTTGAAAACTTTCAGTAAACAGAGAAACTGTCAATTTGTCTGTGTGTACTGCTGAAGTCTGCTCAGAAATCACACACAAGTACACAGATTAAACTTGAGACTTTGATCCACGACTCTTTTCAGACTGTTTTCATGGTATTTTAGTCGTCAACTGCTCCATGCGCCTGTCGTCAAAGGGAAAAAGTCAGAGCTGGCAGTGGGATTATTCCACTTTGTCCCATTTCAGCAGACGCGCTCACTAGTTTTTCAGAACAAGCACGGTGAACGGGCACCAATCTGTCTGGATGAATCCGGTGGAAAAAAAAAAAGAATCGGATGCGGTTTGACCGTGTTAAAGGCCACAAGGTCCCAGCGCAGCATTCAGGACTGGAGAGGACCCTGCGCAGCGTCCTTCTAATCCACAAATAAACCCCCCAAAAAAACAAATCAATTTCTCCCACTGATCCGAGTTAAAATGATGAGGAATGGATGGTCAAACGGAGCGAATCACTCGGTGCCGCTCTCCCCTGAGTCAGGCTCGGGCTGCGGCCGGCGCTCGTCCAGACTCCGTTAGTCACTCTGTCAACATGTTCAGTCATTCATTTATTAGCAATTTAAATGCCTACTTGATCGACCTGGGCCGAGCGCAAACCGAGGCTGAGACAGATAATGAATCTGTTCCATTATTTCCCTGGTGGGATGTTATGATGTCCTCCGCTCGCTGCTCTAATGAAAACACAGACGAGAGGAAAGAGAAAAAAAAAGAAAGAAATCTGTACAGTGAAGACTGACCTACTTACAGGAGCGTTCGGTAAAAGTTGCTTCTTGTTTCGGTGTGTATGTTTGCAAGTGAAACGCCACATGGTATTTAAATTCGCCTCGTTTGTTTCAGGTGCAAAGTTTCCCATAAAGTGGACCGCTCCGGAGGCGGCGCTCTACGGGAAGTTCACCATCAAGTCAGACGTGTGGTCGTTCGGCATCCTGCTGACGGAGCTGGTGACCAAGGGCAGGGTGCCCTATCCAGGTGAGAGAGCCCCCCCCCGCTCGCCGTTAACGTTACGTAACCGCCTCTCAGTTCCAGATGATCGCTCGCGATCGACCTGAATGTTGCGAGCGTTCGATGGGACGCCGGGCCTAAAAAAAGAGCCGCGCGTTGCATAATGTACGCTACACGGGTGCACTTTGAAGAGAAGCGCTCCCAGCTGGCCGTGTGAACATGTGGAATGCTCTTCTGTTCATGGTTATGGACCATGTGGTAGACATATAGCCGAGGTTTCTAAATGATTTAGCCACGTAGTCTTTTTTTTAAATCGATAATCTAAAAATACAGATCCATTTAGACCACAAAGGGACCCATTAGGAGAACAATTGCAGAGCCGCTGTCTCTCTCGGAGACGGCGTTCTCTCGGAAAGCGTTGTGATTCTAAAGCGTGCCCGTCCCCTTGACTTTCCCCGCAGGCATGAACAACCGTGAAGTGCTGGAGCAGGTGGACCGGGGCTACCGGATGCCGTGCCCCCAGGACTGCCCCTCCTCCCTGCACGAGCTGATGGTGCAGTGCTGGAAGAAGGACCCGGAGGAGAGGCCCACCTTCGAGTACCTGCAAGCCTTTTTGGAGGACTACTTCACTGCCACTGAGCCTCAGTACCAGCCGGGGGACAACCTCTGAGCACCGCCACCCTCATCTCATGTCATCGCACCAGCTCTCCACCAGAGGGAGCCAGACACCCCCCCCCCCCCCCCCCCCCTCTCTCTCGCTCTCTCTTTTTCTGTCTCTCTCTCTCTCGCTCTCTGTCTCATCATGTGGCTCTGATGATCTCTGAAAGTTTTCACGGACTGACTTTTTGACTTCCAAGCTTCACTCGAACGGGGACAGAGCGCCGCGACGGCGGCAAACTGACTATCAAATCAGCGGATGTGTCGGAAAGGCGGGGAGGGGGAGTTCAAAATGACCGTCACGGCCGAACGACATGAGTTGTGTTGTGTCACTTGTACGTAGTGTAAATATGAATTGCTTGTTTACTTCTCTCTTTGGTTTCATTTTATATTACTTTTGATAATTTGGAAATGTGTGGATTTTTTTTAATCCAAGGTTAAAGTTGTTTCAGATTTACGGCTCGTAGAGAAACGTATGAGGCTCACAGTTGGCTACAAATCCTGACATAATAACAATAATAATAATAATAATAATAATAATGATGATGATAACAATGATAACGATAATAGTTGGAATGGTAATAGTTAGGACAACGTGGACGGCGAGTATCTCTGAAATATTTCTGGGAGTCCACTAACCTTCCTTTACAAGGTTAAAATAATGATACTGCTCTCCTCTTCTCAAGGAACTTAGATGTACTATAACACCTGTTCTTGCCTTTTCATGTTTAGTAATATTCTTATAATGTAAGGGAATGCCTTCATGCTTTATACACACTAACTTAGTGCATCATGGACTCTTCCACCCAAACTGTATGGCATCTGCACAGATATTAAGTGCATTCATCGCATTTCAGCTTCAGCCAATGATTTCTAGATCGGCTTAAAGTAACTTTTAGTTCAGCTTAATGTAGTTGAAAAAGTGGGGGGGGGGGCAATTCCTCTGCAGCTGCAGCCATTGTTCAGCTGACTGCTTAATATACTGATGATATTTTAAAATGTATGTTGCATTAATGTATGGCAGCAGGCTGTGTAAGATCCGACATTGTCTCTTTGCTTCGGCGGCCAAACAGACGGAGAAACTGCCACCTACATGATGAGAATGAAGGAAGTGTACCTGTGTTTGTCCCTTCATGATGTGTATTTGGAAATAACATGTTTAAGAGACCAAATGTTTTATTTTTTTTTTCCTTCTGTTTTTTATCTCTTTCCTCTCTCAACATCTTGTGTCTTGTATGTTGTTAAATTACATAAATACGTTTGTTTTATTTTTTTTTCTTTGTTTTCCCAGCAGTTTATCATCCCGAAGTATCAAACTTGTCTCTCAGTGGCTGAGAAGGACATTGCAACATTTCTATGTGTATCTTCCGTTGCTTTGGATGGAGAAGTGTGCAAAAGCGTTTCATTTTGCCCTAATTTAGCTTATAAATGAGAAGTTTGTGGTCTCTGCATTATTTATTGTCTCTGTCTGTTACTCGTACACAACTGGTTTTGAAATAAACAATCTTGCCATTAATTTGCCACCATTCACACTTCTTAAAGTTGAACCATGGGACTATCTTCAACGTAACACTTTTTTTTTTTTTTTTCCCCCAGCGCTCGTGGAGAATGAATGGCAGGAGTCCATCATTACTGTGTAAACGCGATGCGTTGAAAGTGGATCCGGCGTCTGTCGGAGTGATTGACGTTTTGTGGTTTTCCCTCGGGCCCATCCTGAGATAAAAATCAACACGGCTGAATATATGCAAATCACATAATAGGTGTCTACCCTGCAGTCGGTAAACTGCAAATCAGAGAGTGCAGCAAATACTTCTCCAATACCCTCTGTATGTGTTATTGATCGTGAGATGCGATTTGTTCTTGAACCTAATCTGTAAAAGCCCTCTTTTTTTCTTGCCATCTGAGCTATTCAGCAACGACCGTTGTGAATTTTACACAGGATTCATTCCTGTTCAATTTGGCTAAGCAATACACACACACTCGCACACACTCGCTCGCTCTCTCTCTGGTCTCTTTGTTCTGATTGGATGCAGCTTCAGACCTGAAGAATTTGCATATAGCCGGTTAAGCACACAAGTCTGTGCATCTGCAGGAGTGTAGATTCCAGCAGTGAACAGGTAGGTCATTGTTAACACTCGGTATGCAGATCTGTTTGTCTCGTCTCGATGCAACAGTGGGCAAAAACTATAGAAGCATTTATTTTGATGTGATTTTTACAGTATCGACAGGGACCGAAGGAAAATCTGTGGATTTTATGTGAAGAATGAGTGTGAACTGTTTGAGTTCTTTTCGACATTTGCCTGTTTTTAATTTCCAGGACTGTTTCCACTGACGTGAGATGAGTGAATCTCAAGTGCCAGAAAATTTCCTTCCGTTTACGAGCCCTGAAGTCAGGCAAAATCAAGTGCTTTACTCTAATCAGCAACAGAACAGGAGGATGCCACCCAGACAACAAGGTGCAGATGGTTTCCGAGACCCGTGTGGAGGTGGACGATTCAGCAGAGACTTCCAGAGGTCTCCGGCTCGCATGCAGCAGTACGAATCACAGAGAAGAGCAGAGTCTGCTGGGATAAATCTCCAGCATCAGCCGGCCGATGGCTGCTTTCTCCATCCCGCACAAGCCGGCTGGAGCGACACTAAAGGAGAGTGCGGCTGTTGGAACTGTAGGTCAGACCGGTGGCGGTCGAGTGACCCTTCAGACGGCGACACATCCAGGTAACTCAGAGCACATGGACCTGGGGGTGACTGTGTAGTTTTTACTCCGAATAATACAGAAAAATCTATCTTTTTAACATGCAGAGGTGAGTTTGGACCCATTTCTCAGCATCAGAGTGATGAACAGGAGGAACTCGAGCTCCCTTTGCCGCTGAGAGATGACCATGAGTGGCAGAGGAACTACGACCCTGTTCTGCTCCCACAACGCTTCATTCACACTCGTGGTGAGAAATACAGGCTCTATGTTTGTTTTTCTCAGTGCAAAACTTCTCGTGACACAAAGGAAGAAAACAAGAAAAGACTTCAGCAGTATTTTCTTATGGTATGATATTTTTTTTTTAAAGCTACTCTCTTGAAATTTTAAATGAAGACAGTGTAACCTCAGGAGAAAATGAAACACGTCTGAAAAAAATCTTTTTTTTTTAAGTAAAGTAACAAGCATAGTTCTTAAAGTTGCTTACATTGTGTCAGTGTATGGATTTAAACATGGCTCCTACATTAGTGCCTTGCAGTGTGTCCTGACAGTCAGGTGAAGTATGCACCCATTCGATATGTACAGAGAGTCGATGATACTGAGAAGCTGCCGGCACCACGCCCCAAACTTCAACTCCACCCGAATACTGCGTATACTGTATCTACACTGCATTCAGAGGAGATATGAAATCGAAAAAGCTGCGATGAGAAAACTTTGAGAAGTTAATGAAATAACTCAGCTTTCATAAGTTGGTACAAATAATGCTGCTGGTTCATCAGGATGTTGCTGCTGTGTCTATTATCACAGCAACGGGCTGTTTGCTGGAACTTGTATGAGATTAAGGCACAAAATTAGAATTGAGGGTATAAACTACTTCAGAACGTTAACAGACGACTGTTTCGGTTTTCACGCCAACCGCAGAGGAGTATTTATTCTCTATTCATCGTCACACTGCAGGGAGCGGACACTGCGACCACGGCCCGGCCGCCGGAGGCTTTCTTCAGCCATGCCAACACTTTGGTCTCCAGCAGCACAGAAATCCCTGGAATGAATCCCAAAACTGGTAAAAGAAAGAAAGGAGGTTCAGCTGAAGACAGCCTCAATCTGTGTGTCTGTGATCCAAACAGGGAAAACAGAAAACTGACTCTAGTTTCCTGTCTGTCTCTGCTTCAGGCTCCAGCGTCCAGACGCCCTGATGAGTGGCAGCTTGGCCCAGGGGGGCGTCTCAGTCAACGTCCCACAGCTAGCGGCCCCGCCTGCAGAGGGCGTGTCAGAGGTCAGCGTGCTGAACCTGAGGTCTGCAGCGGGGAAGGAGTCCCATCCACAGGAGAGAAGGAAAACCATCAGTCTGCCCGAGGAGTGCAGTGAGTCGCTTTCTTGTTTTTCTCCAAAACAACTTGAAATGTGCACTCGGGCAAAATCTCAAATTGTGCAAATTTATACAAATTTGCTAATTTGTACGAATTTCATAATTCCATTCATTTCAGAAATCAATAAATACAACACTTCTTGTTCAGTAGTGTTTTAGATTCACAATCTGATTGCTTTGATCTCTTTTTCAGGGAAGGTTTTCATAACCTACTCCTCAGACGTGTCGTCAGAGATGCTCTCCTTTGTGGACTTCCTGTCAAAGCAGGGGCTCCGACCGGCTGTGAGAAACAATCCTACTCCTCTGAAATGATTCACAGCATCGCCGTATATGTCCTTTTGATTATGTGAACCTTTTGTAGCTCTTTTATGAACAAATGTCTTGATCTTCTACTGTTATCAACGCGACAGATTGACCTGTTTGACAACCCTGTCAGAAGCATGGACATCAACAAGTGGAACGACGGTTTCCTCAGAGACGTAAGTGAACATAACCGCGATTAGAAATCCGACAGATCATCTCGCTGTCAAATATAATTTAGGGTTCAAAATGGTTTTTGGATAAAAGTTTTCTTCCAAAGCCATTTTTTGAGACGTGCATTTCTCTGCAGCCATTAACCCTGATCGTCATCGCCATCAGTCCGAAGTATAAGGCAGACATTGAAGGATCGGTGGTGGACAGCCACGGTCTGCACAATAAATATATTCACTCCATGGTAAGAAAGTATCACTGACAGTGTTTTACTTAAAAAAATCTTTTACTTAAAGGGCTGCATTATGCAATATACTTAAAGCAGGTATCTCAGGTTGAAAATATGATTTTGTTTAATTTTTTTCCAGATGCAGAATGAATTCATTCAGCAGGGCAGCATGAACTTCAGGTTCGTCCCGGTTCTGTTTCTCGGTGCGTCTCAGGTTGGTAAACCGTCTTTTCATATCAGCTCAACGTGTTTATTTCCTCTAAAATGCTCCCCTTGCTGATCAGTCCTCTTCACACACAGAAGCATGTTCCCAGCTGGCTTCAGAACACGCGAGTTTACCGCTGGCCGCAGGACACTGAGGACTTGCTGCTGCGGCTGCTGAGGGAGGAGCGATACGTTCCCCCGCCTGTACCTGTGGACCTCACGCTCATCATCAGACCTGTGACCACCAGCGTGCCATGAAAACACACACTTTTGCCTCAGATTCTGATTTTCTTACTTGATCTGTTTAAAAATAAAATGTTTGCGCACAGGATTTAATCAAGGTTTTGGAAAAATTGACTTTTTTTCATTTCCCAGTCGAGGTAATAACTCATCCCACCGACCCAGCTGTGTCTACTTTGCTGCTGCTTTTGGCCCCAGGGCCACGTGTTTGACACCTGTACACTTTCAGCTCACGTTGCATCAGTTAAATTGTTTGCAAGATAAATTGGACTGTTTGATGTAATTAGTTATTATTAAAGTAATATTTTAATTGCTATAACACCTGCAGAAAGGGTGCAATTTCCTGCTTTAGTGCAAAACTTTGCATAAAACCGGTTCCTGAAATAAAGAGATTAATAAACAATTGAGGAGGAGAAGGAGCAACAAAAAACTGACGCAAACTACCGACATAGAGAAAGTGATTGTGCCTTTCTGTGTGAAGGTTGCATGTTATCCCTGAGCATGTACAGGTTTTCTTAGGGTAATCCAGTTTTCTGATGGTGGTTGTGTGTGATGGACCTCCGCCCACAGTCAGCTCTAAATTGGACGGAGGAGCACCGGAGACGGATGGGTGGATTTGAATTAAGCAGAATTTAGCTCAACTTTTAGACTCACGACTCCACCCTCCACGGCCGTACTGCTGTCCACCTTCCTGCCCCCTTGCCTAGGAAAATAATATGCCATGCAGGGCGCAGCAGCACTGACACTGCAATCTGAAGCTGTTGCTCATTGTGAAGTGTCACCAGATGGCACTGTTTTGATGCACATGTAGGGTATTTTTTATTTTTGATTATTTGTGAAGTCATTTTTTTAATTGTGGATACATGTTTGTTTGGTCGATACGAGACCATGAAAATCACGAGTAACAGAGAAACTAAACAGAATAGTCAGATGCAAAACCACTGTCCTCTTGCGAATGAAAATAATCTGTTATTTAGACAGATTTCCACTCTTTGGTATCTTCTTGGGAGTCTGATTTGTTGTGTCGTGGGCAGATTAATGAAGCAACCAGCAGGCTTTTTTCAATTTGTCCAACCGATCTCACACGCCCTCCTTCAACCGCCAAAAAAGGCCTGCCGCAGGCTGGAGCGGAGCTCCGGCTAATAATAACCAGGATAAAGTTACCGTGAAGCCTCCCTGCTCTCCGCCGTGACCTATACCCATGTGAGGCACCAATACCACGGTTGCCCCTCACCCTGCCCCAGCCCCGTGCTTAGCTTGGCTCTTTCTTCTCCTGCCTTGCCTTCCCTCGCCCCACCGTCCCCAGACCCCCCTCTCCAAAGCTGCCACACCGGCAGCTCCAAATTCCCCAACACCTGTAAGCTCATGATTTATTTTTATTATTTTTCATCAAGGTTTGGATGATTTTAACTCATTGTGGACATGTGCATGACATGAGCGAGGCCTTGACGACCCAGTGGAAATGGAATAATTCACTAAGTGGGATATTTTTTTCTTTTTTATTAATGCAAAATTGACATTGATTGGATTTACTGACACCAATCGGTCCCGCATGAGGAGGCTTTGCCCAAACTGAAAGGATCCCACCTGAAACAGTCTCCACCTCGCCATGGCCGAAGGTAGGATTGTCACACCTGAACCTTTGATCGGCACCGATACGAATCGACTGTGACACAACGTAAAAATCAGGATTTAAGATGCTGAACGCTGGATGTGTTAAAGGAAAGTTGCGTCCCCTTTGCAAAATGTGTTGAAAGTCGGTTGCTATAAATACAGGCTATCATGTAGCTGGTGTATTAGAGCTGGTCTCCTGTGACGGACGTGACTGCTGCGGCCAACACCTCCAGTTATTCAGGCTCGTTGGACAATGAGCTCAGGTTAATGCTATGAATTTAAAAGTGCGAAATATTTGGAAATAAATGCTTGGTTCCAGTGAGAAAGGCTTGATTCAAAACACTGCCTCTGTGTTTCTGGGAGGAAAGTGTCAAAGTGTCAAAAGTACAGGTGTAAAGGGTTTGAAATCTGATAATAAAACTAAAATAATGGACTATATTTCCCTCAAAATATTGAAACTGTCAATACACATCAACAACACGCTCATGTTATGTTATGTTATGGTTAACACTCGTGCATCTGTCTTGTTTATCATATCAGCATATTTGTCTCATTGGCAAGTTCACACAGGAAAAGACTCGGGTTTGAAGGTTTGACATGAAAACAACCGACAACAAACTGTGCCAACAGCAGGAAACTGTGGTTAAATCTGAAAGTGTCTAAGTGCTGTTGAATGTTGATCTCAATGCAACTTTCACCATTTGAAGTTATGACGGCTGCCTTGAGTTATTTGCTCTGACAAGAGTTATTTTACTACCAGATCTGTTGTTTGCTGAGGCTGCAGGGCTTCAGAAACACACAGTTCATGCAAAGTGCCACATTGTTTTCCTTTGGACTCAGTTTAAATGTGTCTGTCCATCCTGAAGTACTGGGCCAAACGAAGGGAGTGTTTTCACTGTTTTGGCTGCTTTCTCAACCTGTCGTTTTGGAGGAAGTGAGTCATGAGACAGGCATGCTCAGAGTTCATTCACAGTGTGAAGGTGTCCCTCGCACCTTGGCACCAGGTTCATGTTGGAAAAATAACACGGCTCCAACTGCGTCACTGTACCACTTCGCGACAGGTGGAGTCTGTCTGCGAGTTTATTTTGATGATTTGACTGGAATGACAAAATAATCCGGTTTTTCCAGAGCAGACAAGATTATACAACAAGTGACAGATTAATTCAAATTGCTGAGGGACAATAAATGAAAAATGAAAACAATCTTACTGTCGTTCACATGAACATGATTAAAAACAGTGCTTGTACAAGAAAGAAATCTTTGAACACCTGTATGTATATCTTTAGATGAGAAATGTGTCAGGACAGTGACGCTATTTCCCACATTGACCTCTTTAACAGAGTATCACTGAGTTCCTGTTAATCATTCTGTTAACTTCAATCAAAGTGAATTTACAATCAAATTGACATCCATTTCACCTCTGTTTAGTATTTCAGAGACAATTCCTCAACAATAAGGAACGTTTTCCACCATTAGTACACCAAATTTACATATTTATGGTCCTTTCATGAAGGTTTCTTTCTCTCTACGATGACTTGAAATAAGCTTAATTTAAATGTTAAATGAAACTATAAAGATAACACAAGTAAAGTCATCAAAACTCTGTCTGGAGCAAAAACAATCTTTTAAATTAAAGAAGTATGTGGATTTCTTGAGCCTCTATTTTCTGATGAAACTATCACACTGCCCCCTGGTGGACAAAATCTGTAACTGACAGTTTCTGTCTGACCTCGGTGCGTTTCCTCAGTCATACAACAAAACCAGGTTATTTATTTGTACAAAGCTGATCTGGTTAATATATGTCTATAATCAGAGTCATACTTCCAGCCTGATCTTTTTATTTCTTTTTTAATCTATAGGGGCCAAACCGGCCTCTGTCCCCGCAGCCGGCGGGTCGGCTGGAGCAGAAGCAGCACAGACGGGCTTCATCAGGTCAAAATGTCTGGGCCTGCTCAGGAAGCTGAAGCTGTCTGTGGAGCTGCTCATCGCCCTGGCCGCTCTGCTCTCCTGGGTGGTTGTCGGTGTGGTGATGTTCGACTTTGTGGAATACAAGGCCGTCCCCGGTAGGCCGCTGACACTTTCAATGAGTTTATCTATCTCAGTTTTAACCAGCACGTGCAGGATTGTCACCATTTCTGCCTCCGTCCTCAGACGTGCAGCAGATTATCTCAGATCCCGTTGGAGCGGTGAACGACGCAGTGGAGGAAGTCTCCAGCCTACTCAACAAGTTTCAAGGTAAAGAAGAAGCTGTCTCCTGTGGTGTATCACTGAGAAGTTATTATTTCTAAGATGATTTATGTACGCAAGTGATGGCACGACAGCAGATCTTGACATAAATGCATGGATTTCATGCAGCATCGACAGTTCCTGAGATAAAATTTCAGTTTTTATACAGTAAACTTTAGAACTCCCAACTGATGAAGCTAAAATTTAGGCGGTCATTAGAGTTCTGTGAATCTGTACTCAAACTGAAATACAGGATGATAGCAATGCATTAGGGTCATAGGTCAACCTAACAGCAGCTCAAGATTCATAACAAACACTGATTGAAATTCTCACTTCTCTGCAGAATGTGCTCCTGATTTAAGCGACCCGCATTCTGCAGCCATTTATGCAGTCGAAGAAATAGCTGAAGCGAGAGACGGATTTGTTCGATATTTTTCAGATGAGGACGGTGCGACAAGCCGCCCACCGTTACAAACTCGTGCATACACATAAAAAAACACGTGTCCGGTGAATCCGTTATGTCTCTAATGGTCTCCCTCTGCACCACAGGCACCTTCTACCTCAGCTACGTTGACCCTGTGGTTATCGGCAGACGGGTTTTCCATTCAACAGACGACTTGATAAGCGGCACGGTGGGATCTGTCAGGGATGCGCTATGCGGCATTGTGGATACAATATTGGAAACAATACTGGATATAAGTAAAGGTATGTTTTCCATATTTCAGTGCTAATTTAAGTTTTTGAAAAGTGTAATTTTGTAACAAACACTGACCTTTGACTCCCCCTTTGACACGTGTGAATTTAATAATTTCATTTTATCCTCTCACAAACTCCTTCGTCTTTTTTCAGGGAAAATTGACCTGAGCTACATTGACCCGGTTGTGATAGGCAGACATGTATTTAACGTTACTAACGGGTTCGTGTGTGGAGTGGTGGGCGGCATCCAGGATGTGCTCTGTTCCGTACTGGACACTGTAATCGATGTAGTGAAAGGTATTTACCCCCACTCCTGCTTAACCTTTAACGCCTTAATATCTCATCAATAACCATTTGTCACGGCTGGCAGAGTCTGCTTTCCTTCACTCTGACTTTATTTCGGTTTTGTGTCTGACAGGAACGGTTGACATCAGCTTCATGGACCCGGTGGTGATCGGCAGAAACATCTTCAATGTTACAAACGACACAGTGGGTGGAATAGTGGGATACGTCCAGGATGTGCTCTGTGCCGTCGCAGACAGCGTACTCGACATAATTAAAGGTACCAGCAGCCATGTTGCTATTGTTTGTATGTTGTGTTTATTACGTTGGCTTTCAAAGTGTGGAGCAATCAAAGAGTTTCGGGGAGGGGCGCAGCAGCAGGGAAGGGGATTTGCATAAGATACATAGTTTTGGAGTTCATTTATTGTTATTGTAATGGTTATGAAATGAAGTAATGGGATAAACTGGAGTATGAAGTCATAATAGACTTGCATTTCAATCCTCACACGCTTTGAAAACCTGTTTTCATCCACGTTGAATGCAAGTTTTGAAGAGAGAATGCAAAACTGATTTGTATTTGTCATGACTGTCATTTCCTTGTGTCTGATACATAGACTGAAACTGAATATTTTAAAAAAATGGACGATATTTTTCAGGTGATTGCAACCTTGAATGTTTGTTTTTAAGTGACAGATCTCTAACTTGTCTTTAATGTTTCTAATATATCAGTGAAAAGTGTTGAACCTGTCGAATGTGTCGTTCTCCTTCAGGAACAACTGACATTAGCTTCATTGACCCTGTGGTTATTGGCAGAAATGCCTTCAGTGTTACTAATGACTTTGTGAGTGGAATATCTGGATACATCCAGGGTGTGCTCTGTGCAATTCTTGATGTGATACTGGACTTACTCCAAGGTACCGTATCAGCCTTGCAACGATTCCCCGCCGCCTCGGTCTTTCTCCCCATAAACTCACCAGCGGCTGCTTCCCTGTCTCGGCGGCTCAGGTGTCCAGCAGACGGTGGGATTCAGTCCCACGTCGGTCCTGAAGTCAACTGCAGAAATCGCCACAGATCAGATAAACATGATAGTGAACTACATCTCCACAACTCTGACTGGGGAAGAAGGTTTGTTTTTCTTTTAAAAGCATTTATTTTGATGAATTATTTCTTAAACCTGACTAATGTCTCTTGCTCATCTGTGTGTTTCTTGCGCAGGAATCTTGCCTGAAGTGTCCATTGACCCCATGAAGGTCGTTGAAGATGCCGTGTTGGAGTTCTCAGACAAGAAGGACGTGTTCCTGGCCTACATGTCGAGTATGATTGTTGGTGATCAAGGTGCGACTGCAAACGGTTTCTAAATATCATGAACGAAATTTACACCCGTATCTTCATGATTCTTTTTTCTTCTTGCTTCTTTTAGGCGAACCTGTTGCTACTCCCGTCGTAAACATCGTGACTGACAAAGGTTTTACTTTTAAAGTTTCATTTTGAGAGACGTACAAACATGTCGTATTTTAACAAAAGGGCGCTTACAGATGGAAGCTGATTTCTCTTTTCGCAGATCAATCAACTGGTGAGCCATCTGAAATTCACCTGGTGAGGAGGAAAGGTAAGAGATGGCAGTTCATCTTCTGTTGTTCATTACAGCAATGCTTCCTTTAGCTCAAAATACATGTTTTTTTTCATGTCTTCTTTGAAACAGGTGAATTTCTTCCTCCAGCTGACAAAGGTAAGACTATGTTATTTATTAATCGCACATGTACACAAATGTGTTGCCAGCAAGAACAGTGCATAGCCTTGTCCTTGATTTTTTTTCCCTCTAACACTTTTTTTCTGTCTGAGTTTGCATGTTTGCACTCAGTTCTGTGTTTCCATGCTATGCTGTGCCGTTGTTAAATGTGGTTCGTCAGCCCTCAACTACTCTGAAAATACTCTGTGTATTTGGATCTATATGCAGTGTTGACATGATGGCATGGACGAATATGCATCAATAACCACTGTACATCCTGTTTATAATAAATGTATTTTGCAAACACATGGCTATGGATTCTCTGACTGCATTTCTCCATTTTGAATTCTCTCACGGTTTGTTGCAACATTTAAATGGACTGTGAATTAATACCGTTTGACCCATTCATTGTTGTGTTCTTGAAAATATTCTGTATAATATTGTGCACGATGACTTACAGTGAGCAAGCCTCGTCTCTTTGTTACATAATTTGCACTAAAATTGTTAATTAGGAATGAAATTGAGAGAAACATGTCAAAATATGATTTAACGAACAGGTACACTGCTTCAAATACACTTCATTTCCTCTCCGTCGGTTTGTGTTGCATTCTTCTGTTGCCCTTTCCTGCATCTTCCTTTCAAAAGATTGACTGACATCTGTAATTCAAGTCTTTCCGAAACTGTTCTATGTGTACTGTATCTTATCTTTTGTTTGTCTGAACTGAATCTGTATTATTTTTATGTGGAACATTTAATTTTATGTGTGCACGTTGTCGTAAAAGTCTAGACCACATCAAGAGTTGGTACTTATGTTATTATTAAGCCATAGGGCTTTTTTTCTGGTTTGAACTCTTTCAAGATTTGATAACTGTAAACAAAAAGCGTAATAATTCCAGCACAGTCATGTGAACTAGTTGTTCTTTCCTATAATCACGTTACCATCAACATGTGGTTTAAACTTTACAGCGTTATGGTCCCCATCATTGCTGCCATTTCACCCCATTTATTTTCCTCCGTACGTCGAAAACCATCTGTAGCTGTATGCCTTTATAAAACACCACAGCTTGTGGCGTTCAGATGAAAGCGGTGACTGGTACAACATGGTACAGTTGCAGAGATCACACAGGCTGCTAGAGACGAACCCGCTGCCGCTGCAGAGATAAGCGAAGACTCACAGGAGGAGCAGGTGGAGGCCGAAATCCCCACCGAAGCTGCCAGTGAAGCAGACACCACAGAGGCAGAGGAAGACCATGGTATTGATGTTTCCTTCTTTAACAGTCACATTCTTTAGGTTGAGGATCGATAACGGCCACTAAATCTGTTGCTGTCACGTCACTAGTGAAACATGTCGACCTTGAAGAGCCACCGCTGGAGCAAGACGCTGATGAAGACGAAGAAGACACTGAGACAAAAGATGTGCAACAACTGGAAATGGAAAAAGAGGAGGAAGGCGAAGATGAAGAACAACAAGATAAAGCCGCTGAGACTGAAGTTTTGGTAGATGAAGAGGAGGAAGAGGAGGAGAGGGAGGAAGGGATGCATCCAGCAGATGACGGAGAGGAGGAGAGTCCTGAAACATTAGATGTTTTGGCAGAAGAGGAGGAGGAGACCAACATGGAAGAAGTTTTGGAAGAAGAGAAGGAGGAGGAGGAGGAGGAGGAGGAGGAGGAAAAGACCACAACTGAAGATGTTTCAGAAGAAAGAGAGGAGAAGGAGGAGGAGGAGGAGGAGGAGACCACAACTGAAGATGCTTCAGCAGAAACAGAGGAGGAGGAGGAGGAGGAGGGAGAGGAGACCAGAACTGAAGATGTTTCAACAGAGAGAGAGGAGGAAAAAGATGAAGAAGAGATAACCAAAACTGAAGACATTTTGGAAGAGGAGGAGGAGGAGGAGGAGGAGGAGGAAGAGGAGGAGGATGCAGAGATTACAACTGAAGATGCTTTGGTAGACAAAGAAGAGGAGGAAACCAAAAGTGAAGACATTTTGGTGGAGGAAGAGGAGGGAGACGAGGAGAAACAAGACAAAACTGAAGATGTCTCGGGAGAAGAGCAAGAAGATGACAAAGCTCCAACTGTTGATGCTTCTGTAGAGGAGGAAGAGAAGGAGGAGGACAAGCAGACCACAACCGATGACCTTTTGGTAGATGATGATGATGTGGAGGAGGAGGAGGAGGCGGAGGAGGAGGAGGAGGAGGAAGGGGAGGAGACAAAAATTGAAGATTCCTTGGGAGAAAAAAAGGAGGAGGAAACCAAACGTGGAGATGCTTTGGTGGAGGAAGAGGAGCTTTTGGTAGACGATGACGTGAAGGAGGAGGAGGAGGAGGAGGAAGATGTCAAAATTGTTTTCAAAATATTGGAGGACACCTCAATGAGGGAAGATGAAGTAGAAGATGAAAAAGGGGAAAAGATCAAAATAGGAGACGATCTCGTTGAAGATCTAGAGGAGGAGGAGGAGGAGGAGGAGGAGGAAGAACCAATAGCTAAAGATGTGGCAGAAGAAGATGAAGTGAACACTATAGATCTTACGACAGATCTTTATGTTGATGAAGAACTACTTCAAATAATTGACAGTGAAGATTATCCAGATCTAATGATAGAAGACAGTTTACTCAAAGAGCGCGATGAAGACAAAGAGCCTTCAGTTCCAACACTTGACATTGAAATTCTCTCGTCTGAAACGCTTGATAACGACACTGCTGCACTTCACTCCGATGACGAGGAAGACAAAACACCTCTGCCACCTGTTTATGATGAAGATGAATTCTCCGACATTGTCGACGATCACGATGAAAATAACAACAACAGTGAGAGTAGAAAGGCCGAGCCCAAACGAAAGAGGAAGACTCATGTGTCTTTAAAGAGGCTCAGATCGAGAGATTCTCACGAAGAAGACCGACTCAACAAATATGAGCAAGGTACCAAACTCTTCCCGTCTTCATCACATGTTCCTCATGGTGTTTTCCATCAGCAGTTAAGTTGATAGACGGTAAATGTGTGGCTTTGTGGTGTGAGTTCATCTACTTTTTCCATATTTCATGTTTTCATTGAATGTTCAAGGCCTCACAAATGTCTGTTTCAAAATCATCTAATTTTCTCACATTTATTGTTCATTTCTTTGAGTTAGCAACATGCTGGAGAATTTGTCTCAAAGAGCATTACAGACTAAAGTAGAACAACTGGTATTCACGATAAAAACAGATCAAAAATTTGTTTGCTGCTCCAAACACCCCTCCAGTCTGAGGGCATCACATTTCCCTAGCTCAGCAAAAACTGGAAAATGAGAAGCATACATAGCTCCAGATTTGCATAAATCCTTTAATTAAAATCCACATATGTATTTGATTAGGTTTATATTCACAACTTTTGTTTTTGATTGATTTGGGCTATTTGTATTTGGCGTTTCAGGATGAGTTAAATTCACTTTGCACACAAAATGTTATTTCTTCTGGCCAAAAGAATTAATTAATAAGAGTTTGATTAATCACACTTTGGATGTGTTTTTTGAGGAAACAACTTTAAGAAATGGACATGAATATAAAGACGTGAATTCAATACTGAGATTGAGCCATGTTTGGTTAACTGGCAGAGGCCCGAACAGCTGCACTGGATCACCTCCATTTTACTACAGTACAGCATTTAATAAAAGCCAGCGCCTCTGATAGAGTTTCTTTCCCCCTGTTTGATAAAGTGAGCCTCCTTCAAAATGTCCTCAAGTTACGGTAAAAAAAAAAAAATTAAGAGAGCAGCTTGGTGGAGCTAAGAGGCTGAAAAAAAACAGAAATAGACTCCTGGATAAAGATCGTGAATACTGATTGCTTTGATGACATAATAACATAGTGTGTGTGTGTGTTTTTAATTATAGTGTTTTTTTTAGTAGTGCTTATAGTGCTTTTGCAAGCATGACTGCTCATTGTTAGGCCATTTTTTTCAGTTTGTCAGTACTGTCAATTTACAATCAATAGACACGGGACATGATGGAAAATTGTCCTTTGTGCCAATAGATGGTGTTCACATGAGGTTTATCTTGATGTTCAGCTGTTGTAAAGGACAGTTTCAGGTCTTCAAAGTAGGCTTTGAGAAAGATGACATGAAGGTATACTTTGTCCTTCTTTGTCGCTTGGATTTGATGCCAGATAATACTGGTATGCTCCAAGTAACTGGAAAACCCAGGAATCCCAGCCTTCCGTACAGTTGTGTTGACATTCCTGTTCTCCAACTATGTGGACAACCTCTGTGTAATCACACTGAAAAAGGTTTTTCTCTCAGCACTGAGAAGGCAAACTGATCGGAATTGATTGATGTCTGTCACATCCTTCTCCTTGGGAATTAACACTCCTCTTCACCTATATGTAAAGTAAGGTCCCTGTTGAGTTACTCACATTCTAGTACTAAGTTACATAGTTGCACACAATCAACTGTAGTACTGAGAGAGGGAACAGGAAGATTTTCAATAGTGGAAGCTAAAAATTCCAACAGTAAAGGTAATGTTTTTACTGACTTGAACTTCCTCACTTATTTTAACTCAAATACCGGATTTTTCGGGCCATAAGGCACACCGAATTATAGGGCGCAATACCAATGAAAGTGTCAATAATGGCCCGTTGTTCATAGACAAGGTGCACCGGGTAATAGTAAAGTAACGTCCAGCTTTCTGGTTGAAAGGAAGACGAGTTGGATGTCTTAATGCTGGTTTATTAAACTTCAGAACTTACTGTGGCCGTAACAATACCAACTGCTGAGAGGCAGCTCTCTCTCCGCTTCACCTTCTAACCGGTACATGCCACACCGTGAGGCTCCTCACTATGGTAGCTACGTGGTTCATACGTAAAACTCACTGGATTATAAGGTAGACTGTCCATTTTAGAGAAAATCAAAGGATTTTAACTGCGCCTTAGCCCGAAAAATACGGTAATCATGTTATAGCTACATACTGTCTTCACTGCTTTAATATATTATGATAAACACAAGAGTTTAATTCATACCCTGGGTCGTGATGCTTATAAATATGTATTGTTGCTTATCTCGAAGCTGCAGAACTCGAAAGTGAGAAGAAAATTGAGGCTAAACCCAAACTTCAAGACACTGTAGTTACAAAACCCAAAGAATCAAAGCCAAAGAAAGAAGCCAAGTCCCTGGAGAAGAAAGAAAAACAACTGAAAGGTAAAATACACACCATGTGTTGAATATACTATACTTGCAAGTTGCTTTTGACTATAAATGTTTTGCTAAACAAATGAAAATGATCAATCTTTCTGTCTAAACATGCTTCTACATTTATGATGTCCTGCTCTAATCTTAGAAGAAAAGCCTCTCAAAGAAAAGAAACTTCTTAAAGAGGAGAAAGAGGTCAAGAAACCCAAAGCAGAGAGAGAAGTGAAGAAAACAGAAAAGGAAAAGGCAAAAGAAAAGAAAATAGCCAAAGAAGAGGCAGAAGGCAAGCGACCGCCCAAAGAAAAAGCTGATGCCAAAAAACCAACCCAAGTGAAGAAAACAGTCAAGAAACCTCCAAAAGAAAAGGTAGAGATCAAGAAACTTCTTAGAGATGAGAAAGAAAAACAGAAAGAGTCTAAAGAAGTTAAAGACCGAAAGAAACCAGCCAAACTGGAGAAAGAAGAGAAGAAACTACCTAAAGAAAAGGCAGAAGTCAAGAAACCAATCAAAGAAAAGAAAGAAGTCAAACTACCTCCTAAAAAAGAGGTAGATGTCAAGAAACTTCTCAAAGATGATCAACAAATACAGAAACAGCCTAAAGAAGCAGAAGACATTAAGAAACCAAGTAAACTGGAGAAAGAAGAGAAGAAACTACCTAAAGAAAAGGCAGAAGTCAAGAAACCAATCAAGGAAGAGAAAGAAGTCAAACAACCTCCTAAAAAAGAGGTAGATGTCAAGAAGCTTCTCAAAGATGACCAAGAAATAAAGAAAGAGCCTAAAGAAGCGCAAGACATTAAGAAACCAGCCAAACTGGAGAAAGAAGAGAAGAAACTACCCAAAGAAAAGGCAGATGTCAAGAAACCAATCAAAGAAAAGAAAGAAGTCAAACAACCTCCTAAAAAAGAGGTAGATGTCAAGAAGCTTCTCAAAGATGATCAAGAAATAAAGAAAGAGCCTAAAGAAGTGCAAGACATCAAGAAACCAGCCAAACTGGAGAAAAAAGAGAAGAAACTACCCAAAGAAAAGACAGATGTCAAGAGACCAATTAAAGAAAAGAAAGAAGTCAAACAACCTCCTAAAAAAGAGGTAGAAGTCAAGAAACTTCTCAAGGATGAGCAAAAAATAGACAAACCAAGTGAAGTAAAGAAAGAAGTTAAGCAACCCAAAGAAGTGAAAAAAGTCAAAGAATCCCTCAAGGTAAAGGCAAAGGTCAAGAGGCCAACTAAAGAAGAGGCTGAAGACAAGACACCAGCCAAGGAGGAGAAAGAAATAACAAAATATGCGAAAGAAGAAGTGAAGAAACTTCTTAAAGAAGAGAAATTAGTCAAAGCACTAATCAAAGAAGTGAAAGAAGTCAAGAAACCTGCAAAAGAAAAGAAAGAGGTCACAAAGCCTCCTAAAGAGAAAATAGGAGTCAAGAAACCTCAAGAAAAAAGAGACGTTGATACACAGAAGAAACAACAGGCAAAAGTCAAGAAATCTCTTAAAGCAGAGAAAGAAATCAAACCACGTACAGAAGAAGTGAAGACACCACCTAAAGAGAAGTTAGCTATCGAAAAACATGTAAATAAGACAAGAAAACCATCTAAAGAGACAGAACTAGAGAAACCCCATAAAAAAGACAAAGATATAACACCGCCCAAAGAAAAGGCAGAGGTCCAGAAAAATATTACAGAAGCAATCAAGACAGCTCCGAAAGAAAAGCTGGATGTCAAAAAGCTTCTCAAAGATAAGCAAGTCATCACAAAATCACTGAAAATACATGAACTGGTTAAAAAACCTGTCAAAGAGAAAGAAGAAGTCAAGAAACCAACAGAAGATGAAAAAGAGGTCAAAGAACCACCAAAAGAAAAGAAAGAAGCCAAAACACCTGACAAAAAGGAGCAACAAATAAAGAAATCACTTAAAAAAGAGACTAAAGAAGCCAAAAAGACTCCCACAGAAGAAAAAGTTGTCAAGAAGCCGCCTCAGAAAAAGCAAGAAACCCTTGCAGAGATAGAGATGAAACATGAAGCAATGAAAGATGAAAAGCCTTCCAAAGAAAAGACAGAGGCAATTTTCAAACAACGAAAGACAACAAAGGCATCTAAAGAACAAGAAGTAGGCAAGACAACTTCAAAGGAACCGAAGAAGGTCAATGTGACAGGTACGCCAACGGTTTTTGGTAATCGCCAAAGAAAAAAGATGTCCTCATAAAACTGCTCGACAAAAAAAGAAAGCCACCCAGTGGCTGCTGACGACACCAAAGAAAGAACACAAATAAATAGAATGCTAAATTTACGGAATGATACAAAATATGATGAAGGGCTCATGGTACAAAACAGAAATGGCAGAAAATCACCTGAAGAAGATAATGACTTTGATTTGACATTAAAAAAAACTCAGACAGCACTATGGATTTGCTCTAAAAATAAATAATACATTAAAATAGGATAAACAAATGAATAAAAATACAGAAAAAATTGTGAAAAAATATTTTAAAAATAAAATAACAAATCTAATGTGAAATGTACCAATCTCACTGGATATTTTTTTTGATCGCACCAATATAGTATCCTAGGGCTCTGCACAGGAGTTCTGCCCTGTCTCCAGACACTCGACGGAGGGCCATACTGTGTGAGCCTTACAGGCTGAACAGAATGTAAAACCAACAGCACCCTTAGCAAAAGGACAACGTTCGGTCTTAGAGTGACACCCCCCACATTCGGATGCCACCTCAGGCATGATAGGCTGAAAGACAAAGCGTGTACCTCACCCACGCCTTTCGCCGAGGTAATAGCCACTGCAGCTCTACCGTTGCCAAGGGCTCATGGGGAGACTGACACAAGCCCCAAGTGCAGGTCCCATGCTGGAGCTCATGGGGCTCTCAGGGGGTGAAGCCTCAGAGTTGGGCTGGTATTGCCGCCACATACACCTTAAGGGTAGATGGAGACTAAGCCCTGTCCACAAGAGACTGAAAGAATACAAGGCCGTGGGGACCAGGAAAAGGAAGGGGTCCTCCCTGCGGATTTTGCACCACTCAGCAACTTTCACCTGTTATTGTACTGCAGCCGAGTGGACGGTGCTCAGACATTCAGAATGGTCTGCCTGACAGGCCCCGTGCAGCTGCTGAACAGCAATCCTGGCCTCTCAGTCGCCAAGCGCATAAGATGAGGCGGTGAGGATTAGAGTGCCAAACCTGAACTCCGTGTTGGGACAACCAGTCTCTCCTGCTGGGGAGGCATCACGGTGCGCTATGGGAGAGTCTGCGCAGCCAGAGAAACCAAGCCCAAGCTGGGCAGAAGGGGTCCATCAGCAACAGCATGTGGCAATGTGGCAATCTCTGAGGTGTTGGCCAAATTAGAGGGAGCAGCAGAACGGCATAAAGAAGGTCCTGTGGTCAAGGGTGCATTAGCGCGTCTTGGCTCACCCTTTGCCAGCAGCGACCACAAACCAACAATAATTATTCCACTAACAGCGATCGGCGCCAAGGGAAGGGTGCAACGCAGCGGGGTGGGTGGGGGCGTAGATTGACCGGTAAATCGAGAGCTTCGCCTTTTGGCTCGGCTCCTTCTTCGCCACAGGTTTACTATTGCAACAACGCATCATCAGTAGGGTAAAACTAACCTGTTTCACGGCGCTGTAATCCCAGTTCACGTTCCTTGTTAGTGGGTGAACAATCCAATGCTTGGTGAATTCTGCTTCCCAATGATAGGAAGGGCTGACAATAAAGGATCAAAAACTAACGTTGAACGCTTGGCCGCTACAAGCCAGTTATCCTTGTGGTAACTTTTCTGACAACTTCTGCTTAAAACTCAAAAAGTCAGAAGGATCGTGAGGCCCCGCTTTCACGGTCTGTATTCAAAATTAAGATCTAGTGAGCTTTTGCCCTTCTGTGTAATGTAAATATCAGAAAACATTAAAAGAAATTTCTGTTCATTATCAAACAAATTATAATATATCATAATGCAAACACTGACGATGAAAATCAGAACGTCAGCAGGCAAATTTAAACATAGTGTAGGTCAGAAGAAGGTAAATCACAATAGATTTTTTATTAACCTTTGGTTTTCTATGAATCAGAATCAGAATCAGAATCAGAATCAGTTTATTGTCATTGCACAAAGTGCAACGAAATTTCAAGCAGCATCCGTGTATATATAATTTAAAAGAACAACCAACAATAGTGCAAATTTAAAAGGAAAACATAAATAGAAAAAAAATCATATATAGAAAAGAACTTGCAGAGAACTTGAAAAGAACAGATTATTCATCTAACTGTACTGATTAAACTCCTTAGAAACATTTATACATGTATTTATCAACCAAGATCAAATCAAAACTCAACATCTTTTTTTTTTGTTAATCAATTTAATTTCACACTCCTGTGCATTACTTGCATTATTTTCTTTGTGTTATAACCGTTTATTTTTCAAATGGGCTGCACCGCATAATCTTAAAGTGTATGATAGTCAATCGTGTGCTGATAAAAAAATTAAGATAATTATGCTATAAATAATAATTTTATCACTTTTGCATGTATAAATGTGCCCCACTCTGTTGTTTTTCTGTTTTCCAAAGAAGAAGCTGTTAAAGCTCCAAAGGTGGCTGCCACACCAGACCTCGTAAAGAAAGGTAACACAATATGCTTGTCTTCCCCTTCCTTTCCCGATTGAGCTTCTTAAATGCTTCATTGCGAAATACCTCGTCAGTCTCTATTCAGTCTTTTCAGATGACAATGCCAAATTCAGGTTTGGTGCTGTACATATATTTCTTTAGCTGACAATGACTTTTAACACTCAATAAAGTAAAGTGAAAATGACATTATTTATAGAAACATACACATCGGATCTTTTTCTGTTTTGAAATGCAAGTTGAAAGGCATTGTTGCTGATGCTGGCCATACAATAAAAGCAAGCCTTGCCTCAAGAGCTTTTTGTTTTTGTCCTGATTTTCCACCAGCGGCTGCTGACAAGGAGCCTAAGAAGGAACTAAAGCAAAAAATAGAAGCTAAACCTGTAAAACCAGGTCAGACAAAGCTTTCCTGCAGATTCAATCTGTTTTATCATCATCATATTTTAAGATGTTAATACAGTGAAGGAAAAGGGGAAAATGTAGACTGGGTTGCAATGACAATTTAGTAAGATGGATGTGTCATTAAATTATTTTTATTTCTCTCATCTTTTAGCAGAAGTTAAAGTATCTGCACCAAAGGCCAAGCCTGTTCAAAAAGGTAGGACAATTGAACTGTTATAAAAGTATTAAACTTATGTGCCTGTAATTTTATAGCTTATGTGAACAAAAACTTTGTTAAACTTCCACAATACTAATAATTATTGTCATTTTTAGATGCAGCCGTTTCTAAACCAAAGGCTAAGGAAGCTCCTCCAAAGAAGGGTAAGTTGGCTTCATATCTGTAATACCCTCACTATGTTTCTTTCTATATTTTTCATTGTGTACGATCGTGCATTCTAAAAGGTTTCTTTCCTTCAAACGTCAAAATATAATGAAGTCGAACACATACAAGATCAACAGTCAAAATTAAATGTGTATTTTACACTTCTGGAGTGCTTGTCAAAATCAAACATCAAAATTCTCCAAGAGGAAATGAAAGATTTTGCAGTTTGTCAGATCACTGGTGACAAATTGACTTTGTTAGTTACATACAGTTTGATTTCAGTGGCATTGGAGTGGAGAACATGGACGTTCTGACAATGTTTATGTTTGATGAACGTTTTGTTGTTTTTTGCGAAAATTTACTGCAAACAATTTGAATTTCTTCTGAGAAAAATCAGAAATTTGCTTACTCCAGTCTAAATAAAAAAAAAAGACTGTTGCCACTTTAGCTGCAAAGTATCTGCATATTTTCACAAAGACACCTGCATAATATGGATTTCTGGAATCAGCATTTGGATAATATGAGGTAGAAAAGTAGTTCACAGTAGCAGAACTCCTGAATTCAAACTTTTAAAAAAGTAATTACTGTGTTATTTTATCTGTCCTGTGTCGTGACAGCACTGACGAAAGAAAAAGCCAAAGCAGCTCCTCCAACCAAAGGTAACTTCCGTACGGTTTCCCAGTTGATGACAGCTTTATCACTAAAACACTGAATGATTAAATAATAAACATTCAACACACAGAGGCGGCAAAAGAAAAGGCCAAACCAGTCAGTTTGGAGAAAGGTAATCATGTTTTCTCTCTCCAGATAAATTGAAATGATGAAAATAAGTGTGAATGCAGCTTAATCTTAACACAAAATGTTTGTTCATAGAAGAAGGAGCGGCCAAAAATGCCTCTCTGGCGAGACAGAGGGTCAAAATAGTCCTCACAAAGAAAGGTAGCGCAGTTCATTTGTTTACAGACCATATAGAGCTGGAATAAATATCCAAACGGCTCCATTTAACTATGTTTTTATTGTTCTAGTGGTGAAGCTGCCAAAGGAGAAAGCCAAAGCCAAAGCAGCCGCCACAAAGACAGGTAAAAAAATAATATTTTACGTTTGATTTAATGGTCAAAGAAGGAGTTGTTTAGGTTTTCAAACTTGACCTCATGTCTTCTGTTGTTTAGCTCCTGAGGTTTCAAAGCAGAAGCTCAAACCAGCTGCTAAAGAGCGAGGTAAAACAGAAGGCTAATTGAACTGTAATCATTTTAATTTCTCTTATTTGCTGTGATGCTGACCCATAAAATGTCCCTGTGTAGACGCTCCTCCACGAAAGGCAAAGCCAGCTCCGGTAGTAAAAGGTGAGAGGTCACATCTTTCAGACACGTATAATTTCCACAGCGTATTAACTTTTATATTCAATTATATCGTTACAGAGTCGGACGCACCACATAAAAACATTTCCCTTTCCAAGAAGAAGGTGAGAGTGGTGCCTCTGAAAAAAGGTAAATTCAGATTTTTGCACGTTCACTACTAAATTACGCTTATCACTTCAAGTACAACCTGCTCAATCTCCAGTAATGAAAGCTTTATTTTATGTTTTGTCAAGCTGAAACTGTAGATATGTTTTCATTTTTTCATTAATAGTGTCTCTCACTGCGAGGGAAAAAGTCAAACCGACACCAACAACTAAAGGTAAAACCAGGACAGTCTTATTTTTGTGAATCTGTCAGTTATGTTAGTTTACCGAGAAGAGCGACCTTATCACTAACGTTGACCTGAATCAGCACTTAATTTGACATTTATCTGTGTTTCTATTCTCTAGCTGAAGATGTCAAGGAGAAAAAGGTTGAGTCAGCGACTCCCGAAAAAGGTTTGTATCATTTGTTTCTCACAAAAGGCAAAAACAAAACACCCTCTGATGAGACAGGTACTGGAAAGAAATATGAATATCTGAGAAAGGTTTACAGTTTAATCAGTTATTTCTACATTTATCAAAGAGGTTTCAAGCAAGTGCAGTTGTGATATTGTGGTTCTAGATGAAAGAAATTGTACATTTTCAAGATGTTGTCTTTTTTTGTTTAAAGAAATTATGATCTCAAATTATTGAGAACAATGTGGAAAGGTTTAAGATATTTCAGTTTTCAGTGCAATAGATATAAGACTAAATTTATGGAATAACATGACGAGATGAGCTTGTACAGTGCATATTATATGTGTGCATGTATGTGTGTGTGTGTAATGTGTGTATCATGTTGATGATTTACACAGAAGCCAAAGTTTCAAAGCAGAAATTGAAACCAGCTAAGCCAAAGAAAGGTAGGAAATATTATTTTCTACATCTCTCTTTTACTGTGAGGCTGACACAAAGTGTCTTTCAGTAAATATTTAGATCATGATTCACAACAGGCTGTGTCAGCAGTGTGTCGTAGATCATTTCATGAGGAATGGCACGTGGATTTTAAGATAAAGCTTGATTCATATATTTAATAAGAGGAGAAAAAACACATTAAACTTTAATAATGTCAAGACATCAAAAATATCATGTGATAGTTTTTTTCATAATGTAAAAGTGAATGAGTCGTTCAATCTGTATGTCTCTCTCTCTCTCTCTCTCTCTCTCTCTCTCTCTCTCTCTCTCTCTCTCTCACTGTCTCTCTCTCTCTCTCTGTCTCCCCCTCATGGAAAAGCTGCTCCAGTAAAAGAGAAACCGGCGCCAGCAGTCAAAGGTGAAAATACATAAAAAATCTTTACACACTGAAGCATGTATGTGAACACACCATTAATATTTTAACCTATTAAATTCATTCCAGTGTCGGAAGTGCCGCATAAAAATGTCTCCCTCACTAAGGAGAAGCCAAAGGCGGTGCCACTGAAGAAAGGTATTTCATATTACTCAAATGAAAGAGATAAAACAGACATTTATCTCTTGTAAAACCTTTCTGAGTGTTTTATGTTTTCTCCCTCAGTGCCGGTCACTCCAAAAGAAAAAGTCAAACCGGCAGTCACACAAAAAGGTATTTACAGCAAATCGTCCAAACAGTGCAGAAAAAACGGCTCTCCTCATGTCAGTGTGTCACGCTGGGCAACAGAGGGTCACAGGTTTGAGCCCCTCATTGGTCACAAGGCTGCACAGCTCCCCCCCCGATGCCCCGTCTCCCACACATGCTGTGTCTCCAAACCCTCCACAACAATGACCCACTGTGTGCACCCAGCTAATGCAATCAAAAATGTGCACGGATGGATGAAGTCCAATTTCCCACATGTAGTAAAAGCAAGGCAGCCATCAATGGTGAAAACTGAAAGTGAACCAATTTATTCAGAAAAAAATAACCTTAATCTTTTTCAGGGCACTCATTAAAATATGTGTGAATTTGAAGATTTTTTATCCTAAAGTGTTGTAAAATATCTCCATACTCCAAACATTTCTAGTTAGCATAGAAAGGCAGAATTAAATCCAGTTGTATAAGAAAATCTCTTAAGAAGTAGTAAAAAAAAAAAAAATATATATATATATATTTAAATTATTAATAAAATCATATATTTCACCTTTGTACTCTAAAATTCTCTCATTATGCTTTTGCTAATGAAGAGGTTAATATAAAAAGATGCACGAGTTCCTAAATACATGAACTTGCTGGATAAATGTTTTAGGATTTTTTTTTTGTAGTATTACCTTTTTACAAGGCTCTCACTGAATTCCATGTGAATAGAATATTTTAATCCTGCAGTGTTAAAATATATATATTTCTAGATTTTAAGACATTAAAATCAGTGTGAATGAACACCTACTTACATACTGTGTGATCACTGTGAATTCACAATAAGCATTGTGGAAAGAATAAAAATATTCACTATCTCTATCAAAGCATCAGTTCAATGAGTTTTGCTGTGACTGTTTGTTTCAGGAGCTGAAGCTGTCAAGGAGAAGAAAGCTGAACCAGCGTCTCCCAAAAAAGGTTTGTTTCTCTTTAATTTACCTGAAAATTGGTTTCTTATTCAGGTCTAAGTATTGCGCCAAAATCAGGGTTGAGTATCCTGGTCCTGGAAGGTTGAACAGTCCTGCATGATATCAGTGTTCCTCTGCTCCAACACACCTGAATTTAATGAATGGATGAATCTGCATAAAGCCTGATAACGAGCCAGCCATTACTTTCAGGCGTGTGGCCCTCCAGGTCCAGGACTGCCTGACCCGGGAATAAACAGTGTTGTAATTTTCAAAATAAAAAAAAAAAAATGCTGAAATGATTTCCAAAGCCTAAAAAGAAACAAGTGTTTGTGTATTTTCAATAAAACACTTTTTTTTTTTTTTCATTTTTACAGTAAGTTGAAGTGATTTATGTTGAGTTCTCAGATGCATGCAGTTCACTGAGTGAATGTTTCTAGGACTCTATGAAAAAAAACATAAAAAAAAAAAAAGTTGAACATGTTCTTTCTCTTTCCTGAGAAGACTAAAAACCCTTAAACACAAAATCAACAACGCTTTCTTAATCCATGCATCAGATCACTAAATAATGACCGTGTCAATAAGCTGAAGGGTTTTGGTTTTCTCGCTGAGTGTGATGCTCTTGACTTTGTGCATTTTTCTTTTGACTGTTTCAGAAGCTGAAGCTGTCAAGGAGAAGAAGGTTGAACCAGTGACTCCTAAAAAAGGTTTGTTTTTCTTCAATTCTGTATGTACTAAATAATAACGGAGTCAATAAGCTGAAGGGTTTTGGTTTGCTCGCTGACTGTGATGATTATGACTTTGTGCAGCAGCTGAAGTTTCAAAGAAGAAGCTCAAAGCAGCTCCAACCAAGAAAGGTAAACCTGTGCTTTTATTTACTTTCCTCTTTTCAATTTGTCTCATTTTCTTTGATGCTGAACTTCTCATTTTTTTTCATAGTGGCTGCTCCGGGGAAGGCAAAAGCAGCACCAACATTCAAAGGTAATAAGCTTTTATATTCACGTTTCTGTAGATTTATCTCAAATCAAACCTTTGTTTCAAAAATGTATTGAAATTTGATTTATATTCACGTTATCCAGAATCAGAAGCACCACACAAAAATGTCTCCTTAGCGAAGGAGAAAGTGAAGGTGGTGCCATTAAAGAAAGGTAATGTATCTGCACAATAACTTTTTACAATAATTAACTTATTAACTAACTGATTTATTAATTAACTTAATAAATTCACTATTAGCTATAAATTAGTTAACCTTTAACCAACATATACTCCAACTCAAACTGTGGCTGTGTTTTATATTTTCTGTCTTAGTGAGCGTGACTCCAAAAGAAAAGGTCAAACCAGCACCAACAAAAAAAGGTAATTCCAAAGCTCTCTCCTGCTTCAGCACTCCTCGATCTGGTGCTGATGTCTTCATCATGCTTGTAAAGAAGTCCAGTAAGGAGCCCTCATTGCAATCAGGTGTGTTCCAACTGGGAGAGACTTAAAACATGCAGGACACTGGGCCTCGAGGACCAGAGTCAAGAAGCCTTGTTATAGAGGAACCAATGCTCTCATTATTGATACAGTGAGAAGAGATGGAAACAACACAATTAATACTCACTGTGTCTTCACCGTGACCTCAGTATGACCTCAACATGACTTCAACATGACCTCAATATATGACCTAGCTTGATGGTACCGTGAAGCTTGTGTTCCAAATGTAAGACATGATCGTGAAACTTATATAAGATCGCACCTAAGTCCTGTATATTCTCTTTATGACGTGTGGTGGAACAACTTGTTATTCCTCTGCTCTAGTTTTTGAACATTGTACACATCGTAAACTGTTTAACGTTACTGATAAGCTGCAAGATTTATAGATTTTATAGAGCCCTGCTGCTGTAATTTCACCTGCACCCTGTGATTTTATTGTGCGTGGTTTTCAGAGCAGACTGAAGTCCAGCCTGGACTCAGTAGCTCCACTTTTAACCAAAACAATCAACAGACAACCTAAACCCTGGTGGAGAAAAAATGATAAATTCAGTAAACTGAAGGAGTGCTGAAATTAGGTGGAGGAAATCTAACCTGACTGTGGACTATGAAATTCCAAGAAACAGCTCGAAATTTACAATAATGCAGTAAAACAGGCACAAACTTCTCATTTCTCTCAGTGGATCTCGGAAGCTCGAATCCGGTGCTGAAGCCCCTTCGGAATAACAGCAATCTAGATCCCGACGTTTTTAAGTACAGTTTTAGAAAGACTGGCGGTCTTGGCCTACAGCTTAAGCATCTCCCGGTGTGTACGGCCCCATTCAGTGCAGTGCCATGACTGTCTGTTGCAAACAGTGAGAATGGGAGTGTGTGTGTGTGTGTACGTGCATATGTGCAGTTGTGGTGTGTATTTTACTGTGTTGTGTGTTTTATTGTACTGTATATTGGTGGAGGGAGGGGCAGGCTTCCTTTTTTATACTGTTTTATAATTTTTAACGCTGTAAAGCACTTTGTGTTGTCTTTATTACTTTGAGAAGTGCTTAAGAAATAAACTTTGATTGATTGGTTGATTGATAAAGCTGTAAAATGTTACCTACCCAAAGCAAGAATTCCTGAAGAACTGAAATAAACTGAAGTTAACGTTCAACTTAACCTTTAAATTAATGTAATAACTAACTTTTTTTGTTATTTCTTCAGAAGCTGTCAAAGAGCAGGTTGAGCCACTGACTCACAAACCAGGTTTGTTTCTTTTCACTTTCAATAATTTCTTGTTTCTGGAGTGCAAAGGTTATTTGAGGTATTTGTGTTGATCAGACTTAACATCAGCATTTATTATTCTAGCGGCTGTTACCAAAGCAAAACCCTCAGCAGCTAAAAAGAAGAAAGGTATCCAGCAGTGTTGTGTCTGTAGTGGCTTTTATTCTGATATCCTACAAACTTCACTGTTGGGATATTGATCCTGTCATGATCAAGTCATGACAGATCTGCTGTCTGTTCATTTGACTGACATGTAGAATATAACGCTTCACTGCAGCATGAGGACTCAGCTGAGAACACGAGTCACTTCATCCATTCAGCATCATCTTTGCTAAATGGCTGAATATGTTAGTGGCCAATACATCTCAATCAAATGATTAACAAAACACCTATCATATCATTGTTTTTCTGTTCCTCTTCAGATTCTGAAGACAAACCATCAAGTCTTCCCAAAAAAGGTAAAATACATGGAGTCAATATAGTTACTCTCCATTCAAGTTAAATCTCGGCAAAATGACACCTAAAATAAATGTATTCTGTTTTATTCACAGAGCCAGTTGTTAAAAAGGAGAAACCAAAATTAACTCATGAAAAGAAAGGTAAATATGAAAATGATGCATGACTGAAACTGTGAAAGAAAAACTCTTTGTAAAGGTATTTTTATTAGATTATATATTCGTCGTGCAGGCAACAGAATGGGTTTTTCTCATATCAACATTTTACAAGGCATTCATTGCAATCCTAGGAAACCTAATAAATGTGAATCCTCCAGTGTGAAAAACAAACATATTTCAAAACTTTCAAAATCAATGTGAAAAAAATGTGATCATTGTGAATTCACAATAAGCACATTGGAAAGAAGCAAAGTTACCAAAAATAGTAACTGGCTCTATCAAAGCATCAGTTCACTGACTTTTTTTGTGACTGTTTCAGAAGCTGAAGCTGTCAAGGAGAAGAAGGCTGAACCAGTGTCTCCTAAAAAAGGTTTGTTTCTCTGCAATTTTCCAGAAAAACTACATTTCATGCTAAATATACTTAATGCACTAAATAATAACAGTGTCCATAAAGCTGATGGGTTTTGGTTTGATCGCTGAATGTGATGCTCATGATTTTGTGCAGCAGCTGAAGTTTCAAAGAAGAAGCTCAAAGCAGCTCCAACCAAGAAAGGTAAACCTCTGCTCATATTTACTTTCTTCTTTTCAGTCTGTTTCATTTTCTTTGATGCTGAACGTCTCATTGTTTCTCATAGTGGCTGCTCCGGTGAAGGCAAAAGCAGCACCAACAGTCAAAGGTAAGAAACTTTTATATTCATGTGTCAGCAGTATTATCTATAAAGAAGCCTTTGTTTCAAAACTGGACTGAAATTTGATTTATATTCACATTGTCCAGAATCAGAAGCACCACACAAAAATGTCTCCTTAGGGAAGGAGAAAGTGAAGGTGGTGCCATTAAAGAAAGGTACTGTTTACATTAAATTTGAAATAAAACCTCCACAACATCCTTTTACAATCTAATATATCCTCCAACTCAAACTGTGGCTGTTTTATATTTTCTGTCTTAGTGAGTGTGACTCCAAAAGAAAAAGTCAAACCAGCACCAACAAAAAAAGGTAATTACAAAGATGAAAACTGGTTTATTGAATAATGTATTTCAGACCAGGGCTTCTCAACCCAGGTCCTCACTGTGACCCCACCATGACCTATCGCCACGGTACCGAACAGATATGTGTAAAGGCAAGGCGTCGCAGCCATCTTGCTGCAGGCAGCTGGTTCATTGTTCATCCACTTTAACAACTGTAACTTCATTAGTTTTCTACAGATTGTCAAACGGTTTGGTTTGTTATAAACTTCAGAGATGTAGTTATGACTCTGAGTGTTTATTAATAATTATAGCCAAAGAGCTCTATTCACGAACACAAGTATTTATGTTGTTGTTTTTTTCTTCAGAAGCTGTCAAAGAGCAGGTTGAGCCACTGACTCACAAGCCAGGTTTGTTTCTTTTCATTTTCAATAATTTCTTGTTTCTGGAGTGCAAAACTTTATTTGAGGTATTTTTATTGGTCAGACTTAACATCAGCATTTATTATTCTAGCGGCTGTTACCAAAGCAAAACCCTCAGCAGCTAAAAAGAAGAAAGGTATCCAGCAGTGTTGTGTCTGTAGTGGCTTTTATTCTGATATCCTACAAACTTCACTGTTGGGATATTGATCCTGTCATGATCAAGTCATGACAGATCTGCTGTCTGTTCATTTGACTGACATGTAGAATATAACGCTTCACTGCAGCATGAGGACTCAGCTGAGAACACGAGTCACTTCATCCATTCAGCATCATCTTTGCTTAATGGATGAATATCTTCATGGCCATCACATCTCAATCAAATGATTAAAAAACATCAGTCACATCATTTTTTCTGTCCCTATTCAGATTCTGAAGACAAACTATCAAGTCTCAAAAAAGGTAAAACACATGGACTGATAATAATATTTACTCTCAATTAAAGCTAGATCCCAGCAAAAAAAAACAACAAAAAAACAAAAAACGGAATCAATAGGAGTTAAATATTAAGAATAATGGGAAACTCTACATAAATAGCACAATTTTCAATAGTTAGCATCATAACATTTGTCATTAGGAGTTTAAAACTAAAATATTTACAAATGCACTGGTTCCTAAATATGTTCACTCACGAGATAAATGTTTTACAGTTTTTTCTTATTTCACAAGGTTCTCAGTGCAATCCTTGGAAAATGAAGATCTTAGTCCTGCAGTCTGAAAAACAATATAGGAATATATTTCTAGGCTTTATCACTTTCGAATTAGAGAAAACAAACATCTACTTGTGTACCGTGTGATCATTGACAAATTGCAATAAGCACTTTGGAAAGAAATAAAGTTATTAAAAACATTAATCGACTCTGTCAAAGCATCAGTTCAGTTTTTTTGTGACTGTTTCAGAAGCTGAAGCTGTCAAGGAGAAGAAGGTTGAACCAGTGTCTCCAAAAAAAGGTTTGTTTGTCTTCAGTTCTGTATGCTCTAAATAATAAGTGTCAATAAGCTGAAGGGTTTTGGTTTTCTCGCTGACTGTGATGTTTATGACTTTGTGCAGCAGCTGAAGTTTCAAAGAAGCTTAAAGCAGCTCCAACCAAGAAAGGTAAACCTGTAATTTTGTTTAATTTCCTCTTTTTAATTTGTCTCAATTTCTTTGATTCTGAACTTTTTCTCTTTCTCATAGCGGCTGCTCCGGTGAAGGCAAAAGCAGCACCAACAGTCAAAGGTAAGGAGCTTTTATTTTCAGGTTTGTCTAGTATTTTCTAAAAATAAACCTTTGCATAACTTCAAGATGGTAATAAAATTTGATTCACATTCACATTATCCAGAATAAGAAACACCACACAAAATGCCCTCATAACGAGCCCTCATTGCAATCAGGTGTGTTGAAACTGGGAGAGACATGAAGCATGCAGGACACTGGGCCTCGAGGACCAGAGCGAAGAAACCCTGTTCTAGAGGAACTAATGCTCTCATTATTGATAGAAACGAGAAGAGATCTAACCAGCACTATCAATGCTCACTGTGTCTTCACCTTGACCTCAGTATGACCTCACCATGACCTATCTTGATGACAGTGAGAAGGTTCTGTTCCAAATGTGTGACGTGATGGTGAATCTTATCTTACATCACATTGAGGATGTCCAGTGTGTTCTCTTTATGACAAGTGTTGGAACAACTTGTGCTTTCTCTGCTCCCTGGTAGTTTTTGAGCACTGTTCATGTCATAAACAGTCTAAGTTGCTGGATAAAGCTTTAAAATGTTTGCTGCCCAAAGCAAGAACTCCTGAAGAATTTCAAAACTGAAGTAAACTCGAGTTGGCTTTCAACCTAATCTTTAAATTGAGGAGTAACTGACTTTTGGTGTTTATTTCTTCACCAGCTGTCAAAGAGCAGGTTGAGCCACTGACTCACAAACCAGGTTTGTTTCCTATCACTTTCAATAATTTATTGTTTCTTGGAGTGCAAACGTTTATTTGAGGTATTTGTATTGATCAGATCAGATCAAAATTTACAATAATGCAGTAAAACAGGCACAACCTTCTCATTTCTCTCAGTGGGTCTCGGAACCTTCGGCTCCTCTTCTCCACCTTCGATATTTTAACAGGCACCGATTTTAATAAAACTTTTAAGGCGCCGCCAGACGCTCTCTGTGAGAACTTTGCAGAACACTTCAGAACTCAAATCGTGGACATCAGGTCCAGAAGAAGTATTTGTGTGTGTGTGTGTGTGTGTGTGTGTGTGTGTGTGTGTGTGTGTGTGTGTGTGTGTGTGTGTGTGTGTGTGTGTGTGTACGTGCATATGTGCAGTTGTGGTGAAGGTGTGTATTTTACTGTGTTGTGTGTTTTGTTGTACTGTATATTGGTGGAGGGAGGGGCGGGTTTCCTTTTTTATACTGTTTTATAATTTAAATGCTGTAAAGCACTTTGTGTTGTCTTGATTACTTTGAGAAGTGCTTCAGAAATAAACTTTGATTGATTGGTTGATTGATAAAGCTTTCAAATGTTTCCTACCCAAAGCAAGAACTCCAGAAGAACTGAAATAAACTTAAGTTAACTTTCAATTTAACCTTTAAATTGAGGAATAACTGAATTTTTTTGTTTATTTCTTCAGAAGCTGTCAAAGAGCAGGTTGAGCCAGTGACTCACAAGCCAGGTTTGTTTCTTTTCACTTTCAATAAATTCTTGTTTCTGGAGTGCAAAAGTTTATTTGATGTATCTGTATTGATCAGACTTAACATCAGCATTTATTATTCTAGCGGCTGTTACCAAAGCAAAACCCTCAGCAGCTAAAAAGAAGAAAGGTATCCAGCAGTGTTGTGCCTGTAGTGGCTTTTATTCTGATATCCTACAAACTTCACTGTTGGGATATTGATCCTGTCATGATCAAGTCATGACAGATCTGCTGTCTGTTCATTTGACTGACATGTAGAATATAACGCTTCACTGCAGCATGAGGACTCAGCTGAGAACACGAGTCACTTCATCCATTCAGCATCATCTTTGCTTAATGGATGAATATCTTCATGGCCATCACATCTCAATGAAATGATTAAAAAAACATCAGTCACATCATTTTTTTTCTCTTTCTCTTTAGATTCTGAAGAAAAACCATCAAGTCTCCTCAAAAAAGGTAAAACTCATGGAGTGATTATATTTACTCTCAGTTAAAGTTAGATCCCAGCAAAAACAACATCTGGAATCAATCGGAGCAAAATATTAAGAATAATGGGAAATATTACATAAATAGCACCTTCCTCAACGGTTAGCATCATAATATTAGTCATTAGGAGTTGAGAGGGAAATATTCGAAAATGCATTTGTTCCCAAATATGTTCACTCAAACGCTTTAGGTTTCTTTCTGATTTTACAATGCTGTCAGTAAAATCCTGACAAAATGAATATCTTAATCCTGCCGTCTGACAAAACAATTGAGGCTTTAACACTTTAAAATTAGTGCAAATAAACACCTACTTAAGTACAGTGTGATCATTGGCAAATCAAAATAAGGACTTTGGAAAGAAACAATGGGTAACACTTTACTTGAAGCACCCAGTATAACACATTATAAGTAGTTACAAACACTCACACATGATCACAATGCTTTATAACTCACTATACAGCATAGGGTTAGGGTTAGGGTTAGGTCCTGGCATTGTGATCATCTATGAATGTTTATAACTATAGCTACATATGTTATCATGGCATTATAATGCTTTATGAATGTACTTATACTGTGTTACACAGGGGGGCTTCAAATAAAGTGTTACCAATGTTCCTAAAAATATTCACTGGCTCTGTCAATGCTTCAGTTCACTGACTTTTGTTGTGTTTATTTCAGAAGCTGAAGCTGTCAAGGAGAAGAAGGCTGAACCAGCGTCTCCTAAAAAAGGTTTGTTTCTCTGCAATTTACCATTAAGAGAAAGTTCATACTAAAAATTCTGTATGTGCGAAATATTAATGGTGTCAATAAGCTGAAGGGTTTTGGTTTGATCGCTGAACGTGATGATTATGACTTTGTGCAGCAGCTGAAGTTTCAAAGAAGAAGCTCAAAGCAGCTCCAACCAAGAAAGGTAAACCTGTGCTTTTTTTAGTTTCCTCTTTTCAATTTGTCTCATGTTCTTTGATGCTGAACTTCTCATTTTGCTCATAGTGGCTGCTCCGGTGAAGGCAAAAGCAGCACCAACATTCAAAGGTTAGAAGCTTTTATATTTCATGTTTCAGTAGTATGATCTAAAAATAAAAATTTGTTTCAAAAATGTATGAAAATCTGATTTTATTTTTTTTCACGTTATCCAGAATCAGAAGCACCACACAAAAATATCTCCTTAACAAAGGAGAAAGTGAAGGTGGTGCCATTAAAGAAAGGTACTGTGTACAGTTTATGTTTGATATGTAAAATAAAACCTGCAGCACAACAACCTTTTACAATCTAATAGATCCTCCAACTCAAACTGTGTCTTATATTTTTTGACTTAGTGAGCGTGACGCCAAAGGAAAAGGCCAAAGCAGCACCAACAAAAAAAGGTAATTACAAAGGTTAAAACTGGTTTATTAAATACTGTCGGCTTCTCAGCCCTGGTCCTCGAGGCCCAGTGTCCTGCGTGTTCCAGCTCTCTCCTGCTTCAGCACTCCTCAGTCTGGTGGTGATGTCTTCATCATGCTTGTAAAGAAGTCCAGTAAGGAGCCCTCATTGCAATCAGGTGTGTTCCAACTGGGAGAGACTTAAAACATGCAGGACACTGGGCCTCGAGGACCAGAGTCAAGAAGCCCTGTTATAGAGGAACCAATGCTCTCATTATTGATACAATGAGAAGAGATGGAAACACTACAAATACTCACTGTGTTTTTATCATGACCTGTCTTGATGGTGAAGACAAGCTTCTGTTCCAAATGTGTGACACAATGGTAAAACTTATCTAACATTACATTGAGGAAGTCCTGTGTGTTTTCCTCTCTCTACTCTGCTCTCTGGTAGTTTTTGAACATTGTTCATATCATAAACAATCTAAGATAACAGATAAAGCTTTAAAATATTTTCTACCCAAACTAAGAATACCTGAAAATTTTTAAAATTGATGTAAACTCAAGTTCACTTTCAAATTAACCTTTAAATTGAGGAAAACTGACTTTTGTTGTTGTTTATTTCTTCAGAAGCTGTCAAAGAGCAGGTTGAGCCAGTGACTCCCAAACCAGGTTTGCTTTCTATCACTTTTAATAATGTGTTGTTTCTGGAGTGCAAAAGTTTATTTGAGGTATCTGTATTGATCAGACTTAACATCAGCATTTATTATTTTAGCGGCTGTTACCAAAGCAAAACCCTCGGCAGCTAAAAAGAAGAAAGGTATCCAGCAGTGTTGTGTCTGTAGTGGCTTTTATTCTGATATCCTACAAACTTCACTGTTGGGATATTGATCCTGTCATGATCAAGTCATGACAGATCTGCTGTCTGTTCATTTGACTGACATGTAGAATATAACGCTTCACTGCAGCATGAGGACTCAGCTGAGAACACGAGTCACTTCATCCATTCAGCATCATCTTTGCAATATCATCACATCTCAATCAAATGACTAAAAAAACATCATTCGCATAATTTTCTCTGTTTCTCTTCAGACTCTGAAGACAAACCATCAAGCCTCCTCAAAAAAGGTAAAACACATGGAGTTATTATGTTTACTCTCAATTAAAGTTAGATCCCAGCAAAGCAACACCTGGAACCAATAGGAGCAAAATACTGACAATTATTGGAAACACTACATAAATAGCACCTTTCTCAATAGTTAGCATCATAATATTTGTCATTTGGAGTTAAACACTTTTCTTATTTCACAAGGCTCTCAGTGTAATCCTTGGAAAATGAAGATCTTGGTCCTGCAGTCTGATAAAAAATATATAAACATATTTCTAGGCTTTATCACTTTCAAATAAGAGCAAACAAACATCTACTTGTGTACTGCCTGATCATTGACAAATCGCAATAAGCACTTTGGAAACAAAGTTACTAAAAACATTAATCGACTCTGTCAAAGCATCAGTTCAGTTTTTTTTTTTGTGACTGTTTCAGAAGCTGAAGCTGTCAAGGAGAAGAAGGTTGAAACTGTGTCTCCTAAAAAAGGTTGGTTTCTCTTCAATTCTGTTTGTAATAAATATTATTGGTGTCAATAAGCTGAAGGGTTTTGGTTTGCTCACTGAATGTGATGATTATGATTTTGTGCAGCAGCTGAAGTTTCAAAGAAGAAGCTCAAAGCAGCTCCAACTAAGAAAGGTAAACCTGCACTTTCATTTACTTTCCTTTTTTCAATTTGTCTCATTTTCTTTGATGCTGAACTTCTCATTTTTTTCATAGTGGCTGCTCCGGTGAAGGCAAAAGCAGCACCAACAGTCAAAGGTAAGGAGCTTTAATGTTCATGTTTCAGCAGTATTATCTCAAATCAAACCTTTGTTTCAAAAATTTATTAAAATTTGATTTATATTCACGTTATCCAGAATCAGAAGCACCACACAAAAATGTCTCCTTGGCAAAGGAGAAAGTGAAGGTGGTGCCATTAAAGAAAGGTACTGTATACGGTTTATGTTTGATATGTGAAATATAAGTTGCACAACAGTCTTTTACAACTTAATATATCCTCCAACTCAAACTGTGGCTGTTTTTTATTGTCTGACCTAGTGAGCGTGACTCCAAAAGAAAAAGTCAAAGCAGCACCAACAAAAAAAGGTAACTACAAAGGTCAAAACTGGTTTATTAAATACTGTCGGCTTCTCAGCCCTGGTCCTCGAGGCCCAGTGTCCTGCATGTTCCAGCTCTCTCCTGCTTCAGCACTCCTCAATCTGGTGCTGATGTCTTCATCATTCTTGTAAAGAAGTCCAGTAAGGAGCCCTCATTGCAATCAGGTGTGTTCCAACTGGGAGAGACTTAAAACATGCAGGACACTGGGCCTCGAGGACCAGAGTCAAGAAGCCCTGTTATAGAGGAACCAATGCTCTCATTATTGATACAGTGAGAAGAGATGGAAACAACACAAATACTCACTGTGTCTTCACCACAACGTCAGTATGACCTATCATGATGGGATAAAGTCAAGCTTCTGTTCCAAATATACGACATGATGGTGAATCTTATGATCACACTGAGGAAGTCGTGTGCGTTTTCTTTATGACGACTTGAACATGAACTCCTGATGACTGATAAAGCTGTACAGTGATTCAAACCCAAAGCAAAAACTCCTAAAGAATTTTAAAATTGCAGTAAACTCAAGTTAACTTTCAAATTAACCTTTAAATTGAGGAATAACTGAGGAATGATTGTTGTTAATTTTTTTCAGAAGCTGTCAAAGTGCGAAGTGCAAAAACATTAATTGGCTCTATCAAAGCATCAGTTCACCGACTTTTGATATGACTGTTTCAGCAGCTGAAGCTGTCAAGGAGAAGAAGGTTGAACCAGTGTCTCCTAAAGAAGGTTTGTTTTTGTATGCCTTAAATAATAACAGTGTCAATAAGCTGAAGGGTTTTGGTTTGATCGCTGATTGTGATGATTATGACTTTGTGCAGCAGCTGAAGTTTCAAAGAAGAAGCTCAAAGCAGCTCCAACCAAGAAAGGTAAACCTGTGCTTTTATTTACTTTCTTCTTTTTAATTTGTCTCATTTTCTTTGATGCTGAACGGCTCATTGTTTTTCATAGTTGCTGCTCCGGTGAAGGCAAAAGCAGCACCAACAGTCAAAGGTCAGACACTGTTATATTCATGTTTCAGTAGTGTTATCTAAAAATAAGAATTTGTTTCAAAAATGTATTAAAATTTCATTTATATTCACGTTACCCAGAATCAGAAGCACCACACAAAAATGTCTCCTTGGCAAAGGAGAAAGTGAAGGTGGTGCCATTAAAGAAAGGTACTGTGTACCCGATATGTTTGATATGTGAAATAAAACCTCCACAGCAACCTTTTACAATCTAATATATCCTCCAACTCAAATTGTCGCTGTTTTTTATATTTTCTGTTTTAGTGAGTGTGACTCCAAAAGAAAAAGTCAAACCAGCAAAAACAAAAAAAGGTAATTACAAATATTAAAAGTGGTTTATTAAATGCTGTATTTTTGAGGAACTACTACTCTCATTATTGACACAATTAGATACAACAGAACTCCTTAAGAATTTTAAAACTGAATTAAACTCAAATTAACTTTCAACTTAACTTTTAAATTCATGTAATATCTAACTTTTTTTGTTTTTTTTCTTCAGAAGCTGTCAAAGAGCAGGTTGAGCCAGTGACTCACAAGCCAGGTTTGTTTCTTTTCACTTTCAATAATTTCTTGTTTCTGGAGTGCAAAAGGTTATTTGAGATATTTGTATTGTTCAGAGTTAACATCAGCATTTATTATTCTAGCGGCTGTTACCAAAGCAAAACCCTCAGCAGCTAAAAAGAAGAAAGGTATCCAGCAGTGTTGTGTCTGTAGTGGCTTTTATTCTGATATCCTACAAACTTCACTGTTGGGATATTGATCCTGTCATGATCAAGTCATGACAGATCTGCTGTCTGTTCATTTGACTGACATGTAGAATATAACGCTTCACTGCAGCATGAGGACTCAGCTGAGAACATGAGTCACTTCATCCATTCAGCATCATCTTTGCTTAATGGCTGAATATCTTCATGGCCATCACATCTCAATCAAATGATTAAAAAAACATCAGTCACATCATTTTTTTTCTCTTTCTCTTTAGATTCTGAAGAAAAACCATCAAGTCTCCTCAAAAAAGGTAAAACTCATGGACTCTTTATATTTACTCTCAAATAAAGTTAGATCCCAGCAAAGCAACGTCTGGAATCAATATATTCTGTTTAATTCACAGAGCCAGCTGTTAAAAAGGAGAAACCAAAATCAACTCATGAAAAGAAAGGTAGATATTTTAAAAATGAAAAAGTGAAACTTAAAAAAAAAAACATCTTTATGAAGGTACATTTATTTGATTATATATTTCGGTCTTGTAGGCGACACAATGACTGATGACTTTTTCAAGGATTTCTTCAGTAGAACATTTTGTTAGGTGAAGCCACAGTTATATTATGTTATGTCTTAAAGTGGACGTAAAGATTAATCAATCTGGATTAAATCTGCAAAACTTAACATATGTGCTTTAACAAAAGTGAAATATCTACTCTGAATCGTAATAATAATCCTCTGCCTAGTTTATTTTTTAAAGTGATATTATATGCTGCACATCTTCCCTATTTTTGAAGAGCTAAGCAGTTTGTCGTAACTGCATCCTGAAATCAGTTTGTTCTGTTTTCATTCACAGATTTAGACATTAAGAAGGAGAAACTCAAACCAGCTCATGGAAAGAAGGGTAGGTATTAATTGATTCATGTGAACATGTGTTTCACTGCAAATTAAGACACATCATTATTATATTTCAGTTTATGAAATGACATGTCACAATATATGTACTGTATATACACACACACACACACACACACACACACAAATACTTCTTGAAAAACTTTGAAAACTTCATTTCTTATTCAATTCAGCACCTTCTAAGGTGGAGGCTGAAACAAAGAAGGAAAAAGCCAAACCTCGACTGAAGAAGAAAGGTAGTTTGATCAAACAGAAAACGATCTGTTTGTCTCGTGCCGGCGAGTTTTCTGATGCTATCTGAAGAGTCTGCCCTTCTATTCACTTAGAGCTCAGAGCACCACAGGAGAAAGTTAAACCAGCTGTTAAGAAAGGTACAAAAACAACCTTGATTTCTCACGTTGTCATGATTTGTGACAGATGTTTTAAAATGGTCCTTTCTGACGATCAGAGGTTTTCAAAGTGTGGTCAGGTGAGCCCCCACTCAGAGAACCTGAACTGTTGTTTTTCACATTATAAAATTGTATCAAAAACTGTTATTAGGCTCCAGAAGACGACTGCTCTCCCCACTGATCCACAGCCGCCATAATAAAGTAGTTTTATTTCAGCTTGGATGCAGGTAATATAAATCATAACACATCACATTTTTAATTCATCCCTTTTTTCTTAATATTGCCAATTCATTGTATTTTGTTATGTTCTTTTCAATTTGTTGTAACTTAATTTGACATTTTTAAAATTCATTTGTTCACCATTATTTTACTGCTTCCCTCTCTAACCATCTTGTGTTCACAAATGTAGGTCATCAGCAATTAATCGTTGTGACCGTCACTTCTTGTTTTTACTATGATTTTCCTTAAATATCATAAAGGAAAGAAAAAAAATCCAGTGAAGATTCCTGCTTGGAGCAGCCTGTCCCACGCTTTGAAAACAACTGAGTTAGATCAATAGTTTGTGTTTAGAAAGTGTAAGATGATCAGAGAGCACTTGCCTTTTGTCTCTGACGCTCCAGCTGGATTGAGAAAAAAGATCAAACCGGTCCGTGTGAAGAAAGGTACATGAGTGGCGTTTCTGTAAAAGCAGAAATTCAGAGTGGATTTATGACTGGTTGCAAAATGTAGATTGCTGTATTTTGTAAAAGATCAAATTGAATCAGAGAGGGAGGAATCCCGAAAGCTGCTGAAATCAGTCAACAGTGAATTGTCATCAGAAACATTCACCTGTTGAAGTTGTGGGGAAAACTGCCATTTTCCCACAGTGGGCCTGAGAAATAACTTTAGATACGCACATTGTGTGCATTTTTCTATGGCTGATGTTCAAAATACAGCATGTACTGATTGCCTTCTGTATAATAAATTCACCTTTAACCCTGAAAACATGCATAATTTGCAGTAGTGTGACAAATGCTAGAGTATAGCAAAACAAACATAGAGAGAAGACTTTGCTCTCAGCCAGAAACAAGTGGTTTAAAACTAACAACTGGAAGCAGTTTCCACTGAAGACTTCAATGTGCGCTGATACAGCAGCACCGCATTCATTTCAAATCTGAACAACAAACACCTATTGGCTTCTGGCTGTTTTCAAAAAAAAAAAAAAAAACAAATCACTTCAAAATGTGATCAGAGCTTCATAGTTGCCTCGCGTTCCGCTTCAAGCTGTGAGACTTTTTCTCACGTGGTAAAGCTGAAACAATGCTGAGTCAGCATTGTTGGACAGCTGGCGTCATCTACATTAAAGTTATTCATGCAAAGTTTTCACAATTGACCCTTTGTTTCTTTGGCAGACCTGGAGACCCATAAAGAAAAGGACAAACCAGCTGCAGCAAAGAAAGGTATGATATTATTTACAGAGACAATGAGCCATTACCAAATCACCATTGATGAAACCAACTGTTCTTGCAAAAATCTACCGCTGTTTGTTCAATTATTGACCTGTTACTTCAGCATTTTATGACTATTCCTATATATTTATTTATCTTTTGAAATGTCATGATGTGGTATTATTAAAAATATTTAAAAAAAATTAAAGATCTTTTATATTAAATAAGCAATATTATTCCCTGATGGTGCAGCTATTTTCAGAAAAACAAAAAGAATCGACACATAAATTAAGCTTTGGTATTGTAATTCATGAAAGCCAACTGGTAATCTGATTACTAGGGTGGCCCAGAAAGGTCAACGCCACAAAAAAAGTTACAATGCAGCAACTAAAAGTCATAGCACAACAAGAAAAAGTCACATCACACCAAAAAAGTCTCAACACAAGAACAAAAAGTTAAAACACAGCAACAAAAAGCCACAACACAACAAGAAAAAGTCACAGCACACTGCAAAAAAAAGTCACAATGCAACGACACAACAAATACCTACAACGAAACATGGTCAACAGAGGGGTATCTCACCCCCTTACCCTCTATATCAGTGTAAGTGGCTAAAATCTGGTGATTAAACATGTAGAAAGGTCCACCATTGTGAAGTGCTAACTTTGTTCTCACAGTACTTTGTGCTTAACATAATTAATGTAACTGAACTTAATTTAAAGTGAGGGAATATCTCAGCAGTCCTTTAAACTACTATTTCTAAATAGTTTTTTTTCTTTCTAATCTCTTTGTAACAGTGGCATTTATTAATTAAATTCAATTTACTTACGAATCATTAGTGTCATTAGTGTCTCCAGTGTCGTAAGAACAGGCTTTGGTTCCGGACGGGGGGGACAATATTTCCTGACGGAACCGAATCATTTACAGCATGGCACATACATAGCGTTTTGACTATTTCAGCATGATAACCTTTTATTGTTGACTTTTGAAAACACATTAATCACAATCGTTGAACACCATGGTTTAACTAATTTCATTAATATCCCCCTCAATCAAAGTGGTCCGTCAGAAAATATTGTCCCTCGGAAACAAAACCTTTTCTCCACTTCCGCTGTGGCTTTTTGTTATGTTGTGACTTTCTCTAAATGAAAGTAGTTATTCCTTTTACAAGACCTCATGCAGATATTTTTGTCATTCCCATGACGTTATTAAGATAAAGTTATGAAAGATATAAAGGATATATTCCTGTTGGTTAATTTTAATTTTGTTGTTGGTGATGGTGTTATTTTTACTCAATTAAAAAAATCGATTTAGATGATCTATTTGGTCATTTCAACTTCAAAATACTAACATGAAAATATCTGAATCCTCTTAAACACAACGATTCCACATTAATGTTTTTGTACATTAGACTGAAGAAAATATCAACTATTAGAATAATTTTTTTGGAATACATTGTGTAATATTATTATTATTTGTTTTATTTGCGACACACCAGCTGAGAAGAAGGTTGTCAAACAAGAGGATGCTAAAGGTAAATCTGCCACGAGCTTTATTATGAGCGCTGTCTATTTTGAAGAGTAAAGAAATATAATAGTTTTTCTCTGATTTCTCCTTTTGGTTTTTAGAAGAAAGACGAGTTCTCAAAGAGATACAGGAGCCTGCAAAGAAAGGTAGTCTGCTCAATTAATGATTTAATTTCAGTATTTTCAATGCGTCAGTTCAGTTTAATTCATCATCATTCTTGTAAACACAAATTGTGTTGCAGAAAAACCTGTTGAGAAGAAAGTTGCCAAAGAGGAGAAAGCCAAAGGTACTGAGTGTTGTCACTGGAATCTGAGAAAATTCAAAATAATCTGTATTGTGTGATGGATAACAGTGTGGTCCTTTTAAACAGCGGAGCCGGCCGTATCAGACAGCTTCGTCATGGAAGGTGATTATTTGACTTTTTAATGACTGTAGTGTTGTGGCAGGATGCACACTGTGTGACTTCCGTTTCCCGCCCACTCTGCAGACGAGATGCCCTACTTCCAGTGTTTCTTTGTGGACGAAGAGGAGGCCCAGTTCCCCTTTTATGCCTTCTCGCCGCTGCAGATTTGACTCCTCGGGTCTGAATCCAGTGGGATATTTTAAACTCAGTCACTGATTACGACGCGGTCGCATCACCACGAGACCCCGCACTGCTCAAACCGCTCAGGTTCGAGCGGGAAACTCTGCACCACAGAGGATGATGGGTAGTTCTACGTGATGGGCCCAAGTGTTTTTTTTTTCCAGTATTGGTTGAGCTCTCATGCCAAATGCATGCAGCCAGTGTCATTCCTTTATTATTTTTTTAAAAATTTGTATTAGTCATTTTGTTGTTTTTTTTAGAGGTGGAACAATCTCATGTTTTAACTTCTGTGGATCATTCATTTCCAACCTTCAACGCCACATTTAAAGGAATTTTGTTTACTGTATTATATAAAAGTCCATGGTACAGCTCAGTGGTGCAGTTCTTTTTAAAAGAAGCAACAAAGTGTGAAAAATGTGCAGCTATGCTGTCAGCCGGGTACAATAATGGCCACATTCATACAAGGGGGATTCAGGAGAATTAAGTCACCTGAATCTCTATTTACTTGAAAAAAGTGTGGACTGGAATCTGTGTCATAACTTCTTTTTTTTCTTCTTCTTATAATGTGATCATTGCAGTAACATTGTTTTCACATTTTTTCTTTCCCTCAAACAAAAGCAAATATATTGTTTTAGCATCTTTTATTGTTCTCCTGTTATTTTGTCAGTATTAAAAGGAATGACCATGCACTGTATCAGAGAGCTCCCATACATACTGATGAAAACTACCTGAAATGTTGAAAGTCTTATTAAATCGTACCATCTGCACGTCTGCACCAGCTCTTCTTTTTAATTGATGGTGCTGACACTGTTCTCTCAGAAGGAGTTCAGTTTTTAATGTTTCTACCGTCGAGTGTCACGTTCACTCTGTAATTCCTTGATCGACCAAAAACACACTGACTTCAGTGACCTGTTTATCAAGGCGCACCAAGTAGAAACTTGACATATTTATTTCCATCTGCATTTATGATGTCAGTGCCCAGCTTGTTATTACATCTCATTTTAGCTGTGCTAAAAAGCATCCTGATATAAACAGGTGTAATTTTTTTTTGTGTTTTATGAAACCTTGAGATGCACAATAAGAACTCTGAGAGGGATTTCGAACACACAGCTTGTGTATGTTGGTCTTACACTAAACGCCAAGTCAGAGTATTCGCGGCCTCCGAGACATGAAAGACAAACATAACACCTGTGTCACTCAGACTGAGTCTGATGTGTAAAAACATTTTTGCATGTTTGCTTGTAACGACACATGGCACGTGTTTCTGCAGATGTAATTTCTCAGCCGGCTACATATGGCTCTTTACATTTTGCTCCATATGCCGCGTCGAAGGCCGTTATTAGAGCTAATCCTGAGTCTATTTACAATGCAAATCCAATTTATGTTTTTAATTCAAATAACAGGGACGCAGGGTTATTTTTAGTGTGGGAAGGATGCAGCTCTCAGGGAGCTCAGTGTATGAACAGCTGGAGTTTGATGGAGATGTTCCTGTTTATGAATATTTATGATGACAAAGGTAAAATATTAATTTTATTGTGATTTGTATCTAAACATTCACTTTCAGGTGAATATGTGCAATATTTAGTTGTTTTCTTGTTTGTTTTTTTGTCATCTCAGTGGTCATAGCGACTGACCCATACTCGATGAATATCCTGTGCATGGCGTGTGTGAGTTTGTAGGACCTTTTTGTCCTAACTGGTGATTTAATAATGACGCAAACACTTGAATACACATCTGACATGTGTCTCAAAATGGTGTTGTCACCATCTGTTCCCAAACGATCTTTATTGAAATAATCTGAATGTAAATATTGAAAGAAATGAGGGGGGGCGGCAGGGGAGATACACAGTGGAAAACTGCACTTTAACAGCGGTCAAATCACGTAATGTAACATTTGTCAGTGACTCCCTATGCTTGTGAATAGTTGCAATTTGGCATTAAATCCTAGAAATGCGCGTGTTTGTCTTTTCTTCCAATGCTCCTGCCACAACATTTACAGCACAAATTGGACTGCAGCTTTTCTTCAGAGACAGAACAAGCTAAGAACGAACACACGCGCACACACGCACGCACGTCACACACACACTCACACGTGCGTGTGTGTGTGTGCAGATGATCTTGTCTTCATACAGTATTTCCCTAATGAGACCCGAGAGGGGTTACTACAGGTCAGCTTACACCTCTGACACAGATCCCTCACAAAGAGGAAACTCCTGCTGCTCTCCCGGGATGATGGCCGAGAACAGAAGACGCTACATAAACTATTTTCTCTTATTGTTTTATTGTATTATCTCTTATTATAAGAGACACGATAAGCTTACCTCTGCTACTGTGACAGAAACTCCCCTTAATTTGTCTTTATTGGCCAAGTTGAACAAGTTTGGTGATTTGTGCATTTCTCCGTAGTTAATTTTAAATAAACATTTGTACATTGAAAGCAGTTTGTGCATCTGCCTAATTCAAAAAATAAAACAACTGAAAGTTACAGAATATATTTTTTTACATACTCCTAATAAATCTAGTGAGGCCAGTTTAATGCACTTATTTTGTAAATAACACACTGCATCGTGGGACAGTGATCATCATTAATGTACAGGCTTATTTAGGATTATTAAATGTGGACATATTTCAGTGAATGCCCTATTAAGGGTTAAATACATTTAGCCTAAATACTTATGCAAATGAATGTGTGAGAGAAGGACAACTTTTTAGTGTAGTATAACTGGAGCATAAAGACAGATTTTAATTTAAATGAATTCAGCTGGCAACCACCGAATGAGTTCCACTCCAGTTACCACAGTTTCTTTGTGACGCCAGCTATTCACGAGTAGCCAAAAACTTGGCAATGAGTGCGTTGGAGATGAGAAGAAAGGCCACTTGTGGTCTCGGCGTTCAGTAAGCTGGACACAGCACAGAGCGCTCATGAACGCTTTCAGCTCCGCTTCTTAAGATGTGGGAAACACGGAGGAGAGAAGAGAGGATTTTTTTTTTTTTTTTTTTTTACAGTGAGTAGAAACACTTATTTGCACAAAACATATAATTGGACTAAAGCTTTTTTCCACCCTACTTATAGTCTTTGAATGACTAACTTGAGGCGATATGACCTGCCGTCTTATCTTCGTTATCCGTCTGTCATGCCAGCAGCGGCGTTCGGCCACAGTTGGTCCACACCATCGAATGATGCCTCTACGTAATGACACCACAACCTAAACCGGATTATCCCGAGGCGACTGACTTCACATCCCCCACCCCCCCCCCCCACCCCCTCCCAGCTCCTGACCATCTGGAGGTTACTACAGGAGATTCACTCCCATGAGTTCAATGGTCACAGTGGCTGCCGCTGCTGCACGGTCGGCGCCGGCCCGCACAGCCACCCTGCAGCTGTCACCTGGAGCCGGCCCGTCACAGGGACGGCTCTGTTCCCACGGCCCGGCCCCACAAGGCTGAATACAAACAAACAAACAAAAAAAAAAAAAATGCGAGGCTGCGTCGTACACAAAGTTGCAAAGAGAGAGTGGCTGGAAAGCAAGGCGAATGAGGCAAGTTTTTGTTCAACGGGTTTTATTTTCCCTTCATCACACGCACTTTGAGCTCTTCACCATCTGGATTTCTTACAAAAGGTCTTACAAAAACAGTCTCCAAAATATTTATCTTGCTACAACAAGTCAAATCCAAATCACTGCATGTCAAAACAAATGTTGTCTTGTTTAAAAAAAGAAAAGGTAGAGCATGGTATTTAAAATTTTGCAGTGTTGGGATGAGCTGCTCTCTCGGGTTAAAGGTGAAGTTAGGCTTTCTCGTACGTGCGGACGGCCTGGACGCCCTCGAAGGTTAACGTCTGGAGGAAGAGGGGAAAAACAGAAAAGGTCAGTGGAGTGCAAACGTCTCTCTGGGACAAATGATAACAGTTATTACATGATAGGAAAAAAACAGATTAGTCGATTTGTTACAGTGCTTTTTATGATTTTATAGTCTCATAAACCGACATGTGATCAAATGTAAAGTCATTCGGTCTCACCATCACCATCTTCCCATCCTTCAGTTCTCGGACAAATTTGGTCTCTTTGCCGTCCCACTTCTGCGTCTGCACAAATTTGTCTCCCTCCATGGTGAAAGTTGACTACAGGAGGAAGTAAAAGACAGAGATGTTTGATACTGACACTCAGACTTCAGCCATCAGTGCAGAGAGGGTCAAAGTTCACGCTCTCCCAGCTTACCTTGACATGCCGATCGTCGACGGTGGTCTCGTCGAACTCCTCTCCCAGCTTGGCAGAGAGCTCGGTGTTCTTGAAGGTGCTCAGGGTTTTCACCACCACCTTGTCCCCGTCTTTGCTGATCACCACCGTTGGTTTGGTGACATTTCCCACTTGTCTGGTGGCAAAACCAACACCTGCCGACAAAACAAACCTGCTTTTCACTCATGCACCACACTGGAGACACTTCAAACTTATCTGCCTTTTGCAAATGTTTTACCTTTAAATATTAATGAAAAGCAAATAGAAAAAAAAAATAAACACAGCAGCTATGATTTCATAAATTTTGGGGTAAAATAGATTAAATAACTCACCAAGTGCCTTCATGTATTCATCAAAGTTCTGGCTGTCCACCAGCTTCCACGTGGCGCAGAAAGCGTCAACCATTGCTGCAGATGTTGTGGGTCCGAGTCGGTCGGTCGGCGTGGGGCAGGTTCTGCTCTGAGCGGTGTAAACCCTGCAGCCTGCGCGCACACCCATTAATACTGCCACAGGGGGCGGGGCTTAACCCGCAGCGAGACGATGTGATTGGACGCGCCACCCGCTCCGTGAGCGCTGATTGGTCAGTGTAAAAAAAAAAAAGAAAACGGTGATTAGAATGAGAATTATTTGTCCTGTGTGGGAAACTGGACCAACAATGTGTCTATAAAGTATTAATAATTGCAATAAATGTATTTGAAGTTGATTTGTAATCAGTATTGCTTGAATTCTTGTGTTATTACTCAAGGGTGCAGAATAACAAAGTTACATATGAAGCTTCTGTGAGAATGTGCATGAGAGGGTTCTTCATTGTTCATTGTTTTGTGGGAGCAAAGGCAGTTCATTTGACAGAGGGAGGGGGGAGATACGGGAAACTAACACCACAGGGAAGGGCTGAGCCTTAACCCTGACTCAATTCACCCAAATCTGTTTTCTGGATGAGTTTGAAATAGCCCAGATTGATGAAACCCTGTAAAGAATAAAGTGACGGCATGATTTAATTTGAAGGGGTTGATCGTATATCCTCATTACAGGTTAATTCCATGATTCATCCATCCATCTCATTTATCCAATTAACCGTCACCACGCTGATCCCAGCTAATGATGGGCGGCGGCGGCAGGGTAAATATGGACACATCATCAGTCACCACAGGGCAAACACTCACAGAGCCACACAGATTCACACCAGCAGGAAATTCACTCACACATGTATGTTTTTGGACACGCATTCATGCACGGCACAGGCAAACCAACAACCCACACCATTATGAAACTGAAGTGTAAAACATAACACAGACATTTCTTACTGCATCTCTTTATTGGCTGTAAAATATCTTCTGTAAATACAATCCAACAGATTTCCGCTGTGACAATACAGCAGGATTCTCCTCTTCGAGATGCAATCAGCGACTAACTGAAACCACATGATACAAATTACAATTCCACCATTATCAAAGTATAATATCAAACAACCATCTGTATCTCTTCAACAATCAGGGGGGAAAAAAAATCAGTTCTTGGCACTTGCAAGGTCAGATTATTGTATAAAGCAGCTGCACTAGTCTCCCCTGACAAAATGAAATCCTCCTCCCAAACAGAATACTTCATTCATACAGTAATAGCTTTTTTTTTTTTCATTTTTAATAAATTATATAAACAGATATTTTTTAATTCCCTGAAGTTCTGTTTTAATACATGCAAGTAAAATACTAACTGTTTGATATTGAAATTTCAGGGAACCTCTGAATCATAAAATCAAGAATTACTAGTAAAAAAAATCATGAGGTTACACAACACAGTGATGCTTTTGCCTCAAGAAAAGATGGCCTGCTTTTTTTTTCTTTTTAATTTACAAAAGGTTAGATAATGTCCAGTAAAGGACAGGCGGTTATTTATTTATCCGTCATGTTACACTTAGTGGTATTTGACTAAATATGTGTAACTCGTTTACCATGATAGAGCAGGGTGGCAGTAAAGAGTCAAGGAGGCAGAAAGAGAGGTAGAACGAGAGGAGGGGGGGGGGACAGAGCCGCTCTGAGGCGTCTCCACAGCAAGGCCCAGCGTTCAGACCTCCGTTCTGCAGCAGTGCAGCCAATTTAAACTTCAGTTATACAGAAAACCGCCGGCAGAGTGCAAAAGAGTCAGGAAGAAAAAAAACATAACAATGGCACAATGCTGGTTTCAGCATGTCGCTGTGCGTAGTGTGCATGTTGGTGGTCCTGATTGATCTGTAGACCCTGGGAAAAAAAAAAATCGATCGGAATACTATCTGAATACTCCAACGTTGATGGACAGAGCCACCTCTGGTTTCCTGCTTTTGGTCTGTCCGGCCTTCTTCTGCGATGCTGCATGCTCAGCAGGCTGCTCTCTGAAAACGAGGAAAGAAACAAAAATTACACCCTAAACTTCAAATAACAAAAGACCAAAAAGTAATGCATGTAACAAAATACGGATGAAGAAAATTATTCATTTTTAGGGTCCGTAAAAAAAATAAATAAAAAAAAAAAATAAAAAAAAAAATCAACATCTGCGAAAAAACAAACTGCAAAGGGATTAGTTTGAGAGAAGCTGAGCGGTCCCACCCTTTCCTGCGCTGTTCCACCTGCTCCCTGAGCCTCTGCTGACCCTGTACGTCCTCCTGGGTGATGAAGTCTCTGTTGTTGTCAACCAGAAGGTTCTGAAAGGGTAACATTCACAACAGTTTCAGTATTTTCAGTGTTAACAAAAAGAAGAAATGTCATTATGAATCTGCTCATGACTTATGATATTACACTCATGACAGATGGATTTTTTTTTTTCCTGAAGGCTGTAGAACTGTCTCATGCACACGCAGTGAGTGCTTCAGGCTCTGTTTTTATAATGGCAATTCCAGCTGTGACAGTACAGCAATATAAAGATCAAACAAAGACATTATCAATACCTTGATGCCGATCATGTCGCCATCTTTGAGGTGAAAAGGTGCTCCCAGTAGAGACTCGGCTTTTTTCTTCTTCTTTTTCTTGGAAACCTGTTGAGTCTGACAATGAAAGACAGTATTAATGAAAATGTTGGTATTTCAAGATAGAAAGTCAGATCTTTTAACATTTCTCTCTGATGATTTAAAAAAAAAAAAAGTTTGCAGAAACACTTAAAAAAACAATTCCTTCTTTTGCGCTCACCCAGTTAGAGATTTCCTCCCACGTATATTTGTCGGGCTGGTGCTTCGCCAGCAGCAGGGAATCGGGGGAGAGGCCGTAATGCGCTGCCAGACATGAGCGCAGAGAGCGAGGGGAAGAGTCGTGGGACGCGTCCCAGACTATCTCCTCTGCAGGGTAGTAACTCTTCTCCCCCGGCACGCCCATCTTTATATTGAGCAGGACTTCCTTTGGCCTTAAAGCAAAATGGAATAAAGGTCAAAAAGACGCAGTGATAAAACAAGGAACTCCACAGGTGAACTGAAGAAGCTTTAATTTGATTTAGATGAGAGGAGAAACCGCCTCTACCAGAGCTTAAAACACAAACCGCCCTCAAAAACTGAGGTTGGTATAGCCAACAGGTCGTCCTGATCATTACCTGAGATCTTCCTCTTTCAGGAGCTGCTGCACACAAACATCTGCACCACTGGTGAGCTTCAACTTCCTGAGAAAAAAAATCAATATACAGGTGATTGAAATGAGGGCTTTGTTGGCTTTGCTCATGCTGAAGTGAAAGCTGTGGGAGTGAACGCTTCGGACCTGAGCGTGGCCTGCTGTCCTCTGAGGATTCTCGCCAGTCTGCTTCCTTCCAGCTGCCAAACACGCATGAAGCCTATAGTGGGCAGACACACATCCTGAAGGGCCGGCAACGTCAATACCTAAAAATAAAAAACCAAAAAGGAACAACTTTAAATCATAAATCACGAGAACTGAAACTTTAACATCTGAAAACCGACCACACGTTAGAGTGTACCTGAGTTTTGAGGTCCTCCAGTGTTGCCTCGTCCGATATCTCGACCTGCCCCACACTCCTCAGCTCCGCTGCGTTTCCACCACACAGGACGAGCAGTGACTGGTCGTGCGGATCGTCTGCGCTCAGAGACATCTGCTCCCCCGTGGGGCCGTTATCAGTGTGATTAAAACCAGCGGTGATGGTTTTTGGGTCCTGATGCAGCCACACGGTCAGCGTGAGAAAACCCTGAGAGAGACACAGATAACCAAAGGTAATTAAATAAAGACACAGCTTGTATTGAAAAAAACTTTCAAACAAAAGTCTTGGTACCTTAGGGGGTAAATGTCCCTCTGTGACAACCAGTGTCTCTCCATTGCTGATCCTCAGCTCTGCCAGAGAAGCATCCTGAGAAAAAAAAAACAGGCTGTTATTTACAAGGGTTAACTCATTAAGGGCACATTTACTGAAAGTGGATTGTGAAAGAACATTTATTAAACCATGAAACCTTGAATTTTACAAAGAAAGAAAAATCACAATACATAAAATATAGAAATAATATCATTCATAATGATCACCTCATCCATAAGAGGCTCTCCAACCTCCTCGCACCAGTCGAGCTTCCTCAAGTGCCAACAGGAGCCTGCGGGCAGATTTTTCAGTTTTAATCAGTGCAAAACGCTGAACCGAAGACGAGCAGCGAAGCTTGTTTGATCACACTTCTATCAAAATGTAAATTAAGTTTACTTTACCATCGAGTCCAACAGCTTCCAGCATCGCCTTCAGACACTGGGAAAAAAACATTGTTTTAACTTAAATATTTCAATAATTGTTTGTTTTACTGTTTAGGATTTTTCCAATTGAACAGAGGGAAAACAGTTAAAACTGATAAATATGTTATGTGTTGTGGAAATGAACTGACAAAACAATTCACTTTTTAACAGTGTTCCCAGTGTTTAAAAGAACATTTTCTTTTCCCAAACCTCTCTGACGGTGCAGGTTTTCTCCACAATGATGTCCATTTCCAGGCCAGCAGAGGGCGCCATGCCCACAGTGAAGTGCAAAAAGAGCTACAGAGCACAGAAAAAAGAAAAAAAAAATTCTATCTTAAATCAAACACTTTAAATGCCGATAACTCATAAAAACTGTTGCAATTACAGGCTGAGTAAGTTTCGGTGCTGCAGCTGCAAGTTGAAAAAGGTTTAATTGAAGACTTCAAATAAAAAAAAAAAAAAAAAAAAAACAGACGCACCTGTGACGCCCTGGGGCTGCTTCCTGGACAGAGAGTGAGTGTGGTCATGAGTCGCACCCCGGCGTCGCGAACACTCAGCTCCTCACAAACTGTCATACAAGCCAGGATTAAAAAAAAAAAAAACACAAGTGGTTCATAAATGCATTCTGCAACTTCAAAGACAGACCATCAGAAGAGATGGGGAGTACCTATTAAATATTTAATGAGGGGACAGGAAAGTGGATCTTAATATTTTGGTTAAAAATAAATGAGGGGGTTTTCCAGCTGTAAGTGATCTGCTCCATTAAAAACAGCCTCTGGAAATATATGATGCCATACCTGGAGGAAGGAGTTTCCCTGTGCAGTCGATCTGCCTCAGACAAAACCCTGCACCTGGACAGCAAGACGGGAAAAAGAAAAATGCACAAAGCAATTAAAACTCTGAGAGAACCGTCAATGTCAAAGGAATCACAAACATATGACTTGATGGGTCACTCGCTCTACAAATCGCGCTGACAGAAGAAATATGAAGTTAGCAGCAGATCTGTAGGTGAGGATGCCTGACTGACGAGAGATCAGAGCCAGATTTTTGTGATAATGGTGCCAGTATTTCACAATGTCTTTCCCACCTTCTGTCTGTTTTCTACACTATTCACCTTGGGATGTGAAGACCCTCAAATAAAAGCTGAGAGTCTGACACTTAAAACACATGTTGATTGTTTTAGTCAAAGTCCAGATAAGGAAGGACCGGGCTGTCTGTGCATCTTGCCTGCTGGTTGCTCCTGCAGCTGCAGCTCCTCCACGGCTCTCTGCTTCACCTCACTCAGCAGCTGGAGAGAAACGCAGCAAACGGAACAATCAGAACACATATTTTTCAAAATCTGAATTAAAATTAAAAAAATGAAAGAGAAGAAAAAGTCACGTTGACAACACTGACTGACCATATTTCCAGTGGCTGGAACTTTGACTTTCTTCCTCTCCTCCTCCTCTTCTTCTTCTTCTTTCACATGAGGGCGAAACTCCACCTGCAGCCAGCGGCAGTCCGACGGCGTCGTCACCGTGACGACGTCTCCGTTCAGGGTGAACATGCTGAACACAGGTAAGAGGAACGTTTACAAAAAATGACCGCGTGCAGAGAACCGCTTCGTGCCCGTCGCACCGAACCGACCTGCTGTCGAACGACTGCGGCTCCAACACCAGCAGCGCGTCTCCATCTCTCAGCGACAGCTCCTTCAGGGTCCGCTGCATGTCGTCGGGTGGGAACACCCTCCACCCGCTCGCCCCTCCCCCCTCGCCCGCCCCCTCCTCCCTCCGCCGCCCTGCTCGGTGCTCCTGGCACAGCAGGCTCTCCTTCGGTTCTCCCAGGGCCTCCTTCACCTCCCCGAGGGTGGAACCGCCCGCGAAGCCCCTCGCCTCCTTTTTGAGCCCCGACTCTCCTCCGTTCTGAAAAGCTGCTCCGCTCTCCTCGCACGCGTCCGGATCCTCCGCCGCCGCCGGCTCGGCGTCTTCGCCCAAAAACGGACGCACAACGGTGAGGAGGACCGGCTCCCACTCTGCTCCCGTCAGGACAGTCGCACCACACACCTGAGTGGATGGTTACAGGGAAAAAAAAAAAACATACAGTTATCCCATATTTGAGCAAGTTTGTGTTAAATCTTAAAGAAATATGCTAAATTACTCACATCTCTGCCATTCCAGACAAACAGGTCAGTGTTGTTGTAGATTCCTGCACTGTTCAGGGAGATATTGTCATCTGTGAAGCAAAACACACCAGAAAATTACTATAATACAACGAGTAACAAATCCAGGATTCGTAACACCAAAGTGGTTTTCACAAAAAAAAAAAAAAAAAAGCCTCACACCTGTCAGAGTGTTGTAGAGATGTAAACCAGCCGGAAGACTCTTGGCCACGGTCAGAGCCATGTCGCCTTCCCACAGTTCCTGCATCTAAAATCACGCAAACAATTGATTCTTTTCACTTCATCCACAAGCTAAATGCTTTTTTGGTTGTTGTTCTGAAGTCTTAATACCTGATAAATGGCTAACCGCAGGTCTCCCACTGTCTTTCTGCGGTCGAAGCTGAGGGCGGGGTTCTCACTGGGCTCCTTGCCGACTGGCTGCAGGGCTCCGTTTTCCAGCCTGTAGCTGGATGCCAGGTGCAGGCAGAGCTCCACTGTGTTATTGGTGGCTTCACACTTCTCCCTGGAACAGCAACGTTTATACATATTAATTTGTGAAACTTCTTTCTCAACATTTCCCTTTTTTTTTTTTTTTTTTAAACCAGTTTTTGGGCTGTTGCCATGCAGAAAAAATGTATCTATTTGGCACAAAAATACTAAGCTACATTACATCTAATCATATCAGCATATGGGCAAATTAACATGGATACACATACGAGTTCTGTCTGATCCTCGGGTGTCAAAGCTCACACTATGTCCTGTATGATCCCGTGAGGTGTAATCCTGGTGCTCTACTGTGGTTGCTAAACAGGAACCGTGTCCAGAAGAATAATCATGCACCACTTGTCCATCGCTCATCTCCAACAATGATTCAGAAGCCAGAAGAGCAGTGAAGGGTTTACCGCATCTCTTGCAGTTTGACGTTCTCCTCCTGAGCCCTCTGGACGAGGTGAGTGGGAACTTTATACTGGGGATTGTTTCGAGCTGAGAAAAAAGAAAAAAGTATTTCAAATATACAGAATTAATAACATAAAGGGAACATTGAAGACTAAAAATAATAAAATCTCAGTGCTCATTAACTGTACTTTATTAAGTTTGTAATGCAACATAACTGACTGAAGACAGGATCCCTGTTCATTACCTTCAGCAGGCCTGTGCAGCTGTGTTTTTCTGTAAAACAGCATGTAGGCGCTCTCTTTTCCCTGGAACTGCTTCTCTATGTCGGACTCCCTGATGGAGGTCACGGTGGAGTCGTTGAGGTCGAACCAGTGGCTACCCTGCTGACAGGCAGGAAGACGCACCGTGAGAAGTGGAGCACGGATGTGATCACAAGACGTCCGGCAGGAGTCACGCCGACTTCAAAGAGCTTCCACGGTGATGTTGTTCAAAGTGGGAGTTCCTGCTAAGAAGGCGGCGACGCTGCTGCGATGATACCTCTGGTTCGTGTTTCTGGTCGGCTTCGGGTTGGTGTTCAGAAGCTCCGCCGTCTGGAGCAGTCGGAGGCTCGTTGTGCTGATCTGGGCTCGGCAGGTTCGCCTTCAGCGCCACTCGAGTGCCGTTGGAGACCAACATAAAGACATCACTGTGGGACTGTAGGAACTGCATAAAGGAGAGAAAAACAAAACAAAATGAAGTTAGAAGATTTCAGAGTAAGGTCACTGAACATCAACAGACACTTCAATATTACCTTTCCAATGGGACCATATTGTTTTCTGAACTTTTTGCTCCAAGATGAGCCGATTTTATCCATGAGTTTCTGGCCCAGCTGGTCCAACAGGACACTCTTTGATGACTCCTAGTGGACAAGAAAGAAAAGGAATTCATTCAAAACAAAAACAAGTGTATGCAGAAAAAAAAAAAAGAAAAAAAAAAAAAGAGTAAAGCAGTTCTTTCAGTACCTGGGAAATTATGGCCATTAGAATTGACAATGGATCATCTTCTTGAAGCTTTGGCTCATGCACCTCCTGCACATTCTCCTTGGCTTTTTTCTGAGCTTTAGGTTTGCAGTCCTCCTCCTGATAACATCAAACAGTATGTACACTTTTACACTTCTGATTGCAATACACAAACACCTTTCTACCTTGTATAACATGTGAAATAATGCATGACTAAACAGGAGTTAATATAAATAAATGTGTTTATTTACTCGTCTTCATTTCTTACCGGTGGCTCCCATTGTCCGAGCTCGTCGATGTCCCTGATATAAGCGTGGTAATGGCCGCCATAGCAGCCACCCTTGTGGATAATCACAGAGAAGAGCTCGTAGGAGTAATCTGAATCCTCCGCATCAGTCTGGGAGGAGAAAATCAACAACGGTGAGCATTTCATAGCAGGAGGAGGTTTGTCTTCATGTGATCAGTACAAATAAAAAAAAAAAAAAAAAAGGAAGTGACTGAAAATTGAGTACCGGTTCACAAAAGGGTCGCAGGTTGATACTGAGGGGGAAAGTGTAGCGTCCTGTCTCCTTGTAGCGCTCAAATTTGGCAAAGTCAAAGCTGAATCTCAGCAAAGACATGGTCATGAACGGAGGCAGCTTCCTCAATTTGGCAGACTGATGAGAAAGTAAGAAAATAATAATAATGTAGAATCAGAAAATAACCAGCAGGAGAAAAAGCACAATCCCACTTTAAATGTGTTCAGTGTTTATTATGATATTACAGTCATCGGCTGGCACTGACCTTGGCTGCAGTGACTAATCTGTCACACTGCGCACAGCGGTAAAGGTTATTGCCCTCAAACAGCTCTTCCTCCACAAACATGTTCCATAAAGCTTCTTCCAGGCTCAACACTCCACAAACGCAGACAGTCAGGTCCAAAAAATCCTCCTGAAGACGACAAAACCACGCAAACCCGAGAACTGAGTGTATTTTTACAGCACTTCACCATGTCAACAGTCCCCGAAGCCTTCCACACTTCATCAGTAGGCCTTTCTGTCCAAGCTGAAAATATTTTCGATCCCAGTATAAAGAGGACACACACACACCTGTCTCTGGCTGACGTTTCCACACTCTTTGCAGACGATGCTGTTGACAATGGTCCCGTGGTAGAGCCGGTGGATAAATGCACTGCCGCTCGTGTCCACCAGAGAGTGCTCCAACGCGCTGAAGAGAATCCTGTTCAGCTCCTGCACATCATGCTGGTTTGTCCCCTTTAGAAACATAAAACGACAGGAAAATGAAACAGCAGCTGACGCGCTACATTATTTAAAACAAGCAGAACATATGTGGTTTGAATCTCAGTTTTCAGAGAGGGGTTTACATGTTCTACCTGTGTTTGACTGGGCTTCGTGCTACTGGTAGCTCAGAATTGTGCGTTGCCCTGAATGTGAAGGTGTCGGTGTCTGCATTTGCCCCATAAGTGACAGGCGGCTGTCAGTAAGTTGTAAAGAAGGTGGATGGACGGCAATCAGAAAAACTATTGAGTGGTAAATTGATATGTAGGATGTCGCTCTTAAATTATTAACACACTACAAATTGTCTACAATTATGTGTGTACATAGTATCTCTCACCTCCAGCAATCTTAATTACAGGCTGGTTTTAGAGCTACTCATCAGGTTTCATCACTTCTTTATATATGTACAAATATATGTGGTTTGCACACCATTCAGTAAAGCCTGTCTCTCCTTCCTGTGTCTTCTGTTAATTTTGTATGAATGCAGCTGGACGGCTGCCAGACAACACAACACCTCACTCAAGAGTGCTGCCCTGACTGTTATTTAGTGATCCGCTTTGTTTGCATCAGGATATATTTCTTCACTGATGTTCCTGGAAGATGAAATGAGACACTGGGCTGGGATGTGTAACTTGAGCCGCTCCGTCCTCTCCTCAGACAAAGATAATGGACACAGACCTCGCTGCTGTTCCAGCCAAAGCTGTCGGTGAGGTCGGCAGTGGAGGCGCTCTGCTGGTCCACCAGCAGCAAACGGGCAAACAGCCTCTGAAGCTCCAGCGGGATCACTCGGACCTGAGCGGGAGAAAGGCAGCAAAACATCTCTCAACAACCCGAGGGGAATGAAAATGAAATACACCGATATTTCACTCCGTCGTGTTCAGATTCCGACATTACCTTGGCCTCTGGCTTGTCTTTGTCTTCCAGACGTCCCAATTCTTCTTGCCCCAAACTGAACAGAGCCTCTGAAACACATCAGCCAGTCACATGAAGTGTCTGTACTCTGTTTCCCCTAATGCACTGGTGTTAAATAAGCCCCCCTGCTCACTGACCTCTGAACTCAGGGGTGAACAGCAGGGTCTGGAGCAGAGAGTTGAGGTAGCAGGTCCCTCCCTGGTTCTTGATGCCACACAGGTTGCTCTTCCCCCGGGGTGGAGGGGGCTCATCGACCCCCTTCACAACCCTCCCCTTTGAGGACAGAGAGGAGAAGCCTTCCTCCTCCTCTTCCTCAAAAAGATTCCCAAACATAATGTGTGCTTGTTTTACAGTTTCACTCTCGGCGGCGCAGGGGTTGAGCCTCGCAGTAAATGGCGTGTTTTGCACTCCGACGTGCCCTCTTGCTATCTCATCTTGGTCTTCCCCAGTTCCCTGTTGACAATGGCCGGGCTGACTCTGAAATAGGAGGACTTCACGGGGCTAAACATCGCGACGAGGACCCGGGGTCTGCGTGCGTGGGACTCGCGAGTTGCACCGCTTATCTTTCGTGGCAGACCAACAACGTGAAAGCAGTCGCAGTCCGAAGATCAGATTGACAACTCAGCGAAAATCACACAGACGAAAAAAAAAAAAAAAATCTGTCGATAACCGAAAACGGTCGATTCAACAGCGACTGGATAAACGGTGCTTCCTTACCGGAACAGCAGATTCAGAGCTAGCTTTACTCAAAAATACTCCGGACAGAAGCTCTTTCTTCCAAAGTGTGTCTCAAAACAGAAACGAAACGGGACGTAAATAGAGATACCATCGCTGAACAGTGGGCAGCCATGTTTCTTCCTGCCGAAAATGCCGCGATGCATTATGGTACTTGTAGTTTTCCTTTCGAGTTTAGTCATAAATTGTCAATAAATAAATAAAAAGAAAAATAGACTACTAAATCATAACTAGTAGAACCAAAACTAGAAACCGGTAAATAAAAAAAAAAAAAATTAAATCAACTTAGTCCCATTCAAACATGTAAAAGAAAAATACAGTTCTGTTGTTTGCAAGAAGACAACAATTTATATGGAAACCTGTTTTCCTACAATAACAACAAAGCTCTGTGGATTTTGAAATAAAAACACAAAACCTTCATTACATTACAAAAATATTTTTGATTATCTGGAATAACCAAGACAATAAGTCCATCCATCCATCTTCTGAATTTGTTTGTCTTGTTCGGGGTCACGAGGGCAGGATACACCTGCACAGGTTGGCAGTCATCCACAGGACAAACACAAAAGGACAGACAACCACCCACACTCACACCAAGTGGCAAATCAGGTTCACCAATTGACCTCACGTGCATGTTCTTAGACTGTGAAAAGAAGCCAGAGCACTTTGAGGACATCCATGCACACACAGGGAGAACATGCAAACTCCACACAAAAAAGTCTGGTCAGTATTTGAACCCACGACAGTCTCCCTGTGGAGCAAGAGTGCTAACCATTGCGATGGTGGTGAAGGAACTGTTGCATTTATGATTCATATTTTCCAAATATTTGTTTCTTGACTTCATCTCTTAACCGCAACAACAATTAAAAATGTAAAATTATTCTTAACAAGTCTGTTCTTGCAGGGTATAAATGCACCGCAATAGAAGAGTCTGACATACCTTGAGGTTGTCGGATGGCAAGAAAGTGCCCAAGGCCAGGCGCACAGGAGTGTATCCCATTTGAAAACCACACCAGACAAGCAATTACCAGTAGACGAAAAGCGTATAAACAACTATTATCTTGCACAAAACATACTAAGCTTAGTTTATTGTGTTTTCAATAATTTACTGTCTGTTTATGTACATGCAGTTGGAGGCAAAATGCAACAAGAAGTTCATTTTTTTGTGAAGTTCAGTGAATCAGTTAAATGTTAAATACAATTTCAATACTAAAAGCATCTGTAGAAAAATCAGTTTAACAGTATACATTTAACAGTATACATTATGACAACACAAAGATAACCTCTAGGCTGTTCTTTCTTATATGAGGTATATCTGTTGCCATTTTAACATGTATGCAGGCCATTTTTTTTATCATATCAGTGATTATGTTAGTGGATAAATTATGCATTATTGATATTTTATCTTTCAATATGACAACTTTGATTTTTTTCTCCACAGTGCAACCCACAGAGAATACAAACACACACACACACACACACACACACACACACACACACACACACACACACGTTTATCTAGTAGGTCTTCAGTCGGAACACTTTGGAGAGAGGAGCTTTGGCACTGGAGTAGATCAAATATGATTCCCCCTTAAAGCTGAAAAACTCCCAGTCACTGCACCCAATCGTCGGGAGCCAATGAACGGGAACAAATCCTTCATATCCCTGCCACCTGCAAACAAACAGAGAAGAGGAGACACATCGGTGGAGCATTTTCACCTTCTTATTAATGGTTGAGGTCCCTGAGCTCTTAGCCCATCATAATATATCAAATGTTTGCGGTATACTTTCACTGGTCTGGTTCATGATGGAATAAATGTAAATTACATCAATGTATAGGTTCATGTCTACTGGATGGTTTTATGACAGGTAGCACAAGGTAATCAGGATGAATGAATTATTTCAGTGTGGAAGGGGAGCTGTTGACAAGCTGAATACCTGTAGAGTATGCTGTTGAGAGAGTAGGATTCTCCGTTAAAGGAATTAGCAACAACCAGAAAATATTCTTCCCCGAGGCTGAAGAACTCCCAATCCACAGCACTGGAGAGAGGGACAAAAAGTCTGTGGTGATGATGAGCTGATTAAATGGCAGCATGTAGTAAAAAAAAAAAAAAAAAAAAAAAAAGATAATCTTTGTGTACCTGTGGGTGACAATGTCCTGGAAGCGGACGAACAGCCGTCCAGTCATGTCCAGTTCATATATGGTGGAGTTGATGGTGTACTGGCTTGGCCCACTGCTGTAGAGTCTGTGTCCATTTGCAACAACCAAGAAGACTCTGTTGCCAATCTGAAACATTTCCCAGTCTGTAGCACAGAAAGTCTGTATGGACAGAAAGAAACCATCAAGTAATTCATTCATTCAGCTATGAAGGTAAAACCCTGACGTTCAGCAGGTTCATTGTTTAGTTTGCACCATCATTTCCCTCCTTACATTACTATATTGATATTGTGCCAGCAAAGTCTCATGTCTGATACATTCTTGTTCTTTTTGTGAATGATTTCAGGTTATTAATTTCCTTTAGCCCCTTAAGGTGTTCTTATGAGTTCTCCCTACCAGCTGTGGAGTTCCCCTAAATCACCCGTCTCCTCACGGCTTCTCTCACGGCTATTAACGTGTCAACACCCTCACATCAAATGTAGCTGCATTTAAATATACGATTCACTCTCCGTTACATGTCAGAGCACCGCGTCAGTTGGGGCACATCATGCCAAACCACATGCTGTATGTTTGACGCGGTCTAAAACACACGGACACGCCTGCTTCTCGCTCCCCATCTCTTTTCCAATAATCTTTTAATCTCTGTTTGTACGCCTCTCATGATAAACGCAGTGAGTTTGCAGGCCTTTTTGTTTTTTTTAAAGAGTAGTTCGGTGTTTGTTAAGTCAACTCACGGTCACCACAGACCTTAATTGTCTGGAACACCTGGAAGCTTCCATTGACCCAAACGTAGATGACAGAGTCTACAGATGTGGTCACTCCATCAAAAGCGTTGGCCACCACCAGGAAATGGTACGGCCCGACGGTGAAAAACTCCCAGTCATAGGCTCCTGAGGTCAGCAGCGTCTGGTGAGCCTGGAATGACTTTGTCAATCTGTCCCACTTATAAATCACACTGTTTATGGTGTGATTGTTGTTACCTGAAAGACAAAGCAGGGAGAAATAAATGAGGCACTATACTTTCATAGCACGGCTTGTTAGGAATGATTATTTATTTTTACCTTTTCTATGATTCGCCACAGCAAGATAGGTTTCTTGATTGATGCTAAACGCCTCCCAGTCTCGTGCACAGTGAGTCTGCAGAGTCTGAAACTGCACGAAGCGTTTTCTTCTTTTGCTCCACTTGTAAACCACAGAAAAGTCCACCTCGGACTTTTTGCTCATTTGACCGTCTGGATCTCCTCCAGAATTCGACCCCACCAGGAATAACTATGTGAAAGAGACGGAAGAGACACAGTGTGGGTGCAAATCCTCATCAGAAGACAAAATGCGGCTTTTTAAGATAGCTTTCTTTGCTTCATACCTTCTTGCCAACGGTAAAATGCTTCCAAGCTAAAGCTCCGGACGTGCTGATGTTCTGGTGGAGCTGAAAGCCTGAACTGGTCCACAGATACACGGCGGAGCCTGACGCTGTGGACCGGTGAGCCATGGCAGCCATCAGACCCACGCTGGGAACCTCAAACACCTGGAGTTTGGATGAAAACCAAGTTTCAACACATGACAGACACGCAGGGTGCAATTTATTAGGTGGGGGTGGTGACGTCTACGGATGCTTCTGCTGACTTATTTATCTTGTAGGAGGGTTAAAATGTATCTCCCCCCTTCATAATGATTTAAGCTCCTTCTCCCATCATACCTAAAAATGTCAAATAAACTTCTTTTGAAGTCTAAGTAATGTAATCTGAGTAAAACTCTCACAGCACTGATATCAAAGCTGCTACATTTTCTGCTGATCCATGAGCAATAAATGACATTTTTGATGGATGATTGTTGGAGGCTTTGAATTTGGATGATTTTTATTCCCATCAGTCACTCTTGCATTTACATGGATATGATGTTTATAAGCCCAAAGAGGTACAATTATGTAGTTGTTGTGAAAACTCCAAAAAATAAATATATGCAGACTGTGCAGTTACCTCTACGTCATGCGTCTCTGAGCTGGTGGCGAGAACCTGATGTTCCAATATGTAGTCCAGCCTTTTATGGTCTGTGTCGACAAGGAGGAGAGGGTTTAGTCACTTTTCATACCAACAGGAACAGAAAATTTCTCCTGAGAGGAAACCGGATTCTCACCTTCTAACACAGTGACCCACGCCGCCCCGTCGCAGAGGTACAGGCCCTTCCTGAGCGGGTTGAACCACAGCTGACCTCGACGCAGCTCTGAGCAGGACCTCTCCAACCCCACCGCCACGCGCTCCTCTGTTTGTGAATAAAAACCAACATGCCAGTCTAAGACAAACACACACACAAATACTTTATTTCCTGTCTGTATTGTATGTTTATATTACCAGAGGGAGCTCCGCGCCGCCCCCCCTCCCTTCCTGGGACATGTAGATCTAAGAGCAGCGGCGGCACCGACAGAGCCGCCAGCTGGGGGTCGGAGGAAGGGCAGATGTGATGGGTGGCGTCCGAACCTGGCACCAGAACCAGCTGCCGGAGCAGGCCCTTCAGGACAGGGGAATAGATAGGGTTCGTTTCCCATCCGGTTCAGGAAACGAGGTAATTCAGATGCATCTTGTTACACTTCCAGATAAAGAAACGCGTCTTACTGAGAACAAGCCTTTCCATCGACCCCGACTGCCAATGTTGAACCTGGATTCTTGAACGTTGAGGTCTGAGGGAAAAGGCCTGGAGGGAACGCTGTTCGCAGTAGAAGATGTGTATCATTATTTCTAATCACTGAACTAAGATGTTTTTTTTCTTCTGTAAATGAAGTAAATACTCTGTAATTAAATCCGCATCATCCGCTCATCTGAGCGGTCGGAAAAGAAGAGACATGATTTCTATTACATATATAAGCGCTGTGCGGGTGTTGATATTCCTCCCTTCTTCCCAGAGGGAGTTTCCACTGAACACAATCCATCACACACTGTCAGGGAGCGGGGATATGTCTGCGGGGCGCGAGGAGATTCGGAGCAGCACCGTTTTATTGTGGTGAAGGATCTAGTGTGCCTCAAGGGAGCGATCAGGGAGAAGAGAGGATGACGGCAGATAGACAAGCTCGAAGCGAAAAGGGGGGAAAGAAAACGTGAGCTTACACTTCCAGAGGTGTGTTGCAGTCCACGGTGAGCGCCGCACGATGACTGCCAACGACGAGAACCAGAGTGTGCCACTGGTTATCGGCCAGCCGGGCGCCTCGGAACACCCAGTGCTCCACGACCTCCCCGTGACCTCTGAACACTAGATCCAGGCGTTTCCTGGAGAACTTCAGGCCGAGAAGGATCCGGGAGCCGTGCTTTTTTCTCCTCATCCTCTTCGTCTCCCTCTGCTGCCCCTCTCCAGTCTTTTCTTTAGCCATTTCCACAAAGTCGTCCTCATCATTCTCCTCCTTGCTCTCGTTTCTTGATTGTTTGGTTCCTTTTCTTGACTCAGTTAAGGAAAAGATGTATTCATCCCTCTGTGGCGAAACAAAGCAAACAGTTCTGATGTACTTATAGTTTTAAGCGTGTGTCTTTCTATCTGTCTTGAAGAAAGCTCACCTTTGGCGCAGTGTGGCTGAACTTTAACGTCAGAACGATGGAGAATTGTTTGGGGAACAGGTCACAGTTCAGCAGGAGCTCAGACGAGGGAAAGCTCAAGGAGCGGTCCGGGCTCAGAATCTGAACACCCCTCATTCCCCCGGCCGTCTTCATCTGCAGGCCGGGTGCAAGTCTGGAGGTATCCCTCTCTAGGACAAACGACAGAAGATCCAGGGGGACCATGTCTAAAGACAATAAAGGAAAAAGAAAAGGATTATTGCAACACATTAATCCAGAAGTTAATAAACTGAGGGACAAGACCCCCAAATACAGGCTGTACCCACATGGATTTTACATATCTAACCTTAACAACGTCAGTCTTTTTCATGTGTAATCTCATCGTCAACACATCTCCATCACCAACACACGGTTCAAACTTGGCTATTGCTTCGCTTGCACGCGTCAGAGATGTTGGTAATAACAGTTGTAAACTAATAAATTCATTACAGGCCCCTCTTGCCGCCCCGCCCTGCTTTGTGAGAAACAGCCTGAGGAGCCAGTGGAGCTCATTGGGGTTTCCAAAGCGATACACTTTGGAAACTAAGAAGAATGGAAAGAAATAGTTTCGAACTGATGAGGCATCATTTGAAAAAAAAAAAAAAAAAATGCACCCTGTTCTTTCTGTTTTTCTGATGTGCACAGATTTGTTGTGGAATCCAAACTATATCCACTGTCTGTACTTGTTTGTGGATGTGAATTTAAGTTAATACGGCACGCATATCTACACACACACACACGCTCTCTCTCCCTGCGCAGAAAGCAGACGCAGACAGTTGGAATTATCCAAAAGAATTTTAGCTGGAGGGGTTTCCCAGGTTTTAGACGAAACCATAAACCATCCACTGGATAATCATTAGCTGAACATTACATGTGTTGAATTGAGTTGAGCTAATAGAGAATGCAGACGAGGTTAAGAGAGATGAAACAGAATAAAACAGTTTTAATACCTGCACACTGTCTCTGCGTGTCTGTCGTGGTGTCAGTGACCCTTAACCCCAGCAGAAGGAGCTGTACAAACATCAGCGTTGACATTGCAAAAAGGCTGGTTTGGTTCAGTTTCCGGCTGGTCGGAATGTCTCCATGTTGAAGGTATTACACTGCCATCAATTCTCTATCCTGACTGATAATACGCACCAAAAAAAATGTGCACTTGTCATCTTGATCCCAGTCAAAACTTCTAGATATTCCAGCTCAGAACAAAAAAAAGAAAAAGAAAAAAAAAAGGAGGGGGAGACCAGTCTGGCATCAAAGAACTCACATGTATGTGAAGAGAGAACGCCCAGGAGCGCCTGTGTTCTGGGAGAAATCCATTCATGTGTGTGGAGAATCCTGCACCTGCAGCTCTTTTTAAACAGCGGAGCCATGCAAATCACAAACCAGCCTTTCACTCATCCACCCTCAACCACAAAGCTGATGACACAGACCTGCCAGAGGGGTGAGCTGCTCTGCATGTGTGTGTGTGTGTGTGTGTGTGTGTTCCTTAAAAGCATGCAAACTGACAAACAAGCTGTCATTGTGTCAATATCCAGTTGCATTTATTAAAAAAAACCAAAATGTTTATTCTTATTGATTTATTTGCACATTAAAAAATAATAATACATACTCAACTGCTCCTGGAGAGAATTCATGAGTAAATCTCTCTTCCAATCTGTTTTATAATACAGATGGTCCTTCAACACAACCTGGACTTCTTTCTTATACGGTTGGTTTGTTGGTCAGTCACACCATTTGTGAGACTGTATAAAGCTTTCTGCTCTCACAAGCTGATTTAAAGTGTGAATTAATATTAGACTGTCTCAAACAGCGCCAGCAGCTGATAACACAGCCAAAGTAAAAATTAAAAGTAGCCTGTTAATACTTATGTTTATGTATCTCACACACATTTTATCCAGATGTTCCAAACTATGCACAATTCAAATTGCATGATCTACTTTGATATTTTAAATGTAAATTAGTTACTAAATATGACCACACCTTAATGTTAAAAACTTTTGAATTATGTTTTTGTATCCATAAGGTTTACCAGTTTTTAACTTAAACAAAAAAAACTGAATCTTTGTTAAAACTAAAAAGTAATAGTTGTTTTAATTTTTGAGAAAAAAATGTTCAACAGTATCATAGTTAAATCCAAGTTTAGCAATATAAAAATAGCTGTACTTGTGTCAACATTTCCAGATTTTTTTAAATACTGTCTCATTTTATTACCTATAAAATCAAGTGCGTGAACAAAGATGTCAAGTTCGAAGGTCAAGCGTGTGTTTGTGCAAATGTGACTAAGTCAGAGTGTCAACATTTAAAGAAGTGAATTATATGTTTCGAATATTACAAGTAGGTGAGTTGTTCTTGGGTGAAGAGGTAAGGAGGCTTTGGTCACAGAATATTTACAAATAGGACTGTTTGCATTTCTTTTGACATGCCTGGACAGAGGGAATCACAAGGCGGAGCGTGAACACTGACGTCAAGCCGATTTTAAATGCAGCCTCTTCAGAAAGGTACTGAGTGTCCTCAGTTATTGCAAAAAGGTTTATTGAGATCTATTTGGCCTCGGGTTGATCTTCACTCGGTGCTTTTGTTGTGGGGAACGGCAGCTTTTTCAGCTCGTGTCAGTCTTTCCATCCAGACTGGCACATTTACAAGGCAAATGCTGTCCGTCGCTCTTCGTTACACTCGCATGAAAACCACAGGATGAACAGATCAGGATGAAAGATGTCAACTTTGACCTGGATCATGTTTTTTCCTTCTCTGAATTAACTTTATCAGATGAAACCCTTAGTTCTAAGTAAGACTGTGATAAGAAATACCTGAAGTGGTGCAGTTTCAGATAATCACCATTGCTTTGATGTGTTTATCAGCTAAAATTAATAATCAACTGAAGCATATATAGATTAGTTTTACCTCAGATGGCAAGGATTTCGAAACGAGCCTGACTTCTTGAACCGAACTCAGATTAAACCAGGAATCAGCATTGCAAGATTCAGTGGCGCCATCTAGTGTCAACTTTTATTTGAGCAACGGAACCTGCGGCTGTGGATTTCCATGTTCTCTCCATCATGCATAACACTCCATCAAACAGGCAGAAAGATAGAAGACTGCACCCAAAAATCTGAGTACCAAACTATATTTATTGTATACAGTAGTAAAAGACCACAAATAATGTACAAATCAGTAGAGAAAACAAACAATATGACAAGACCGGGGCCCCGTTCTCCATACATTAGCTTAGTTCAATTAAAAAGTCAGCTCCAGAGATGTTTGTCCAGCTGACTGGCACTAAAAATGCAAATGGAGGGCTGATTCATGGGAGTGTACTGTGCTCTTATTTCCTGTGGGGAAGTCAGAGATGTTTACCTGTGACCCAGGATGAATGGAGGCACGTCAACGCCGAGATCGGACACGTCGCCGCATCGCAAGGTTCGAACAAGTGTTTGATGACAGAGGAAGTCGGAGAGGGTCTAAAGATTACGTTTCCTTTCTTTAGTGAAAGTAAATAACAGTATAAATAGATGGGATGTGGCAAGCACGTGTTCGTTCTATGAGAGAGTAGCAACAGCTGGAAAACACGTTTATTGTACAAAAATCGCTTAAAAGAAGGCTAGCATTTTTCTTTACAGCCGAGGGAATGTCTTACTGATTCTATTTAAATAAGCTGAACAACGACTTTATATTTCATTTTTTGATTATTTCAAAACCTTGAGTTAAATAGATGTTATTAAAGAAAGATGCAGCCTTTAAGAAGCCAAGAACAATAATTTAAAAACAGTCATTTCAACAGAACGTAATACAGTGAAATTTAAACACCCAAACCTCACACCGAGCCTTAAAACCAACTTTGGGCTGAATGTATGAAGAACGGGGCCCTGTGGGTGCAGAACACTTATCTCCCAAACTCCCCGGGGCCGCCCTCTCGATATGCAACTCTCCAGACAGTGACATTTTGAAGACACTCATCAACCACTGGAGGCATCTTCACCTCAACAGTCTGGTTGCAAAATTTCAGCTGACCACAGCAACAAACACCAACAGAGCTGCCGCTAACCTGCTCCCAGCCTCCGCCCGTCCAACAGCACAAGCGCCACCTCTTGGGAGCGTGCGATCGGGGGACTGGTCACTGGCCCACTTCATCTTCATAACAAAAAAGGCAAATCAACAAAATCCGTGTTCCGCATTAAGAAACTATCCTCTCGGTCAGATCCAACCAGCTCGGTATAAATGAATCTTCCTCCCCAAACGGGCATTCTTCTGCATTAGCAGGCTGCTGTCTGAACTGCAGACGTCCATCGTCCCTCTCAATTAGTAGCATTCGAAAAGGAAGCAAGTGACACTGATGCAATACGAGTGCCTTCAGACGTGGCAGTTCTGACCTCAAGGTTTGGGTTTTAGAGAGAAGTACATCAACTATGAAGCCAAGGTTCGGTCTTTGGAGTATTGGTCCAAGCCCCACAACATTTTATCTAACACCCATTCTGAAACTTCTGTACAGGTGGGGAGGAGGAAAAAAAAAAAGAAAGAAAAAAAAAACTGTCCCTAAGGGGTGATACTTCTGAAAATGAGAGGCAAAAAATACAAAAACATTGGAGTAGCACATAAAATGCAAAGAGATAAAATACAGTATTGACAGAAGAAGCAGGAGTCACCATTCAGACAAAAAAAAAAAAAAAAAAAAAAAAAATCACACGTAAAGCCAAGTGAAACGGAAAGCAGGCGTGTAATGAGTTCTGACAGAGCTTCCACTAGAGAACCTTCTCATGCACTCGCCACGGCCCCTGGACCAAAACCTGCACAGCCTCACATTCACCCCTGATGAACACCAAAGACAAGACTACTGGTTCTCTAATCTTGCATTGAAGAGTGTATGAAAAGCAGTGACAACGCAGTAACTGCCGCACTGAGCTGTTGGTCCGATCACAGCCTGCAGTGTGTGAGAAAAAAAGAAAAAGGGGGGAAAAAGAAAACAAACCTTTCCCAGGTTGGTGTTGAGACACGCTAAAGTTCAACCCTGGTCAAGACCGCACAGAAACAGCCGAGGAGGTCTCACACACACTCAATGAATAACCATGACAAGAACATTTTTAAGATGAAGAAATAATAATAATTATAATAATAATAATAGTCTGAAAGGAGCAATCGGGAAGGGAGGGAAGGTAGCTGAGGGTGTGGTCTGAGGGTGGCCATCAATGGAGAGGGTAGGGCTTAGCAGTGCCCGCCTGTCTGCTGCTGGAAAACATCTATGGTGTCTTCATCTTCCATCTCCAGCTGACAAAAAAAGAGAGAATGTGCCACACAGTGAGCATCAATGAAAAACAACGCACATATGAAAATCTGATGTATGGTGTTTCCTCTCATACCTGTGCAGGCGTGTCCGTCTCATTAATAGGCTGGCCATCGAACCGGAACCTGATCTGCCTTATTGAGAGACCCTGCAGATGGAAACACACCAAGAGTCAGCATAACAGCGTCCAAGAGGCCAAAGGAGACAGGGAGCCATCTCCTTCAGTAATAACATGGTGCTGGGGGAGTCCGGGGCTCAGTAACTGTGGCCTTCAGCTCACCTGTCGTTCGCAGTAGGCCTTCATTAGTTTGCTGAGAGGTGTGTGCCTTTTGATTTTGAATTGGACCACTGACCCATCCTGCCCTGCAACCTTGAGGTTGATGTGATCGTTCTCGGTTTTTACTCCCTCCTGCAGAGACAAAAACATTCACAGTTAAATGAGCCTGCAGGTTTAAGCAGTCACACAGGGTCCAGCTTCACATTTATATAACTCAAGTGCTGTGCAGCCTACAAGTACTACTACAGTGGTTTGCAGAAGCATTGCATACCCCTTTCATTCTTTCACATTGTCTCATACCACAGCAAAATGAAAATGCTTTGATCTAAACCTTTTCATAGAGATTTCAAATCATTGTCCAACTGGAAGATGAACCTCCTCCTCAGACTCTTTTGCATACTCTGACATGTTATCCTCCCAGATTGTTCTGCATTCGGTTCTACCCGTCTTCTCAGCACCCTCCCAGTCCCTCCTGAAGAAAAGCACCCCCACAGCATGATGTTGCAACCACCGTACTTCACAGTGGGGATGGTGTGTTCAGGGCAATGAGCAGTACTAGTTTTCCCACAACACAGTCCACAGAGTTTTGTTTTGGTCTCGTCTGTCCAGGACACATTCCTGCACGTCCGTGTGTCCCCAACATGACTTGTAGCAAAATACAAACATTGCTTTGGTTCAATTATTTTCTTCTTGCCCCATTTACTCCTACAAAAGTACGATTTGAGATAGTTGTCTGCGGACAGACCGTCCCACCTGAGCTGTGGATCTCCGCAGTTCCTCTGCTGCTTGTCTGACCAATGCTCTCCTCGCCTGGCTTTCCAGTTTAGGTTAACAGCCATATCTTGGTACATCCGTGCCATGCTCTGTCCATTTTCAGGCGGTGGATTGCAAAAATAACTTAATGTTGCTTTAAACTTCTCCATAACTTCACCCCTGACCTGTCTGCTGTTCTGCTTGGCACTACTTCGTAATGCTGTTCATTTACAAACGTTCTCCAATGAACGTCCGAGGCCTTCACAGAACATCTGTATTGATACAGAGGTTAGATCACACACTGGTGGACTCTATTTACTAACTAGGTGACTTGTGAGGGATCCTAGCTGACCTGGATCTCATTCAGGGGGATCAGAGTACAGAGGTATGAACACATCTGCAAGCCACAAACAGGGACACAAGCAAAGTGTGAAAGCTGTGGAAATCTTGTGTGTAAAAGAGAATAGTGACTCCACGAGCCGAACAGCGTACAGCTAGGATATTGATACGAATGAGAAATATCAGTAAACATGGGTTTGCACGAAGCAGTGAGGAGGCAGGCTGGATGCTACACATGCTAACGTTAGCGCGATTAGCTCCGGCCGTCTGTGTGTCTTTAGCTGCCGGCTAACGCCGCTAGCAGCCCCGTTTTGTTGTACCGGGGCCAAACGAGCACCGGCATCGTAAAAAAAAAAACTCGACAACAATAACGCGAGTCCGTCTCGTTTTTAAAGCGAGTGCGTCACACGCGCTGCGCTCGTTTGCCGCCTCTTCACTTGCGGCATTCGCGGTGTTGCGGACGAAGCGTGGTCCCGCTCCGACAAAGAGAAGAGGAAAAAATCCGCAAATGACAATCATGCTGTAATGGACATTTCTACTCGCGGTTCTCGAAATGCTGCCCACTGTCTCTCTGTATTTCAGCTCACGTCGTGCGATGTGAGCGCCCGGAGATGCAATTCGGGATTTGCGGGCTTCCATTCATTTGCGAAACAAACACTGCGCCGATTTGGAGAAACGTGCAAACCAGGCCATTTTAGATTGCACATCTGAGGATCGGTTAGAGGAGCTGCACTCAGCCATCCCTGCGGACAGACAGCGGTTCGGACCTCGGCGTCTTACCTTTGGCTTTTCGTCTGACATCTCGGCTGGATTTGGTGGAACTGCTGCCGGAATAATCTGCTAATTGGGTTTAATTTGGCCTTTCTGCCGCCTTCTGTCCTCTCTTCTCCTCAGTGTCGGGGGCGCGCTTGTAACCGCTGTCGCAAAGACGCGATTGGCTGCGAGCGACCACGTGGTTTGCCAATCACGGGAGCGTGTACGCCGGGAGCGCGCATTCGGGATAAATACTCGGGCACGCGAGCTGAAGAGGCGCATGAAGGCCTGTGAATGTGCACCGAAGCTGAAAGTCAGGGACAAATCCTTTTGAGAACACAGAAAAGGCTGTTCTTTCATGGAATGACACATTTTATGAACTCAGAAAGCACAAGATACGATTTAATAACATTGAAAGTTCATATAAAAACAGAATACTTTTTCTCCATAACACAAAAGTGAGACCTAACATTTTACAGACAAATCCCACTCACCCCCATAAATAAGAATGTTTTTCCATTTACACATTTAAATATTATACGCCTGATGGAACAAAGTAGCTCTGAGCTTATTAACTAATTTAGTGGAACTAACCAAAGAACTACCCATCAATGTAATTTTCTTGTATGTGTTCCTCATAATCAGAGTAAAACCAACACTTTGATTCATTTTGAAACCATACGCAACACAGTGAGCAACATTTGGATGAAATAAAGGCCCCAAAATGAAACAATATCATCCATTTAAAAAAATTTATTTGTCCTTATTGTCTTTACAGAATATGTACAAACAGCAGAAGACATCTGAATTAAATAAAAGATCAAAATATTCCTCCCGACTTTTGATTTCTTATTCAGTGAAGACTTCACTATGACCTTACCACATGGATACGTTTTGCATGTTAAATATTTCATTATTATAAATCCAGCCAGAACGACAACTGCAGTACAGATGAAGAATGAGTCGATCGAAAAACCATTAGATAGGTTGTAATCTCTAAATAAATCTCTAAAATCAGCAGCAACTCGGAAGAGCAAAAGAAACTGAAAATTCACAGCTTCAATATACATTTTCTTCAAGAGGAGATTTGTTCAAAGATCCGGCTTAGTTCCAGTCCATTCAAATAAACTAGAGGCGTAGGCTGATAAATAGTACAGGTCGATCGATGAGGTCAACAATTTAAGATGGAAAATAACAGCATTATAGATAACCGAAGCTAAATTTATTTTCTGGCTTTCTGATACAGCCTCCAAGATTACATTACTGAAATGGACCTGTTCATTGGCTGAATAACACATCAAACCTGAGTCTACAAAGCTAGTTCTTCATAACATACAGAAACTCACAGCCTATATAACAACAAGCAGTTGTCTGTGGATGTGCATCTGCTGATTTTGAGTCTTGAATGTGGGAAATCTCGGGTCACAGATCCTCTCACGCAAATCTGGAGTACGGATTTTGGCCACTTAGACCTACAAAACAGTGAAATAAACAGTAAAACACAAAAGAAGTCACAACAAACGTTTTACGAGCTAGCCTTAGAGCATTCATTCATTCATTCATTCATTTTCTGCCGCTGGTCCCTTTCGGGGTCGCGGGTGGCTGGAGCCAATCCCAGCTGCTATGGGCGAAGGCGGGGGTATGCCCTGGACAGGTCGCCAGTCTGTCGCAGGGCGGACATATATATACACAGACATATTCACACATTCACTCACACATTCATACCTTGGGGCAATTTTTTTTTTTAGAGTGACCAATTAACCTGGCGTGCATGTTTTTGGACCGTGGGAGGAAGCCGGGGTACCCGGAGGGAACCCACGCACACACGGGGAGAACATGCAAACTCCACACAGAAAGGCCCTGAGTCCCGGCCGGTATTGAACCCTGGACCTTCTTGCTGTGAGACACAAGCGCTAACCACTGCACCACCGTGTGGCCCAGCCTTAGAGCAGAATGTTTACCTTCAAGCCTTAGAGCACCTTGAAGGTAAACATTCTGTAAAAATAAATTACAACCTAAAGTAACTAAATCTGTGAACTAGTTCCTGAAGGTTTGCTCAGTTGTGAATATTGAAAAGTAACTTATTCTATCCTAACTAGCATTGATTATAGAGGACCAAGATGTTAGAGTAGGCAGCTTTAAAGTGCAAAGTCACTGGTTTGAATCCCCAGACTGCTGAGAGAACTGGTTGGGGACGGTGAAAGCAAACACCTTTTACACCTCTGTGGCCCCTGAAATGCCCCCGAGCGCCACACAATAGCATTATGCTCCTCCGGGATGGGTTAAATGCAGAGATGGAAATTCCGCATGTGAGAAAAGCTCACCATATTTCTTCCTGATTTCATCATGTCTCTGCTTCATCTCTGCCCTCCTGTGGAGACAAAACATTTCTACTATTAGCCGCGCTGTGACTGATGACAAATCTCAGACGATCAAGTATTTCAAGCAGTCAAGTGGCCGGAAACCAGTTTGAGCCGATAGCAGTGTGACATGTGCATTTCTCCCTTGTTTTTTGTCGAGCCATCAAGGAAACAATGCGGATCACAGCAAGCAACACAACAGAGGCAGCCGCTTTGTATAGTGAAACACTAAAATGCAAACATGAAGACTATTTAGAGACCTTCTATTAATAGAAATGAACAAACCCTCGTTCTCAGTGCGGTTAAGACAACAAGAAGCAAAAATCAGAGGCGGAGATGTCCTCACCTTTCCTCCTGCTTGGTTCTCGTCTTCTGCTCCTGTCTCTGCATTTTGGCCTCAAACCTTTGCGATCTGGCACAAGAGCACAAACCCAGCGTTAGGTTCTGATTTATTTGGGTCACACGGACACATCAAGTACACGGTGTTCCTTTATCACACAGACACCTGAGGGTAACCACACCAAAGCCAGCACAATGAACGGTATGCAGGTGATGTGGGAACAGGAATGAGAGAGACCCTGATGCGATCATATTAGAACTGGGTTAAGAAACATCATGATATTCATGTACAGTATATTCAGAGTGAATTTGTACCTTTTGTGTAAGTGATTTTTATAACAATTCATGATCAAATACACACCAGAAACGGTGTAATTATAACCATTTCTGTTGTTGATATCACTTTCCTGTATTTAAACTGCAACTAAATGTTTTTATTCCTCATCTCATGTGACAAGAAAAGATAATTACACCTCAGATCAGCCTTCAAAATGCTTTCACGTGTTACAGGAATGCGTGCTGAATGCTTCAGGATGTACATGACTGACAAAACCTGAAGAGTTGTGGAGCACAGGCATTTTTCTCAGCCAGTTCACCGCCGCACACTCACCCAAAGCTCTCACACTTGCAGCAGCAGAACAGACACACCATGAAGGCGATGATGAGAACCGCTCCGAGCACGGCCAGGGTGATTATCAGCGTCTGGAAGTTCACTGCAGGGATGCACAAACACAATGACGATGATGAAGCTATGCAGGAAATGCGCATCACAGATCGACTTTCAAGATAGAAAAGGAAAGCATGCTCCACCTCTTTGTTTCCTGCCTCTTCTAAAACAATCACATGATTGTAAATGTGGCGATTTTGTGAAGACTACAGAGCAGCGCCTGTTATTGTCATGTAATGTTCTAGATGTAAAATGGAGCCATTCTGGATTTGCATCTTTTGTTACCGTTTTGACGATGGAATTCTTACGGCTGGGATCTGTTAGCATGCTCTCAATAGGAGATGTTTTAATATTTATAACATAATGATTATGTGTTTGTGCTGCCTGCCACGATGGCTCCTGCTTTACTCCCGCTTTTTAATTTATTTCTAACTTTTTTCATCATTTTGGATGTATTCTTCAACTTCACAAAATTTACCTCAGTGCTGCCACGATAGGCGCTGTGGGTAACTGCAGCCAACGGCCAAGGTGGCACGGGAGCGCGCACAAACACTACCGGTGCGCGTCAAGCCCTAGCTTAAGCGCTACGTACACAGCGTAGGAACGGCGTCGCTGCGACGGGGAAGCATACTGAGGCTTTTACAGACTGTCCGTCTTCACAGCACTGCACCAGGGATGCAGCATTTGAGTCCGTGTCCACGGCGGCCGTGTTCTTCCTGTTCGGCAACGCGCATACAGCGTCAATTTACGTCACATCCCCACGATTGCGCGGGAAATTCGGACCCAGAACTGCAACAAAATATTCGGCACACAGCCTGTATAAGGCAACAGACAGATACGCGGATTGGCCTGTTATTTTAGGTTTTTAATGCTTCATGGCCCGTTAGCATTGAATAAACTGGAAATGCATATGTAGTTTTTCCACAAATCTTGCCTTAAGTCCCTTTAATTTCAAGATTTTACCCAATTAAAAGTAAATTACTGGCTCAAAAGGATAGTGTTTCTGTGTTTTGTTGATAGATACATGGATTTGTCTGAATGGCTGGTTGCTTTGTCCCTCAAAAACAGCCATTTAGTGAGTGTGATAATTTAACGTAAATCCAAACAAAATTGACAATCTAACCTGATTAGTGGCTATTTCTTTTTTTATGTTTGTTTCTTTTACAGTGGGCCATGTCAAAATAATGTCGTACAATTACAATACAAATCCCCTCCATCCTTGCGGTGTGTGATATTTGCGGTCAGACCATCAGACATCCACAAGATTAAAACCATTTTTAAAGATGGCAGGATGTTTTGAGGATAAATGTCAGCATGTGTGCATTTATAGCAATAATCAAGAATGACAGACAAACCTCTGCTCAATCTGAATACGTGATTAATCAAAGTATGTATCACAACTCTCCTATTTATTAAGATGCTGGATTAAATGTGGTTCCTTCAGCAGTGTGAGTCAAGCTGTTATCACGGGGGATGGAGTTTTTGCAGGTTTTAGGTGAGGACAGCATCATTAAACATCTGGAAATAGAAGTCTGTTCACGCTTTGTACTTTTTCACTTTGTATAGTTTAAATCCACTCAAGATTTACATATTTTATGTTATGACTGAACAGTTGAAACTTTAATAAAGATCAATAAATGATTGTTTCCCCTCTGTGATTCAGATATAAGCAATTTTATAAAAACTTATGTCTATAGTAAGGTTCAGTGTACTGGACTTCAGTAAAGGTGTGGACACGTCTGATGAGCTGACTAAATGTGTCAGCGCTTCAAATTCACACTAATTAGACAAGTGTTTTTGTAGGTGTGTGTGTGTGTGTGTGTGTGTGTCTTACTCCAGCAGAGGCCCCAGCGTGCATCATTCAGGGGGCAGAGGGCATGAGGTGGAAGGATGGTCCGCACTGGGTATGTTACGCAGGACTTTGTTGCGATACACCACAAGCACTGAACACACACATATACACACAGTCAATGAATCTGGAACTATTCAGAACAATAAACACACAAAAAAAGAAGAAAATGGAGAAGGAGAGCAGGTATGGATGACACATCAACAACTCCCCAAACCAGTCTGACAGGAGTGGCGACTAGGAGGGGCCACTGTAGAGCCTCCACTGGGAATAGCTTCTTCATTTTCTATCACACACACACTCACGCTAAACCCAGAATGAGACCAGTCAAGCACAGACAAGAATAAAGGTTTTTCTCAGGACTTACCGTCACATTTGACAGACATTCTTCACAGTTTGTCGCATTTTTCGCCTCACATGCTGCCAGACAGAAAAGGAAAACAGGTCACCAAGTGCAGTTAAAACAAGTGACCGAGCAGCAAACCAAGGAGAAAACCTGATTTCCTGAGAGTCGCAAACACTTTCACCCACAAGTGGCTGAACAAGGGGCTTTCAAACTGGAGAGATTAGCCGAAAACACAATTAGGGGAGATTAACAGGGGCCTGTAGACTTGTGCTCTGTGGTTTTTCTAACTATTGCAAATCCTCCTGAGGCGTTTTCCATGGAGACAGGGCGCAGTAAACACACAGGCCGAGCCAGTCACATTATCATCAGCAGGACTGCAGCTGAGCTGGAGTCACTGTGGCCTGGTTTCTGTGAAATAACCCTGAAAAACAAACAGTCACACAATCTGGTGTGGTCCATTAATGTAGCCAGTTCTTCTGGTCTTTTTATTCTCAAACAATAAGGGGGCCACGAGGGAGGGGGGTTTAAAGGAGACTGCTGAGAGGATGGAACACAAACAGAGAAGTAACAAAAAACACAGTAGGGGAAGATTGTTTATCTTACCTGTAGAAGCTTAAATTTACATTGTATGCAGTATTTCTAAAACAATTAGGTGTGTAAAACCTCAGAAAATGGAATCTCACTTTAAGATATTTAAGACCCAACAAATTAAAAACATTTTTTACATGAGGTTGAAAAACTTTCTATATAAAAAATGTCAATTTTCTTACAACCTTTATGAAAAAAAAAAATCTAAATCGTAACATTAACACGACGAAAGTCAGTTTAAACATTGCCATGAATTCCCAGAAGTCTCCATTCCTACCTATCCCAGGTGCGGCGGTCTGCGCGAGCACTGCGGCCAAACCGGAGAGCAGGAGCAGAGCCGGGAGGACAGTCCGCAGAGCCATCATCCAGACAGCCACGCGCAGGTAATTCCCACGTTAACTTCGAAGATATTCAAGCCCGAAAGAGTCCGAGAAAAGTTCAGCCACGGCGGGAGAAGGAGGAAATGTTTTGGCTGCTCGGTGAAACTCGAGACGGGAAAATTACCGAGAAGGAACTGAAGGCGCAGTCCCGACTGACGCACGCACTTGACGCACAGAGACAAAGCAGGGAGGCGGAGATTTAAGGTGATTAAGTTTTCTTATTTGAAAAAGCAGGCAAGTCGACATAGGGCAATGTTTTCATAAACCATTTTACTTCATGAGTGATCAGTTGTTGTTTTTTTAATTCTTAAATTGCCCCAAATTGTAGTCATTTCCCAGCCTATGGACCGTTCAGACTCAAATATTAATCAGGTTAGTCATAAGATTGCAAAACAAGTTACTTTTTTAAAAGGACTGCATATAAATACCAATAATAGTCAATCCATTTTTTAAGTACATGAGTAGCAACATTACCATCTTCAGTTTTCTATTTAAAAGATATAAACAATTGCAAGTAACTAGAGTGCTGAAGTCAAAGTGTTTTGTATGTCATGCATAAATCAAAACAAGTGCTCAAAAATCACAAAACGTAGAGGACAACTTTCAATAATTTATTAAAGCATAGTTTTGTAAAGCCAGTTACAAATAAAAAAAAGAACAACACACATATCTCTCTCTTTCTCTTTTTTTTTTTTCAACAAAGCACAATGTTTTACTATGTAATGATGATAATCAGCATAACGTAAGATAAGAATGGGCCCCACTCTGGCCGCCTGCGGCTGATAACAGGACCCTGTGTGATGAAGTTGCCCTTGAAGACAGATTTGTGATCACATGCCTCAAAATCTTCATTTCATCTCCCCCCCCCCCCCCCCCCCTCCCCCCCTCCCCCAAGAAAACACACTGATCACATCTCAGGCGACGACAGGGCAAGTTCCTCTTACTCAGTGTAATATCAGTGACAGACAGAACTGTAGAAGTAGAATAACCAAAACAGACAGCTCCAGTTCCTCACATTTATGGCTTATAAACTCTTTTTTCCCCCCTTAGTTTAGCACTTGTTCTCATAAAAACCAAAGGCTCAAACGGGAACCTCGGGGTGAGTTCTGGTTATTCTAACTTTACAGGGCAGGATCCCAGCAGGCTGCGTGTGTGTTGCTCTCAGGACTGGAGCCATGATGAAAACACTGAAGTCATATCCTTGTTTTCTGTTGGGGTTTCTTTTTTCCACCGAAGCCAGTTTACATTCCACATTTTGGTGAACATTTCAGGCAAATTTTCACTTCTGGCACTTGAGATATGAAAACTGGGGCGTTGTGGTCCAATGTCAGTTCACTAAATGTGCATTTAACAGCCACTAATTTGTGGTTCAGTCGCATCGGCGTGCAAAATGTTCATTATTTGTGACTGTTTCCTAATGTTTAAAGTGAGTTTTTCCTCTTTACTGCCACCTGTGCTACGAGGTATTGTTGTGTTTTCCCACATTTTCTTCAGCTGGTAGATTATCTATACAATGAATATGCTGCCATTGCTGTTATGTAAATGTAAACATTTTGGGTTTTTTTTAAGGATGTTTTGTGAAAGTTTTGCAGAACGACAGTCAGGCTTTCCTAAATCCTTGCTCCAGCCCTGTGCAATATGTGGCACTCCAGATGAACAACAGAATATTTCATCTTCAAAAAATTCACTTAAATATCTGCTGTGAAAAGCCAAACTGTCTTTGGGGCAAATGCTGAAATGTTTATTGCTAAAGAAACAAGTTCTGAAACTTGAGCTTAACCAGATCAGATGTGCCATGTTTTGATCGTGAGCTTCCATTTTCTGAGTTATCATGTCTTCTCAGAGGATCTCTTGTTGTTAGGAAACACTTTGTTTTCTGTTTTTTTTTTCCTGTCCTCTGGAGGTGTTGTACGTGATGGATGCTGCCGTCTCGCAGCAGTCCTCAGTGTCGGGTGACGCAGACGAAACAGTCACTTCACTTTCAGTCCAAGACACAGAATTGCACGCAAAGCAGTGATGGCTTCCAGCAAACCAAGAGCGCGTTTAACCCACTTCCGAGCCCGCGTCGTCACAGTGTCTTATCTGCTCCTCTCTTACACCGAGATTAAAATAATTCCTTTGCGTGTTCAATCTTCCCAAACGGACCTTGCAATACATACAGTACAATAATAAATAAATCACTACATACCCTCCCTTAAATTCCCATGCTTTTTCCTTTACCGTACAGTTACAACACCATTCTCTGCAAAAGGTTAGTCATGTAAATACATCTCATTTCTCAGGAATACACTCAGTAAAATCACTTCTCTTTTCTCATTTCCCATTTCCAATATTACACTATAGATACACACACACACACACACATACACACACACTCACACACAGCAGCAACCCAGACACAGCACTTCAGGGTGGTTAAGATAGTGGGGGAAGGGGTTCATACAGTAATAATAGTACTATCAGTAATAAAAAAAAAAAATCACACGTTCATAAACAGACTGGAAACAGAAAAAACTGGAGTTGGTATGCATGTTTTTTGCGTACGTCTCCTGATCTTCCCGGTATAAAGTAAAAAAAATGAGAAGAGCTTGAGCAGACTGGGATATACAGTATCGTATGGCTCCAGTGGATGCTGTCCAGTCGATGACGACGACAACAACAACAACAACAACGATCAATTCATCCAAACGCTGTGAAAACATGACCACCATAGCAGCCACTCTTAACATGGTCTGTGTTCTTACTAATTCTTACGTTTCCGTGAGTCACATTAATGGCACGGCCAGTGAATGATGTAAAGTATTGGCATCACCAGACACACAGTGGTCATTTTTAAACTCCATTCACTTGCATGTATTTTTACACAACAGGGTGTCACATTGCCTTTATATACTGTACAGTGCAGTGTGCACCAAAATTGTCAATAACTCCTACTATAATGTGCGATATACAGTACAAAACGTTACATGTCTGTTCAGTATATGTGTACATGTATGTGAATATACAGATTTATGCAGAGGGTGTTTCATGTAGACCTAAACAGGGAGATGTTTTTATCAGATACTATTTTGGATAATACTATTTTTCTTGTCGAGGCCATCAGCCATGCATAGACTCTCCATGTCAAACTTAACACAACCAGAGAGCCAACAAAGTAGAAAATCTTCCCTCTTACATCATTTAGGTTTTGGCCCATTTTCTTGTTCTTGTGGCCACATGGTGGCACCGACGAGTGAGCGGGTGAGCTCCACATGGAGGAGGAGTCACCCGGTCGTTTTTTTCCTCAAAGACGTCGTCGATACGGCGGATGTCACAGATAAAAAGACAGAGAGAAAGCAAGCAAGACCAAGAGTTAAGCATCGTAACTTAATACCAACAGCAAACAGAGATGCAACAAGAGTGAGGATAACATGAAGAGAAAGAGAGAGAGACTGGAGGAAGAGTGAGAGAAATTCAACTGAAAGAGTGTGGCTTTCTTCTGTCTGGCAGTGCACCGGGAGGGTGGAGGTGGTGGAGGTGGAGCCACCGGGGACGGAGCGGGGCAGGGCGGCTGAGTTGTGCTTGTTGTTACTGAGTTTGTCAGGGAAGGAGAAACGGAGAGAAGTTTGGAGTGTGCTTGAACATCTACATGCAGGACTACGGCTGGGGGCGGGGGGGTTATGAATCTGATGGGTCAGCCCAGAAAACACAGGCTGTTTACTTTGTCATGCTAAATAGATCCCGTTCGTCCCCTCGTCCTAACTGGAACCCGGGCCGGAGGAGTGTGTGCGGTTGGCTTCAGTGTCCACTTATTCTCCTCCCCTTTTTTCGCTAATGATGCTCATCCACCGTTCTGGATCCAACCTGGAGGATTCAGCTGATTGGGCCGTGGGTGCAAGGCGTCTGATGGAGCTGGATGGATGACCCGAAGGCTCTGGCTGGCTGGCTGGCTGGCGGCGATCACCTCACCCAGGAGCTCGCCACGCTGGTCACAGACATGATGCTGCAACGTTTCTTCACCATCATGTTGATGTAAGCCCTCATGATCTTGGTGATCTCTCCAACCTGAGCGGAACACATCGGCGGCACGTCAGCGACAGGAACACAGGCGGCGACGTGTAAAATCCATAACGCGCGTTATTAATTTGATATATGTCACCTGAGGAGTCTCAAAGAACATCTCTCTCTCGTCCACGATGACCTTGTAGGTGCAGGGCTGCGAAGCCCCGAAGAAGGTGATGTGTTCGTACTGGAAGGTCTCCAGCGGTTTGGGTTCACCGCGCTTGTACACTGACACATTATCGGCACTCACACTCAGCCACAGGTCATGAGGGAAGCCTCCCTCTTTGCACTGCAGAGGGAAAATGAAAGACTGATCAATCAGTTAATCTACTTAAATCACTAAAATCCATCACCCTCTCTTCTTAATTCCCCCACCTCCACATCAAACAGGGTCGATCCATATCCTGGCCACTCCTTAATGATGCTCATGTATTTGAGCATGGCCTGGTGCTGCGGCATGCCCTGTAGGCGGGTCCACTTCTCCAGGACGCTGGTCCGTGTGGCTGAAGTCTCCTCCTTCACCCACATCTCCAGCATCTGCTCCTCCTCCACCTGAAACAACCCGCCAGTCGATCAGTCAGCCTGTCGCTCCGACTGACAGAAATCCAGTCTGCAGGAAGCCCCAGTGGTGTGAAGTGACTGTACTGAAAGGGACAGAGGTCCATGTAAATCACTGTTGCAAAGCAAGGCTCAGGTTGTGCCCCCACCTGGTCACAAACGGGAACTACAGGTGGAATCACTGAATCCATTTTCCACCTTCAGAAGAGTTACAGATTTAATCACTGAAGGCTGAACAGCTCACCAACTTCGAACAGGTTCAATAAAGTCAAATTGAATTCACTCTCCAAACCACACAAACATTACTCATCTAGAAAAAAATTTGAAGTGAAGCTTGAATTCACGCGTCACGTCTGGGAATGTGAAAATCAGTCTGTTCATCAGGTTCTTGCTACTTACAGCGTACAAGGATCCGAAAAACATTTTTTAGGCAATCATAATTTACATTTTTATGACTATAGAGGGGAACATAGTTCATATGTGACAAAAATATAATGCGCTGAGCACTGAAGAATGATGACATTTTTAAACAAGTGACAGGTTTTGTCAGTGGTCTCGAGGCTGTGGACTCGGTTCCCTTGTAGTGAAAAGATGCACTTAAGTCTTGAAACCTTTTGGTCACAAGTTTGGTTTTTTACTTGATTTAAACTACATGATAGTGAAAAATCTATTTTTAGGAACATTTCATTGAATATTCCCTTCTGCTTTCTTCATGTACAAAAACTAAAATGTTAACTCATCCTGCACTAGGAGGCATATGCTAATTTTCAAGTAAATAGGATTATTTACATCATTTTTGCATTTCTTTTAAGAACTTAATAAACAAACTACATTGTAGCCATTTAGCTGAAATGAGTCCGACATTTTTTGGAGCTATTGTTTTGTCCTAGTCCTAAATACTGAGATTAGCACTGGGAGTGCCATTGTTGGAGTTATCACACAGAAATCTACAACCAACACACACATATTTTATATTTCATTAGAAGTTTTTTGACTACTTGCAGCACTATAAGTTTAGTGTTGTTTTTTTCTCCACTACTGACCTTCTGCTTCTTGAGCGAACCCGTTTTGAAGCTTCTCCTGAGCGTGCCGTCCAGGAAGCTGGGAGTCTTTCGCTTCTCTGCGCCGGCCCCGATGCCGCCCTGTCCCCCCGCTGTGCCTTTCCCGTCTGCGGCTCCTCCTCCTCCGGCTCCCCCGGCTCCTCCCGCCGCCCCCACGCCTGGCTTGGTGGAGTGGAGGATGCGGTTGCGGAGGCGTCCGATCGGGTAGACGCTTCCCAGGCTCCACCCGGCCCGGCCCGCCCCGTCGCCGTGGAGATACTGAAGACGCAAAGCGGCCAAATGCTGCAAAGTCTCCTCGGACGCTGGGAAGTGACCGCTTATCAAAGACTCATGAGCCTGAGAGGCAGAGAGGAAGAGAGGGAGAATGTAAGCGTGTGCATAAATATCCATTTATTGATCGAGGAGCACAGACAAATTAGCAATATTGTGACATTTTATGAAAAAGAAACGTGGAGGGAGCCTTGCCTGCTCAAACATGAAAGCAAACTCCACCCCCTCTTTGGGCATGCTCTCCACGTCCAAGAAGCAGTACAGCTTGAAGTACAGTTTCCACTCTCCTTCCTCCTCCTCTTCCTCACTGCCCGCCAATCTGGATATCAGGTGAAGCAAGCTTAGGGTGAGCAGCCACACCGACACCTTTAGAAGTCAAAATTCATGGTTCAAGCAAAACAAACCGACCTCTCAAACTTGGCCAAGACGTCGGCCACAATCACCCGGCTCTCCAGAGCTCGGTCTGTGAAGGAGTTGTGTTCAAACAGAGAAAACAGGTTCTTGCTTTCCTCCATCGCTAAACCTCGGATCAGCTTCTCCACGACCTGAGACAACATTAAAACACTGATTATTTACCATTGCACAAAGTGGAACTTTATGGTATGAGACGTCCGTTTCTACATTGGCTCTACATTGCTTTCTTCATAGCCATATGTTGTAATCAGTGACACAATATCTGAACTTATTTCCCATAAAGAGTAAATATCAATATTATTTACTTTTATTCTATCGTTTCTCTTTGTAGAAATACAAAAATGTAGCTCATTGCTGTAATTGTTATCTCCCTTAAAAATATAAAAATGTGTGAATTATGTCACTAAAGGATATTAATGATAACACAAAGGAATTAAAGGAGCTGTAGTCACTTTTCATTTAAGTTAATTTTTATTTTTAAGTAAATCAGCTTCAAATTTGGGAAGTAGATCCATAGTCTGAATAGGTGTGTGTGTGTGTGTGTGTGTGTGTGTGTGTGTGTGTGTGTGTGTGTGTGTGTGTGTGTGTGTGTGTGTGTGTGTGTGTGAGTACCTCTCCAGCTGTGGTGTGTGAGTTGATGGAGATCTTGCACGAGCCTCCTCCGTGGCAGTACACGGTGGTGCTCATCTCCTGCCTCACCAGCAGGGCGGCGATCTCCTCCTGAGAGGGAACAAACTCACGAGTCTTGGTCTTCTTCAGGGATTCCCCGATGAAACTGGCGTAGCGCTCAATTTCTGTGCCGGGGTAGCGCTCACGCACCCTGCAAGCACCAAACACAGGCAACACAGTGAGTGTGTGTGTGTTCACACTCCGTCAACAGAGCGCCACAAACACCGCGGTCGGTCACCTCTTGAGGTGGAAGCGGAGGTATCTGAGGATGGCTCGGCTGGGGAGGAAGGTGCAGCTCATGCAGGTGAGCAGGTGCCAGTGCGCTCGATTGGCTGGGCTGTTTGGCTGAGGCACATGATTGGTCTGCTTGATCACCTGACAATAAACCTGCAGAGAGGAAACGGCGGGTTTCAGGAATGTCACAGAAAAAACAAACTGCAAAATGCATGCAAGTTCTGGCTGTGAAACAGCTTTAAATAAGAAGGGAGTACCTCATCCCTGAGAGGGCGCAGGTCCTGGCAGGTCTGCAGGATGCCCTGAATGATGGGCACGGTGTCTGCCAGGGTCTCCATCTCCTGCAGCGAGTTAAAAACTCTCACCGCTTCATCTTGCAGACTGGCGTAACCCTGCTGCCTTTGCACTGCACCGCAGCAAAAACCACAGGGAGGAAAGGTCAATGAGACACAGAAATACTCAGCGAAGATGCCAAAAAAAGCTGTGAATAGGCCAACTGGAACCAAATTGGAGCAAAAGAGAAAGAAATGAGGAATCTACAAGGCCACATTTTCTGACAGTATCCCAAAATACCAGTGATCATGATTACTAGTGGCTTTCTGAGCATTAAAAGTTTGGTTGAGGAGAGCCACAGCTTTCAAACAAGCCTTGCATAATTCAGAGGAGTAAAGGGAGTTTTCCTCACAGCTGGTGACCTCTCCGTACGGGAGCGGCAGGAGAGGGGAGTGCAGAGGATGCTGGGTGTATCTGAGGATGGGGTTCCTCCTGTACATCTGCTCCACGATTTCTGGGTTCACGCTGTTCTCCTGAAAGGACGCAACGAGGGTGAACAAATTGTCCTCATAGCACACTGCAGATCCTTTATCCGAGTTTTACCTTGATATCCCGGATGAGCTGCAGAGTTGGCGTTTCGATGGGGGTCTTGCTGTCGATGACCCCCTGAATGGCAGCCGTCCACCGCATGGCCTCATTCAGCATCTTGGTGTATAGGCGGTAGGAGTGCTTCCTCCCGTACACGATGATGTTCCAGTAGCCTGCAAAAACAGGATCCAATCTACATTCAGCCAAAAACAACATAAATAATCTTCCCGCTTGGCAGATAAATAGGTTTTTTTTTTCTAACTAATTCCTTTTAATAACACCAATAAATCCCAGTCACCCTGTACATTTTGATAGATTTAATTACAGAACAGCAATCCTTCACGTGTGTTTAACCTCCTAATGTATAATCCCTGATTAAGACTACCCTCTGCCCCTCTTCGTTTCATTTCTCTGCGCCCACCTGTCTCCCTGTGCACCCGTTCATCCGGCTGAATGACGGAGCAGAGCGAGTTGAGGACCAGAGTTCCCATCTTGGAGGAGTTTTTCTCGGAGCTCTTGTAGTAATCCAGGGAGTTGTGGGTCAAGACAAACCAGCGCTTCTTCAGCTTCAGAGACGTGCTCTTGGCGTTCGTCTTCATCTCCTTTTGCAGCCAGCCTGAAAGACGGCAGGGCGAGGGGTGTCAGTGAAATTGCCTGGTTTGCCCTGGTTTGTTCCACACAGCAGAAATAATAGAATCTGACCTCGAACAAGGAACTCCTGTCCGTCTATCCTGGCGTCTCCTTTGGGCTTCTGCAGCAGACTGATCCAGTGGTGCATCTCCTCCGGAGTGTCGCTGTTGCAGTGGATCACTCGATTGGCCGTGATGATGACAAAAGAGTTGGGTCTGAAACGGTGAAGTGAGGAACTTAAACACAGAGGAAAACTCTGACTTTGGTGTTTCAAACGATTTCTGTTTCTTTCTTTCTTTCTTCTTTTTTTTTCAGTAGGGAGAGAGGAAGCTGTTTTATGAGACCAGCTCAAATCCATTAAAAAGAGTCACACATGTTGGCAGAGTAAAGATGAACTAATTCCCATATAAATATTTAATATTGTATATCATCAGCTCTGGAGCGTCATTATCTTTTATCGATTCCTAAATTATTAAATTGCTTTGGTTTAATTTCTCACTCACTCCCTTGAATCTGCACAGAATTTATTCTACCTTTTTGATCACAAACAAAATGCAGTATTTTCAGATGAAAAGTATGAAATTACAGTCATTTCAGACTTTCAGTCTCCATAAAATCATTTCTTTTAATGTCCTAACTTCACAAAATGTTGGGATAGTGTCAAATGTCATTAAAAACATGATATATATCATGTTAAAAGCACAACTTTTTAGTTGCATTAACTCATCGGAAAAAAAAGGGAAAACATTTGACGCCCCAAAACATTTAGAAACTGATCTTTTCACTTTTGTCATGATTCTAAATGAGAGGCTGTAGTAAAACTATTTCCATTGAATTTCAAAAAAATTTACACAAAGTTTTTATTTTGTATATTGTACAACTGACTTTTGAAATTCAGTCTATGATGTATTGTGAGTAAAAACAAATGTTTGTTCATCTATGTTCTATATTGCAAAACTGACTGGGGTAATTAGGGCCTCTCATTATACAAAGAAAAACAATTGCTCTGTTAAAGGATTGTGAAATTCTGAGATGCTATAACCTCATAAAAATGCAACTATAAAGAAAAGGTCACATGTAACACATCTAAACAGTAAGAAATTTAAGCCTTCACATTGTATTTGTCGTGATGGATCAAATTCTTACCGATCAGGATTGTCTGATGCACAAACTGAGTCAATCAGACCCACATCAAGAGTTCCCTGAAAAGAAATAACAGAAGAACACAAAGATGTGAGGCATCAACTGATGCAGCTTTGCAGTTACTACAAACACATGATGAATATAAACTGACCACAGCGTTTTTGGGATTGGCTTGCTCATGGGACATCTCCAGCAGCTGCTCAGGCGTGCACACTCTTACTTTACTGAGCACATTAAACCATCCACTGCAAACACAGAGAGAGAGAGAGAGAGAGAAACACAGTCTCGTGTTAGAATACAGACAGAATTAGCTTGTATTTTCTGCATTGTCCCGGCCGTTTTGGTCGCGTACCTCGCATCCTCAGGTGACTCTGCAAACACCTGGTAAGTCCTCTCATCCGTCACGATGTTCAGGGCGTTCTCCTTCTCATGGTTATCCACAATCTCTCTGCAAAACCACAAACAGGACACATGGCGACGACGCACAGAAGTCAGTCAAGCGGTGGACAAGATGGCGCTCGTTATTGATGGAGCAGCTGATCATTGGACATCTTACTTGGCCGCTCGGATGTCGATGGTTCCCTTCAGTTTTTCCTCGCTGTCGTTGTCATAGTACATCAGTTTACTGTCTCTCAGTACGAACCAGCGCATCTTCCAGTTTCTGACACAACAACAGACACAGCAAAACAATGAAAACCACCATATTCTACTGTGTATCCTAATGTAACCACAGAAAACCCATCAAATTCTTGCCCAAAATGCCCTCTTTCACTATTTAATCTTACAGTACACCTACAACACAGAGAAAAGTCTCCTCTTTCCTAAAAATAACTCATGCATAACTTGTTTTGGTTTGTAGATTAGCAACTCAGTCAAGCATTTAGAAATCCAAAATACTTCAGCTTGGATACCACGCTGTAGTTCAGCAGCTCTGCAGAGTACAAGGTTTAAAATGAGGAGAAATACACACAACACATGACAAAGTCAGCCGATGTGTTCATTTATAGTCAACTCGTATGACAATCAAGTGATTCACATTGAAGTAACAGTGAGAGCAACCTGTTTTTGTTCTTCTTGCTTTCTTAGCTCTAAGAACTTTTAAAAATATTAGATTTTAGCAAATGACAATATTCTGAAGTCGTGTAAACATGCATGTAATGATTTCATTTCATTAGCATGCACGCTTCACTCAGTAAAAACTACAACAACCTCCGTGAGAGAGTGGAGAGCCCTCCTCCCTTCTTGTAGAGCCAGCCAGACTTCAGAGACTCCTGTTTGGACCGGAACCACATGAAGGTCTCATCTTTCAGCACACACCATCGTCTTCTCCATGGGATCATCAGGCCAGCTGAGGAAGGCAGATTACTCTTTTAGTCATTTATTTATTTTCACCGAACAACAGATTTACAGATGGATTGGAATATCTGAAGCTAAAGGTGATATTTGATAGTTTCATCAATAGATTTGATGCAAAAAGTGAGCAAGAAGGTAAATAAGGAATTAGGATTATCATACACTCCATATTAATACACAGATGAAACCTACACACCCTTCATGTAGAGGTAACCGTGGAAATACGGCGGCCCGTTTCCATTGAGCAGCGTCACTCTGCCGTTGGTCACCTCCTCGTCGGTGTCCATCATTCCGTCGTGTTCGTCGTCGCTGTCGGCATACTGCAGGAGCACAAAGCCGCTCCAGTTTATTACCGTCGCACGCAAGTGAGGACAAAACGCTCAAACTACTGGTTTAGCAGAATGCTGAAATGTTGAAAGGAGGGCTGTGTGGCCGCTCATACATGTCTGCGTGCACGCGTGTGAGGATGCGTGTGAGTGTGTGTCCTCACGGAGTCGGAGCTGCCTCTGTAGGACTCGATGCTGGCGTTGGTGCAGGTGGACTTCCTCGGGTGCTCCTCGTCGGTCACCGCCGCGCTGCCGCGGTTGCTCCCGGACACGGAGCTGTCGTCTCCCGCGGTGACGGAGCCCTCCTCCTCCTCCTGGTCGTAGTCGGACTCGGTGTCGGCCGGCATGCTGTAGATGGGCTCCTCTCCGTCCACCAGGCTCTCCACCATGCTGACTTTCCTCTCCGCCTCCGGCTTCGCCTCCTCTTTCTTCTCGCCGTCGCCGGGAGCAGGCGGAGGTGGCGGAGGAGGGGGCGGTGGGGGGACGGCCGCACCGTCTCCAGGTGGAGGGAGAGGAGGCGGAGGGGGGATTCCAGGCACGCCGTCCGCGGGCAGGGGGGGCGGAGGAGGAGGCGCAGGTGGCACCGTCCCCTCCGCAAACGCAGGCGGAGGAGGAGGCAGCTGGGCGAATATTTCCTGATCCATCGGGGCGTCCGTCTCGGCGGGCGGAGGGAAGTCCGGCAGAGGAATGCACTCCTCCTCGGCGTGGAAACCCTCATCTACGTCCTCCTCTTTGGACGCGCCTCTGGCCTTGCTCGCCCCTTTCGGAGTTTTCGCCTCGGCTGCCGGTTTGGCACCAACTGCTCCCAGCGACGGATCCACGCCGCTGAAGTTCAGCAGGTCGATGACCTTGGTGGCCTTGCGGGACGCCTCCTTGTTCATCCTCTTGAGCTCCGCGTCGCGGCGCAGCTGCAGCTCCTGCTTGGACGACTCGCAGAGCTGCGACACTTCGTCCTCCCTCTTCTTCTGCAGCCGCTCGATCTCGCGCTCCAGCTGCAGGATCTCCTCCATTTGGCGAGCTTCATCCTTGAGTCACAACGAGAGCAGGACGAGGCCGGATCAGTGAATCACATTAATATTTCATCGACAAGCATTTGCTTTGAAATATTAACACACTGATTCGATTGTTGTAAAACAGGAAGTCAGGTTATCTTTCCAGCAGCACTTGCCTCTGACGATTTCTCTTTTTTCTCGTCTCCTTCCTCGTCTTCCTTCTTCTCCTCGCCGGCTGTTTTCTTCTCATCCTGCTCTTTCTTCTTTTGCTCTTCCTCCTTCTTCTTCTTTTCCTCTCTGAGCTTTCGGACGCGGGCGCGCGCCACCTGCCCTCGCCGGTGCTTCTGCAGCACCAGCGTGGCCTTGCGCTGCCTGGTGAAGCGTTTGCGCTGGATGTGCCGCCGCAGGTGCTTCTGCAGGGTGACGATGCTGATTCGCACTCGTTTGAAGTGTTTCCTGTAGCAAAAGCGGATATATTGTCACGGTTCTGTAAATATGTTAAATACTGATTTATATTGGATCTTACTTTGCAGAGAAAGTAAGCAAGTGTGCCCGGATTATCATAGCGGCTTTCCGGCGGACTTCGTCGCGGTCTTTCTCTAAACGATGCTCCAAAGACTCCTTCATGAACACCTACAGGGAAGAACAGGCACAGCTTACAATAATTTCATGGAACGTATTAAATAACACTGAAGACGACTGAGAATCTTCCGCGGTTGAGCCCAGAGACGGTTAAATCTCACCTTGGTTTTTCCAAGCTGCCACTCTTTCTTGGTCTTATCGTACTTGGTCAGCAGGTCGGTGCTCTTCTTCTTATCGTCTCCAGCTGTTGGGATTTTTTCCTTATGAATGATCTTGTACCTAGGCACAGAGACACAATCAAGAGTGAGATAACAGACCAACACACTGAAATGACTGAGTTGAATGAACATTTAAAGGATTTTACCGAGAGAAGAAGTCCTTGAAAGTTCTGCGAACGGGAAACCCGGCGCGCCGGATCTTCACTGTCTCCAGCATCCCAGAATACCTCAGCTGGTTCAGGACGACCTCCGGGTCAAACACGTTTGGATTCTACAAGAAAAGTATAAAGCATTAATCGTTTTCAAGATAATGTACATTTATGCTCCGGCATGTAGAGAATAATATGAACTTCAGAACCATGAATAAAGGAGAAGCTCACTGACCTTCTCCATGTTGGGCTTAATGCAGCGAATGAAGAAAGGATTGGACACACTGAGGGTCGCCATGAGAGCATGAAGAGAGTCCTAAGGACAAAAACATTCATGTTTAAACCTAAAAACCTTGTTTTAACCTATTAAAATGATCGACTGACTAAAAACTCTAATCCATAAAACCTTGTTAGGATGCTTGCGTGTCAACCGTATGTAAGTTTTAATAATTTCTTTCATGACACACTCACTGAATGTAAATGACACATTCCACTCACCCTGAACTGGGAGCTCACGGTCGGTTTGCGTCGGGCCGTTCCCATTTTCTCCTCGTTGTTTCTGCTGCCAACCTTCTCAAACAAGTCATAGATGAAGTCCAGTCTGTTTGGCGTCAGAGGCACGGAGGATGAAACGCATTAGTCATGATCTCAGAGCGAAAAGTAAAGCTTCACTTTAACACATTTTTGCTTTCCATTGATCATTCATTATAAATGAAATAAAGCACCTGCTGTCCTTGAGCATGTTCAGGATGTCATCTCTGAAAGTGTCTCTGTTCTTCTCCAATATTCCTCGAACGTCATACAGAACCTGTAAAACAGAAAGAAAGTTCTTAGATGTCACACATTAAATGAACACAGTTTGTTGACATGAGTCTCAGTTGTAAAACTCACCTCTCCGGCATAATGTTTGATGCCAAACTGATGATCAGCCAGCCTGGGCTTGACGTAGTAAGGGTTTGTCTGCAGATCCCAAAGACAGGAATATTTATCGTGACATATAGCATTGCTTTGTGAAAGCAAAATTAAGCAAAAAATGAATGTAAATAACTCACAGAGTGTCTGCTGTGCAGCTTCTCCAGCAGAGTGAAGTCTGTGCCTTTGGGGAAGCGGCTCTCTTCATTCACGAGCGCCAGCAAGCCCAGTTTCTAAGAGAGAAGCCATGAGACTTTATTGCATCCATATCATAAACTGTTGTGATCAGTCCATTATTAAATCAGTATCCAGACTTCATCTCAGGCAGACTTCCAAATTGGCTTTTAACTGACAGGGAAGCTCTGCAGTGTTTATTTCCATTCAAATTAACTCAGTTATGTCTGGGAAAAGTTGCTGCTGTGTTTCATGGATGTATCATTTCTGGTCTTACTTTAAAATAGGTCACACAGCCACATTAAAAAAAAAATCAAAAAAACAATATGTACATTACAACTGTAGAAACCGTTTCATCACAACTAACAACACAAATATATCTCACCTTCTCTATGAGGTCGAGACACTCTGCGTTATCCATCCAGTCTATTGCATCCCACTGAACACCTTCCCTGTAAAAAATACCCCAAAACAAATTTAAAAAGAAGAAAAATACTGCATCAACCTGAAGCATCTCCGTGTTAATGCCAAATCTGGTCACCTGTTGTACTCCAGCTGCTCAAGGGAGAAGATATGCTTGTTGAAGTACTCCTGGAGCTTCTCATTGGCGTAGTTGATGTTAAACTGCTCGAACCGATTCACCTTCAGTCAGAGAGGCATGCTTTAATACATACTGTCAGAGTGCTGTTGTTCTGCTTTGTAAATTTGCCTTGCTTTGTGTCTTCATGGTTTATTAAACCAGTGTGTTTCCGTCATGGTTCCTTGTGCTCTGATGGTTCATGTCTTGTCATGTTATCACCGACTTGTCTTCTTTTCTGCTCAGTTCATCACTTGTCTTATCTTATTTAAATCTAGTCCATCTTATCAGGGGATGGTTCTGTTTTTGTTAGTGTGCTGATGTTGATGTAATCTACAATCATTTATATTAGAAGTGCTAAAGGATTACTGTGAATCAGAGGAGAAATCGTGTTTTCTGTGTAAAATTGATTTGCCAAACAGATCAAACCTCAAAGTTCTCAAAGCCGAAGATATCAAGGATGCCGATAGATTTGAAGTTCTCCTTTCCTTTGATTTTCTGGTTGATCTTGAGGATGATCCAGGAGAAACACTGGGAATACAACGCCATTGCAACGGAGTCCCGGGAGTCAACCGCCTGCAACAGCGAGGAGGAGGAGTCAGGACGGCGGTGTGAGGGTGAGGGCGGGAGCCGTGTTTATATACATGCATGCATGCCGACCTGCTCGATAGTGAGTGGGGAACAGATTTCCTCCCCTCGGAGGATTATGGAGCGCTGAGTCAGGACTTCAGAGAGCTGGAAGACATCCAGACCTAATAGCTCACTGGCGTTAGTGACCACTGGAAACACAGACAGAAAAAAATAAAAAGAGGGTCACACCTCTGCAGTGCATCCAGCTCAGCTTTTCAGTCGCAGCAGCACACTGACCTTGCTTGGTGGTGATCTGAGCCCCTCCTGCAGTCATGAACTCGATGTTTCCCAGCTGTAAGACTCCTGACAGCAGCTTAAACATGTCTCTTATCTCCTCCTCTGTAAACTGCAAGACCTTCAGCGCCTCCTGCACAAAGACATTCACAGGAAAAGTGATGAAGTCCTTCTATTTTCAGATGTTTGCAGGTAAAGATTTGTTCACTCAAGTGAGTCTGGACAAACAGGTTCGATAAATAGAGAAAAAAAAAATCTCTGAGGGAAAGTTGCTTTGCTCTTGACACGAAACCCTCTTATATGGTCAAAGCAAAGATTTACTGTTTCAATAATGCCTGCAACACGACTGAGTGCCTCACAGAACATGAATCCTATCAGTTACATGGCAACAGGCTCATCCCTGGTTTTACACATTTTGCGTTCTGGCTTTCCTATTACCCCGTTCTCATTGTTCTGTTTCTACAAATCTTGTAGGATTTTAATAATCTGTGAGCATTTCATAGATTTTCTTTTTAACTTTAAAGGAAAGGAACATCACACTTACCATCACACTGTTAAACAGTTCTTTGTCATTCAGACTCTTGTCCTTCAGACATCCTGATTGACTGAGGTAGTGGAAAGATTCAGCTGGATCTTCCAGGAAGTACTGACCTGATAGAGGATATAGATATAATATCATGATTTAGACTCATGAAACAAGGTAAAGATACATTTATAAATGCTTTTATGACAACATTTAAGAAAAACTACTCTGAGTCACTATTAAAATACTGTACAGCTGAAACTGTAAACATGTGGGAATACTGTTGGGTGTTTACAGAGAAGTTTTGCTGAAACTGAAAGAGTTTGTCAATACTTTTATGCTCTTTACTTGCTCCCGCCAGCAGAGCGTAGAAGATGTGGTAGTTGCGTTCTCCGGGGTTTTGTCGAACCACTCGATTCTGCAGGAAAATCAATGCACCAAAGCCCAGTTTTAACATCTGCTCATGATTCCCAGTGGCAGCCTGTCACATCAGTCCTGATCAATTTAACTAGTCAAGTCTCAGACATGCTTACCTTTTCCAGTAAATCTGACAGGCAGAGAGTCAAGGAAACAATAAAATCACATCTTTTTCCTGATCTGCACTAAAATACTGTTTAAACACACTTTAAAGCTGAATGTGTATCTGACCACGGTAAAAGTCTGTGCACACATCTCATGCAAAGCGTACGACAGTAAGGATACAATCAATGACACAGCCTCCTTGGATGTTTCCACCCTCAGAGAAGTGAAGCTGGATGAACTTCCCGAAGCGACTGGAGTTGTTGTTGTAAACAGTCTTTGCGTTTCCAAATGCTTCCATGATGGGACTGCAAGGAAGGAAAAAACACTACAAGTTAACAGTAATGGAACTACAAAATAAACACACTGTAGATTTCATTATTGACCAGTAACACCAGCACTGTGGTGAAGGAGTGCAAGTGCATTTCAGAAATGATGTGAAAAAACATCCACCTCTCAAAACATCTCCTGCTGGCTTCCGTTGCTAAAAACGCAACACAACGCAACACAGCAACTCCCACTACACTCAACAACAACAGCAGCACTGCCTTTTTCTTCATTGCTATCCTCATTTTATTATGTCCTGTCTGCTTCTTCTCTCTGATTTTATTGGTTTCTGAAGATCTCAACTTGCCCCATTATAGTGTATTCTTAGGTCTTTCGGCCTTATCTAGCATACGTAAGAGGAGAACGGATTGTCCTCTGCATATTTTCACACATATTTACAAAAAAACCCCAACAATGATCACATGCTGGGTCGCCATAAAATATTGAGATGTCAAATTGAGGTGAAAAAGTTTGTCACATCTTAAAGATAATTGTGATTGATCGTCACAGAGAGCGACTGGTGTACCTGCTCTGGACGATGGCCTGCTCCACGCGGGTCGTTTTCTCTGAAGGGGGGGTTCCGGCTGACTTCTGGCTCATCACCGACAGAAACTGCAACAGTAGTTTAGTGCTCTCCGTCTTTCCCGCTCCTGATTCGCCACTGAAACACACACACACACACACATACACAAAACACACGCAATTTAATTACTCACACAGTGACCTTTTGTGACATTCCCATATCTCACACTGGTTTGGTTACCTAATTGATAGCTCCAGAGATATTCCATTAGCTCCCAGTCTTTTTCAATAAGGAAACTCAGTGACATGAAGGCTAAATGTAATTGAAAACGCGACGTGATGGCCAACCTGAGCAGGACATTTAGCGGTTAAATGACGACATGCCTTCTTAATAAGTTTATTAATATCTGCAATTAAGCGAGACGCAACCATGATCTCATTCTCTAGTTCTTCTTCAGTTCAAACTTGAACTTTGCTCTTTTCTCTCCGAACCGTCTGCTGAAATCAATACGTCTGAAATGTGGCAGCGCTCGTCTGCTTCCTGCCGAAGTGACCTTGATTTTTCATTAGTTGTCGCCGTCTGCACAGACTTCAGCTACAAACAGAGGAACAAAGAGCTTGAATGTGTTCTCCTTCCTACATCTCATCACATCTCTAAGTTACGTGGTCCAGACAAACACAATCCGTTGTCATAGTTTTAAATAATTTCTGCTTAAATAGTTTAAAAACTCACAATCAGCCTTTTATTCACTGTTGTCAGAGTGACAATGCAAGGAAAACACGCGCAGTTGTTTACTAGTCTTTCACCAAAATATCTCATCAGCCAAGCAAATCAAAGTGAATGAAAGAAATGAACATGCAGACGAAGAGCAAGGAAGAAATTTAGGTGCTTTTCAAACATAGTTTGGTTGTTGTTTGAAATAGGAATGGTTTCAGTACTTCAGAGGTGGCAGATCTGTTTTTGGTAGTTATGTTCCACTATGTCTGAGTGATTCACACACACTGAACCTTCAAACAGATCAGCAGGAAACGACAGAAAAGGAAATTGAGACCATAATTTGCAAAAGATCAACAACATGGAAAAAAGAAAGACTGGATATAGAATCAGGTTTCATAAACATTTAGGCACTAAGATTATTTTCATTCATTTGATTCATATTCATTTGACTTGGATGTATAAATCCTCAAATTAGTCCTGAAAGTCTGAATTTGATTCTTCACTTTTAAATCCACTGTGAACGTGTTCATACAGTAGAATCCTGGGGCTGCTGTAATGACTTGTATATGGGTGCAAAGCTGTATTTCTGTCCTTTACAATAACATTTTATAGATGTGGCAAGCAGTCCATTATGCTCTTATGTGTGTCAAAGCCTGTCTGTGGAAACAAAAAGGAATGAAATGGTTGATCTGGAAAAAAACAGCTGAATTGGCTTCACTTGACTGTAAATAGAGAAAAACAAGGAGTCTGAAAAGTCTCCTGGTTGGAGTTTCACATTAACAGTGAACACATGATCTTTTCATCCAACTCTACAAAGACGATCATAAAGTGTATTCACTGAGGTGATAAACTCCTTTGTTAACTATACATTCAAAATGCAAGCAGTGAAATGAAAAATGCATGTGTCACACTGGGTAAGTAGGACAAACCTAACTCGACCTGGTGCATGCTGGGAAAGCCCGCAGTCATGTCACAGGATTTAGAAAATGAGTGGATGAACTGATGGCTTAGACTCAGACCGATACGTGGATAAAGGGTCCTCTGAATGGACAAGCAATTACATAAAGTAGAGGAGTGACGGGCGAGCAGGTCTCTGGTGGCCGGAGCTCACCTGATGAGGACACACTGGCTGTCGTGGCGTTTCCAGATGCAGCGGTAGCATTCGTTGGCCACGGCGAAGATGTGGGGCGGGAGCTCCCCCAGATGGTGCTTGGAGTACAGGTCCACCCTCTCCAGGTCGTACAGACCTGCGATCTGCTTGTACGGGTTGACAGCTGCCAGGATGCTGCCGATATTAGTCTGCAAGGAGCAAAGAAGTGACTTTTTTTTTTAAGGCCAAATAAGAAATGTAGTGGATCTAAAAATTGAAAAGCAACTGTATGGTAATATTAATCTGTACTGGAGGATAAAGGATCACAGCAGGGTGGAGACGTAACATTGGGAGTGAAAATGAATTCTTATTCGAGAGATTTTTAGTATAAAACTAAAGTTGAATCAGTGAGATGAAGGATGAAGAAGAGGCAGCTTGTGATGTATCGATCACTTTGGTTTCTGTTCTGCTGCTAAAGAAACCAAAATGTCCAGTCAGCAAGTTGTCAGTTGGGTCATATTACCACGTCGGTGCAGTTAGTGTAATATTCACTTGACAGCGAGCAGAAAGACACATATGAACACAAAGAGCTGACCCACACACGAAAAACTGTTCTGATCAGCTTAAGTTGAAATCCGCATAAGGACAATATTTCATCATCGAGATTAGGTCACACCCAGCCAGGCTATTGTTTGTCTGCTGTCTGGTAATAGATCAGGTTTCAAGGCTTTTCCAAATGCCGACAGATACAGGGAATACAGTCCTTGCCTTGATAAAAACTCATTCACTGTAATTCTTATTTTATAATAATAACAGACAGCAGCTGTCATCTGATTGAGACATGCCAGCTACTCTTAAAACACAGTCACACAAATTACAGCCACAATCAATTTCTCATGATTATAAGTCAGATGATTTGCGTTTCCCTCTTAAAGCTTCACGAATGCAAAGGTTCCAGGAAAAGGAGGAGTTCAGCTCATCAAAAAATAATGTGCACACGAAGCGGTCCTATACATACATGCACACACATATACATGCTGAACTCAGTACAGGAGACACATTCTGCTGTCTGAAAGCACTTACGTAGATGTTATCCTTCTGGTAGCGCTGGTACAGGTTGTGCATGATGGCGGCGTCGTGCAGCTCGGCCAGCGCCGACATGTCCTCCACCCCGTCGATGCTGGACTGGTGCATGGCGTAGACCTGCTCCCTGGTGACCTCGGCCGTCTGCAGGTACAACACCTGGAACGCCACAGCACAGCTTTTTATTGAATGTGGTAAACTGCTTTCTCAAAGTTTTTCCTAAAGTATCAGTCGGGACAAAACGTGGAATTTCTTTTCATTTACCAAAAAAAAGAAAAAAAGAAAAAAAAAGAAAAATTGGCTGATTTTTAAGACACGTAAATGAAGTTTAATTTGACTTTTCGGTCAGTTTCAATTGTCACTTTTTATATGAGTAGTTTTCTTATATTCAGATACGTGTCTGCAATAATATTGATCACAGTCTCCTGGTTCACTCAGCAGTTATGTACGATCTGGAGATGAAATGGGGTAAAAACTATCGTGCACTCAATATTGTGGTCGAATAAAACCAGAGGTGGACGACCGCATTTCCGCCATTAGCACCAGCAACAGCCGGGAAACGAATGTCTGCCTCTGAAGCCACAATGTGAACAAGTTTTGACTGAAATCCTCACAGAAAATATGGAATAATTCGAACCGTTTCATAGAAACAGTTGTTGGACTGTCCTACTTGTAGTTTTTTGTCTCCTCCCCCCTTTTTGTATTCCGGTGCAAACAAAAACTGGATCCAAACAACACTTGATTGTCAGTTGCAAGGCAGTGAAAACATCGGTACTCCGTAATGAAGGTATGTTGCACAGAATAAGACGGAAATGTGTTCACAGAAGATAAAAATAACTCACTGGCGTCGCAAGTTATCTCCATTTTTTTCCTTAACATGTTACTTGTGATGCAACACGACGAAAAACCCACATGATGAGAGAGGAGCTTTACGTCCCTCGTTCCCCCTCAGACCCCGAGATTTCATCTATGTCGTCCATCACCATGGCAACTGGAGAAGAGGGGGCGAGACGGGCGGAGGAACCAGCAGCGGGAGGCAAAGACGTAAGAGTGAGGACAAGAGGAACGACGAGGAGAGACAGAGCGGAGGCTCTGATCCGGAAGGACCTGACAGGTGAGAGCAGCTCGCCGCGCTTTCAGGTCAAACACACACACACACACACGAGCTGCTACGACCATACCTGTCTGTAGCTCCTGTTAGTGGCGAGCACACACAGACGTTTACATGACGAGATCTCGGCCTAAAGGTTGTTCATTCATTTCTATGAAATCACACTCGTCCGAGAATAGAAACGACGGCCTTTTACGGCACTTGGATGTTAATATGTCAGCTTAGTCTCACAGGCAGCCTCGCCCTCCGTGTGTGTGTGTGTGTGTGTGTGTGTGTGTGTGTGTGTGTGTGTGTGTAACAGATGTGGTTGAGGTCTGTTGAGGGGTGTGCTGTAGGCGTTCAGACATCCTGCTCTTAAATAAATCTATTTCACTCCAGTTGCTCCGTCTTCCTCGGCGCTGAGCTGTAGCGTGCAGACAACTCATTCAGGGCAGGAAGAAAAACAAAAAACAAAAAAAAAACAAACTCAACATGGTATCGTTCTCCGCCAACTGTCTGTGGGTATAAAGGTGTTCGCGGCTGACAGAAGCAGCCTGTGAGCTACGTGCTGCAGTACTAACGCTCTCTCGCCGGTGTTCTGGTGAATGTTGATGACGAGCGAACTCATGGAGTCACCAACCTTTCTCCGTCCGCTCAACTGTGATAAAATGATCCTCTACTGCAAAGGGTGAAGCTCCTGAAGGCTCTGAACGAGCGTAACTCATCAGCAGCTAATAGCTCAGCGTCCTCACTGTGACCCGACTCAATTGACCTTTTGTTTTCACCTTTAACAAGCAGGAACAATCATACACAGGAACAGGGCATCCAGCATGGAGGCCAATAACTCAGAATAATTCAGTGTTTGATCCTGGACTGGAACTATCCTGCAGGAACATGTATCTCTGCTCCAACACATCTGGATCAGATGAACAGCTGTTATTAGATCTGTGTGATTGATCAAATTTATAGTGGGAACATGCAGGAGAAACAGGATTGGTTTCAAAAAACTGCGAAGACATAAAAGTAAAGTTCATTTGCACTATAACACACAAACTACTGTTAATTTAAATCAACAATAATTTACACCTGATATTTAAAAGTTGCTACTATCAGCACTGTTATAATTAAGCCTTATGTTCAGTCCATTAGGTATTTCCATGTGTTACTGTACACTACCTGATCAATATGAAACAAACTAACACAGTTAACAAAGTGAGAAACTAGCTGGAGTGAAAATGACACTAGATTTATCATAGATTAAATTAAAATGTTGTTGACATATGACTCACTGCTATAGGTTAATGCTTAATAATTTTCAATCGTGCACTAAATTAGTGCAATCTCATTGCATAATAGTGAGATAATAATAATAATGAGATAAAAGTGACAACTGTCAAGTTGGGAAATACAGAAAGACAGGAAATAAATACCTTGAAAATGTTTTGGAGCAACAGAAGCACTGATACTTTACAGAAGGAATGAAAACAGAACAATAAGTTCCTGGTTTAGTTGTGTTCTGGGTGATCTGTTGCAGATTGGTTCTCAGGTTTTGACACCAAAGTTGCTCCTTCACCATTTGTGCGTGTTGTTTTGTCTTATCAGTGTCTGAGTAATGAGACACGCTGACAGTTGTGTACCGGCAGACAGACAAGCCGTCATATCCACGAGATTAGAGTTGAACCTTCAGTGCATTAAAAGAAAGAGAGAATCTCCCAAACTGACCCTGTACCATTAGTGTGAGCCACAGCTTTCGTCTGCATTTCTTCTTCTTCACTTTCTCATCGTATTAAATCACTCTGCCGCTCCAACTCCGTCTTCGTATTGAATCCTGAGCGCCTTCATGTCTCCAACATCACTCCTCTCTCTCTCTCATCTCTCTCTCTCTTTGTGTGCCATTCCTCATTCATCCCTCCCCCCGTCTTTCACTTCCCTGCTCTCTCGGTCTCCTTCGCTCTCACATCTTCTCCCTCTTCATTAATTTACCTCCCTCTGTCTGCTATCTCTCACATTCCCCACACTTCCACCTCCTACTCATGCTCTTTCATTCCCTCATTTTTTTCTTGCTTCCATTTTTATTGCTGGATCTGGATTCCTGTTGTTGTTGGTTTTTTTTTTTTACTTTTCATTCAAAGTCAATTTAGTAAACTGGTACACCTGTGATGGTACCCAGACTATCACAGGACAAACACACACACTCACATTCACACATATGGACATTTTCAGAGTGAGTCATTAACCTCAAACGCACATTTTTGGACTGTGTGAGTAAACCTGAGCAGGAGGGTGAACATGCAAACTCAACCCAGATCCAAACCAAGAATATTCTCACTATGAACAAAAAATTTTAGGACTTCACAGAGCAGATGATAAGATGTGTTCAGGAAAACCCGAGTGAGAGAGAGAGAGAGAGAGAGAGAGAGAGAGAGAGAGAGTGCTGTAGAGACAGAAAGTGTGTCAGCGATTGAAACGAAATGCAGCTGAAGTGAAAAGAGGGAAAAAAAAGAATTTGCAAATGTCTCTGTCTTCTTCCTCCATTGCCCTCTGGTGGGTTTTAACTCACATTTTGCACACACACACACACACACACACACACACACACACACACACACACACACACACGCTCAGACTGTACCATATGAGATGCAGATGCAGAAGTCTAAAACGGGAAACTTCTTATTAAATAATTCACAGTTAGAGAGAGAAACAGCAGAGCGACTTTAGTTAGTGGAGTAAAAACCATGTGAGAAGTGACAGAACATGGTGCACGTCTCCAACTGGTCTTGATTTTTTTACATTCCTCACAAACATTGAGGAGGCTGAGACACAACTGACAGACAAATCTCCATCACGGTCAATAAATCCCAGAGAAGGGACTTTAATATAGTTTACATTAGTCTGGATTTCAAGTACAGAGACTAGTTTGTGTCCAGAACTGTTTGGCTTTACTGTAATGTTTTAGCCAATCATAAATCAGAAAAGGGGTCCACAGCTTTTCCTAGAACAAATCTGGAGGGTTCCATTGAAAAATATCACTGTTCCACATCACTGTACCGACAAAAATCTTTATATCATGACACAGTCATCAAAATGCAGCTAATTGGCTTTTGGATGTATTTTTCTGAAATGACAGACTACAAAGTTTTAAGATTGTATCATTCTGAGAAAAAGAGTTTATTTACATTCAACAGCATAGCACTACTGTTTCTGAAACTTCATTAAAATAGTATTTTTTAAGAGCAAACACATAACAGAACATAATGCTCAGTTGTCATAGTATTTTTTCACACAGTAATTAACACTTAGAAAGTAAACAAAAGGACTCTGCTCTTGTGAGTGGAATGGAATGTATTTATAGCACAAACATTTGATTATTTCTGAATTTTAAAAGAGGATGTTTGTCATGTCTTACATGACTAAATAGCAGCTATAAGTAATCAGTAATAGTTAGAAATTGTCATGGATGCTGCTTAACCTGCAAGACATCTGGAATTAAAAAGTTGCCACAAAAAGATTTACATTTACAATTACACTAATAACGCATTGCCATCTCTTACTTGCAGTGTCAGTATGGTTGATTCACTTGAAGATACAAAAAATAACTTTCTTGTCAGGTAGGTGAGAAAGACTGAAAAATGGCTGCAACATGCAGTTGTACATGGGAAACGTTTTAGTTTTTTTTTGCCGAGGACTCCACCGAGCAGGACTTGTAGACATTTTTCTTTCTCTTGCTCACAATCCACCTCTTCTCTTTATTATTCTTTTTTCTGCCCTTCCTTTTTAGGGAAATGGCTGCAGATCCTACCCTGATTTATCTCATGCAAAAACACACTTTCACACACACACACACGAGGCATACAGCAGTCTTTCTGTGAAGCTCTCTGATGTCTGAAGCTGCTTTGCATGATTCAGGAGGAGAGCCAGGGGAGACAAGCCTCTCCATCTGACTTCACATATTAGCTGCAGCCAGCGTGAGCGCGGGCAGCGAGAGAGATAAAGATGGAGAGACGGAGAGACGAGAGGAGAGAGAAGAGAGCTTTGGGCACAATGACCTACATTCTGCAGACCTCTGCTCACCAGTGCAGGATACAGTATCTCACAGCACTGTAAGCACCTGCAGCGCTCCTCGCCGACCTTGGCTCTGATCTGTCAGACCTCCGAGAGGCCGATTAGGTTTGGGCAACATTGAGGAGGTCTTTGCTGTAATCTGATCCTTGAGATCAAAGTGTATTGGGAGCAGCTGCAGCCTGCAGAGCTTTTACGTATCCATTACTTAAAATGTTGCGGAGCATGAAGGGCAGAGCTGCTGCTGCTTCCCCCTCCAAAAAACCCCCCCAAAAAACATGATTATTTGGATTTGCAACATTACAGTGAAAACATCATCAGAGCTAAATATAAAATCCAGATCAAATCCAGGCTCCTGACAGAAGGAGGAGACAGTTGGAGGGACTGAAGCCCTCTGAGGTGCAAGTGAAAAAAAGTTACTGTGCCTCTCCAGAGGTCATCGTCTCAATTTAATGTTTTGACTAGAGGTGAGAGCGGCGCTCCCAACCCTGGCAATGAGCTGATCAGTGTGGCTCCATAGAAAATAAGTTAGGAACTGTTGTCTTACAGGACATCTCAAGCAATAAGTTGTAGAACTTTTACTTGTATTTGTTCATTAATAAGATGCACTCCAACAAAACAAATGCTAAACATTAAATAAGATCTTTATTAAGGCAGAAAATATGAGAACTGTTGTACCAGGTCATATTATATCTACGTACTGAATTCACACAGTCTCACAATCCGATGGTCATGAATATGGAATTTAAATATAGACCCCATGATCTAAAAAACAAACAAACTGGTGTCCCAAGAGTCAGAATGAATACAGAACATGTGGGTGTTGATAACTTGGATTAAGAAAATGAGGTTAACAACAAGCGACGAGTATTAATTCTGCTTATATCCCTGCAGCACCCGGTCAGGAGTCAGGACAGGGGTGAATAACACACTTCATATGTCGTCATTATTTAAGATGTTGTAATCATCCCGCCCTGAGGCGGGACGCCGTCTTCTCTCCTCGCTGCAAAAAGGTGAGAGGGACAAAACTGAGGACAGCAGTGGAAGACTGTAAGCACTGTAGGAAGATGTGTGTTTGTGCATCAGTGTGTTTTCATGAGCCAGTTTCAGAATGCCAACAGGAGGGTCCTCACTCAGTGGGTCAGAAAAGTGATTCTGCACGAAAAGAGTGTGGATCTGGAGATCACACAACAACATCAGTCTGTTCCAGGTGCCAGATCACACCGAACACGTCACTTCTGCACAGAGTGTGCTGTTCGGTGTGAGTCCAAGTGGTTTCGTGTGTGTGTGTGTGTGTGTGTCCAAGGAGCAGTGCTTCCCTGCAGCATGTTCTGTGCTCGCGTGAGCTCTCACTGCAGCGTTCACGCTAGCTGCTGAAATTGAGGTCACGCAAAACACCGTCCATAACTCGTCGCAAACGTGACCTCTGCATGTTTTCCAGTGGACATGCATGTCTGTGTGTGAGTGTGTAAGTGTAGAGGTGGATGGGGAATCGTAGTCCGAGGCAGGTGGAGGGTTCAATTGCACAGTTAAATCGAGAGTGAGAAGGAACTTCATGATAGTTCTTCAACCATTATCAGCAAAGCAGGTAAAAATAATTCGTTTTTTAATGAGATGAATGAAAATAAAGTTTTATTTTTATCAAAATAGTGCTACACTAAAATTATAAAAACAACGTTAGCTTAAGAACAACATAAGGTCAACACTTAAATAGACTATTCTACCAAATGCATTCATAAGAAAAGTTAATCACCTTTGTCAATTTGGATCATTTATTTCTAGTTTTTTAAGTTATTGATACATTTATAACATGCACTATCACAAGTGCTTCACAAGTGACCCAGTTCACCATGGGTTCATTAAAGTTTAATATAATATAATCTGATCTAATCTAATCATATCCCCTACATAATCTATACAGATCTTTAAAAAGAATGGATAAAGCCTTCCATCATGGATCATATATCTGTTCTGGTTCAGTTTAATCAATCCACGATGACAAGTTTAGCTTCAGACTTGACAAATCCATTTTGACTGTTTACGTCGGAGCGCGCAACACTTTCCTTGCAGGTCACTTCGTTTTTTTTTTGTTTTTTTTTAAGGTTGAGCGTCTGTGTCGTCACTTCTGATGCAAATGCCGGATTACACTCTGTGTTAAAAACTCTTGTGAACAAAAAACAATAGATCACTGGTGTACCTGTCTAATAAGAGTTAATGACTTAGGCACCAAACTTCTTCGATTCAGGGGAAAAAAAAGAAAAAAAAAGCAATTGATGGCTTAAATAACTGTTAATTTCATGTGTTCCTGGTTGTATTTGTCTAAGTCTTCGAGATTGATAAAAAAGATAAAGAAAACTTTATGATGACATTGATAAAAACAACCAAACCAATGATCATTGAGAATAAATTGGAAGATTTTGCAGTAAACTGCTGTCGGTTTGTCCTCAATGAAGTTTCAATGATTCTCACTGGAGCACTGAAAAAGGTTGAACCAAATACTTCCCGCTTTATAACTCTAAAAATGGACACAGGAGAGGAGCAAACCTAAAAAGTGAAACTGCAGCGTCAGAACGAGGATGAAAGATGTGGAAGGCTTGCATAAAACCCTGGTAGCTGTGAGAGCGGCTGACTTGACATGAAGGCTTGTAGTTCTGCGGCCGCAGCGTTTGTGGAGGAAAGGGGGTAATGTGGTGAACTGGGTCAGGGTCGGGAGATTACAGAACCAGACACCGACAGAGGAGCAGGGAATGTTATATAAGAATACAAAACAAAACCTTTTCTGTCCGTCTGGTCTGTTTTGACCGGTTTTATTGCTAAACGTCAAACATGGTCCTGAGGGCGTTTCGGCTCTGTGGTCAAACATTTATTTGTGACAAAAGGGTAATCAGTGAAGACCAGCTAGGACGGGTGGGGGGCCGGGGACCCTGTTCCGGGGTCATATCCTGTAGTAGCGGGGTCTACCTCCCCATCCTGCTGATTCCCCATCAAATATTCACCACCTCCTGCAGAGTCAACATTGTAACACCAACCGCTGTAGCAGGGAGGGAGGGCGGACGCAGCCAGGGAGGGATGGACGGGTGGGGGTTGGGGAGGCTGAGGACATTCATAATCCAGCGCAAAGAGAATGCCTGCTCCTATAACCAATCCTCTATTTTGGGAAACGTCTGAATGCCCCTGCTGCGTCCCCGGACAGCGACGCCAAGGCAGCTCCAGCAAGAGAGAGCTGGCTTTTCCTGGAGAATTTGAGCAGTGAAAAAACACGAATTCACTGTACATCCACTGAAAAAGGGGGTGGATGTGCTTTTGGGGTATGAAAGAAGGATTCAGACAGTTGTATTTTAGGTGAAAAAAAAAGAGTCTATTATTAGCTCCATGTTAAAATGCTGCCAACTGGAGCGCAAAGGAATGTGAGTTTGTGTGCCAAACACATCAACCAACAAAAAAAACATGAAATCCAGAGAGTAATGTGTGCATGTCCTTGCTCAGATGAGGATTAAATGAGTTCACACACTTGGCCACACACTTATAATTACCTTTAAACATTCAATGTCATTATTATGCAGTGATGAAGGACTGGGAATGGCAACCCGATTCAGGTTCTCCATTTAACAACTAAAATATCCCTGCTCTTACATGCATACATGCTCCCATGATGCTTTGCATCTATTCCAGCTCGCCTCTGAAGCCTGAATATGTGTCAGGGATGGATTCTGAATATGTATGAGGAAGAAGAGGAGCACGAGGAAGGAACTAGGGCTTGGAAAGTGGAGCATCATCAACCAGGAGCTTCTATTGATCGGCGCAGGAGAGGATGAACCTGCACAGCTGCTTCACCTTCACGTTGACCTTTATGTGAATGCCAGCGCGGTGCAGATGCCACCTCGCATGCAAGTGCTACAGCCTAACCGTTCGCAGTACTGCTGACATTGCTGATTAAAAGTCATCGCTTTTTTTTTTTTTTTTTACATTTTGGTCTCTTCAGCAAGTTTGGTTCTGATTTAAACAGTCATCATAACATCAAGCTAAACCCAGCATGTCAATGTCATTAATAACAAGTAATATTTAAAAAATAGATTTAAATAACTTATTTATTAAGCGTTTGATTGATAAAGCACACATTCTGTTAGACTTATAAAGCACTTTGATCCGGATCAATGTCATTTATTCGTTTTCCCTTCAGAAGAGACAGATTAGGATCCGTTCTCACTTGTTCCCACGTTTGATCCGGTTGTGATTGTCTTTGTTAGCTGCATTAGTTCAGCCATAAATGCTGAAGTCTGAGCGCTGTATCTGAACCCTGGTGCGCCTTCTTCATCAATACTGCAAACCCACTGATTGACCCCTCATGCACACTGGATGCGGTCCGGCTGCGGTCCGGAATCACCACAGCAGTGTGATTCACACCGCCTGTGGTGTCTCTGGAGGAGGTTGCCAGATCTGTCGCTCTCCCCCGTAAACAATATGAACCCCGCTTAACTCAATAGAAAGCAGCACAAACCGGCATCTCGGTTGAAAATGCACATTAAAACCGTGTTTGTATACTAAAGAACACGTCATAAACACATAATCATTTCATCAACCCGTCCGACGTGTTCAAAAAAGAGGCTTGATTTAGCAGAAACCCGCCCAATCTGGCAACACAGAGCCGCTCTGGTCACAGAGCTGTTTTGTGCCATTTTGGTCTCATTTGACTTTCCTGCAATGACGAAGTACAAAACCGTTCATTCTTCTAATGCACATAATGACTACATCACGTTGTTCGTTCTGTATTCTACCAGAAGAAGTAAAAAAATAGAATATTAATGAAGCCGTCTATAGACGAGAGAGACGGGCACATGTGGTGACACCTTTGATCATGGCTTAACATCTATTTTCCTGGGTCACACAGTGAAAGATGTTTGTGGAAAATCTTCATCCAACCACATTTTTAACCCAATAATCAACAGGTTCACAATCGTTCTTCATCAACATGGCGTGAAAAGCGACTGACTCAGGCGGTGTGTGTTCGTTTGTTTACATTCCTTACCCCTCCATAATCAGTTGTGACCACGAGTGTTCCGTTTTCACAGGAGTTGACGGTGGCGGGGACCAGCTGCTCCTTCTCTCTGACCCACACTCGGGCCCCCTGGATCACACAAAACACACCAAAAACACTGAGTGAGAAACACATTTATACTCGGTTTCAGTTGAGGATGTGATATAAGGAAGCCTCCAGCGAACACAGTGAAGGTGCTCCTCAGGCAATCAATAACATCCAAGATGCAACAGTTGAAACAATTAAAGTACAGAAAAAGACTAAATTTACAAAAATGACAAAAAATTGAGCAAAATCTTTAATATTTCATGTAATTGTACATGTGTGTGTTTGAATGTTGAAATGACGAGGCAGCTGGCAGATGCCACAGATGTGCATTTAATGGGAGACTGTAAAGACCAACATCTGGCCTTCCTAACAAGAGGGAGCAACAGTACTGGAAGCTCTAGTGTGTGTGTGTGTGTGTGTGTGTGTGTGTGTGTGTGTGTGTGTGTGTGCTCTATTGAAGGTCAGAGGAAGTGTGCTCCTCCCAGACAATGCTGCCTTTCATACAGCGTCTGACCCCTGACCTGAAAGCCCTAAAAAAGGGGCTCAGCAAAAACAGAGGAGGATGAAAAATGGTGGCAGAAAAGGAAGCAGCAGTCAATGAAGCAGTTGAAGTTCTGTAAAGATGGGAAAATCACCACATGTCCTCTTGTATGGCTTACTGCGTTGCACTAAATGCATGATTTTCTCAAAGCATCAGTTCTTGGAAAAGCTGAAATTCGAGAATCGAAATATGGAATTTTGGCTGTCTCCATCAAAAATCTTGACTCCAACACTTCAGTCTGACACCAAGGAAGCTGCAGGTGCGTGAAAAAGCCCGACTTGTGTCTCTGAAAGACGTCAGCAGCAAGGGAAAAAATAGAAATGAATTGTTTGAGCAACAGATGGCTCCAAACCCTCCAGCATTCATCCCCGACAACATTTATCGCTTTCATTTCCCGCCCCTCTTCTCCTGTTTTTCAGCATCTTTGTCTTTGTCTCACTCTCGATCCCGAACACATACAGTACAGCATGGTGATGACAAAAAAAACAAAAACAGGCATGCCTCAGGCTACAGGGCAAACATTCACACACACATAGCTGTGGTACTACATATATATACACACACAACTGGGTAACTCAAGGTGAGGCTTCAGGGGGGAAATGTCTGCTTCAGCTTGGATGCAGACTTTATCACTGCTTGATTTGGCCAGATAAAAAAATGTGAATTAATCCTTTTCATCTATGGAGGACTCAGTTTTTTTCAGCTGTTCCCTCTCTCTGGATCCTTTATGGATCCTGTCCTGTATTCTTCCTGCCTCCAGTTCATCCGCCTGTACGATCCCAACACAAAAAGCCAATAAATAACGACCTCCTCACCCCAAGACTCCACGCTCGCTGTTCACCAGTACTTCACCACACCCTCTAGTAACTGATAACCCGACTTCTGACCCCACTTAAACCCCCCAGACTGATGGTTTTAGTGTCTTTCCAGACGTAAACGCGGCGTCATCAGAACTTTCAACGCTCACTACGAACGTGTTTCTACTTTACTGTAAGTAAATTGGTCTCTAGTCCGAGATCGATATGCTACCGCAGAAAGTGGAAGGGACGGGGACGAGGGGTTATAAATGACCGAGCATTACAACCTACACCCACCACCACCCTCATAGACTCTCCTCCTCCCCTTCATGTCCTCTTCCCATCCCCCCTCCTCCTGTCTTATTACAGGCCCAGACGGACAGCGATGGCCGTGCATGACAACAAACCCCAGTGCTCAGTGTGAGCTAAAATCTATAGCTCCAACATCATGTTTTTAATCCCCTCCCTGTCGGTTTCCCTCAGGCTTCTCCCCTCTCTCTGAAATCCAAACCAGACTCCAGCCGGTTTCATGGCTCCAGCGCCGTCCATCACCATTTCGTCAAGCTCCATTAAATATCGGGCAGCTTTGATTGCCACTTTAGCCCCAAACGTGACCCTTGACCTCAAGTCTCACACCCTGCCCTACGTAGATGAAGGAGCACCAAAAGACCCTGCATCAACAACGTTACAGTGTGAATTTCCAGTCGCATATTCAACATAAATATTGCAGCATTTTAAAACCAGAAAACAAAACATTTCACTGAAACAAAACTTAAATTAGGTTGCAAATTATTCAAAAATCTTCGCCTGCTTTTTATGAATGAGAAATACACTTTCATTTCTGTGGTGCATTTTATTTGAAAAAGCAGCCTTGATGCATTTTACATTATCAGTCAATTTCACCCAGCCGCAGACACCATCATTTCCATATTCACACACCAGTGGCAACAGCTGCTGTGCAAGGCGGACGGCTGTACATCACTTGGGGTTCAGTGTCTTGTTCGAAGACACTCTGACGTTTTCACTGATGAATATGGGAGAATGAACCAGCAGCTTTGGTATGGGAGCATCACCAACTCCACCGAACGAGCCACAGCTACCCTTCAAAAAGTACAATTTTTTGAATTAATTTAATAATTAAGTTCTTGAAGTACAGATTGTGTTCTGCAATGGCAACCTGGCAAAAACACTGGGCTGTATAGGAAGTAGACAAGAGAATAAAGAGCTAAACTCAGATTAGGTGTACATGTCATGGAATTATAAGACAAAAGTAAAATCAGACAATAAATGAAATGAAACACAACGTTAGTTTTCAGTGAGAATCCCATAATTTAACCTTGGAAGGTGACTTACAGATGGCAATTTTAATTTTTTCGTTTTGTAAATTGTTTCAGATCATGGATGAGATGGATTACAGTGACAGTTGAGTATTAATAAAATGTATTGATGGTGCACAGAGCAAGTCCGTGAGCTTGTATAACTCTTAGATTATAATCAGTTCAAAAAAGTGTTTTCTTGCCTAATAAGAAAAAAATATTTCAACATTTATTTGCTATCATCTGAAATAATAATCCAATAATAATAATAATCCCTGTAACAAAGTGTTTTCACAAAGCAAAACCAAAAAAGGTCATTAAAGCAAAGCAAAGATTGAAAGAAAAAAAAAAACCTTGATATCTAAAAATCTTTCATTATTAAACACACAGAAGAGAGCATTCAACCCAGACGCCTGTCAGTCATATGTGTGTGCACGTGTGTGTGTGTGTGTGTGTGTGTGTGTGTGTGTGTGTGTGTGTGTGATAAAGGCCTTGTATCTATTCTGTCAATTACATGGACGCCTGTGCCATTTGATTAAGGCTTCGCCTTGGAGACTGTGTCTGATGAAGGACCCCCGCCCCGCCTGCCCGCTGGAAAACGCTCACACCCCAATAAACACAATCAGCTCAGATGAATCCTCTCCGCAGACACACATACGGCAACCGTCTGCAGGCGCACACATGCTGTAGAGAAAAATACACACGCAACAGTCACTCAGCTGAGCATCTGTAAGCAAAACTCTTGAAAACAAACACAAACAGTGCATACAGATGTGAACAGCAGGAGGTCATTATGCTGTCAAATAATATCCTGCATGATAGCATTCAAGCATGTGACAGGCAATAATCTGAAACATGTGAATCTGCATTTTTCACAGGCAGCATTTCAGATGTGGAGAAAGTTCATTGATTTTATTTTATTCTTTGTCATTTTCCGTAACTTTTTTGCATCTGACTTATTTCATGTGCATAGAGGCACATGTTATTGCAATATGTTATGAAGGTCTGGTCCGGCTGTTGGGAGGAGAGACGATTGAAGAAGAACAAACTGACAGAAACAAGACACGTGAATAAATGATGACGGAAGCAGCTGACTGGTCAGCAGATAATGGTCAAAAAGTAAACAACAGCATGCTGCGGAGGTCAGAGGGCACTGCAGTGTCTCCAGAGACTAAAGGTCAAAGGTGAATATAGATGATTTTAAATGTTTGTCTGTCGCTTCATCAAGCTACAGTTCATCTTCCACACTGATGAAACAACACCCAACACACACAGATCTGCACTCTTTACTCCATCAGCTTTAACTTTCACTACAGAGAAAGAGATCGTGTTGTGCTCCACCATATTTGTCTGGAAAGCCCCCAGTCCTCCACCCGCACAGCTCCTGCACTCTTTATACTGATGGCCGTCGGGCAGCAGAGTGGTTGTAAGTGCTCAGGAGAGTTAATCAGGCGAGAGGGGGAGAGCCATTATGGTCTTCGTCAATCACATGTGGAGAGCGAGTTTTGAACTACAGCTGATGGAGGATGCTTCTTCCAGGCAGCCTTGTTATGTAACATTATGACACAAACAGACACAATTACAGGTGAAACGTAACTCATTCATAAAAATGCATCACCTGATTTAAGTAGAGAATTTTCAGCTTGGAATATCTGTGCTACATTTTTTTTTACTGCTGTTTCCTATATTTGAACAAAGAATCTACATTTAACAGCCTGCGTTTTAATGAGAGTTGAATTTAGATTTTTATTATTGCAGATATTAACTGATAGCAACACACCAAGACAGTAAAAAAGGTGATTTGTTTTAACATCTACATTTAGGGTATGTTATTCATTTTGTACTTCAACTTCTACCTCTTCAGTAGGAATCAATACACACATATTTGTGACCATACATGTGGTGTAGTGGGTAGCTCTCACACCTCACAGTGAGTAACAAGTATTTCGATTCTCGTGTTGGAGTCTGTGCGGGGACTCCTGGTATTCGGTGAAGTGACGTATCTATATTGAGCGTAGGTGTGTGTGAGAGTGTGTGTGGTTACTATCTTGCTGTGTTTTGCCCTGGATGGACTGAGTGCATCCTGAATTTTACCCATTGCAAGCTGGGTTTGGATCCAGCCCCCCTGCGACGCCGAGGTGGATAAAAGCAGCATAAACAGATGGATGGATTATCCTTAAAGACAATATCTAAACACGATATGAAATTCACTTTTTTTTTTTTTTTTTTTTTAAAAGGAAAGACGAAAAAGTGACAACTGAGCCCAGCAGTTTGAGGCTCAACTTCTCATGCCACAGTGATTACAGGTCAGTATCATGACTGCTTGGATGCGCCTCCTGCAAACAAGCCGTGTCTGACCATTTCTGTAAGACTCACAATTACCACCATGTCTCGCCCCCACGAAGGCAACAACCTTATTGGTTTGCCCTTTGGACAAGAGTAAACATTTCTGTCTCTATCAAGTGACACTGCTTGTACAAATTCAGTTTCACACTTTTAAACAAAATCAGTATTTTGGATAAAGCAAGTTTTAAAAAGCTACAGGAAGGAACTCCTACATCATATCTAAAGAGTATCTTCATACTGACTGAATGTAATATCAGGCTTGCAACCAGGTATTTAGGTTTTTCAGTGGCATGCTGCACACAGCGATAGATAGATCCTCCAACAGACATGTCAGTCTGCAGGAGCAGCTCCCTGGCCTTTCAGGACAGGTCTGAGGTAAATGTAGAGAGAATCCCTTCTCCTTCCGATCAGTGACCTCAGTGCAGCTCGGCCGATCGCTCTCTGGGACCTAAACTGTGTCAGTAATATTCCATTAAAGGTGATAATACAATCAGGACAGCGGGGCTTTCAGCAGATTACGGCAGCTGGAAGGAGAGCAACAACATGTGTTTGTGTGCGTGCGTGTGCGTGCGTGTGCGTGCGTGTCTGTGTGTGTAGGCGTGTGTCACCCGTTTGCACATCTGTCACTGAAAGACATTACAGCAGAAATTCAATCCTGCAAGTATTGGAAAAAAAATGTGTGAGACACCTACAGTCAATTTAGAGAAACCATTTCACCTAAAACCTGTATTTTTGTACTGTGGGAGAAATGTCAAGCACCGAGAGATAAACAAACACATGCAGTTTGGATGCTACAACATCCAGACTGCACAGAAAGGAAACACAGCACGGACTCGAACCAGGGATGATTTGATCTAAGGTGAGGGAGCTCACCATGTGGATGCTCCCTTTTCTTTGATCAAAGTCTCTTTTTGCACCATCATCGTGTCTTTATTACAATTGTTTTGTCAAATACACTTATTGTTCACACGCTCCACACTGTTTTTTTCTCCATACATATTTTTCACTTTTGCTAGGAAAAGTTTAATACATTTCGAGCCATTTTTTAGTATTTTTTCATGCAATCTAGATTAGATGGCATCGATTAAAATGTAAATGTATTATTAATCCATGTAAAAGCTACTGCGGAACCTTAAAACACATAAATTATTTAGTGTTCACTTTTGCGTGTCAGAAACATATCGAACAAGAGAAATGTTAGAGGCCGTGCAGTGGTCGGCGCGCTGGCCTATCAGAAAGATTTTCCTTGGATCAAAGCTTGTTTTCATGATGTGTGTGACGGAATTTCCCCAAGATGACTGTCTTTGCCCGTTACTATCTGGGATCAGCATTAACTCATATCTTTTGTCGGCTACTTCTTTTGTTTCATCCATACATCCATACTCATTTCCAGAAAGGAAACAATTACAGGAGTTTCCTTTCTGGATGTTGTCATTGTGTGAAATCATCTTCACTTAACCTGCCTCTTTTATCCAATAATAGATTTCTTTTATTAAGCAAAGGGAAATAATCAAAGTGTGTCAACAAGTGTGGCTTTCTTGGTATTTCCACATATCTAACACTGTCAGTCATCCCTGCACTCTCATTCTAAACCTCAAGCCTTTTTTTCAAGCTGCAGGTCTTCTCTAAAAGTCATTTTGTGGTTGATGTTTCTGGTCCAAACTCTTTCTCTGGACGAACAATCAAAGACCGTCATGAACAACTTCATGGTAATTATTTGCTTTAATTATTATGGTTGTGTTTTTAACCCACATAATTAACATCCTATTTAAAGCTTTTCCAAGCAAGAGAGCATCTCCTTCAATTTGCAAACACGTTTAGCATTCACACACACAGAGAGAAGTCAGCATGTTGAAGCTCTCTCTCGGTCTCTCGGCTGCTGTGCTGATAATACAGAAGGGCTCTGAATTTTAATACAGTGTGTGGGGCTGTGTATTTGGGCACTTGACTGTTATGCTGCAATATCTGAAGCTTTGGACTCATAACCTTTTGACCTCCTTTCAAAAACAAAGATATGAGCGATTTATCCAAAGTAACCCTGATCAGAGGCAACGGCTGCGGTACGAAAAAAGGATAAAGGCTGCAAATAGAAGCAGCTGCTGGTATTGTGCATGTGTGTGTGTGTGTGTGAGTGTTTTTTTTTTTACAGTGCAAATCCTCTTTGAGCAGTCTGCTAATTATCACATTCTCTCTCATCTTGGATTAAACTACAGTCGCACACCCCCACCCCCAACAACACCCTGGCAACAAGGCTCCCCGGCAACAGTGTGGAAACAGGAGCAACCATGGAAACAGCCTCCGCTCCTGGAAGGATGCTGGGAGTTGGTGTCAGGTGGAGAGGATTGTGGGATATGCTGTCCGTTGTTATTTTATGATAGGAAATGCTTTTATTTCTATCAGTTTCAATGGTAAATATCAAACATGGTGATGTATCTGTTATCATGTAAAAATCTCTTTAATTACGTTGCAGTTTTCTATAAAATAACTAAATTATGTCTATCAGTCTTTCTGTTGTTAAAACAAAAACAAAAAGTTCAGATACTTCTACTAATTCCAAATATTTTTTTGCATTTTTGTCTGTCATAGCATTAAAATGTCACCATATGCCACCATGACATTAGGACTGTTGCTAAACAATAAGAATGAAATGTGAAAACGTCATATTGAGCTTGATGAATCTGCAGTTAACCTGTTACATTATTCATTGAGAAAGAATAAAACAAGTGTGATAATTGAGAGAATCGCTGGTGAAAGTAATGTGTAGAAGATTAATCATTAATTCATAAAAGCAGATTTAAGTCACGCAACAGAACACAGTTTAATCCAGAAACCCAAATTCATTCACACTGTGACAAAGAAACATCCTTCCATTGCAGGATGGTCTTTCTGAACTATGGGCGAAGGCAGAGTTCATCCTGGACAGGTGGGGAAGAGAGAAAGAGTCTCACACACATTCACATTCAAAGAAAGGTCCCTCCATACAAAATAAGAAAATGCTCTATAAATAGACTTTTTTTTGCATTGGTTGACCTCCAGCCCGTTGTGGCGTGTAATTTTCAAAGTCTTCCTGAAATGTGGGTCAATTTCATCTCAGATTTTCCAACAGAAGAAGTGGGATTCTCGGAGATGTTGTTTATTCACCCACTGTGTAAATGCGATTTAACTGAGCAGTAATCTCACACCTACACATGCAGACGAAAGCAGGACAAGAAGAAAAGGAAGAGAAGAGGGAAAAGAAGCAAAAAAGAAGAAGAAAGAGGGGGAAGGGGAGGGAGACTGACAGAGAGAAAGTGGTTGGTTGAACGAGATGGAGGAGCACCGAGAGAGAGAGAGAGAGAGTGGCCGCGGGGAGGGAGAGAGTATCAGAGGAAGGCGAAAAGAGAGAACGAAGCAGAGCTGATGCAGCTCCTGAGCAGAACAAATGTGTTCGGAGCTGCTGAATATAGGTCACACATCTCCAGCGACTGTTGCCTTCCCTCCACTGAACCAGCATCCTGCATTATGCACTTCACACAAAATCAACAATGTACGGACAAACCTCAGCCAAATGTAGCCCATTACTTTTTCCAACGCAAAACTATTTGCACACAAGGAACACTTTTTTTTTTTTTCACATGACACTAAACGTTATCAAAAAGAAAAATCAATTACTTCATCATTTGTGGCTACAGTTGGAGGAATTTTTACTGGCTTGTGTTTCCAAACATGCACAATGCATCCAGATTATTAATTTTTTAACTGCAGAGCAAAACGCGTTGCATGAAAAATCGACATCAAAGTGAGAACGCTTACAACTGCTCACTGTATGGGACGTTGTGGCCACTTAGCAAATTGCAGAATCGTAAATGAAGATTTATTTCGCTTGTAAATGACTCAAGAGGACCAGCGTGGAGCAAGACATGCGAGACGAATAGAGTCGTCACTGAAAAGGAGATTGGATTTTAGACACGGGGATGAGAAAGCTGTTTTGTCTCTGTTCACACCTGTCTGTCTCTGATTGGTTCGTAACCACTGTGCACCTGCAATTCAGTACAGGTATATCACACACACCAAATGGCTCAAAAGCATCACATATAAGCTAGATTACTCAAATTTATAACATTTTCAAATAATTTACATAGCAAAAAGCAAAAATGTCTCATAGTGGTAGCAAAAGTCTTACACCTGTTTTCAACAATAAATTCAGTTTCAACAAATTCGAAAGTGTAAGAAATGAGAATTGAATCTTCGGCATGTTAATTTAGGCTTCTTGCACGAGTAAGTCTTCCTTTGCTTGATGTTGAATGTGAATAGAGTTAAAAAAATCCTCTGCTTCAGCCTAACTGCTGTGCTGTTGTTGCACAGCACTGATGTGTCTGCTGTGATTCATCAGTTCATCTGGGAAATGTTAGGTGACTGTTGAAGAACGTTTGTGAGACAAGCAGTCCAACATCAGGTGAAATCTGGTGAAACTTTGTATCAACCTCCTAATTCACATATTTTCTTACTTTTTTGGATCTTAAACTAGTTGCACAACAGTGAGATTAAACCAAAGACTTGATATGGTCAGTTTTTATGAGGATATTTATATTTCATAATAAACTGTAAGGATAGTGTCCAAGACATGTTTTAACTACTTTTATGATGGAAATGTGGCCGCACTGTGATATAGTCTTGTTGTGGATGATGTTTACAGACAGATATGTTCTCCCCTTTCATAGCTCATTTTTTGGCTTCCATATCCAGAGAGGGATTGATTTTTGTTTGTATTTAGAGCACAAAGTGTCACTACGACTCCCATATCCCACAACTAACCCACCCAGTTTGACTATGAGGGGATTTTTACAGTAGCCTAATGCCACCTGACATTTCATGCTCGGCTGGCCGGCCAGCTATCACGTTTTCTGCCTGGGTTGAGCCAGAAACACAGAGAGAGGTCAGCTGTTCGCTCTCACCGGTTTTGGGAGATGGAGTGATAAATGCAGGAATGCGGGGACGCACGAGCGATTGAAACTAAGTGGATGCGGGGCCGACACCTCCCCAGTGGATTGATCACTCAGCATCGCGCTGCATTAAGTCGCTTTTCTGGGTATCACATGAGCGGCTCGAGCAGGGCTGCTGCTGGACCAAACGCTTTAACCCAATAAGTCGTTCCATTTGGGATCATTCAGTGTCTGTGCTTTGTGGGACTGCAGGGCTGCTTAATATGGTGGTCCCTAAATCGATGCCATGATCAATATATTACATGCAGACTGAGGGGAAATGGAGCAAGAGAACTGGTTGTTGCGAGGCTTTTTCATGCAGTCGCTGGATGTTAGTTGTGGAGTGTGTGACAGGCTAATGCTTCAGCACAAAACTGGCAATCCTCACAAAAAAATAAAAGAAAATTAGGATTTTGTATGGGCAGAAATGATCTGAAAGGGTGAGATACTCACACATATGCCCACACTAACACACACACACACACACACACACACGAATAAGTGGCATGACATCACTGCCAATGTGAGAGGCATTAAACCCATATCAGATTAACTTAAGATGGGGGAGGATAAGTAGCTTGGAGAGCACAGATACTGGCATCAAAGCCAGTGGACAAGACGAGGTTCATGAAACTCTGTGTGTGTGTGTGTGTGTGTGTGTGTGTGTGTGTGTCTGTGTCAGTGTGTGTGTGTGTCTGTGTCAGTGTGTCTGTGTCACAGACTGTGAGTGTGGAGCAAACAGCAAATGAAGCCGGGGATTGGTAGTGAGCTTGCTGATGGGGGTTGTCGTGTTTGGAATGGAAATAAAGCAATATAGGGGGGGTGGCCGCCACTCTGGATCTGACTGGAGATGTGACATTGATTGTGCCATAGCAAAACATGTACGTTTAGCAAGTGGAAAGGCTTTACCCCTTCAGGTAGTGGCTGCTTGAATTAATCATGTCTGATATAACATTCAATTATGAAAGCAGTTCATTTATCTCCCTCATGCCTCATTCATTCATTTTACCTTCACAAAACACACACACACACACACACACACACACACACACACACAGTTGTCCCTCATCCTGCTCCTCCTTCCACACTCCACTTAGCCACCCTCCTCCTCCTCCTCCTCCTTCATCCTTAGGTACCGGCCCACAGCCATCCATGAATCCCATCTCCATCCCATTCAAAGCGCAATAAAGAGCAATGAAAGGGTCTCTTCACAGCAGCATGGTGTGGGAGGGCTGCTGCTGAAGGCCAGCACGGTCTATCCTCTCTTAACAGATTGGCTTTAATCCGGGAGCCAGCCTTATGGATGCAAAAGCCCGTGTCAGCTTTCGTTTGGCCAATTTTTTGCGGCTCTGCTCAGAATTAATTCAGCAAAGCCGAGCGGCGGCCAGGCCCCGACGCTCTGCAGTGATCGAGAAATAAACAAACTGACCCTCTTTTTGGAACGAATATACACGTTTAAACGTGGTTAGAGAATAAGGGCCTGGATATTTCATGTGGTCCTGCGATGGAGAAGGAATCCAGACGAGGGAGGCAAAGCAACACCTGCCATAACCGCACGCGCGCCGAAAAAGCCTGTAAAAGCATCACGCTGTGTGGAGACACGCATCAGCGCAAATCCGGGCTTAATCTGTCATTAATGTTGAGTTTGTTAAGGCTGACACATATTCTCAGTGGCTCACCTCGGTGAAAAACGCCTCCATCCTGCCTTACTCCTCCCAGACGATGCGCGCCCGGCCCGGCAGAGCGCAGACACCGGCTCCGGTCTCCGGTGCGCAAATCTCGCCGAGCGACGGCTCGGCGCGTGAGTCGAGGTGGGGGGAAGGTAGCGGCGGCTCCGTGCTGCTGTTTCCCATTCAACGAGCGTTCGTTTTCATATCAGGGGGTGAAAAAAAAAAGGCGTGATTGCTCAAGCGCACCTCAGCAGCGTCCTATGCGCAAAAAAGAGACACTCATGAGGGAAAAAAAAATCCAAGCAGGCTGTGAGGAGCGGTGGAAATGTCCACGCCGGGATCCGTCGGAGGAGCGCTAATTGAAGCGCCCCGGTTCTCCAGGTCTGCCTCCTCTCGGTGTGCCCAGTGTGCATGCGTGTCTGTGCAGGGGCGTGTGCGCGCGAGCGGGCGCGTGTGGTGTGTGTATCTGAGTGTGTGTGTGTGAGGTTGAGCGCATGGAACGTGGGGGTGAGACGGGACCAGTCCGGGGGCAGAACGTGTTTGACGTTCACCCACCGCGCGCGCACCGACGGGGCGACGCAGGAACCGTTTCCTCCAATACAAAACACACGTTTACAGCTCACACACACACACACACACACACACACACACACACACACACACACACACACACACACACATATGCAGATGTGACAGCTGCGGGCTCACTGTTAACTGCGAACCAATGAAGATGCTTTAATTCACAAAAACTAAGAATTCTCAGAAAGTCTTCAGTCTCAGATGGTCCCAATAGAGTAAATGAAACGGCCACACAGTAACATTCTATTTTACAAAATCTGAAGACTGTCCCAGCATATTGTTTAAACTATTAATGCTTTGAGAGAGGTTTAGGTCAGTTAAATCTTTCTGGATAGATGTTGTAGTTGATGGGCCAATTGGTTTTTGCTACATACTGAAATTACCAAGTGGATTGCAGAAGTAACAAAGCACACCATGCATCAGTCCTGTCAGCAAACAAAAGCAACAGTTCACAAATCCAAATTTAAAAAGAAATGAAAGATTGAAAATTGGTACCTAATTTAAAAATTCTGAATTGTAATTTTCAAAAGTTTGCTCATGTAACAAATTCTGTTTTTCCCTGAACTTGAATGAATTATGAGATTGAACTTCTACCATTTTATGAGTCGTGTATTTTGGGTCCTGTGTCACATCACATCACAAATTGTGAGATCATGAAATGTGTTTAGAGCAAACATTGTGTGACAGTTACGACTGTTGCAGAGTATATATATGAAGAGATCTCTGAAATTGAGCTTCTAAACTATATTATGAAGAGTTCTGCTTTCTATTGGCGATGGAAAAGAACAGCTGTTAACAATAAAAACATTTACAGTGAACAACCTCTGGAAATCTGGCATTCAATTAAGAAGATAAAATGATATGAGACAAACATATGCAGTATGACAGTTGGGGGGCAACACAAGATCTGTGAGGAGAGGGCTCGTCTGTTTGTGTAAACAATTTTTGTAGATTTCTGTCACTTCGTCTTAATAGGCTGGGTGTGAATAAGAAATTATTTAAATTGAAAGAAATAACAACTCAATAAGAATGTTTAAATCTCAAAAAATTCAATTGTTTTCCAGAAACCAGACCACGAAATCACAGAGGAAGAGCTAATGTTTCTGTAACAAGAAAAAAAAAAAAAAAGAGGTTTGGCTACAGGAGCAGCCAGCGCTGCTGCAGGGTAAAAGATGATATCTCCACACACACACACACACACACACACACACACACACACACGACCAGTACAGTTTAGGGAAAAGGCCTTGAAATCACAAAGAATAACACTTCGTGTCCCCAAAGACAACGGTTTGTCAGACGGAGGTGGAAATAGACAGACAGCTGGTTGGTGTGTGGCTGCAGGGGCCAGGTGCAGCCATCACAAGCCCAGCAGGCTGAGGCCTCTCTGGGGTAAAGCATTGTGAAGCTCTGCTCCCTCGTGGAGCCCTGGAGGTACAGAGGAGGTGGGGCGTGTCCTCTGTACGGCTGCTTGGAAGTATTATTTAGCTGTACCCTCCATCTTCATCAGAGAGACAGTTCAAAAGATCGACCCAACAAAAGAACCCCACCTTATGCGAGGAGAGTGTGTGTCCTGTCTGAGCCCACACACAACATATCCTGACTACAGAATCACACACACACACACACACACACACACACACACACACACACACACACACACACACACACACACACACACACACATATATATATCGATCTTGGCTAAAAACACATTCATGAAATTAAACCAGATCCTGTTCAATCAATACCAGTGGAAAGTGTGGACATTCTCTCTGAAGGAGCACATATGCGTGAGGCAGTCGTCTTACAATTGGGAGGTTGTTGGTTCGATTCCCCATATGCTGAAGTGTCCTTGGGCAAGACACTGAACTCCCAACTGCTCCCGGTGGACAGATTGAGCGCCTTGCATGGCAGATGCCTCCTCTGGTGTGTGAATGGGTGAATGGGTGAAGGTGATAATGCAGTGTGAGGCACTTCGGACTCTGCAATAACTGAGTATAAAGTGCTCTATAAGTGGATTCCATTTACCATACGGAATTATGTAGTGAAAAAATAAGAATCAAATAACTCAAAAGATATTTGATATTTTACAGCCTTCAAATTAGCCATAATTTGCTTTGGTAACTGCTATGGACACTTTTAGCATCCTCTGGATGAGCGTCATGAGGCCGTCTCCTGAAATTGTCTTCCAACAGTCCTGAAGGAGTTCCCAGAGATGCTGAGCTTGATTTTTTTCATCTTAAGCTTGAAAAAAGCTGATCAGTCATGAATCTGTCTGGAAGTATCCAGCTTACTTCTGTCTTTAAATCTGTGAAATGGTTAAATAGCAGGCTTCAGGACAGGAGTGGCTGCTCGGTGGAGATGCGTTCGGACGTCAGCGCTGGTTTGTTGACACAGGACTAACAGAGGTTGCAGCATCTTCAGTGTGATTAAGCTGCCTGTCGAGGCACTTACAAATTATAATCGACTCTCAAATGATCTCTGTTTTCCCATCATTCTTTTAAAGTTTAATGAGGCCTTGTTCTGAAGGACTGATATTGTTTAACTAGAGAAAAAAAAGCTAAGTTAAAACTGCAAAGGAGTTTATCAGACAGATTATTCTTATTATTAATCATATACAGCCACAAGAAAAATAAAATAAGTTATGGATACTTATTGCTGAACATTTATTGAATAAGTGCCAAGCAAATCCACAGTTTTAACATATCCTAACATCTGACGACAGGTTTTTAAAATATATTTTCATTCCATTTTTCTTCTTCTTCAGCTTATTTTTGGATCGTCGGTTTGTCAAAACAAAATCTTCAGACTCGACGAAAGGAAATGATCTCTTATGTTTAATCAACACAATAATATTCGTCATGACGTCCATGATGATCCTCATTTGGGAGACATGTCCGTGCAGTGGTTCGCACTCACCTCACAGTGAGAAGATCCCCAGTTCCACGTATAGACTCACTGCTTTATAGGGTTAAAAAGGCCTTCAGTTCAACAGACATTTCATCTAACATTCACATATGTGTAGAACACGTTTGCTTTGAAACACACATGCACTGGAAAGCCTTGGCTATTAAATTGTCATTACCATGACAACGCAGGTCTGAGTGACCCTCACTGGTGAATTGTGGGTTGTATCTCGTTCCCTGTGAGGCAGGAGATGAACTCTGCTTACTCATCGGTCTGCAGCACTCTGTCTTTTCTTTCACTTTCTCCTTGATGTCTCCTTCTGCTGTTATTATGACTCTGGATGTGTATCCATGCGTGTGTGTGTGTGTGAGCGTGGAGGGCAGTTGTGGAATAACCTTCCCATACATCATCTCTTTGACTGCATATCTAAATTGTGTGTGTATGGGTGGACATGTGTGTCTGTCATGTGTTGGACGTTCTAAGAGGAATCGTTCACAATGCCACAGTTGATCGGTTTTATGAGCAGAGCCTCCATAAATCTCTTCATTAGCCTCCTTCTCTCCCATGTCACTCCTCCTCTGCGGCTTCTTGCTCCAGACACATCTGTTTATTGTCGTCTGAGAGGACGGGATGAATCAACGCGGTGCAGAGCTAATCAGAGTAAAATGCCCAAATTGCTCATCAACCTCTCCCTGTGCTGGTTTACTGGTGAAATGGGACAATCCAAAGCAGGGCCTGGGGGCGGAATTTGATAATCAACAAGCTCTGAAAATACTGACACAGGACAAAAAAAGCACCGAGGAGTGCTTCAGTGAATCAAACATGTTTATATGAGCAAAGTTATAGTCTCCTATATAAGCGCAGTCAGTTTGTAATGAAATCTGAAGGGGGGATGCTTTTGGAGGGGGATGGGAGCGCTCAACCTGTCTTCCTCAATAGTGCAATCACTTCACCAGCAGACTGGACAAAACACATCAAGTCGATGGGTTTCTGCATGCAACTGAAACACAGCTGTCAACACACCCAGAGAGAGATTTTGACATTTCAATACAAAACGCAAACTACAGTCATCCAAAGCCCCCACCCCAACACACTCACACAAATGCAATTCTGAATATTCCTCCACTGGGATTTCATTTATTTTGAATTACTTGCTAACATCGAATCTCTGTCAGCACTTGGAAACACTCATTTTTCATTTTATCATTACGGTATTCATTAATTATCTCTTAAATTATTCAGGCAAGGAAGAAACATTGCCTTTCAGATGAGCTTTTGTTTTAACCCATAAAAAAAAATCTATAAAATCTATTAAGTCAAATTTTAAAATTGCTGTTGTCAAATAAGTAAAAGTAAAACAATGCTAACTTTGTGTTTATATCCACATCACCATAACTCAACAGTGTGGCTGAGTGACACAGATTTATTTTACTGTCACATTTCGGCCAGTTGTAAACATTCTTGCCACTCTGCTGGCCCCTGATTAAATGAACCTGCATGGAGGTTGTATTATAATAGGTGGCGCTGTCGGCCCTTTTACTTAATTTCAATCTTTTTAATTATAAATTAACTCTTAAAACCTTGCCGCGTCACACATATGTGAGGCTAAGAGAGCAGAATGAGCGTAAAGGACAGGAAGTTGAGCTGAGGCGGCGCAGTCCTTCTGAAGGACAGTTTATATAGTCGGCCGTCTGTCTTCACTCTGGGGACTCACAGAGAATGATATAATGATTCATGAGCACCCCGTCCCCCTAAAACACGCACATACACACACATACACACAAACAGTGACATGCATGATGGTGTCACTCAGTCTGAATGACTCATTCAACAGTTTATCGCTCTCGAAACAGAATGAAGTCATTTCTGAGAAAACAAAAATGAAACAAATGAAGTCATTTGAAATGGAAATGGAACAAACCTTTTTTTTTTAAATCTCAAGAACATTTGGGTTACAAAGTGCTAATAAGACCGTCATGAGGAAATTGTGATTAAAAGTTTGCCCTTTCTTTCTCTCCTCCTCCATTCTGCTGTGATACCGCTGCTAGAGAGATTTATTCTGTACCTTCTCACTGAGCTAAGTTTTTTTTTGGATGGCTTATTGTTCTCGTATGATTAATACTCGTGCCCTTCAATGCATTGTGTCCTGCTCTACAAAAATGTGTCTGCACCCTTCTAGTTGGTCTCAAGTTCACCCTCAGTCCTTATTCAGGTTGGATTTCATTGCTCACATAAAACTCAATTACTAATCTTTTCACAGCTATTTGATATCACTCATCACCACATGAATATAAAACACAGACTAAACATTGATATCATACACTAACTTTTGAAATTGTACAATATAGTACATAAATTAAGATTTTAAACAAAACAATACTTAAAATAAATTACTTGTGAGTTAGAAAGTGAGAAAATATTGTGCATTCTGTCTTTGAATTTAGAAATTAACTGTACCTTAACTTCTCTGGTACTCAGTGCAATTCTGCTGAAACCAAAAATTACACTAAATGTTTCAAATACTTCTGTAAATATGACTCAAACTCAACAAAAATGTATTTTTTGTAATATTTGGAAGATGCACAGACTTAACAGCGTGTGTGCGTCATGAGCAACCTGTCTGGAGTCCATCCTGTCTATAACCTACTGGGATCTGCTCCTATATCCCACCAGTTTCATCACCTTATGATAGCTGTGTGCTTCTAGCGGTGTCAGAATTTGATATAATGCAGCAAATTAAGATTCAATAACATTTGCCTAACAATATGATCATGAGCTAATGATACACTTACTGGAAGCCGGCACTGAGGGTTGCCCCTAAGGCGACCAGCAGCAATAGGAGTGCGATTAATGATTTATGTTTTAAAGGGAGGTTTGGGGGGTGTTGGGTTGCATCCAGTGTGGATCTTGAATGCCCTTGTGTGGAGATTTTATACCTGCTGTTCTGGTTTTTACATGTACCGGAAGGAGCTCCGTCTAATTAAGTCACTCCAGAGATGACTTCATCCTGATTCCCTTTCTCCTGCCCCCACCGGCACCCCCACCAGCCACTCCCCTCCCTCATCCCACCACCCATTGGCTGCACAGCCACATTGGGTCAAATTAGCTGTCTGTGCAACCCCCCCCCCCCATAATTCCCACCAGACAGGAGGGTAATTCTATCAGTGAGCTATAGCCTGCAGCCCAATGCAAATACTTGTGGTTGTGCACATGCAATAAAGCAGGATTGGGTTTTACTTTACATTTATGAAAATTTATTTAAAAATTCTCTCCATTTTGAATCATTTATAACATTTCAAAAGGTTTCATTTGAATTGTACAAGTGGGATTGATTAAATAAAGTGTTTTAAAATAGCATCATCAGCTACTGAAATTCATTGTGACAGACCTGTCTTATCAGATTAATCTGGAAAAAAAAAAACTAATCCTAATCAGAACAGATTAAGTTAACCTGATCACAATAATAACCGGATTACACAGACTCCCTCCTGACTCAAGAAACCCCCTGCCCAAATTCTGGTAATGTAATGGTGGACGAGAAGGTTAGAAAGTTGAAGTGTAAATGCAAATAACAGAAAAATTCCAGATGTGGATGACTTACTGTTTGTGGATCTTGTGGTCCCTGTACATTACACTCTGCACGGGGAGTTAGGTTAATAGAATCATCATTAGTATGCTTAATACTCTGGGGGCACACACAAACAAAGTGAGTGGTGTTAACAGTGTAACACATGCAACAAAAGCCCAGCTGTCATTCCAGAGGCTTAACAGTCACATATGAATATTCATCACTATGCAGAGCGACAGAAGGGAAGCTTGCCTTTATCACTTTTGTTCTCTGGAGTCAGCATCTGCACCTCATTGACTGTAGGACCATTGAATCTCATTCTGCAGCCACAAAAAAGATTGAGGACATTGAGTCAGACACCTGAACTTGGCAGAGAGATCATTGAAATTTTGCATCACTTTTTTTTTCTCATCCCACACATAAAAACACAATTTGTAAATACAATTATAACGTTCTAGTGTGTTTAAAATACTTCATAAGTGAAAGTAAAATGTGAGATGTTTGTGCCCTGGATGGCTTGGCCGTGTCTCTGTAATGCCCCATGCTTTGCTGTAAGCTGGTGGTCATTTGGAGAATGTGTTGTTTTTACTGACCCACCTTCAAGTGTGACACCTGCTCCCTCTTTATCTCCCGATGGACTGAGGACAACAGGAGGGTGACAGATTACACCATCGTATGGTGCAAAGTGGTATGACAGTGTATAACAAGCAGGGTTAGATGGTTTAGTTATTAAACTTCGGTACAAAATTATTGCTTTAGACAGATTTTTCAAAGATGAAATTCTAATTGTCTTGTTGAGTTTTCCAAATGTTTAAAAATCCAGAGTTGTATGAAAAACCAAACCACAATATCACAGAAATTTACTGTCTCCTGTTGTTTTCCATTGTTTACTCTGAGTGGCAACAAACATAATGAAATCAGGAATAATGACATAATTTTTACAGCTAAGTTTCTGATATTTTAAATATAATTTTTCAAATATTACATGAAACCTAATATAAAATAACATCAAATTCATTCATCTTGAGCTGAATTTTCAGTCAGGATGTTCAATCTTCACTCTTAAGTATGCACATGCAATTTAGAGAAGTTAGAAAAACACTGACAGTTTTATGACTGAATAAATAGTGAACTTTTGATTTAATCACATTGTGCCTCAAGTCAATGCTGAAGTGATAAAGGTGGGGGCAGTGTCAAGATTCAAACCAGCAACCTTCCTCTCACAGGTTAACTTCTGTCTGGAGACTAAATAACCACTGCAGCCTCCAATATTCCAGGAGCATGCAATGAAAACATAAAGGAGGGGATTATCTATTGCACTGTCAGTAAAAATAAATCACCACGAAAAAAAAGTGAGGATGCCTCCTTATGTAATCTTCCTAATACAGCCTAAAATAGTTAATAAAAATAATGTACTATCATTAATTTTTATTGGGATCCACTGAAAGTAAGTAGTGTACACTGACATACAGGCTTACAAGCATAAACTTTGAAAGTGATTCTCTTCATATAGTTGGCAAAAGTCGTCAGTGTTAAACTTGTGATTTTAAACAAGACCTTGTTTCATTATTCAACAAGGATTTGGTTCTGAAAATGTTTAACCCCAAAATGTAATCCCAATTTTCGATTTGGCCTTGCTGTTCCAGTGAAGATTGGACCAATATGTACTTTATGACTTCCTGCAGATGAGCCATGTGTTGTATTAGAGTAGTCTAATGTCAAATGTAAAGATGAATTATCTCCCACCAAATAGCAGAATAACTCCTCTATTTGGTGTGACTATCTCCATCACGACTGGAGCAGTACATGGAACGGCCAGGCGGTGGCAGTAAACTGCCGTGTAATGAGAGCAACATGAATGGGGTGTGAGCCATCATCCAGGGCGTTACCGCCCATCCCACAGTGCGTCCAAAGAGCCCGCCTCTCTGCAAATCTGATTGGCTGTTGAAACTGCCTGGCAGTAAAGTCTGCATTCTGATTGGATGCAGTTCTTGTCAGTCAGCAGTGACGGACGCGTCAATGATTGCTGCTTCGAAAATGAAACTAGCTCGCTTGTTACTCAGAGAGAGACTCAGAAGGAAACGAAAATAAAGCGTTCAATTAAAAAAATCTGAGGGGCGGTGGGTGTTTCCCTTTGATACAGCGGAGGCGACAGAGCCACACGGTAAGGGCTTTTTTTTAAAACCCTGCGGGATCTGGGAGGTGGCATATTATTTTTAGGGTGAGGAAGGCCCGTGCTGTCATAACACGACAACAACAAGCCCTGAACCAGTCCTCCTCCTTTTTCTGGCTTCGTGTCTTCATGTGTCTGATCATTTACCTGTCAGATCTGCGCGGATTTGCAGACTGCTGACATTTCCGTGCGGGTTAAACACTGCTGTGAACGGAAGTGTCGGTGGTCTGTGCTGGGGTCTTATATATTTAGAGAAGGAGTCAGATTTAACAGCAGCAGCTCGTCCTTTTCTTCTCTTGCAGCTGGAAATGTTGCCTAAACACACCTGGATGGGACCTACAGCACTGACATGGAAGTAAGCTAACAATAAACATATTTTATGTATTATTGTTGTTATTATTATCATTATTATTAGCTGTGATCTCAGAGGTTTGAAGAGTTGTTGAAATGTGTGCTCAAGATATGATAATATTGTAAATAATACTGTAAATGTTTTTTTTAATAGAAAACTTTATAGTGTAGTTACTTTTAAACATCATTTAATTGCACGGTTTATAACAGACATTCACTTCAATTTGTCAGATTAAAAAGTCTGCACTCAAAGCACATCCTCAGACCAATTCTGTAAAGATAGCACACCCTGTAGAACACAAGGTGACAGATTATAGCTTTATTTTTTTCTCTAAATAGAAAAAAAATCATATAGATTTTAAAATATGTTTTACAATACTTCTGACTCTTCTTACACAATAATGAATGAAAATGTTTTACTTTGTCATGCATTTTTTCTAACTTTTTAAATGTGTTACGAATCTAATAAGTCTTTCTTCGTCCATTTTGTGTTGTGTTTGGTTTTATTATTATTATTAACTCATTATTGTTGGTTTGGAGGAAATGTTTAAAAAAACCAAAAACCTTCTTTGTCATGTGGCTCCAGACTGAGAGTTACTGTTGTGTTGCTGCTCCTGACCTTTGACTTCTGGAGTCAATCCATATTCGCTCACATAACATGTTTATTTTAGTGTTTTTTTGCGGATGCTGTACAGGACACCCTTGTAATGCAATATAATATATAATGTAAAGTTTGTGAATGTCAGAGTTACATGATCTCCACCCCCTCCCATGTCCACTAATTTTCACATCCACCCCCTTACCCTCCCCTCTTCTCTCCAGTTTGTAGCGATAGGCTCAGCTACCTATTGATGCTGAAGTTCCTGTCACTATGGCGCACTTTGACACAGAGTACCAGCCCCTGGAGGCGTCCTACAGCGACTCTCCTCCTGGAGAGGAGAACCTGTTGATGCATGTGCCTGAAGGGTCCAAATGTAAGTGACGCAAGACAAGTACGATATTTATAGCGACAGTTTTTGTCTCCTGACCACAAAGTGATGACTAATATGAAATGAATCTTTTGCAGCCCAATGGCACCACATAGAAAACCTGGATCTGTTTTTCCAGAGAATATCCTTTTGCATAATTTTTGTTTGGTTATCTTGTGTGTTTTGTTCTGATTGTATCCACCAAGCAAACTGTGTCTTCCTTTGTTGTGCAATGAATATTGCAGCACACAAGTAATTTCCGAATTCAGTTGCACTTCTAATATTCCTTAACATCTGTTTACATTTATAACCTACATCAGAAGAATGGATTCACATGTATGTTGCTGGGAGAACTCTTTGAGCTGGTGTATGTATCGTCCCATATATTTTAATTTATTTCAAATTGATGTTTATTGTGTCTTTTGAGCGTGTTTTGTTTGTCTGCTGTTAATTTCTGCCTCCTCCGTCTTCTTCCCCCCTCTGTGCAGTCAGTTGCTGTTTGTGGTTGGTTTCACGGTGTTCCTCGCTAACTGTGTGGATTATGATGTCCTCTTTGCCAACAAGCTTGTAAATCACACTAATTCATCTAAAGTCACGTTGCCCGGTGCGATTTACCCTGTGGAAGTCTGCAGTGCCCAGTGAGTCCGACTCTGTTTGGTGAATGTGCTGCATTCTGTTTTGTTTTTTAAAGTTTAGAATTGATTGCAAATGAAAAAAATATATATATTTTTGAAGTAGGGAAAAGAAAAGAACAATGCAAATAACACATATAATTACATTGTGTTTGTTTGTACAATGTGGTTATTTTATGTCCTTAAATATTTCCTCTCTCAGTATCCGAAACAACACATTTGTGATCTTCTTGATGATAATCTCTGGGGTGTTTTGGCTGCATCGGCTAATCAAATTCATCTACAATGTCTGCTGTTACTGGGAGATCCGATCTTTTTACATCAACGCCCTGAAGATGAGCATGGTGAGATGCGCAAAAATAAATCAGAATGATTCATCAAATCGGTCAAGTTAACTGTACGGTCTGACCTGTGTTTGTGTATTTCAGTCTGAGCTGCCGTATGCGACGTGGCAGGAGGTCCAAGCCAGGATAGTTGAGATCCAGAAGGAACACCAGATCTGCATCCATAAAAAAGAGCTGACGGAGCTCGACGTCTACCATCGCATCCTCCGCTTTAAAAACTACATGGTGTGTTTTATCGGCTGTGAGATGTTGCGACTGATGACTGTATTGTGTGCCTGACGCAGTTCATCACATTCACAAAGACATGGAGTGACGCTATGATAAAGACTTTCTTCCTGGGTGATTTCAGGTTGCCATGGTGAACAAATCACTCCTTCCTGTGCGATTTCGACTTCCTGTTCTTGGGGACTATGTGTTTTACACTCGAGGTCTCAAATATAACTTTGAGCTCATCTTCTTTTGGGGACCAGGTATTTTTGTTTGCCCTGCGTGTCGTTTATGTGTCTGTTGTATTTCCATGCAGAAAGCACGATCAGTGTTTGTTACTGCTGCAGCAATTACAAATAAGCCTGTTTTTTCTCTAGGCTCTTTGTTTGAGAATGAGTGGAGTCTAAAACCAGAGTACAAGCGAGGAGGCAACAGACTGGAGCTGGCAGACAGACTGGCGTCCCGCATCTTGTGGATCGGCATCGCCAATCTGCTGCTGTGTCCCGTCATTCTGGTGTGGCAGATTCTTTACGCCTTCTTCAGTTACACTGAGGTAAACCTTTCACGCTCGTCCAGAACACACCAAACAATCTCCTCTTGTAGGTACAAGATGTGACAGCGTGTGTGTGTGTGTGTTTTCAGGTGATCAAGCGAGAGCCTGGCAATCTTGGGGCGAGGTGTTGGTCTCTCTATGGCCGATGCTATCTGCGTCATTTCAACGAGTTAGACCATGAGCTCATGTCCCGCCTCAGCAAAGGCTACAAGGTCAGTGCACAACTCAAGAATTGACGTTTATAATCATAAAACTTTACGACAAACCATAATTACTATTATCCACAATCAAATATTTTGACTATTATTTGTACTACACACAACAATACAGTAATTTATTTTAGTTCCTCATGGTTGTTTCCCTTTGTTTCTGTTTTGTTCAGGCTGCATCCAAGTATATGAACTGTTTCCTCTCACCACTGCTGACCGTGATCGCTAAAAATGTAGCTTTTTTCGCTGGCTCCCTTCTGGCCGTGCTCATCGCCCTGACCATCTATGACGAGGATGTTCTGGCAGTGGAACACGTTCTTTCATCCATCACTCTGCTGGGAGTGTGCATCACAGTCTGCAGGTTGGCATTAATGGACTGTCTCAACTTTTTCTTATTCATCTGATAAATAAGTGATTTAACATACGCAAACCAAAATACTTTTTTTTTTGGGGGGGGGGGGTTAATCTTACAATTATCAAATAAATTAAAGACCATGTCCTGATGCATAAAACACACATAATCAAAAAGAAAGTATGAATTTATACAAATTTAGAATTGCATCCTTTCTCCATTAGTTATCTGTGAAATATTTTCGTCGATGTCACCGAAAAAAAGAAAATTATTACTTCATAATTTGTTAAAATAATACTGCAAAGGTCAGAGGTCTGATTTCATCTTGGTGCAGTAGGGCTGTGCATCTTCACTGGTCTCACGATTCAATTACGAATATCTTGTCAACGATTCACTCAGATTCGAGTCTGCAGTGTATCACGATGCATAGCTCTGTGTTACATCCCATTTTCTCTTCATCACTGCACATGGCTACTTTTTTCCATTACTGAATACAAGCAGTCAGATAAAAATGAACTCTTTATTATCGAAAATGACAAACAAAACAACAAGTGTATTTATACCAGTAGAAAAACTCAAATGGAATCAATAGAGTGCAGTGTACTTTAAAGAACTGCTGAGAATCAAGAGACAACAGTACTGTGTTTGTTTGGGAGTATATTAGGTTTAAGCTGACTTTTTAAAGGTTCCAGCAGTTCACAGGATCGGTGCCAGTCAGAACATATTGATGAGGCCAAGATGTCTTTTAGCTCTGTATTAATCAGATTGTTGCAGCATCGCCGTTCCAGTGGCTTACATATAGTCTGAAAATATAACAGTTATGTGCGAGTAGCTATCAGTAAATCACATTGATAAAGTGAAGTGTCACAAACATTCTGAAAATAAGCAGTCAAATCAAATATAAAGTCTCGCCTTCCAGACACACATTGCTTCTCAATTCTACTTCTTTGCTTATAGTTTAATTGAAGGAACTGTAGCAATAGTTAATTGTCTGAGGATTCCTTTTGTCAAAAATAAATCACTGCGTCAATAATTCAACTCCGTTCTTCAAAAGAAAATAGCCGCAACGTCTGTCATTTCTGGTGACATTGAAAACACCCTTTAATACAACATTATAATTGATTATGTTTTGTTGCCGCATCGATGCAGAATCACCCACGTCCTCATCGCGATGCATCATAGAAACGATTGTATTCAACATCGAGTTCAATAGAGAGAGCATGCAGAAGAATGAAATGAAGACAGCACAGCCTGCAGCAACGGCAGTTATGTAAACATGAGGTGAAATATATAACAAGTCAGCCGGTCACTGCTTCAGATATACAGCGCAACAGATGCCTCATTTACAAACACTTTGATTCTTTAAAATGTGTAGAACAGCAAGGAAGGGTAACCGTTAACTGCAAGTCATTTTTATTGCACTTGTAAAGCTAGTTGTAATCCCTTTGACACTCTTTGGCAACTTACTTTTCACCCTGAATGCTCATTGTAAGAGGTTTTCCTTTCATAAGTAGCCTCTGGCTTCTGACAAGTTGAACTCTGCTTTGACTCTGAGGGGAATTTTTCTGCTTTGGATCACATCCCTTCATTGTAATTCTTTCCGGTTTATGTAGCTCTTCACTACAGTTTGAACAACATAGTAAAAGTAGGTTAATCTATTTATATTTTCCTTTAAACGATTTTAACAAATTCAGTCATTTAAACTTAAGACTCAATTCCATGGTGGTCAGATCTTTTAATTCAGGTTTTTTTTTGTCAGATTACCCATTTTAAAAAGCTGCAATGACTGTTTATTTCATCTGACAGGAGCTGAAATTGCAAAACTAGGTTTTCTTCCAGCCATATCTGCCTTTCTGTGTCCCTGCAGGTCATTTATTCCCGATGAGCATATGGTCTTCTGTCCTGAGCAGCTGCTGCGGTTCATCCTGGCTCATATCCACTACATGCCTGACCACTGGCAGGGAAATGCACACAGATATGAGACCCGGGACCAGTTCGCCCAGCTCTTTCAGTACAAAGCAGTAAGTAGGAACGATTTGAATAAGATTTGCCTTTTTGTTGTTTAGTTGCTGAGCAATAAAAGTCAAGTCGATTCTGTAAGCAGGGAGTGTTGTTCACCACATGGCCATGTAAGCCTGAGATTAGAGTGCGACTTCTATTAGATTTTTTTCATTACTGTTGACTTCTACACTTATTGTCTCACAAAGAAAAAAAATATCAAAAAGTTTTTTTCTCCACAGAAAGGTTTTTAGCCTTCAGTGCCGATTGTTCAATCAAACTATATAATTTCTTTTAAAGCATTTTACTGAACCTTTGATATGCTTGTGAACCCGTTTCTTCATGAAGGTGTGTATTCTGGAGGAGCTGCTCAGTCCAGTGGTGACTCCCATCATCCTCATCTTCTGTCTGAGGAGAAAGTCCCTGGAGATCATTGATTTTTTCCGGAACTTCACAGTGGAGGTAGTCGGGGTGGGAGACACCTGCTCTTTTGCCCAGATGGACATCAGGCAGCATGGACACCCTGCGGTGAGCGACTGCTGCAACAGCAGCAGCCACACGCGCAAACAATTTCTAAACATGTGCACGCATTAGGTTAGATTAAATGACAATCGATTCTGCTTTTGTAGTGGATGTCCGAGGGGAAGACCGAGGCATCGATTTACCAGCAGGCAGAAGACGGAAAGACGGAGCTGTCGCTGATGCACTTTGCCATAACCAACCCTCAGTGGCAGCCTCCTCGGGAGACCACCCACTTCATCAGCCAACTGAAAGAGCGAGTGCACAGAGAAGCCACGGGGGCGCCTTCAGAAACACACCCAATGTCCTTATCGGAGTCTGAAGTACGATTCCAAACGCTATCGCTGTGCTGAAATTCAACTTGACAACATCTCTACAGGCAAAAAAAATAAATTCATACCGTGTGTCCTTCCAGCCTCGGAGTCTTGTGGCAAACCTCTTGGCAGGACCCTCGACGCTGGCTTCTGTTCATTTCGGCCGGGACTGCTCCCTGATCAATCATGCCATCGGATTGAGCGATGGGGCGTCCGCCCTGCGCTCCCTCTCCCCGACCAGTGCCGGCCCTCACCTGAGAGGAAGTTTAAGTGTTGCTCACAAGAGCACTGGGCACACGGCCAAATCAATGGCAGGCTCCGGGTAAGAAAACAGCCACTCGAACTTCACTGTATTGCTGCATCAAAACTGAATGTAAGCAGTTTGCTTTTTATTTTGCTCTCTATTTCTTATCCTTCTGCCCCGTCCCTTTTTCTCATGCCGTTTCCTCCACATTGCCCTCTCCCTGCAGGACTGATGCTCGGACTGTGAGCTCAGGCAGCAGTGCATGGGAGGGTCAGCTGACCAGCCTGGTGCTGTCGGAGTACGCTTCAACCGAGATGAGCATCCACGCACTTTACATGCATGAGGTAGAAGTGGCTTTGCATGCACGTCAAGAGGCGTTAAGCCCCATGTAATTTACCCTTACCTTCTTCTTCCTGAAGCTCCACAAGCAGCAGTCTCACGGCGTGTTGTCCCGCCACACGTGGCACAGACAAGCAAGCGACGAGAGCAGCGACAGCGTCCCCGATGAAGTCCGGAGCGAGCCGAACCCTCACTCCAGAAACTTCCCTCGCTCGCACACCTTCCCCAACGCCGTTCCCAGTCCGAGTACCATTCCCCCCTCAGCTTCAGACACCAGCAATGCCACCCTGGGCCAGGAGGGGGCGATACAAGGCAGCAGTCAGCGGCGCCACAGTGGACCCGCCACAGGTTTTGTTTACTGTTGTGACGATTATTCCCCATTTCTTTATGTTCCTGCAAGAGTATTTACAGAACAAATATGAGTCTTAGCTACGTGAAAAGTCTTCCTCAATGAATTCTTTCAATCTTTTTAGATAAACTGTGAGTGAAGTTACTGCATGGTGAATCTTGAGTTCTCTTCACCTTTTTTCTAGACTCTCTTGGAGCAGGAGGGAAAGTTGTCAGGTCTGCTCGTGTGCCTATGGGAGGATGGGCCGAGGAGGGCCAAGCTGCACCCCGACACCACGAGCCACTCCCAGAAGAGAGCTCAGAGGACGAGATGCCTCCTCGCATGCACAGGGTCAGTACTCTTCACACAACTGAAATGACAATATTAACGTGCCTGTGTGCTCTGCAAGTAAAAAAAAATAATCGATTTTGTTCTCTTTCTCCCACTTCAGGTTACATAACAAATTCACCAGAAAAAGTATCAGCGTCTCACCGTCTATGACTCACTAAACACACCCTCATCTCTGTATGGACCTTTCCCCACCAATGACCATCTGATTCGTCGGATAACAAAGGAAATGGGCAATAAGGGTGTCATGTGGTTCTCTGAAGTACTGAAAACACCTGGACAACTTTAGATTGATGTCGCTACAGTGATCTTCATGGGTACAGGGTAAATCACTGTTCATCAGCAGAGGACCTGAAGGATCTAGTTATTTCTAAGAACCACTATTACCATCACGTTACATTTCACACCTTTATGAGATCAGCAGGTTGCAGCACGCCTGAAGAATTGCTTGTTTCGTTACTAGGGGAAAGAAAAAAAAAATCAGACACGAGAATTGTTTAAAAACCGTTTAAAAATGTGCTGATACCAGACTTTGATTGTGTATGTCTGTTTTTGTTCTATTAGAATGAGGCTGTAGATCCTGCGCTGTTCTGTCTGTCAGCTTGCATCTGGCCTCTTCCCAAGATCAAAAGCCTCAAAAAGAGTAAAACTCACATGATATGTAGAATTATTTTTTCTGCCTTCATTGCTTTCTAAGTAATTTTTTTCTTTTTTCTTTTTTTTTTTAATTCAAAACCCCTAAACCTCTCCTGCAATCTGGCTGTTTGTGCCGATAGATGTTCGTTTAAAGGATAAATTGTACAGAACATCCTGGTATTCTGCATGCTCACCCATGCACATTGTAAATATAAGTTTTGCAGCAGCCAAATAAAAACATTATACAAACAATAACATTTGAAAATAGAACAGACTAGCATAGGAGTAAGGCCAGCATCATGCGGGTTGTAACCACAGTTGCTTTATACAACCACATTTTTTAATGTTTTGTCTGTTCATCATTTACTTATTTTTCAGTGGACTTCCTTGGACTAACGAGGCAGTTTTAAGCATGTAATACTGACTTTTCTGGCACACACAAAAAAGAAACAAATACAAGTGCATGTATATCATCTACTCATCCTTCTGATGACCAAAAGTAGATGAACCTCCCAGGAAAAAAACACTGCACTGTGCCAGATCCTGCTTCATCGCAACACAACAGTACTCTGTTCCTCTATCTTTACGCCAGTTTCTTCCAAAATGCACTTTAGGGATTTGTCAAAGCAGAGGGTGTCACGTAACATGGATTGTGTGTATGTGTATATTTTTCGATATACATATTTTTAAATTATTTTATTTATCAAAGGGATGTGCCATGATGATTGACAGTTGGTGAATCAGGGATGTGTTTTTTTGTGTTGTACACTTGAATGGAGAAAAACTGTCAAGCTGATATCACGGTGGGAGACGTAGTGACCCAGTTCGGTTACGGTATATTATATGAAATCGCTGTTGGACATTTGTAAAAATATCATTTTGTACAGTTGTAAATCCACCTATTAAAGATAACACGGTGATTTTGTGTGTTGTTTGTTCAATTTGTTGTCTTTTTATGATCACAAGAGAGACAGAAAAAAAAGAAAAGAGAGGAACTGAGAGCTTCTTTTGACTTTACAATGCAATTTCTGGCTTACATTTTTGTAATCAAAATTCTGTGATGTACTGACTGGTGGTAGAAGAAGCTGTGGCTACAGAGGTCCATGGTTCGAATCCGGCTGTTCACAGATATGTATTCTAACTGCAATTTCAGCCTGCTGTTAAACTTTGAGGCATTTTATATATATAGATTGATACATAGATATTAGGGATGGGACGAGATCTCGTGTCACGAGATCTCGCGAGATCGCAATGCCGCGAGATCTCGCGAGATCGAATGCCGCGAGATTAAGTAAGTTTATATCAAGGCATAAACTCTTTATTAACTGGAATATTGACGGAATGATACATTACAAGGCGCAAAGCCATATAAACACGTGCAAACCCCTGAATATGCCCATATTCATATTTAAAAATCCGGTCGAAAAGGACATGAAATACTGTTCTGCGCATGTTCTATCTGCAAGGAATCTTGGTCTTTTGAGTCCACAAACTACACTTGTGATGCAGTTTAATTGATACGACGTAAAGAAAATGTGCGGAAACGATCGTTCAGTTCTTCTCTTTTATTGAAAAAACAGTGCATCGCATCAATGCACATTTTACCACATCTTACCGGCTCACACTCTTTTTCTAACAACATGCAGAGAGAGCCTGCAGCGGCTGCAGCGCCCTTCTTCCTCTGTGGTGTCTGTGTAAAATAAGGTTGAACATGCAAACAGCGCACCTAGTGGCATGAAGTGCAAATGCAGTCATGGCGTCGTCTGTGCGCCGCGGTTTGAATGGGAATAGGGGAACTAGGCAGCCGCATAGGGCGCAGTGTAGAGCGGAGGGCAACGTGGCCGTACAAGAGGCACTCCGACCCGACACTCCATGCTCTGACGCTGCATGTGAGTACCGCGCTGCCCCCCACACCTTAGCACCAACCCCCCCCCCCCCGCCCCCCGTCTCGTGTCGTCTCGATCTCGTGGACTCAATTTCGCGAGACATCTCGTCCCGTGAAATTTGTGTCTCGTCCCACCCCTAATAGATATAGATATGTATATATAAAATGGCCTACTGTACTACTGTAAATTTATTCCATGGTCACACTCACACAAAAACAGGTTTTATTTAAGACAAAACTGTCAGCCAATTTTCTTTCTTTTCTTTTAATTTTTTTTGGAGCTTATCTATTATATTGATACTCTTACAAATAAGGCCAATTTGATCAATTATGAACGGGCTTTGAATACATACAGATATTCATGTGAAAAGGAAAAAGCACTGCTGCAGAAATAAATGCCACATTTATTGCAAATTATACACTTTATTTTTTTGTATCATACAAATAAATACAGGAGTTAATAATAAGCAAAACTATTTTAACAGCAATACAACACAAAAGATAAAAAAAAATCTATGAAAAGGCTAAGGTCTGTAGAGAAATAAGAAACGAAAATAGCAGCATTGCAACACTTAAACTATATTTTGTGCGGTCAGCTTTTCAAACTACAACATTCAGTAAGGACACAATCCATTCCTTGGATATCTTGGAACGGTGTCACAGGCGCAGCTCATCTGCCTTGGGATGCAAAAGTTGGTCAAGGTGCGGGCCAGCCAGGGTCACAGGTTCGGCTTGTCATTGGTTGCCGAGATTGCCCGTGACTCGCCCTGACATTGGTTGGTTAGGGAAATCTGGACATTCTTGGTATCGATTGGACGCTGGACCTCGGGACCACCTCCAGGGAGCAATAGTCTGCTTAGGAGGGGCGAACAGTGGGAAGAAGGCGGAAATGGAAACGAAGTTAGTGAAATAATGCCACGTATAGGAGCACGAGCCCGGATAGCTCAGTCGGTAGAGCATCAGACTTTTAATCTGAGGGTCCAGGGTTCAAGTCCCTGTTCGGGCGAATGCGTTTTCCTCTTTGCAATTCAGTAGTTATTACCATTTGCAACGCTAAACACAGACGCGATTGTGCCTTCTGGCAATTGAAATCACCGTCTGTGAAGAGGAAATCTCACACGTTTACCGCAGGGCATCTGAAACGCTCTTTACGACTCTTCTTTTTGTCTCAGCACGTGGCATAGAAATTAATCAAATCCTTCAGAAATACACTCACGATAAAGCAACAGTACTCTATCCAAAGTGCCCCTCAATGACTGCGGTCAGTCAATGACTGCGGTCAAGTGAGCGTCCGCAATGCCACATCTTAAATGTTCAATATCGTATTTATACTTACGGATAAATCTCTCAAGCGTGAAAGCCGTAGATCCCTTTTCCGCCATTAAAAAAGAAAGAAAGACAAACCTGCTCCTATTTCAACGGAAATTTCTTAGATATTTTTTTCAAAAAGGTATATCACGATTTGTTTTCGTATATTACTTAGTGGTTTGATATATTTCCATCAAAACAACAAACAGAAGTGATGATTGGAAGTTGATTTCAATCCAGCTTCCTACTTTGCATTGTGTTAGGACAACACACTCACCACACCACCAGGGATCTGTGAATTAATAACCTCTGAAACACATTCTGAATGATTTGCTCCATCTTATTTCTGAACTGACAAATGAAAGTTACTAAAGCAGACTTTAGAAATGACAGAACTTAAATCAACCAAACTCAAAGTTTCCAGGATACTAACAATGATTAAAAAGCAGCTGAATAATTCCTCTGTAACACTGTGCTCCTCCTCCCTTTCACAGAAAATATGCATAACGTTCACAATATTTCTGGGGGTATAATGTGCAAACTGTTTTCAGATCATCCCATTAAAAAAAAAAAAATCAAGCACAATAAGTGTCACAAACTCTGAATTCTATGCTCCACTTGTTTTTTTGTTTGTTTTTTTTTCACCTTAAACATGACACAGCAAATCAAGGCTGCTGGAAAGAAAAGAAAGGAAAATAGATCACATAAAGATAAATTAATTAAAGTATCAGTGACACTGAAAACATTGAGCAATTCCTTAAAGCCAAATTGGAAGGAACAATATGCAAACAGTGAAAGCTGGAACACAGTATAAAGTCCTGCTTCTGTGTATTGATATTTTTAAGAATGCACATCACAGTGGTGGGAGTGTGACAGGTGCAGTTGCATGATGAAACAAAGACGCTTGTCCATCTGCAGGTCCTCCTGAGGCTAATGGTGAGCCTGGTGCGTATGTTGAGTAGTTGATAGGGGGCAGATGTGGTGCTGTAGGGGTCGGACCAAAATGATGATGATGATAGACAGCATTGGCTCTTGGTTTGTCATGTGCCCTTCCGAAAAAATGATTTCCTTGGTAACTGTCCTGGAAACAAATGGAGAAATTTAACATGAGAAGAAATCTTGTATTATTGTCAAGTACAATAACTTACTGTGTGTGTGTGTGTGTGTGTGTGTGTGTGTGTGTGTGTGTGTGTGTGTTCTCGTATTTCTGTCCTTGTTGGGGCCAAATGTCCCCACAAGGATAGCAAAACGTGAAACGACGTGCCTTGTGGGGACCTTTTTCCGGTCCTAAGTAGGAGAAACAGTGTTTTCTTGACCATGTTGTTGTTACTGAAAAAAGTAAAAGTGCAAAAACATTTCTTTAGGGTTAGGCTTTGTTGTGGTGTGGGTTAGGGTTAGGGTAAGGGTCAGGGTTAGGGGCTAGACATGAATGGGAGTCAATGGAAGGTCCCCACAAGGATAGAAATACGAGACTGTGTGTGTGTGTGTGTGTGTGTGTGTGTGTGTGTGTGTGTGTGTGTGTGTGTGTGTGATACCTTGCCAAGATATGCATTGTGAGGGGCAAACGGACCGAGCCCCCCAGGCGGGGACAGGACCATGGGGGGCATGGCATTCAGCATCATGTTGTGCATGATGATCTGATGCATCTGGGCATTTTGCATCAGCATCAGTTCCACCATGTCTAACACAAAAACACACAAACACACAAATGCAAGCATTGATCGAGCACAGGCACTTGAAAGTCTAATTTTTGTGATGTACCTTCTTTGATGCTGCCTGATTGTGTTGCCCGGTAGGACTGTGCCGGGGAGATCTGTGGGACCAGAGGCGGCTGTGCTGGAAACTGTTGTATTAAAGCCGGAGGGTGATGGGGCAGCTGTAAGCATGGAAAGAAACGTTTTATTGTAGATCTTGTGCAAATATCTTTACATGAAGAAATTCTGATTCTTTTCAACAGGCCCTCCATTCATGCTCACAGTTTGTTGCGTGGGATGAGGCTGAATCGGGCCGTTTAGTGGAGGAAGTAGGAAGGGCAGGAAGGTGGCCGGATAGTGGGCGTGTGTGGGTGCCGCAGGTGGAGGAGGTGGAGGAAACTGAGGTGCAGTGATGCAGTGTGAGTGATGTCTCCGAGACCCTCCCCAGGTGTGAGGTCGGTTGACGTCTTCCAGTAAATGCAGCTCCTGCACACAGCCGTGAATACTTTAGCTGGTTTCTCATCAGGATCATGTGACCAGGAGAGGCCGCCACTCAAACAAAAAATAAAAAATATGTTCCGTTTTAACAATTCTGTGCTTATGTGTGCTACAAAGTTAAAATACTGCTATTATTTCATTGTTTCCAAATGTAAATATTTACTTTTCATAAAGCAGGGACACAACTGGAGGAGCTCTGGCATCTGCCCCCTTCACAGCACAGAATCCCTTGCAGACGAACCTCAGATTAGAGGTTCAGCAGACACCCTTTGATATCTTCAGTTAGGTGTGTGTAGAATTACGATAAAATATATAACACAACCAATTGTGAGTAGAGTGTGCATTTTTACAATTACTGGCTGAATTTAAGTTTATGTCCTAAATTTATGAGTTAATGAATTTGTAGGTATTTCTTAAAGAGCTGCCCCACTGTGTATCTCTGTTCCTCATGTTAACAGTGGATCTAAGTTACTTTTTAATGCTTTCAAAAAAAATTCACATACCCTTAGTTTTTGTAGCAGGTGCTGCTTTCGCCTCCGTGCACGTTGGATTGCATGCATCTGTCCATCATCACTGCCTTAAAACAAACTCATTATGTTAGACTGTAATTTCCCCAATCTCAACTTTCCCACAGTCATCCTCAAAGTGAATCAAAATGTTCAGGCTTGAACCTTATACAGTCCACATTGATGAGGCTCAGCAATAATAGTCACTGTAGCTCTGGGTTTTGCCACTCAACATTTTCACTATCAGTTTCTTTTCTTATACTGGACCTTTGAGATTTTTGGAAAAGGAAACTTATTTCCCATAAACTATGATGTGGCGGGCCGCGTTAAGGGTTTAGGTTTGATAGTTTAATCATAATATCACCCATTTTTTGATGTGAGGAATTACTTTTTATTGTCTTTTAGTAATAACATCTTAACAAGTATGAAAATGACACCAGGTTAATATGTGAACTCTCACACAAACAATTTTTTGTTTCTTACTTGCAGACTGAGTAGACTCTGGTCTGTCTTCCATGTCCTCCTTTGTAGTTTCTAAAGGGTAAGCATTCATTTAGGTTCAAGTGAAAAACAAAGTATACCAAAGAGATTTACACAAACTTTAACATCTGAGTGACATTCACGCACCTTTTTAAAGAAAGTTTATGTTCTGGTGAAGCACAGATATTCCATCCTATAAAAAAGAAAACAGACCTTTTGGTGTTCTGAAATGTACATATTTGTATCATGTATCAGCCTAAAGAGATAAAATAAAAGCACATACTCACTGAAACATCCCATCTACCTGAAAATAAGCATTTGGGGGAACAGACCGTGTGCACACCTGTGTGTTTGACTCAAAATACAGACACACTCTGGTTACCATGAGACACTTCTGTTTACTGTCACCTTGACTTGTAGATATGCTTGGTTGGGTTTCTAGGTGGCTAGTAGGAGGGGAAGACAGAAAATGTATTCTTTTACCCTTCCTTTGAGACTTGAATTTCTCACTATAAACTGCTTCAGCTTAAGACCAAGCATCTCACCAACATGTACTAAAGTGGAGATGTAAACAAATGGTGGGAAATTCCCAAGAAAGCAACACACGTTTAAAAGAAAACACTTTGAAAATTTCACAGCTTTTAAATTGCACTATCTTGGAACATCAATGCTATTTCAAAACACATTGTTATGTTTTTTTATATATATAAAAAAAGGTTTCGGCATTATTTCATTTTAATCATACATCCTAGTACAAAATACAGTGAACTTTCACAACATGTCCATTATTTTTCACATTTTATAGACTCTAATATGCACATTATTACTGTTTGACTCGATGACTAAGCAACTTCTTAGCTTGACGTAAATGCTTCGCCACTGACTAATTACAAAATGCATTCCCCTAAAAATAAATTAGAAGTTACTTTTAGTGGAAAAACTCCAGTGTTTTCCTCATCATTTTGAACTTAGCAACGTCATCCTGGAAAGCAATTTATTTATTTATATAGTACCTATCTGACACATGATTTTCACAGGAAATAATGTGAATAAAACAAGATGAACAAATGCATGAATTATGCTCAAATTTCTGGCTTTATTGTCTTGAATGACATGGAACCAAGATGAGCTCTGACTTTCAGCCTTTCATCTTTGGGACCAAAAACAATTACCTCCATTTTTTTCTCTATTATAAAGTTGTTTAAATTTCTCACACACCCAGTTACATTTATGCACACTCATTAACACTATCCCAAGTATATCCGACGGCTGCATTGGACCCCGTGGAGGAGACGGTTCTGGCCCCAGAGTCATATGTTTACGAGTAATAATGAATGAGTAATGAAGTTAAAACTTTGTTGTAAACATCCTTCAATGTCGGGCTGTAGCCCTTAGTAACTTCTGTGCGTTCAAAACACAAGAAGTGCGTTTTGGTTTTGCTTGTTCTGATTGGCTTTAAGAACTGTCGATCAAATCCGCGTTTCAAGACACAGGCGCTTTCGTTTGAATTATGCGGGAAAATACTAGGGAAGCATGAATTTGATTGGCTGAGAGTACCTTCACATCGCATTCTGATTGGACCTTCCTTCCAAGTCACCCCAATAAGGGCGGAGCTGGGCTGGCTTGGCGGCCATATTGAATATTATCTGTTGACAGTTGTGTGTCAAGGTAGCTGAAAGATTTCCTTTCTGCGAACTTGTTCTTAAAGTCGAAACTTGCTGTGCGTTTAAGTTGAATTGGGACATATGTCCTGAATCTTTGAAGTCTTCATTGGAGCCGAGTCATGGATGAAGATGAACGGCGGAGGAAAATAGATGTTGGGAGAGCTAAGGTTAGTTGCTAACATTCAACGCTTGCTAACACTGGTGGCTAGCAGTTAGCAAACTCTTTTGTCACAGCGTTCGTTTGTCTGCTAACTACTCCCACCTCCTAAAAAAATATGTTGTGTTTCTCGTTGCTTAGAGTCCTTCTGCCCGGCCCATGGCAGGCACTCGGTGTGCAGCTTGCCGTGCGTTCATTATTGTTGAAACGTAGCTCACTGCAAAGTTATGTTTGTGGTGCAGGTGAAGTGATGAACTCATGCAGTCAAATGTAACTCACCAAAGTCACGTAAATGAAACCGTTAATTTTTCACCCCTGTCTTTTAATGTTTGTAAACACAGGGGCAACTTGGTAATTATTTTTGGACGATATCTTCGATATGGATTTACGCGTACTGTCTTTGAGCCAAGTGTTGTAGTGCAGGGGTCGACGATGTGTTGTTGGTGACGCATGATTTAATATTGCAAACTATCGCCCAACATTTACCGAAATGAATTACTTTTGTTGAGGTCTGATTATTAAAGTTATCTGTAAATACCCAGGTATGACTCAGTCTCAATTACATGTCCTAAACATGTATGTTTTTAAATTATTATTATTATTACAATTATTGTTATTTTTATTGTTATTACTCAGTGTTTTAAAGGTCACAGCAAAATATGCACCAGCTGCAGTTCCTCTTCAATACCATCCTACACTTTAGGGCTGGACAGGTCTATTATAGCACAGTCACAGTTCGAAAATAATAAATCACTATGTAGGGTCCCATTTTCAGACATATGTAGGTGTTTAATGTGACTTTTCTCTCTTTAAGTACTTGTCTAAACAAGTGATATTCAGCTGTGTTTGTGACTCTTGACAGCATGATAAATATATAGAAGTGAAGGATCAGGTTATGAAATGCATATGTAGGCTGAGCATTACTATATTCTGTAGCATCGAGTTGATATTATAGAAAACCAAAACTGCTGTTGTTACTTAAGGTGGAGGCCATATTAGTAATGGGTCAGTGCTGAACAATGACCTTCTCTGTGTTTGCAGAAAGCCACATTGTCTAACAACCACATTTAGAAGTGGGTCACATGTTCTCAGTAGTTAATTTATGTGATGACTGCACTTTGTCATCCACCCTCAACCCAGACTGTAGCTAATCCGTAAGATCAGGGTAATATAAAGCCATTTGTCATTTGCTGAATCTGAATTACCTGACACTGATATTCCTCATGACAGAAATCTTCCAACATACCTGGAAGCCAGTCGGTAAGTATACAGGGTGGTGACTATCATTGCAACTTAATGTTGTCAAGAGGTTGTTGGTGTGTGGGCCTTTTTCCCCCTCTCTGTCTGGTAATTGTTTTGTTTGTAATGATTGGGAAGTTTTCACTTGACTTACGGCTTTTCTGCATTATGGTGGGGTTGCTGTTGATCAAGCTTGCTCCTCTTCGAGTAATGATTTTATAATTTAAGCTGTCATTACTATAAATCATGAAATCATTTGTGTTCCAAATTTAAATGCTTGAAGTGGAAATTCACCTTCCATGCACTGTCATGCTGGTTGCAGGCCATCAGGTGGTGCAGTGTGCCCATGGGATTTAATGAGGTTGAATATGTTGTGCTTGTGTCTCACATGGATGATGTTGCTATGGTAATCCAGCACTGTCAGTTGCCCTCCCTGTGTTTGCTGCATCAAATAGCTCTGATTTCTCTCCCACATTGAAAGAAGTCCACATGTGTAGGAAATTCAGTTCACACATGGATGGATGAAAAAAAACCTGACCCACATTCAGCACAGCAGCATGCTATGACCCTGTCTTAGTGTTTGAGAACACAGTAGCAGGGTGCAGCAGCCAGTTGCATCTGATTTGTCTGTAAGCTCCAGCCAGTTAGTCAGACTCTCAGTGGAACAAAAGTGGCCTTGGGCTAAACACAGCTCATCTGGTCGTTTTTTCTGAGATGTGATGCATTTAGTAGCAGGCAGAGGCAGCGAAAGAGTGGTGAATGAAGGATGTGATGAGTTTTAAATGGAAAAATGAGTTTGGTACTCACACCAGTTTGAGGTGAGAAGCAATATTTGCTTTTAAAAACGGATGCCGCCCTGTGTCTGGAGTAAAAATGAATTATTGAGTTGTGAATAGATCCAATTCAAACCCTTTGTGTGGCTTAATGGCCATGCATGTGATGTGTTATCAAACATTACCACACGGCATTGTTGTCATGCATGTTTGTGACTCATCGCACAAAGCAACAAGTAGGTCTCCGGGGGCCTTGTAATCTCAAATTGAATTGAGCACGCACAATCTGATGCTGCTCTCCACACACACAGAGCTCTGTCTCCTCCTCTCCGCGTGGATACATCTCTCAGTCTCCACCCTCTCGCCTCAGTCTAGACAAATGCCATCCTCTCTATCCAGACTTTGTGGATCCCTCTGCTCTGCACGTTGGCTCTGGTGGCAAGTTTTAGGACGAGACCTCGGGCTGTGCTGCTGCTTGCAGGCTTCAAGATCTAAACTAGGAGAGGGGGACGGAACTGCCATGACGGGGAGGAATCGATAGATTTAACCACCAGCAAGACAGAGAGTCAACAGCTGACTGTGACAGAGACCTTCATGAAGCTCTCCATCAATATCTGACAATGTGAACCGCTGTAATCTGATTTAAGCTGCTTAAAGAAGAGCCAGGCTTGGAGACAGAAAGGCAGCAATATAAAGAGGAGTGTTTTTGAAAGAGAAACAGCTTGGATTAATTTACTGCTTATCAGACGATCTGGAAAGCAAGCTAAATCTTGAACTATGCTTTTTCTCTTATGGATATTTTTTCTCTGAACACCTCAGACTCAGATCCTTGGGTTTTATGCTTTTATGACTTTTAATTTGTTTTTAAAAGCTCCAATCCACATCTGTGTGTCTTTTTTTGCTTGTTAAAATGCCATTAATGAAGTGACAGATGTGTACTTTTATTTCTCTCTGTTTCTGGTCTGTTCAGAAGAGATTATTTCTAATCTGTGTCACAAAAGTCTGCACTGTCATGGGCTCTGGAGATTTGAGAATATATAGCGTCGTCACCTCATTTTGAACTTGGATACTATTTTTGATAGCTGGGCTTTTTTTTTTTTTTTTGAAGGACAACTGACTCATCAAAACAAGGACTTTCAATGCTTTTCTCCCTGCAAGCTGGACTAACAACTATTGTTTCACATTAATAATTTTGATGCTTTCCATGATTTCCACTGCTTTGAAACGATAACTCTGAACTTGAGTTTATTCTTGCTCTTGCTCCTCGAGCATCAGCATGCTGGTAGTGTGGTGGTGCTCTGTGGTCCTGACCTACGTGTCCATCTACCTGTCACTGTCCTTCCTGCGCAGCTTGCTAGTTACAGACAGAAGCGGGCGAAAGGCGACGGGGAGAGGGCGCCGAAAAAGACGCAGAAGAGGAAGGGCACGAATGTCTCGCAGAATGACAGCTCGCCGCAAGACTGCCACGTAGAAGCAGCTCCTCCCTCAGAGCTTGACCTCAAGACCACCCTCGAGGTATATTTGTGTTTACACAGGGACCGTCCATGCATTAGTTATTGAATTATGACAAAGACACTTGCATGGACCTTAAGAAAACCATTTGAAATGACACCACTGATTTAATCTCATTTAATTCCCACATGAGCGTACTATGCTTTAGTCACGGATCACATTAGACCTCCAGCATATGTCTAGTGTTGTTTGCACATTGTCAGCACCCTGGTCTTATAAACATACAGAAATGGGTCACTAGCCATCATGTTGCCTGTTGGCCATGTTGTCATAGCAACCCTGTCAGGATAAACTATAGCATTATTTATTGCTTGTTTTTTTTTTTTTTTTTTTTCCCTCAAAGGGAAAGTTTCGCAAAAATAAATGCAAATATTTTTGGGATGTGGTACTGATATTTTTGTTCACATAGTTACATTTCGATGTAAATAAAATACGTTTTAATCCTGCAGGGAGCTCAAAAACCAGAGGAATGTGAGGGTCATCAGAATGAAGAACAGAAGGATCAGCGCCTCACCCCAGAGCGAACTCCTTCCCCTGTAGAAAACTTGAGAGATGAGGAGCTGGCTGCACTCACTGACAGAGAGCAGCTCAAGGTATACACATTAAATTATTTGTACAACTATGTTGTATATCAGATTTTTTAATGGATGTCTGTGTATTATGGCCGTCTTTCATGCCCACGTTGAAGCAAACAATTTAAACACTTCTTTGTATGTAATATTGACTGATCTATGTGATGTGAGATTGCTGGCAGAGCTGGTTTTGTGTAGGCACCTGGCATTTTATTCCAGTCCTCTGCTGGCACACTGAAGTCAGTCGATCAGTTTTGTGTTTGACAGGACTGTACATGGATTTAGTTTGAATTTCGTGTCCTTTCTGTACACTGGCGTTGTATTTGAATAAGGACATTTGTGAATTTGAGTCGTATTAACAACCCATGGGGGATGTGACTTTCCCCTCTTCTGCATGACTGCTTGGCTGCTTCAGTCTGAAACTGCAGCACAGTTTTCCTTTAATATGAAGGTTTGTGTGCAGAGCAAGGAAGCTACAGGGTGTTTTCATGGTCTGAAAACATTTTGTTGTCTGCTTATTGTGAAGACACGTTTGGAACTAAGTGGGCTTAACCATAATGTGTTCTATGTTTAATTTAGATTTTTTTTTTTAAATTATTTTCTGATGTTTAATTTATAGAGTTTTCTTTTTTCCAACATGAAATCGTATTCTTTTTGATAATGGTTAACTTTTTAATGATTTGGAAAAAAAATGTTTAGAAATCAGTCTGGTTTTTGTTAGGCTGCAGACTGATTAGTTTTTTTCCCACAAAGATTTAATAAAATTGTCCCATCATGCTTTTTGTTATTCTTGCAGCAATTACAGCAGGCTGTGGAGAAGCGCAATGAAATAATTGCCAAACTCAGCTCCAACTTGCAAGAGGCACTGGCTAGTAGAGACCAGGTACAGCTGGAGGCGCAGTCACTTGCTGGACAGATTCAGGCTCTGCAGAGGCAACTCCACCAAGTATGTGCTGTTCAGTACCAATAAACATGTGGCACCACTCGGGATTCTTTCAAATTTAGCAAATGTATTTTAATAGCTTATGTACTATTGTGTCTGTATAATCCCAGCAATGTCTTTTCTCATAGACCAGTGAAGGATTTCAGCGGCTCAAAAGCCAAACGGGAGCAGAAGTTCAGCCACAGCTTGGACTTTCTTCCCAGGATGCAAGCACAAATCACAAGGATTCACTGCCAGAGGGCGCAGGAAGTGCAAGCCCTGTCTCTCAGTCAGGTGCTGGAAGTGTCGTCACTGAGGCAGATTCTGTCCTGCACACACTGAGAGCCGAGCTAGAAGAGGAAAGGAAGAACAGCCAACGCATATTTGCCCAACTAGCTGAAGAGATGGAGAAAAACCAACATGTGCTTTCTTTGCTAGAGAAGGAGAAGCAAGGGAGGGAAGAAGAGCGAAAAGAAAGAGAAGAAGAGCTACAAAGCCTCCAGACTGAGCTAAGCCAAATCCAGAATCAGTGCCTTGCAATGCAGCAGTGCAAAGAGGAAAAGGAGAAACTTAACAAGGAGGTGTTGGAGCTAAGGAGGAGACTTCAGGAGGAGCAAGACTCCATTAGCAAGTTCAGTGAGGAGGCTCTTAGTGCTGCCAGCCGTGCTATGAGTCATGAGGAAGAGGTGATGAGGCTCAAAGAAGAGCATAGAGCGGAGGTTCAGCGAGTCAGGCAGCTGTTGGATGAGAGGGAAATGGAACTTAAGTTCCGAGAAGAAGAGGTTATCAGTCTTAAGGCGTCCAAGAACAAGCAGAACCAAGCGACAGCTGGCTTCGGCTTCGATGGGACGATCGGCGTGGAAGAAGCTAATCGGCAAAGCGAACCCGATCAAGATGACATAGAGGCATCAATACCCGGTGATGTCCTGATGGAGCGTTACTTCTCGTCAGTTCCCATCGCACAGTCACAGTCGTCAGTGGGAAACGCCAGCTTTGAACACGGCAGTCAGCTGGACGTCTCAGCAGAACACAGGTCAGAAACAAGTCAAACCTGTATTTTGTGCAGATGTTATTTTGCAGCCTGGTAATTAAATCCCTGACACTGACTTTGTGCCCGTCTTTACAGTTTTGAGCTGAACAGTGACGTGTTCGGAGACCAGCCCCTGTTGTCAATTTCAAATCGTGTCCATGAAGAAGAAAACGACAGCATCTTGGATCCACATTACTTTGTCCCTGCTGCTGATGAGTCCATTAGCGAGTCCCCGTCCCCGTATCCTCACAACTTCACCCCCGGTGAAATGGAGATCAGTAACAACTCAGAGCAGCGGCGTGAGGGGGCCGAATTGGAAAAAGAACTGTTGATTCAGCAGTGTGAAGAGCTGCGAGATGAGCTGGCTCTGAAAGAGCGGGACCTGAATGTGCTGAAGGAGGAAGTCATTAAAAGTGCTGAAGAGCTGGAGGAGGCAAGGAACAGGTAAAGTATTTATTTATATATTGATGTGTTTTGTTTTGCTGGCTAACCCCAATGACATATTTTTAGTTTTGTCATTTCAATTCTGAAATGCTTTATTTTGTGTATTTAATGTAGCTTTAATGGAGCTCCCTTTGATTTCTTGTTTTTGTCCTTCAACCCTTTCCTGGAGCAGCTGTCAAAATCGAAAAAAAATTGCAACTTAACATTTTTAATTTTAAGTCAGTCAAAAAGCGTGACCGTATTTTAGAGAATCCCTGGATGAGAGCAATTTAAATAATCAAACAGGTATTTCCCTCTGGGTAATGTATTGATGTGTCATGCAGAATAAGTTGTTCTCCTTTATCTGTGTATTCAGGTGGTCTCAAGTGACAGAGGAGCTCAGGCAAGCTCTGTGGGAGCTCGAAGAGGAAAAAGCAAAGAGGAGTTTGGAGGAGACGAGCGTGAAAGCCGCAGAACAAGACAACCTTAAGAACAAACCTGGTGCCTTATTGGAGGGAAAAGAACAGGAGAATATACTTATGCTGACAGGAGAAGTCGATGAAACTTCCCTGCTTGTGCCTGCCACGTTTTCATCGGAGGAAGAAGAGAAACTGTTGAATGAGCAGGAGAAAGAGACTCTCTCTTCTCAACAAGAGCAGCAGGAGCTGCTGGAATATTCTCCGCAGGAGATAAAGCAGGCTGCGGTTTCTGCCAAAGAGAGCCCAAAATTATTCAGAGATGACAACCAGTTGCAAACACTACAGGTACACAGTGATATTAAGCCGCTTTGCCAAACAAGCTTTTTGAAATCAGAAATGCTGGACTTAAAATGGAAGCTCACATTCATAGGAAAAAACATGTTACATAAAAGGATTAACCCTTTCCTTTTCTTTCATTTTTCTAGGTCCACTGTGAGCATCTTCTGTCAGAGCTTGAGAAAACAAAAGCGGAACATAAAACTACATCGAATCTGTTGAATAAAAAGACAGCTGAGCAGGACACGGTATTGAAGGAGCTCGATGCTACACGTGGGCAGATTCAAAATGTCCAAACAGAAGTTGAGCGGCTGGAGGAAGAACTGCGACACAGCCGTGAGAGGCTAGAGAGTGCTGAAAAGGAGAAAATTGAGCTGGAATCTCAGATTTCCTGTCTGAGACAAAACCTGGCCAGTCTGGAGGAGGACCACGCTCGGTCTCTGCAAGAGAGGGAGGAGCACAGGAAAAAGGAAGAAGAGATGGACAGGCAGATAAAGCAGATAGAGCAAGTCCTGGAAGAGGAGCTTGAACAATTTGAGAATATTTTGAAAGAAAAAGATGTTGAGGTATGTTAATGTTTTTTTTTCTCCTCTCTCTTTTCTGTGTGATTTTCAATTGTTGTGATGAGTCTGAAACTCCCAAATCATAATTACAGCTGGCCGAACAGAAGGAGAAATGGGAGTATGAGCGGCAGGAGAAGGAGAAAGAGCTCGTCGACGTGAGACGTCTTTTAGAAGCTCAAATGAAGGAGAGGGAAAACGAGAAGGCGGCTCTGATGGAGAAACAGGCCCTGACTGTACAGGAGGAGACGGAAAGGCTGAAGACGGCTCACCTACAGGAGATAAAAGACATGACAGAGAAACATCAGCAAGAGGTGGAATTTACAAATTGCACTGAAGTGTTTTGCATGATTTAATATGCAGTGTCATGTAATTGATTAGTTTTCATCGTGTGTTTTATACTTACATCAAGGTTTCAGAGTTGAAAGCTCATCTGGGGGAAGAACTTCTGAAGCAGCAGGCCATTATGGAGGAAGAACAAAAGCAACAGCTCTGCCTAATCAAACAGGTACAATACAATACATCTCCAGTGTTTCTCACTACAGTTGAAGTTCTTGCTTAATTTACCCTGTTAAAGAAAACCTCTCAAGTTTTTTTCCCTCTACGCTGCTCTCAGGTAACTGAACGAGAGCATGAGAGGATGGTGTCAGAGCTGAATGACAAACACAACGAGGAGCTCAGTCAGCTGAGGACCGAGGTGACACTAGAGCTGAGGGAAAGCTTGGAGGCGGCTCACCAGGCTGAACTGCAGCAAGCTCAGGTAAATTAAATACAAACTCGTCCTCGGCAACATCGGTTTGTCTCTTTACTGGCCGGTTTTTCTCTTTCATAATATTGTAAAATGTTATCTGTTGCCATCTAATTTATTTAGCTTGTGTATATACAGCAACAACAATTTTATCAGCATGTGGTTTATTTCCTTTAGGCTCAAAAGAACTTGGAGCTTGAAGCTCTGCGCCTGAGTATGACCGCAATCCAAGAAGCACAGCAGCTGGAGCTGTCTGATGTGACGAAGCTCCAGACCTCCGTGAATGAAACATGGACCCAGGAGATGGAACAACTTCAGGCCAACCATAAATCAGAGCTTGAACAGATCAAACAGCAGAACCAGGAGCAGCATGACAGGCTGATTGAAAAGCATCGTCAAGAAATAGGTCGGTGCAGAGAGTTTATTTGAACATTTAGTGTTATTTTCCCACACAGAATGCTTGGCTTATACGTTTGGTATGACCTAATGACTGACTGTAAATGTTTCACATATCATGAATAAAAGTAGAACATGTACAGTTGTTGTATCTGGTAAATATCTCTTTATTTTTCTGCATGTTCAGATGAGTTGAAGCAGCAGTTGGAGACTCGGGTTGCGCAGGAGAGAGCCTCGTTGGGTGAAATTCAGGCCAAAGAGGTAGAGGTGAAGCCTTTTTGCAAAGCCATATTTTCAGGTTTTTTGCACAAGTACCTTTTTTTTTCTTTTAATACAACTTTCTGAAAATTCCTGTTTGTCTTTTTTCTTTCAGACTCTCAGTACACAATGGCAAAGTAAAGCTGAGAAGACACAAACAGTACTCACAAGCACACAGGCCTCTCTCACTGAGACAAGCGGTGCTTTAACTGAAGCACAGTCAGAGCTGCAGAAAACTCAGGCCAGACTGGAGGACCTGCAAGAGGAGCTGAAACGAGCCTGGGCGGACAAAGTTGCTGCTACATGTAGGTTGCATCCCTAAACTGCAATTTTAATGAGACCAATTACTGATCTCTTTCCACTGGATTAAAATATCTCAGTAATAAATAACCACACTGACCGCACAACTGAACCCACAGCATCCTTGGAACACTTTTATTTTTCTTTCAATTTCAGTCTCTGGATTTGAATGCACATTTGTATGTGATTTCACAATTTTTTTCATTTATTGAATGCTTTCTTTCCTCTCAGGTTCTTTAGAGGACTTGGTTTGTAATCATAACACTGTGCTGAAGGAGAAGGACGAGCAAGTCCAACAACTACAGGAGAAAGAACATCAATTGGAGCAAGAGGTTACTTCTCTATTTCATCTAAATCACTTAAATTTGAAGATATTTCCTGTATCAAATCACAGCATAAGCATCTACTGATATCAAAAATTGTTTTTTTTTTTTTTTGATGGTGGTCATGTTTCCTCTTTGGCCAGGTTTTGCGCCTCCAGGAGGAGATTTCGTCACAAAAGCAGAGCTCAGAATTAGAAATAGGTCAGCTGTGGACCCAGCTGGAGAGCATGAGAGCAAGTCGACAAGAGTTGGGAGGTAGGCTTCAACGCACCTTTCTAATAGCTGCTTTTGTGGAATTGATTTAGCTCCGTTAGCTACAAATCATGGCTTAGAATCTTTATTTTTAAAGGAAATGACTCTTGTTTATTTTAACATTGTCTTGTCTTTGTCCATTCTGTTGTCCTCCAGAGCTTAAAGAGCAGCTTATTGCCCGCTCGTCTCGTGTTGATGACATAGAACGCCTGAAATCTGAGTTTAACGAACAAAAGCGAGAAATTAAAGAGCAGAACGAGGCTGAACTGGAAAGCCTGAGGAGGTACGAGAGCACAAACTGGCTCTTTAAATCTCGCATCCCGGTCCTGTCATCACTGGCATGATTATGAAAAGTACACATACAAAAATAACACCACCAGAAAACAAGCAGATGGCGCTTTGCACTTATGCACATCCAAGTCAGCAGCCCCCAGGACTTCAACAGAATGACCGTTAACTCAGACAGAATAAGGTCACACATATGTAATACACGGTGATATTGAAGTTATCTGGAAAAAAGAAACATCAGCAGTCACTGATTGCTTATAAATTTGAATAAACCCAGGCAGGGTGAATATTAACATTGTAAAAACAAAACTTATTGTATATTAAATGCAGTGATACTGACCTCAGTCTGTTGTTATGACGTTCTTTCTCCAAAGCAATCATGTTTTCCCTCCAAACTCCTGCAGGTATTTCGAGAAGCGGTTGTGTGTAGCCGAGGAGAGCTACAGAGAGGAAATTGCTCTGCTGCAGCTGAGGCTGGTTGAAGGTGCCTTGGAGGAATCGCTGGTAAAAACCACAGATGAAAGGTACGTGTGTTAGTCTGCGTGTGAAATAGGATTCATGAGTTGTAGTCTACAATTGATGCCTTTGGCTTCTGTTTCAGTACAATGTCTCAAATTCACGATATGGAGGAAAAATTGGATCATTCAGCTGTTGAGCATGAAATACCAGAGGTGAGATACGTATTATTGTAGATGAGTGGCTTCCTTTTTAAATTGAATTTACTTCTTTGCTAAAATTTGAGTCCTATTTTATTTTTGATACAGGAAATGTTTGACACTTTGAGGCTTCAGCTGGAGGAGAGACATGCCAACGACATTTCCAGTCTGCAGTCGTCTTTGACGCTTTCCTTTAAGGAGGAACTCCGACAGGTAACCTGCTGAAGCATTGATCACCTCCTCACTGTTTAGATTCTTCACATTTTACAGGAAAAAAATGAGAAGCAAACATGAATGGCTGCTCATGGTGCAGAATATCTTCTCTATCGTGACTTGTTTTGTGTTACTGGTCCATCAGGCGCGCTCAGACCTCACCGACCGTTACTATGAGGAGCTGCAGGAGATGAAGACGCGTCACGCCCTGGACCTAGAGCAGCTCAGAGCCAAACTTTCTGATGGGCATTTAAGAGGTGTGGAGCCCAGATCTTTTTTTTTTTTTTTAAATGACAAGTTTTTCATTTGGTGTTTAGAAGTCGTGAATTGACAATTGTTTTTATTGTCATAGATCTCACCAGAGTCCGTTTAGAGACAGCACAGCACGTAGAGGTGAGAAGATATTCAATATTTGGAGTGAATTTAGAAGAAAAATAATCAATATAACGTAATACCTTGTGACTTTTTCTTTTTTTTGGATCAGGCTGAGGTTGAACAAAGGATATGGTGTCATGTGGAACAGATGCAGACAGCGGTAACTACCATCCACACTCTGGAGAGCAGACTGGCTGCCTTAACTAAACAGCATGATGCCGAAATACAGAACACGAAGAAGGTGAAAAAATAATCAAACAACCTAAAGCAGAGATTTGACAATACAGTGTGGTTTGGGCAAATCGTGTTATTTAATGCATTCCCTGTTACTGCCTGCAGCTGAAACAGGACTTTGCTGAGGAGGTTATCCATCTTGAGGAAGCTCTGAAACAAGAGAAGGAGACAATGCAGCAAGACATGAAGAGACTGAGGGAGAGGCATGAGACCGAGATGTCTGCCTTGCAGTCAGACCTCCACCAGGAGATGGAGAAAGAGAAGGCACTTCTTGAAAAAGCTCTTTCTCAGGAAAGAGAAAAGCTAAACTCTCTGCAGGCGACGCTGGACAATGGCAACAGTAAGTCAACAAGGCTCCTTTAGATTGTCAGATATGTTTGGGGTGGTTTGCCATCAGTTTGTTATATTTTTATTTTTAGAAATGAAGGAGCTCACTGCTGTGCTCCAGCAGCAAGGAGAGGAGCGGCTACATGAAGCACAAGAGAGGTGAGACCTGAATCAGAAACCATAAAATGAACGTTCCAGCTGGAGGTGATCCTGTTAAGTCCATTTTGCAGTATTAGTTTAGTTTTTAAGATTTCGTTTCATATTACCTTCAGGATTTTTTATTTTTTTTAATTTTAAACTGAAATCCTGGAGAACAAATGTTGATTACAGTGTTTTCAGTGTTACTACTGCATTGATCCAAACATATACAGACCCATCAACACCTCACTTACACAATATGCACATCTGTAGGAAAAGAAATTTTTGGGACCGTCTACAGGAGAAAAATCCGGCCTTGTATGTAGTATTTCTAATCCTAAAGATCAAAATCCACTTGTTCAAATTTCAAAGTACTCACCTTTTCCTTTTCAGTAATATATATATGAGCAGTCCTCCCAGGTTTTGTGACCTGTCCTGTGGTGACTAAAATTTAAGTTTCTGTGATACTGTGGGCTAAGTATGGCCTGATCTAGCCTTCTGAAAACAGTTTTTCACAGTTTTGTGTACTTTGATTTTGCCTGTTCAGGTTCCAAGAGGAGAAAAAAGCACTGGAGCAGCATTTGGTCAAAAGATTTGAACTGTCTGTAATAGAGCAAGAAAATAAGCACAAAGCAGAGATGGAACATGAGAGAGAGGCACTGCTGCTCAAACACTCCCAAGAAATGAACACACTCGATGCCAAACACAAAGCACAGCTAGACACACTCGGTGCCAGTCACAGAGATCAGCTTGCAGCTATGACTGTTGCGCTTGAATCCAAGCACAACGCCGACCTTGTTGCCTTGGAAGCAGCCCTCAACGCCAAACGAAAGCAAGACCTTGAAAGTCTGGAGGCCGTTTTCCAGGAGACCAATCGGACTCGGTTGGAGGCTTTAGAAGCAGAACTGACGCACAAACACCAGAAAGAGAGGGATGAACTTGAAAAGAGGATGCTGGGAAATATGGACACGTTGGAGGCCACATACCTGAAAGAAGTGCAAGTAAGACACAAACCTTGAAGTATAAAAGAGTCTTAATATCATGAAGTGATTTACAAAAAGCTTTCAAACTATGTATTTCGTTTAAAGTGATTACTTTCCCAGTTTGTATATATATTTCCTGATGTCTTTTCTATTTAAATCTAAGACGCTACGCGATGAGCTGGCTCAGCTTGAAGAGAGGCATCGTCAGGACCTGACTCACTGTAATTCCGAGCACAAACAAGTAACAGAGCGTCTCCGAGAGGACCTGAGAAAAGAGCTGGCTCAGATACACATGGAGAAGTTCAAAGCCATGGCTGCAGAGCTCAAGCATGTCCACACGGTAAGAAAAACAGTTGGTTTGCAGAGCGCAAAGAAATGATTCAGTTAATCAAGCAGAAATACAACATGACAGCGGATGTTCACCGTGTACTTTCTGGATTTGTTCTTGCAGACTGAGCTCGCTGCTCTTCGAGAGGCCTTAGATAATGAACACTGCAAGGCCTTGGAAACACTGAAACAACAGGTACGCAACATGTGGAAGTGTAACGCCACAGCTTGTAGTGATTCATATTTAAAGCATTTGTTTTCATATCACCACAACCTGAGCACATATCTGAGCAGCACAGTTTTGACAGTGATAGACGTCCTTCCTGAGGGTTGAGATTTGTGTCGATGGATTGAAAAGATATGTCGTCTGTGCTAAGATTTTAGTTCCTCATCATGGTGTTTTTACATCCTGCTCTCTTCCTCAGGTGTTAACCTTGGAGCAGGACCACAGCACTGCTCTGCAGGAGCTCTCGCTCACCTCCACAGCTGAAAAGGAGAAACTCATTAAACAGCATCAGCTCCAGCTGCAGGTATGAGTTTAATACATGAACAAGCATCACATTGCCTCAGTCCATGTGATCTTTTTTTTTTTTTTTTTTTGTCTATTACAGGGTGAGTGAACATCCCATGCTTTAAACTGCAAGTTGCTTTTAATGGTTGCAACTCAGTTCTTGTCTCAGTGACTCTTAGAGCCCATTAGAAGGGGGATTACACTGAGTCATTGTTCATCCTTTATAATGGCATGCCTGTGTGTTGAGGCACAGTATTTATTTGGATTTTCTCCCGAGAAGCACTAAAATTGTGAGCATTCCACCGACCGCACGCTGCGGTATTAAAGCAATCCTCATTTCTGCTGCAGGAACTGAAGGGCATATCTGCCCGGGAGTTGGAAGCTTGTCGCAGGGAGCTCGAGGAGGAGTCGTCAAGGCAAAGGCAGCACTTTGTCGAAGAGGTGGAGCTCCTCAAAGTCCAATCAGAGGAGCGTCTGCAGGACAGAATTAATCAGCTTAAGGTAAACAAACACACGTTAGTAAAAGATAAAGAAGAATGCTTAATGGAATAATGGCAATGAGATAAAACATAAATTGATACTAATGAGTTATGTGATTATAGTTAGTTCTGTTGTCTGATTTTTGAAGTTGGGCATTTGACTTTAACTAGAGTTTTTTTTTTTTTTTTGGTGAGATTATGTAATAGCAGTGGATTATTGAGAGCTGTGTGTGTATGTGTGTGAGGGTTGGCATTGCCCTCTCTAAGCTCCAGCTGCACCAGTTCATTCCTAGGATAGCTTTTTTTTTTTTTTTTTCCCCTTTGGCCCCTGTCCCACTGGAGCTTTATTCAAACCCACTTTTCTCATAATCCCAGCATCATATATGTAGAAGTGTTCACGTCCGTCTGTCTCTGTTCTCTCGATCTGCGTGCCGCTGGGTCATGCATGTATTTGTGTTGCTGCCGCCATCTGAACAGTGGCTAAATGGGATGGATCTAAGCTTTTTATCCTCTGATGCAGAAGGTTTTAAGCTTGAAGGTGATTTTATTTTTCAGACATTTAGCTTTTGACCAGCTGAAATGTGGAAGCCAGCTTGTAAGCTAGTGAAACGCTGCGAAAGATCTGATGGATGACTGAACCTACGGCGTGTGCCAGCTTGTTTTTTTTTTTAAGGTCGTCAACGTCTTTTCTTTTGTCTTCCCATCATCACTGCTTTCTTTGAAGACCGAGTCTGAAGAGCAGAAGGAGGCGGAGCTTGAACGCCTGAGGCGGAGCTTCAGGCTGGAACAGGAGGAAAAGGAGCAGAGCTACACCGTCAAAATGAGCCAGCTCACTGCCCAGCTGCAGCAACTGGATGCTGTGGTGGCCCAGGTACCAGAGCAAGCAATGTGTTTGTGGAGTTATTCTCTGGAAAAAAAAAAAAAAAAAAAGATTGCCGTCACCTGCTGCATTAGTTGCTAGAAAAGAATCCTGGAAAAAGGATGTTTATTTAGCTAAATGCTTGTTAAATAATGAAAGTGATGGGTATTTATTTATTTTAAAGATTCATTAAGGAGTTTGCACGTTTTATGCGAAACAGCGGCCCCTGCAGGCCTTGGGCGTAACGCAGCTTAGTGAAACACTCGTGCCTGTGGCTCGCGTGCACTGAAGAGGGGGAAACTCCTTCCTCGCTCTTTTAGTAGCGCTCAAGTAAGATTTAAGTTTGTTTTACCTGGTGGAGTCTGTGCTGGAGTTGTGGCAGTGCTAGAAGCCAGTCTTTTCTTACTTTCTGGAAGATCCTACTCAGTTGTTGCTCACTAAGCATCTGGTGGAGTAATGGCGGACAAAACGAAACTTAAGGATATCAGGTCAGCGGGAGCGTGCATTACATCACATTCTCTCAAATTCTCCCCCAAAAAATTCTGGTGCCGGACCGACACTGCAACTTTCAAGTGACAATTTAGCGCTGTTAGCGGTACTTGCAATGAATATGTCAGGGCACATTGTACACATCATTAAACATGTGTAACATATTTATGGTGTAAAATAAGTATTTTTAAAGTTGAAAAACTCCTTAATGCACCTTTAAGACTAGATTCCTCCTTTCCCCTTTCCCCTAAAATGCTCTGATTTTCAAATATATTGTATCGATCGGTTGCTCTGTTATATTGTACTTCATGTCAATAATTGGATAGAAAGATGCAGTATCATGATTGTTAGTGCTTTTAAGCAAACTTAAATATGTACTTAACACTCACTCCTGCTGGAGAAAGTATAATGGCTGTTAAAAGGCAGCTGTTGCAGTAGATTAATTTCATCAGCATGCAGCCTCCATCGGTTTTCACGCCGATGCTGTAAATAATCAACCCGTATAAATGCTTATATATTGCAGTTTCTATGGCATCTGTCCAGCTTCAATATTTAGTGAGATAACGCACATTCACTCCGTATGTCCCCACGAGGTTAGCGAGGAGAGCTTATGAGGGGTTGGGAGGTTACTGTTGTCATGGCGACTTCATTGTTTAGTTGAGGCAGGTGGCTGAGAGGAGACGCGTTTAGGCAGACGCGGGAGGGAGAGGGAAAATGAGAGGGAAGACATGGTGAAAGGAGAGGGACAGAATGAGGAGGAAAGGGTGAGAGCGACTACAGATGTGGAATAAATCTCGTACAATTCCTGCTCTTGTTTATGTGGCAGTAATTCCTGGAGTTGGCTTTCAACACTGCTGCACTGAATTGGTTTTAAGCTGCTGCCAAAGATGCTCGGTGATTACAGTCAGTGTGTTTCTGAGAGATTTAGAACGGTTTTGAAAGAAGAGTGGATTTCGTGTGTGCATGTTTGTTTTTTTTCACACAGGATGCATATGTTTTCGGCTATAACTTCTGGATAACTTTGTAGTTGTTGGATTTTTGAGTTCTTATTTAACTTTTTTTTTTGTTTTGTTTTTTTCCCCCAGCTGCGATCTGAAGTCGGGTGTCTGCAGGGAGAGTTGGAAGGTAAACGGGCAGAAATGGAAACCCTGGACACCCTCCTTCAACGAAGGGAGCGGGAGAGCCAGGAGGGCGGAAACCTTCTCAAGATGCTCACCGACGACTTGCAGACTGCCAAAGAGGATGTGTACGTGATATCATCTACACCAGCTTGCACTGATTGCGTATTACTAATAATTTAGTTTTGTGGAGCGAGTTTTCAGTTGCCAATTTTTAATCAGTGACTTAACACTTGCTAATATCCTGGTGCTCATAAATACTTCACATATTGCTTATTGTATTTTACAAGGAAAATTGTTGTCTGATTCATCATTTTAACTTTCAATTTATTTCCTAATTCTCATGAAGCACTTTTAACTGTCTTGTCAAGTGGTGCTGTAAAAGCAAATGTAGCTTGCTGGTGGATGACTGACACAGAAAAACAACCTGTTCATAACAATCATTAGTTTTTTTTGCATTTATTTGTTTTATTTGCATTTTCTGGCACATGACACTCGGTGGCCTTAGTGTGTGAGTAGATATAAATCTGTTGTGTCTCTGTTCTCCTAGACACAGACTACACCTCGCAAATGACAAACTGAAAAAGGTGCTAATCGAGATGCTGCACAGCATCATAGCCACAGAAGAACTGATTGGACAAAAAATAAGTGCCAGAGCCAAAACCTCGGACGAGAAACTGATCCAACAGAGAGCCTCTGCTGGAAACAAAGATGCCAAAGAATCAGGTCTGCTATTCTTCAGATTTTATGACCGTTATGTCAGGATACTTTGCGTTATTTATTAATGTTTTCGATATGCTCCTTCTCAGGTGTTTCAGCTGCAGATTTGTCTTCAGAGGACTTGGAGCTGACCCACCTGCTCTGTGAGAGTCTGCTGGTTTCAGATGCTCAGATCAACCCCGCAGGAGAAGAGGCTTCTCTGAACGCTTGCAGCAGATTGCGGCACACAGTAGACACACTGCTGGATCTTCTAAACCAAGCCAACACACAGGTGAAGGATCCGAATGTCCTCACACCGCATTCATCCTGTCTTCATAGTGTTGTCGGCTGTGCAGTAGCGTTGATTCATTTCACTCGTCCTCAGCTGGAACAGACCCACCATGTCCATCTCTCTCTGGAGGAGAAGTTCTCTCAAGGCAAGGAAGACTCCGCCCAGCTGCTGGAGCAGCACAAGCTCCTATTGGTGCAACTCGATCAGGAGGCCAAGCAGAAGAGTCAGCTCCAGCTGGAGCTGCACAAAGCGCAGGGTGAGCGCTATATGCATGTTTGCTACTTCTAAAGTGACTCATCTCACACAGCATTCATTGCAAATGCACGTCCGCTCTCTGAAGTTAGCTGTGTTAGCGTTTAGGCTGAACATGACAATCAGGAATTAATTCTGGTTTTGATCATTTTCATGATGTTACATTCAGGCCTGCTCGAAGGATACGTGGCTGAAAAGGCAGTCCTGGAGGAGTCTGTGCAGCAGAGGGAAATTCAAGAAGAGAGGCTGGTGGAGGAACTGGAGCAGCTGAAGGTGAAGCTGCACCAGATGCAGGGCCTCACCTCGGAGCTGGAGAGCCTCAGAGTGAAGCATCAAGAGCTCAGCGAGGAGCATGAAACCCTCCTGCGTCAGAAGGAACACCTCTCTGCTGGACTCGGGGAAAGAGAGCAAGGTGTGTGAAAGGCAGCAAAATGGATGTTTGTGACCATACGGCGTGCCTTGAGCTTGTCCGCATACTTACGTAATGTCTGTGTGCTCAGATGTGTCTTCTCTCCTTAGGCCATTGGCTCAATTTAGATCCTGACTCAGGTTTGTGGGTCAGAGTGTGTGGAATGAGTGTGTGATGAAAGGGGGGTGGATATGCAGTATATTTGCAGTGCTGTGTGTGTGTGGTTGCTGTTTAAAGAACCTCCATTATCATGAGCTTGTTAGAAGTGTTTTTCGTGTGCTGTGTCATGATGTTTAATCGTGTATGACACAAGATGTGTTATTGCAGGTAATAAACCTCATGTTTGTCTTGTCAACACCAATTTTTTGTATGTTTGCATGTACACTGAACTTGGTCTCTTTTTCTTTTCTTTTTTTTTTAAGCTTTGCTGGCAGAGACGGAGCGCTTGACCCGAGACAGACTGGATTTGCAGCGGCAGGCAGAGAAAAACCACAAGACTCTGTCGTTGCGCCTCAGACACCTGGAGAGAGAACTAGAGGAGCAGGAAACGAAAGGCCTCAAGACAGAGCTGGACCACAAGACGACCACTGAGGACCTCAGCCAGCAAGTCCACGCTCTGGAGAAGCAGCTGAAGCATGACCGGCAGTTCATAGAAGTGCGTTTTTTTCCCCAAAGTTTACAAATATTTCCTCATAGAATTTGTCCCTCAGAAGTCCTTTTTAGATGAACATTCAGTAGATGTTTATTTGGTTGGTTTATTAGAGAGTGTAAGAGCATTTGTCATGCTGCTGCTTGACAAACTGTAAATCTGCGTAATTTCCTCACCAAATAGGAGCAGGCAGTGGAGCGCGAACATGAGCGAGACGAGTTCCAGCAGGAGATCCGCCGGCTGGAGGCTCTGCTCAAACAGACAAACATTGTAGATAACAAAGGACACAGGGTAAGCGCCCCCCCCCCCAACCCCATCACCTTCTCTCATTTCTCTCTTTGCGATTCAGTTACACTGCATTGTGCAAAAGAGGCATCAAGCCAGAAACTGAATATTGTTTTGATGGTTGTCTGTTTACTGGATGAACGCTCTGATTGAATTCAGTAGAGGTCAGGCGATAAATAGTGCCACCAATAGATTTGTTCATTTTAACATGTGAATTCCGAAGCAGTTGGAATGATTTACTTCATCATAGTTTTCAATACTAGACGAGCGAGTACAGCCGGTAGAAGGTTGTTGCGTATGGTTTCTTTGCTTTTGATGCATTTGCTGTGACTGTTCAAGCATTTAATTGTATCATAAACCAATTAACGGAAGACTGTAGTGCAACTTACGAGGTTGAAGTGATGAATGCGTGTTTGTTTGCCAACGAGCCTGACCACTGCCATGTGTTTATCCCTGTGCTGATTGGATTGCTGTAGTTTGAGGCCTTGGTTCTGCAGGTATGACATCTAACTGTACCGCTCTTCTCTTAGCTCCTTTGACTCTTTTGCATGTTGTGATGCTCTGATCCATTATTTCTGCACAGTCATCCTTACGTCGGCGTGTTGCGTGTGGGCCATAAATTATTCGTTCATTCCCGTTTCATCATCCATCTGCTAATAGTCATTAGACTTTTTCCACACTTCATTTGTCTTTTGTCTTTGCATCACTACTCTCTCCTAGATGACGACTTCTGCATTTGCATCAGTGGCTGCTAAACTGGAAATGGCTTGTTTAGCATTAAGTCGTGTATACTGAAGGACTTAAACTACACAACTTCTTTTTTAATTGCATCACTAAAGCATATTGCTAAAGTGTGCAGAAGATATAGCCAATATGGCAAGCTGGTGATGACTGTTTTCTCGTACCAATTTGAGGGTGATCACCTGCTCTACATGTGTCCAGTAATGCTGAATTAATCATTGGACCAAATTTCCCATTATGATGAAAAGTTGTAATTTCTAAATGAAGTTGATTTAATTATCAACTCTGCGTTGTGTCATTAAAGTCCTTCAGTGTAATTTTCCATTGGCAAAGCCAGTCATGGAGAATATGAACTCTGAAACTTAAAAATGTCTTCCTTTCTGAACAGGTGGAGAGTCTTCAAGCTGTTGTCAAAGACAAAACCGACGAGCACGCCTCTCTGCTTGCGGCCAACCAGCAAGCCCAGCGCGATCTCGCAGAGCGCGATGAGGAGATAGACAAGTTAGCTGGGCGTATCAGGGAGCTGGAGGAAGCCTTGCTCAACAGTGCGGAGAGCAATAGATCCGTCACTCAACTCGAACAAGAGCTGCACAGAGCAAAGTTGAGAGAACAGGAGCTATTACAAGTGAGAACCGCTTTAAGTTCAGGCAACACGTCGGTGTGCATACTCCTGATTGTCTCTCAAGCTGTCACTTATCTCTCGGTCAGGATAAGCAGGCGCTGGAGCAGCAGCAGCTCTCGAATAGGCTTCAGATCTCAGCCCTGCAGTCCAAAGTGGATGAGACGAGGCACTGTTACCACGACAACGTCCACGACCCCACCCAGGAGCTCAGGGATGCTGTGGATGCTGCTCAGCAAAGTCTTCAGATCAAAGAACAAGAGGTCAGTGTTTTCGGAGAGGTTGTGTTTGTAGATGAACGCCTTTGACTGCAGTGCCACCTTTTGGGAGAAGTGTGAAAATCCAGATGAGTTAAAAAAAAAAAAAAAAAAAAGTGACTGCATCGTTTTAACACCAAAAGACTTCTGTAGTTGTATCTTCATCAATGTTATTTATCATATTTCAGGTTGACGTCTTGGTTGGCCAGCTGGAAAGCGTCCAGAGAGACTTAAGTATCAAAGAGGTGGAGCTCAAACACCTCACACTGCAGCTGGAGCTTCTAACGAATAAAAACACAGAGCAGGTGAATGAGCTTCAAGAGCAGATCGCAGCTCTGAAGGTGAGACTTATTTTAACTCAAAAGTGTATTTATTCCTTTGTCACATTATTTATTATGCACCTAATTGTGGGCTCTGTTGTACTTTCTATACATTTTTCAGTTGCTTTTCAATTTCTCGGTTCAGTTAAATAACACTGAAAATGGTATGCACATCTGTTCTTGCAGGAGAATGTGTCTGCACTCACTATATTTAAAGAGGAGAAAGAAGGACAGAGGGAGATGGAGGAAACCGAGGAGGAGACCCTCCCGTCAGCTCTTCTTCAGGAGAAAAACCAGGAAATTGACCACCTAAACTGTGAAATCCAAAGGCTAGAACAAGAGCTGGAGAATGCCAGGAACAGCAGTGTGGGCGTGAAGGCAAGTATCCAGTACTTTGACAGATGGGGTGTGCATCTTCTCGATGAAGCTGCGATTCCTTGAAAGAAAGGTATTAATTTGTTCTTTATCTGATGCAAGGCTTTGGAAGCCGAGATCGAGGATCTTCGCTCTCGCGTGGAGCACCTCCAGTCTGAAGTTACGCGAGTGCGCCAGGACAAACAGGAGGAGGAGGAACGCCTCCACGAGGTCATCAGCACGCTGCAGGCAGAACTGGCCACACTGGGCCCCAACCTGTGCGAAGTTAGTGACTCCCAGGACGGCGACAGCATCAATCCTTCGCCCTCCCCCAGCCCCGAGCCCCAGCACTGTGCCGAGCAGGAGAGGAGGGCCGGGCCCAACAGCCTGAAGCACGAGCTCAGTCTGACTCACGCCCCATCCTCCTTCGCCTCCTCCCCTTCTCTTCGGTCTCATCTCAAAGCCCTCCAGAGTCAGCTGGAGACCGCCGTGGCTGAGAAAGCGGGGCTGGAGCGATTACTTCTCACCCAGGAGGAAGAGTACAGAGGACACGGAGAAGAGTTTGAAAAGAGAGTCACAGCCATGAGGGAAAAGACCGAGGAACTCCAAGGTCTGCTCATCCTGAAGGAGGCTGAGCTGGAGGGCGTCAGATCCCAGTTAGAAGATGAGATGAGGATAAGGGAACAGTTGGAGGAAGAGGTAGCCAGTTTAACGCTCAAAGCTAAGGAGGGCAGCACTACGACTGAGCAGAAAAATCAGCTGAACTGTCTGGTTTTGGAACTGCAGGACAAGGAACAGGACAGAGTGAAGGAGATTGAGACCCTGAAAATAAAAGAGCAAGAGACGAAAATGGAAATCGAGGCCCTTCGAGAAACCAGTCTCACTCTGGAGAGACAGGTCCAGGAGGTGCGTGCGGAGGTGGTGGACATGGAGGAGCTCGTTGCTGTGGAAAGGACCAAGATTAAAACGCTGGAGACGGTGAAGGGGGAGCTTTCTGCTGAACGCGAGGCGCTCAGGAGGAGGGAAGGTCAGCTCCGGGAGGAAATTGAAAAGCTAAGACAAGAATCAGCTTCAATGAAAGGCCTGATTCAGGACCTGACAGTGAAGCTGAATGAAAAGGAAACCAGTCAAGAAGAGGCTCAAAAGGAAGTGCTGGTAAGTCTACATGTTTTTAGTACGAAGACGTTTCTTTTAAGCACAAATCCATAATATCAGAAGCCAAATGGCGTTTCATTTCTCAGCTTGTAACTGACTGCGCTTACATAACAGATTCATCTCTATCACTTTAACAACTAATCACATAAACATAAACAGCGTTTGGCAGTTACCAGAAATGCAGACTTCTTATTTATGGTGAATGGACCAATAGTTATTTTATTGAAGTGTTTCATTCAGAATGTTTTTTTAGTGGATGGGTCTGACTTTGTGCCTTGTTTGTCATAAATCCTTCATATTGGATGCATAAATCTGTACATTAATGAGAAATGCTGAATAAAACAGACATGATACAGAAATTAATTCCATTTCTCAAAACAAAGGTGGGAAAAACTACTACAAATTGATTTGTCAGAAAAAAATAATTTTTGAAGTACACTTTTACTTTAAAAAAAACCCAATGTGGTTAAAACTGTTAAAAAAATGTATCATTTTAAATACTTTAATAATTACTAAAAGAAAAACACCTGTTGGTAAGTCACTTTTAATTTCTAGAAAGAAAATTAGTTTGAAAATGTCAAACATTCCACTAAATATTGTATTTCCATGTCCGACTGCCTCGGGTTCTGGTATTTCTGCCATGGTTCTTTGCGTGCAGCTGCTGGTGGCTGCAGGCTGACCCACATCTGGTTATAGTTAGGGGGCGTCGCTGAAATGACGTGTTACGGCAGGCAGACAGCAGAATCTTACTCACGCAGAGGAAGTGACATGAAATAGAGGAAGAAGGAGGAAAATCCTTGTTTTAGTCTGTCGTTCTGAAGTTTTGTTGCGCTTTATTTATTGTTTTCGATGTTCTGTCTTTGGCGGATGTGGTAAGAAGCTGCTCTTTTTTCTTTGAAGTCGAGCCTGGAGGTTGCAGCAGACTGGTTGAGCTGCAGCTTTGCATTCTGGAGAACTTAGTTTTGACTCGTCCCACAGCTGCTTTTGGGAAATGTTGCCACTTAAGAGCAAACCCCTGCAGTGATGTTTGAGAGTGTGTAAAGGTTAGCTTATGTATAAACTGTAAATGTGTACTACGAATGGAACTCATGTAGATGTTGCTTTTCAAATCACTTGACCTAAGTTATTGAAGTTCTGATTGGCTACAAATGATTTGTTTAAAAAGTGCAGTTGTGATTGTACTTGCCAATGTTGAAGTTGTTTCTCTTTCTGTCAGACGCATGCAGAGGTAACCCTCGCTAAAGCTGATGCTGCCTTGAGGGAAAAAGAGGCAGAAATCACCAGACTGAGGGCAGAACAGGAGAGTCTGAGGTCTGAGCTGACTGCAGCGACTCAGGGGCTGAGCACCAGTGCAGAAAGAGCCGAAAAACTGCAGGAAGAAGGACAGGTATGATCATCAGAGCTGAATATTGGCTTCGTAATGCTGTGAGATAGTCTGCTATGCCCGAAGTGCTTTCTGGGTGACCGATGGATTTTGATATCGCTCATTTCTTCGTACCAGACCAAAGACCAAGCGCTTGTCAACTTGGAAACTGACAACCAGCGGCTGAAGGCGGAGCTTGGAAGGCTTCAGGAGGACCTGGCCGTGCAGGAGGAGGAACTAGCTTATCAGCAAAGAGAACTACAGCACCTCCGACAACAGTGGCATCAACAGGAAACACTCTCTCACCATCAGGAATACCCACAGAGGGGTGAGTAGTTATGTAAAGTCCTCTTATCAGCATAATCACATAATCTGCAATACAGAAACTTGAATTGAATAACACTTAACTGACCAACTATTTGTTCATCTAGCTTCAAATCAAAGAGAATGGAACCAACACATTCAATCTTTTTTCCCCCATCAGATATTCCTCAAAGAACTTTTGAGGATGTTGTGACTGTTTCCCGTGATGAAGTTTCTCTCAGCTCTCCGGAGATTCTGAGAAAGTTCGACGCGTCCGAGGACAGACTCCCAGAGCGGTTCCACACCTCAGTGCTCGGTTCTCGTCTGTCTGAGCTCAGCGCCCTGAATAGCACCGGCCTGGACCTTCACCAGGTCAAGACCTCTCCCAGGGTTGTAATGGATCCTCCACACTCCAGGACCATCACTCCAGATCCAGCCACACAGAGTACACACTCTCCAGCCTCTGTGTCCATGTCTGACAACTTCTCTGTGATCGATTCAGTGGACACTGACAAAGTACGTAGTCTACACTTACTATAGACACGATATCATAATAATCCTTGATGCGTCTCAAACTTCTGGTGTTAAGTTTTCTTACATTTATGCAAACGTTTATTTTAGATGCGAGAGTTGGAAGGCCTTGACCTCACAGCACCCCCATCGCCACTTGGCTCCACTTCTTCCTTGTCAGCAGCCGAGTGGGCGAGTGACGGATATGGCAGCAGTGAGTGTCGACACCCATAAAACTGCTCCTGTTTGACCGTCTTCAGTAATGCAAGCCACAGTTGATTTTTTTTTTTTGGAATAACATTAAATTGTCATGCAGGAATTGACGAGGCGTTACTCTTGTCCCTCCCTTTGATTCAGATGTCAGTTCAGAGTTGGGTGCGAGACTGAGAGTGGAGCTGGAGCAGACTGAAAGGCTGGACGCTCAGTTCATCGAGTACCTTCGCTGCAGAGGGATGAATCCCACGGCAAACACCGACAGTGCCGCAGGCAGCATGAGCTACAGCGACGATCTTTTGTCACCAGAGCTTCAGGTAGACTCACCGCAAAGCTGACTGGCTTTTTATTTTGTCATTTTAATGAGCGTGACTCATCAGTTCCTTCATCTTCTAACAGGATCTGCTAAAGAAAGTATATCAAGAGAGCTGCAGAATCCTCACGCTGTCCCAGCGTCGTGCGCTCCCCTCAACGCAACAGCGCGTTGCAGACTTGAAAGCCTTCGCACTGAGTCAGTCGCAGCATCACTCTGAAGACGGCTCCGTTCCACTGGACCACCAGGATAAATCTTTATCCACTCCCCCCATGAGCTGGCAGCAGGAGAAGCGAGCTCTGCAGGAGACCGTGATCGCTCTCAGAGAGCTGCTCTGCCGAATGGCACAAAGGCACACTCAAGTGAGTTTCCACGGTTTACAGATAATACAGAGAAGAAACGGAGCGTTCTTTCAGACCAATCAAGATAATGTTCACACCATCTAATAGTTATTGACTTTTAACCTTTTTTTTTTTAAGTATAATGCAATGATAGAAATTTAACTTGATGCATTTAGTTGTGGTTCAGTTGGCTTGAATGTATCTTCATGACATTTTTTGGTATTTTTAGCCGAACTACAGAGGCGACAATAACTGGGGCAGAGACCAGTCACAGATCGATGGACAAGTCGATTCCCAACTGCGGACCGAGCTGCAGGAGAGCCAGAAACAGCTCAAATGTGCTCACGACATTCAGCAGGAGCAGAAGAATAAGATAATGTCACTCAGGTATATCGCATTCCTCGACGATGTATATAACTTATCACAGAAGAAACTTTTATCTTTAGCACCATGGCTACATTTGAAATTAATTGTTCCCATAAACTCCCATGACTGACCAGAGCAACCGGAGCAGTCTAGTCTTTATGAATGACATGCCTTGCTTGTTCTCATCCAAGTACAGCATCCAAAATGAACGTGAGAGGTTTAATGTTTATTGTTGTGTTGCTCTTCAGGATGACTGTTGACAAGTGTGAAGAAGCTTTGAGGAGAGAACAAGCCAGAGTCCAGGAGCTGCAGCGAGAACTGGAGCAGGAGCAAGCTTTGAGTCTCCGTAAAGATAAAGAAGATGAGGAGCGACGAGAAGTAAGATGTTGACTAAATAACTTGCATGAGTCTGTATGAGTCACCATAGTTGATTTGTTTCTGTTTAAAGATCTAGTATACTGAAGTTTTCCCTTTTTCACCCTAAATTTTAACCTCTCGTCTCCCTTTTCAGGCTGTACACATGTCCTCTGAGAAGCAGAAGTCAGAGGTCATGTGTCTAAAGGGTCAACTGGAGCAGGACAAAGTGGCCTACAGCAACCTGAAACAAGAGCTGCAGATTGAACAGTCTCGAAGCGTGTTGCTGGAGAAACGGCTCGATGACACCCATAAGGAGCTGGAGGGTGAACGCCATCGCTACGCCCACCTGCAGGAACTCAGCCTGCAAGACAAGACCCATCTGGAACGCCTTCTGAACGAAGCGGAATCCCGTTTGGCCGACGTCCACGCGAAGCTCGCAGATGCTCACAGGAAGCTGGACGCGGAGAGGACCCGCTTCTCCGGCCAGGTGGACGAGCTCAGCCGCTTGCACGAAGCCGACGCCGCCCGAGACGCAAAGTTCATTTCGGACCTGCGCTCCCAGCTGGAGCAGGAGCGAAGGCAGGGGGAGGAGCTGGCCGCCGCGGCGGACCGGCTGAGGGCTGAGCTCATGCAGAGCAGGAGGAAATGGGAGGAAGAGGAGCGCACGAGGAGGTCCGAGCTCCAGAGGTTGCAGGAGGCCACCGCCAGACACCGCGTCGCCGTGGAGACCCTGAAGGAGCAGAAACGGGAAGCAAACCAGGCGCTGGAGGCGGCGCAAGAGCTGTCTCGGCGCCAAGGGGCGGAGCTCGCAGAGCTGAAGGAGAGACTCCGATTACTGAAGGACAAGGAGAGGGAGAGGGAAGAAGAGTGGGAGAGAGAGAAGAGAAAGGGGAGGCAGGAGCAGATGGAAAGGGAACGACGACAGGAAAGAACCAATAACAAACTGGTAAGACAGATCTTTGCTCGTTCCCCCTATAATATATTAGGTGCTTTTTTTTCTGATGCACACACAATCCTCTGATTAAATACATTTTTGACTTCAGCACGAGTTGGAGTTACTGAGGCAGCAGGACCAGCAGCGCATGCAGGAGCTGCAGCAAACTCTTGCAGAGCTCGAGCGAGATGAGAAGGAGATGGCCGCACAGAGGCTGTCGGGATCGAGGACCAGGCCGCCGCACACAGCCGCGTCCTCCCAGCATCTCAACAGTGACACCCATCCTGACCGCACCCTGTCCAACAGCCCTCAGCAGCAGCAGCAGCAGGTACTCAAAATTTTTGATGATTGTGGTAAAACTACACGCCCCTCATTCAATGCACTAACAAATGTTGTTTTCACCTCAGAATCCGTCCACTTCGCCGTCCCACCTGTTGCAGACGCTGCTGAAGGACAATTCGGAGTTGACGGAGCGTTTGACGTCACTGAGTCAGGAGAGAGCCGCGTTCAAACACAAACTCAGCTCCCTGGAGCGACAACTGCGGCGCACTGAGAACGAACTGGCCAAGGTCACCTCGGAAACGGAAAATAGACCCACCGCTGATGTGGCAAGCAACAGCAAGGTCAGGAACAAACACATGCACAGGATTAGTGACCTATGTTAGTCTTTCGTACACCAGCATTTCTTGACATTATTTAAAACCTGCTTGACGACGAATGTATTAGTATAGCAGCAACGAGCTCACACTTGTGTTCTGATTTGCAGCTGCAGCGATTGTATGAGCGCTACCTGCGGGCGGAGAGCTTCAGGAAAGCTCTGGTGTACCAGAAGCGTTACCTGCTGCTGCTGCTGGGAGGATTCCAGGACTGCGAGGAGGCCACGCTGTGCCTCCTCGCTCAGATGGGGGCGCGGTCGTCGCCCCATCCATTGTCCCAGCGCAGACCCCTCGGACGGTTCAGGGCCGTGGTTCGAGTCGTCATAGCCGTGTCGAGGTATGGGAGAATGTATTCCACCGCCAGGCAGCTCTGATCCCTCTGAGTAGATCGGGACAGAAGACAGAGAAATAACAGAATTATAGCTTAGTAATTAAAGGAAACTTTTAATTCAATAAGCCTTATTTAGAAATGAGAAACAAAAAAAATGTTGCCTTGAAATTTGGTTTCAAAATGGTTCCATATGTCTGTAAACACACTAAAAGCTGCTCATGTGGTAGACATGTTGCATGTTCATCTGGTCATTTCAGTAGCGAACACAGAGTGGGCGTCGCGCACATACAAACAGCTCCACCTGTTCAGTTCTCTGTGGTAATGCTTGGGGAAAGAATTGAGAATTAACATTCGAACAAAGGGAGTACACAAACAAGTGAGGAAAACAATCTTGACTTAAAATTGATAAATACCTCCAAGGGTAGGATGAAATGCAAAACATCTCATGTTTCTCTTTATTCTATTCTGTAATTGCAGGATGAGATTCCTGACCAGGAAATGGCAAAAAGCAATGAGAAGACTTCCAATAACCGGATCTGTCAATGGACACTCTCCAGGTCAGCTCTGTGGACATACTTAATGTTTTTTTTGCAGGAGCTGTGTGTGCTGAATGGGTGGGTTTTCAATTATTTTTTTTTCCTGACAGGCCACAAACCAGAGGTTTTAAGGCCACAGCAGCAGCCAAGATCCAGTCCTGAATCCCCTCAGAGCCGAGAAGGCATCGCCGTCCACAGAGAGACCGTCTCAGCTCTCACACCTCCCAACAAGTCACCCTTCAGACTGCACATGAAGTTTGTGCTCCTTTTTCAAAACATGTCTTTAAAAAATTTTGTTAAATTGAACTGTTACTTAACTTTGCTTACTTATCTCTCCCCAGTGTGGCTGCATCTTTCAGCGCATCCTCTCAGGATCCTGAGCGATCACTGACAGAGTACATCCGTCATCTGGAGAAAGTCCAGCAGCGTTTGGGAGGAGATGTCCAAGGTGAATTTCATTCATAGAGATTTAGGAGAGGCTACATTGTAGTGCACTATACTCAATTTCTGGTGTGTTTTAAATCTGAGTTTCACTTGACACACCATGCATTTAAAGAAACTCAGACAGAAATTAGGGGAGGGCGGGGTGGTAAAAAAAGATACATCAATTTAGATCACGGTTCCGAAGGGAGTCGTGATTAGAAGTGAGAGACCAAAAAAAAAAGCCAACCTGCGCACATACATAGCAAAAAAAAAAAAAAAAACCCACAAGACAAGTTGCTATCAGACTAACGGATCAGCGGTCGCAGCTATACATCAGCGCAACACGTCATCACCACTAGTCGTCAGCAGAAAGGTGTGGTGGAGACGTTGAAAATGGGGGAGGGAGTGTGTGTGGCATGTATGTGGCATTTCAGTTCATCAGTCCGTGTACACGTGTGTGTGGTTTGGCCCGCCTCCCCTTTGCGCTCCATAGCTGTAAATATTGTGGAGTGAATCCCGTCAACTCAACCTTGACTGAAAAAAGACTCAGACTTGTTGACTTAAATAGTTTTGGGAAGAATTTAGCTCCCATTATCAGATTCAAATATCAAAATATTGATTAGTCTGGTGTCTGTATAACACCAAAGTCCCACGCAGTCATTATTTTCTGAATTTGGTTTGAGACAAATGATCAAAAACTAAAATCAAATTTTGTGATAATTTTTTTTATTATTATTATTATTTTATTTTTTATTTTTTTGGCAGTCTGTTACTTGATGGGACTGTGCCTGGCAAAAAGCAACACAATTACAAATCCGATTACCCCTGTGTACTCTAACATCTCCCATTGTAGTCGGGCAGTCTCATTTAGCCCCGCCCCCAAATGAGGAAAGGAGGATACGAACAGCCTGTTCCCCTGATATTATTGGGTATTACTTCAGGAAAATGGGATGTGGCTGTACCTGAGCCGCCTGTCGCCCCTTTACCTGTATGGTCCAGGTGAGTGTGAGTGTAGCGCACTCACTCCACAAAGTGAAGCAGCACAAAATAATTTTGCTGTTCTCAGCAGCCATTACAGCTGATGACCCCTCGGATCTGGAACCTGTGCGTCACTTTCAGTAGAAACTGCCAAAATGGAATGCTGCCAAAGAAAACATTCTACATTCTGATCAAATAGATCACATATTGTAATTGGAAGCATTAATAATATAACATCCTTATTAGATTTAGTGCCAGTTATGATATGTGGTCTTTAAACAAAAAAAAAACAAAAAAAAAAAAAACAGTATTTGATTTGTCATTTCAGTGGCATTTCTTTTTTTTTCAAACAAATCTTTACACAAATTTGAGTCACAACAGTAGTAGTAGTGGTGGTTTTTGTTTTAAATGTATATTATCCAGAGATCATCAGTTTTTTTCTTTTTCAAACATGTTTTTTTGTCTTTTCAGGTTCATCTTCTCTCCAGTCCGAACCGAAGTAGTCTCACCACTGCAAGCCTGAATGTCGCCTGCCTGCATTTTGCTATGACACTGTCCATGCCTTATCCTTCATGTAGAAACATTTCCAGATTTACAAGTGCGTTGGAAAATGGATTATGTGTTTTTGTTTTGGTTTTTTTTGTTTTTGTTTTTTTACACATAAGTTATTTTTTTATATCTGCCATGTAATTTTTCTATTCCCTGAACCTCAGTGTTTTGAAGGTTGCTTTTGAAATGCTGGAAGAACAAATGCTTTTTGTTTTAAACACCACTGTTATTTTTGTACTGATGTTTGTTTCCTATGTTTTGTTGTTGTTTTTGTGATATGTAAATGGTACAGAGACCATCGGTAGGTGTTTCATTGCACAAAATGTGAATCATATGCATTTTTGTATTATCTGTGTTTCTACCAGAGTCAATAAATATTTTAACTGCTTTTACTCGCCTGACTGGATTCATTTTGTGTCTCTGAATTATTTGGAATTGAGAAATAAAGTTCGGTTGAGCAGAGGGATCCTCATTCTCGCACATTTTGAAATTAACTTCTGTTGTCTATAGTAGTTTTATTATACAATTTACAGAAGGATCGAATAAAACTATCTCTGGGCCATAAATAGTCAAAACATGACCCAAAGAAATAACTACTTCTTGAGGTCAATAGCATGTTTGCATAGACAGGCACAGTGCTCAAATGTCAGAGTTAAAATTGGACTGTTAGACTGTTTCTCGTCTTAATGCATATTTACATTATAAAATCAATGAAATTATGGGAAGACAACACAGTGAGATGAAAATTGATACGTAAAAACAACTGCATAATTAAGCAAAAACTTTTAGGGAACTAAAAAGTGTGAGATAAATGTCATTTTGAGTGAGTGAAACTGATCTCTGAGTGTTTTACCGTCAGGTTCTCAGCATTTCTCAGTGCTGAAGTCTGAGACGGGGCAGCTCAGGTCCTCTCCCATCATTATGTAACGAGAATTGATATTGGAGCGGAGCAGTCTCCACCAATCAGAAGCCGAGCTGCCTATGACGCTCTTTGGCCTCTGGGTCACAGGTGCGTTTGTTATATCTGCACAGACGCCGCTGAGACACCAGCGTGTCTTTTGAGGCAGGACGTTGCAGGAGCCCCGCTCACCCGGACCCAGTGGGGGGACGTAACGCTCGCACCTCGTGAAACATCAACACGGAGTGACGCACGGCCCTTCGCTCCCAGCACGTTAATGCTAATGCTAAACCAAGGCAACAGAAGTCGGTGTGTCGTAGATCGTTATTTGCCGTTTAAATCAGTCCTGGACCGCGTAGAGGACCTCGTTTCGATTTTGACATATTTGTCTGGGATGTATGGATGGATAGTTGACGGATTCTCGTCGCTATTTGAGCCCGTTTCGAGGCAAAACCCAACCGAGTGGTCCTCGCACGGTAACGTTAACGGAGAGATACCAACGCAACCCGGCGTGAAAGCGGGACAGCGGCGGCAGGACGGCGGGAGCAGACCGGCGAAACGGAGCTACCAGAGGTCGGTGGTCCGAGGTGGTCGGTGCTTCTTTTTTAAGTTGACTGTCAGACGGAAGTCACACCATCTTCCCCCCGCGGTTATTTTAAGATGTGACTGGTTAAATGGCTTAAACTCACCTCAGCAGCTAGCTAACACCAGCCTGTGTAAACGTTAGCATCAGGTTAGGGTTAGAACACTGAAGAGCTAATTTTTAAGTTTGAACCAGCAATTTAACGAAGATAAATGTTGATCTTATTGAGAAATGTGTTGCAATTTTAAGATATTTTCCCTGAAATGTGACTCCTCTTCGTATAAAAACAATATTGTATATAGAGGAAGGATATGATCCAAATACTCCAAATAAATTGAATTCAGTGATATTGAGCATCCAAATTAAGTGATATTATGTGATGTTTTCTTTATTTCTGTCTGAATTTAGCCTATGAAAATGAAAACGTATTTGATGGTAGTATTTACTAGGTTGCATAAAATGATTGTATATTGGGGTGTATGTGACATAATATGTAATGTGCATTGCTACATTTAAAAAAAATAATGCAAAATTAATCAACAAAAGTGAGCTTGTTCATCCTGTTCAGAGTCGTGGGTTGCTGGAGCCAGTCCCAGTTAACTAGGGGTGAGGACAGGATACACCTCGGACAGATCACCAATCCATTACAGCAAACAGAGACACACTCATTCACACCCTATCAGCAATTTGGGATCAGCACATTTAACTTTACTTCACACACACATTTTTGGACTGTAGGAGGAAATTTGAGTGCACGGGAAACCCGGGCCGTGCACACATGGGGGGAAACATGTAAACCACACAAAGACTCAGTCGATTTTTGACCCTTTGACCTTTTCACTGTGAGGCAAGAGCCTCCACTGTGCGGCCTGAGAGGTTGTAACAAACCACTAAAAATCAAGACAACGGTTTTGGTTTGGAGCTTGTTGCTCTTGTTTTTTGTGTAATCTGTTGAATTGAGGGGCACAAACTGAGTTTGTCTTACCTGTGTAGACAACTGCAGGGTTGAGAAGTGGATGATGGTCTCTTTTCTGTCCCCACTCATATCAAACCTTGTTTGCCTCTTTCAGTGTGCATGTTGCCGAGAGCGTTTCCCAGAGCGACCAGGTCGAGGTGAAGCGACCTCGCCGAGGTTTGTTCAGAATTCTAAAAGCCTCTCGACATTTGTTCCCCAACACTCTGCGACTTAACCGTCACTGACCGTTGTTCTCTTTTTAGATGTCGTGATCAGCTTTCTGAAGAAGACTGTGGCTGGAGTAGCAGGTCTGCTCGGGCTGCGTAAACCTCAGAAACAAAAGTGTTCGAAGGCCCGGCAGTACGAAGAGACACGGGTGAGTGCTGCTGTCACGTCGCTGACATTGATTCATTATCCGATTGTGATATTAGATATGTGTTTATTTTGGACCTGTTATTTTCTCGTTTTGTGTTCGGTGACCATCCATTTTCTCTTTTGTACTACTAGCCTGTGACTTTACTGGGCATAGATGAGCTTCATACCTCACGGCTGAACATCCCTGACTGGAGAATGGGTAAGTGGGGGAAAATAATACTTCAGGCAAAGTCTTAATTGACTTTTTTCATTTTGTGCACCAACATTCATTTTTCATTGTGGACTCATCAATCACCTGTTCTTGTTCTCACTCTTGATTCCTTACAGACAAACCCATGAATGGAGTAAATGAGAGAGGCGGGAAGAATCTCTTCCAGAACTCTTTACCTGTAATGAGGAAATACAGGTATGCGATCCAATCAGATGATTCGAATTTTCTGTCCTCCTGATTCATGATATAAATGTAAGCTTTGGACAAAATTCCCTGCTTAGTGCTTATCTTTCATTTAATTCCAGTGGAGCAGCGCCCCCTACAGGCCTGCCAGAAAGAGGGAAAGATGGTGAGAGGAGAGGCTCCCTCCAGCTGCTGCCCACCAGGCCTGCTGTCAGGATAGGGGCTGCGAACCCTGACCTCCCCTACAACGGCTTTGGATACAGTCGCTGCTCCAAGCCCAGTCTTACAGTGGAAGAGGTGAATTATGCCATCATTTGCTTGATTGGAAGATTTTATGTTCATGAATTATCTCCCAGGCTGTATCAGGATCTAACGCTTGTACCTGTCCTGTGTTTGGGCTCTTCCTGTAGGCCATAAAGCAAAATGATAAGGAGCATTACAGGCGCCTGCTGGAGATGGTGACAGATAAATACAGCAAAAGCCAACCACTACCCTTCAACCAAACCAAACCACAAGAGTAAGTACATCTCAACCTGTGTGTGGCTTTTAAGAGCCACTTCAAGGCGATTTGCACCCAGAAACTTCAGATGATCAGTCTTACTAATTCTCTCTTTGTTTCCAGGAAGCCACTGTCACAGGTTGATCATAAAACTGCTGCCTCAGGAAAAACCTTTGATTCAGTACCAAGAAAGATGGGACACATCGGTAGGAAACTTTTTACTCGTGTAGAATATGAGCAGATTGACTGATTCAGCTCGTCCATTAAATTTATTTCAAAAATTGTAATGCGCTTGTCTTTGCTTCTCAGCTGCACCGACTGTTTTTACATGGAATAACAGATCTGTCCCCAAGGACAGGTTGGTGTTGAATCACTTTTGAATTTGTGTGTCGTTGACAGTGTCGTATCAGTTGAGACAAATGTTTGCTAAAGGAAAAGCTTTCTAACTGTGGTCCTGTTCGCTTTGTGTCTGCTTTGGCACTTTTAACCAAAACATGCAAAATGTTTGAATGTTTCTTGAAAGTGTATTCTTTGAACTTTTATTCCTTTCAGTCAACACTGTGTGTTGTGTTGAATGTGCTGCATGCTGTTGTGATGTTGGCAGGCAGCTCTCTGTGTTGTTCTGTGTTCAGACTTGAATTATATTTGATTCAAATGTCTCAAATACATTTTGAAGCAAACTCAGTTGTTTATGAAAACGTCCTCTATCTCTGCTTTGTTTTAATCTGATTAAAAGTGGAATATGTGGAAAAACACCTGTAATTCCTCCCCAGGCGGAGCTTGACCTGCACCAAGCCGCTCAGTGGGACCTTTGAGGATGTACAGCCGGTCAGATGCACAAAGGTAGAGCTTCCTGTCTTTCTGATAATGTGTCAAAAATATTAATTTAGTCCCAATTCTTTGTGGAAGTTAATTTTGTCTTGTCAAATCTTTGATCTGTGTTGCAGCAGAAGCAAACCACAGACTTGGACCTTTCCACAGAAGTAGCGACTCGTCTGAATCTTGTGGACAGAGACACTCCGGCTGTCGGCGCTCCAGACACACATTCTGCACATACATGGCACAGTGATGAGGACATACCCCGGCTAACCAAGGTGAGAGCACCGGGTTTATTAAGATATGCCGTCATGTTTCAAAGCTGTAGAATTAATTGAACCTCCTCGTGATATTTTTAAGTTTACTTATGTTCAGCACTTCGGCCTGAAGAAGTAGAGTTGACTTTCGCTCACTGTTGGTAGGAAATGGCGGCGGAGGTGAGCGCAGCGCTCTCCCAGAGTGATCCCAACCTCGTTTTGAGTGCAGCTTTCAAGCTTCGCATCACACAGAGAGACCTGGCCACACTGCAGGAAGGAGGGTGGCTCAATGATGAGGTGAGACCATGAGAGTGATACAGTACATCCCTAAAGAAAGAAAGTATATTTTGTGTGTCTCATGTTTTCTTCTATTGGATCTGGCTTCTCGTTTTCTCTCCACTCAGGTGATGAACTTCTACCTCTCCCTGGTCATGGAGCGCTGCTGCGGCGAAGCCGGACAGCTAAGAGTCTACTCCTTCAGCACCTTCTTCTTCCCGAAGCTCCAGGGTGGAGGAGGCGGTCAACCTGGAGGTCACGGAGCCGTGAGGCGCTGGACCAAGTCCGTCGACCTCTTCCAGTTTGATCTCATCCTGGTCCCGCTGCACCTCGGGGTCCACTGGGCGTTAGCTGTGAGTTCACACCGTCTGGTTGAATTGTAAAAGTTTTCTGTGTTGAATAGCTGGGTATTATGGGTATTATGGAGGACTGCTGGTTTGATTTAACCACCATTTACTTTTCAGGTGATAGATTTCAAGTCGAAGACGGTGAAGTCGCTTGACTCGATGGGACAGAGACACGATGACATCTGCAGTATGTTACTGTGAGTTCACTGTTCTTCAACCGAACCACCAGGAACCTTTTTCAGTTTTATATTGCCGTTTGTTTCAACTCCATTGTTGTTGCCATGTTTGTCTTTTCAGACTTTACCTTAAAGAGGAGCACAAAGCAAAGAAGGGCAGAGAGCTGGACGGTGCCAAGTGGACTTTCAGAAGCTTCAGAGCTTCGGTAAGTCAGACTGCTGAATGATGCACCCTGCTGCTTTTCAAAGTGTGGGACAGTCCTCCACTGGGGGGCGCCAGAGAGCTTTAGGATGTCACACAGCTGCTAAGTGAAGAGAAAAAAACTCATTTTATTTTGATCAAATAAAAATGTTCTGACTCACTTTAATGTCAGCCAGATGTGGAGGAATTTTAATGTACTTACTGTGATCAGTACAACTATTGCAGATGATATATGAAACACCAGCTATTGTAAATGAACATCTGACAAGCATAAGTACAGTTCTGCTGTTGTATTACCTATAGATCTCAACAGCCATCGACAATAATATATTAAAAAAACATCAGACTGTGCCATTCATGCAAAAGCTAGCACTTGTGAGACTTGATACTTGCAGCGTGAGATTATGGGATCACCTTAGTTCAAGCTCTGTCTGGAAGCTCATCCTCTAACACTTTGAAAACCGTTGATGTAACCCTTCAGCATTTTCTTGACTGAGAGACTGATGAGTGCGTTTCTGTAGGAAATTCCCCAGCAGAAAAATGGGAGTGACTGTGGTGTTTTCGCCTGTAAATATGCCGACTACATTGCAAGAGGAAGGCCTCTCACCTTTAAACAGGTACATGCTTCATAATCATTTCAAAGCATGCCGGGTTTCCCATCGGGTCATTAATAAAAACATTGATGAAACTTTTAGTGGGAGTACAGAGTAACTGCGATCTCTATGTATTTTTTAATATTTATTCATTATTGTACCTCATGTATCTTCTTTAGCTTTCCAGCAGATGTCGTTGAAGTGAAATTTCTGAATTTACTAATGCAGGTTATTATGCTAATTGCGTGTTTTCTTCCCCTTGTCTTGCAACAACAAACTGCAGTTGTTAACCTGTACCTCTGTCTTCGCAGTGCCACATGCCCCTCTTCAGAAAGTTGATGATGTGGGAAATCCTCAACAAGAAGCTGCTATAAATGTTCACATCAATCTCCAATGGACTGCACAGCTTCAGAGACTTTGTCTCCGGGAGCAGCGTCTGTGTACAGTGACTGTGTGAAAGATAAGAAATGGGCCAAAGAAGTGAACTTCAGATTGAAATGTGACACGGTCTCACTCGTCTCATCTGGAGACATCAACAGTCTTAAGAAAGGATATTGTCTCTTTGTCGGGGACATTTTTAACCTCTGAGTTGTATTTAGAGACATTATTGGTATGTAAGAAGTATTTGTCGGCACAGACTTTGGCACTACTGACTGAATTGCTTAATTTTTGTTGTTTGAAGTTCTACCCGAAGTGCCTTCACCCCTCTCTCACTGAGCTCCGTTTTGAGCACGTCTTGTATTTTGGGAAGTTCCTTGGTCATTTACCGCCCAGCAGCTGATTTGAGGAGTGTGACGTTGAATTTGATTGTTGCAGGACGGTTGATATTTTTGGCTGTTGTCCATCCCAGATGTGATTGGCCGCCTGAATGACACAAAGCTACACTAGTATTCCATTATGAAGCCTAATCTCTGTAAAGTATTGGCAATGAATAATAATATACCTCCTGTCAGATTTCTTACAAGAACCGCATGGTTGAGGCGTGAGGCTTGTTTAAATAACTTATTTATGGTATGCCTGGGTGAGAATGTGTTTTTGTAATGTGTGTGTGTGTGTACAGTTTTTTTCTTCTGAGTGGAGTAATATCAGTTATCTCATATCTACATTGAAATGCTGTGAATTGTTTTCCAGTTACATGTCCAGAGGAGGCTATTTAGGGTTGCTACAGAGAGCTACAAAATCATATACTACATAGTGAACTACTGTACACTCATGCATGCTTGTGCTTATAAAAAAATGTGATTTTTTTTTTCTTCTCCTGCCTGTAATAAAGTATTTTGTTTTTTAAGTAAGAGTTTGAGAAGTGACTCAACTAATTGACATGATGGTGACTTTGGGATTTGTTTCTGACTGATGAATGCATTGCCTTTTTTTTTTTTTAGCAGGCAGTCCAAAGCCTACTGAAGTAAAATAAACCTCAAAGCAGTTTAGAAATGATCATTGTCGGCATAAAGGAGAAACAATGGTTTTTGGTTTCAGACAGTATGAAAGGGATAATGCGCTTAATCAGCCAACCACATCCAGCCGGTCCTTATGAGGTTATTGAGCTGAGAAGTGTTATCCTTTCTTCTGTCCAAAGAAAAAAACACTTAAATGAACTAAAGGCATACTGAACCTAGCTGAACCCTGTTGATGTTAAGTTAGCCATATGATATCTGGGTTTATATGACTGTCTGCTTGCTAAGGCTAATTTACAGATTCTCTGTACTTCTGCTCTACGGGACTTGTCCTCTAATGCTAAAGAATATTCTACTCAATGACGTATATAGAGCTAGACCCAATGACGTATAGTAGTACTACTACTTGCTTTTTTCCTCACACAAAAATGGCCATAAAAAGTTTCTGGAGGAGCAATTCTTGCAGTCAGAACACGCACATTATTTATGTAATACCTTAACATACGCAGAGGTTTTTCAGAGTAAAATGTAAAAAAATAAAGTAAGTAGTGTCATAAAAAATGAAGTCAATTTAATCAGAAGAGGTTCATTGAATACAATGGACACTCATTTCTAGAATAATTAAAACTGAGTGAAACAGCCAAAGGAAGACAAGAAATGGAAAAAAATGAAAGCATGAAACAGTAATTGCAACAAAAAATAGAAAAGTTTATTTACAGTAAATGAAAAAAGTGCACACTACCGGATCTTATCCGCAAGGCCCAGGACAGAGCCACCTTCAGGATGCTGGTCGCCACGGTCACCTAATGGCCACGCGAACACAAGTACAAGTAAGTGTGGGTGGGCAATGTGTGGTTACATAATTATTATATTTAAATATGCTGCATGTCACTCATATGTACTTCTAAACAAGAAATACCTTCAGATGCTTCAAGCATGGAATGAGCATCATCAGACAGGGCTTGTATTTCCTTGCTTTTAGATAACATGGCCTCCAACGTCACTCTGTAGCGCTTCTCTCTACGCTTGGAATTGTTGAAGTCCTGCCTCAGCTTTTCATGATGTGCAATTAGATTGTCGTATTTCCTCTTCAGGCTGTCGACGTCTGTACAGTATGAATGGTCTTCGCTCACAGCAGGACTGCCCTCTGCAGGCTCTTGTTCAGGCTCTTGTTCAGGCTCCATGTCGATTTGCTGGTACAATGCCACTGCTGCCAGGCTGGTTTGGGTTGTCCTCACTGCGATCTAAAACATTTGATAAAAATTAACATGGCAAATTTCCAAAACATTTGTTTCTTTTTCACCAATACCTGAAAGAAAACACTGTCACAATGAATGGCTGCAAATCACTATGAAAGCCAAAAACCGATCCTCAATCATTTTCATAGCCACACAAAGTGACAAGAAAAGAAAATCACTAAATTAAAATAATGAGCAACCATTAACAATTAAGGAACATTACCTTTTTCTCTGGTTTCCCCAGATTGAGGGATGGTACAGCCCCTGGCCTGAGAAGCTTGTGTTGAGCATGTTTTGAGAGGATGAAGTCCTCCTCCCTGAAGTGGTTGCTGCATACATAATCATGATCCCCCGGGATCCATCTCCTCTTGGTTCCCACCACTTTTCTACTGATGGCCTTTATCCATTCCTCTCTCTGTGTGGTGTCCTTGGACTGCTTGGGGAACCTGAAATGTGTGGCATATTACAATACATCCATAGACAATGATGCACTGTGACTGTTGCTGATAATCACACCAGCTTACACTGCACAGTTAGTGATTCAGTTAAACTGGCAGAGTGCAGCACTCAAGCCAAGGTCAGAAGTAGTTTGTTTGCAAACAAAGAAGCAGACCAAATTTGAGGCTGAATGTCCCAAATAAAAGAGCCACTTACTTATGAAAGGAAATGTTACAGCCACGCACAAATCGATTGGTGCAGGAGATAGCAGCACACGACTTCACCATGGTGATATATTAGCCACATCCACCTGAAACCATAACAACAGAGACACTTAAAATCAACAGGTTCACGATGATTGCAAGGTGAGTGTCGGCACGTTTCCAGAGAAGGCACTGGTGGCATTGAAGGAGCCAGCAGAAGTGCTACGCAGTAACTTAAGCACTTTTCAGTGCCAGATACGATCTTGCCGTGCTCTTCACCTCCTCAAACAGATTTCTAGTTCATTTACACATATTTTCTGATGACAAAAATAGCCTTGTCACCCGTCACCAGGTCAAGAGTGACAGGCACAGGGGGAATGGCGAGCCATGCTAACTGGGCTCTCTCCTGAGGAGAATCTGCTCAGCTGCAGTCACTGAAAAACCCGGCCAGTGCTGGTCGACGGTCTCCTGGCCTGCTGTTCTCAACGTATTTCAAGCATTGTGACTTGACTCCAACACAGAAGTTTACTGCACCTTGGTAAATCACGAAACACAAAGTCACATACCGTACTGGCGTCCTACTCTGAATCCGCGGGTTGCCACTACCGGAAGTCAGCTCCTATTTGCCGTCTCTCAGGGGGCAGTGAGCGGTCTAGCTCTACAACCCTCTTCCGTGTTTCTAAAACAGTACGTTCGCTCAAAGGTTCTGAGATTTAGTAGAATTTTCACGTGGAGTGTCTTGATTTATTAGATTGTACAGATTTGATTCGGAAACTCAGATGTTCAGGTTACATCCGTATATTAGTATATTATCTTTTCAGGATGAGTTCCCGATCAAAATATTTCTGATAATAAATAAATGACAGCTGTAGAGTGAAATGCGGCAGCTTAACCGGAAGTCCCGCCTCTGAGTGAACAGCGGAACCGGAAGTCTCACTTCCGACTCGCACAGTTGAACCGGAAGTTGATTTACTGGCATCCTGCGTTTTTTCCCTCTCTTTAGCATTAGCGCTTATCCGAAGTGTTTGCTGCGAAAGCTGTTCAGCCCGTTGTTACCTCCTTTGGACTCCACAGTGATTTTTCTTTAAGACAGTTTCTCTCACTGAGTTGAAATGAGCAACAACGAGGGAGATTTTAGGAAGCAGGTGAGTTCCGAGCTTCAGGCCGAAAATGTCGCGTGAAGCTTATCAGTTAGCTGCTTTGTAGGAAATAGGAAATGTGTTAAAACGAACCGCTATTATTGACGTTAGTATATATATTTTTCGTGCTGATATATTGAAATTGAAATTAAGACTTACTGAACATAATTGTGCTCACGGTTACAGTAAAGACGTTGCGGATTAACAGGTTTCTCTGGTAACTGGTGGCCGACTTCCTTTAGCGTCCCTTGTTTTCACGCGCAAGCAGCAGATTTTTGAAAGCGAACTCTCCTGGCGAATGCGTTTTAATCACATTTGCATTAATGTTTTGAAATTTCTCGTGGTTATTATTTCACCACGTGTTATTAACAGCAACGAAAAGCGCCAAAGGAAGTCAGCCACCAGTTAATCTAACATACCAGTTTAGCTGATCGTGGACTTTGCTCGACGGAACTTGCAGATAGTCGCTACTGATAAACTTAACCATCTTATGCAATAGCTCATTCTTAGCCATCCAAATGTTTAATTCTATATCATTTTATCAATCTAACGTGAAAACATGCAGCTGATTGCTAAATGTTGTTTTTCCTGCCTTTGTTGTTGTTTTTATTTGTGCCTCTTGGTTTTCTCAAAAAGCCCACATGCCTTATCACTCCTGTCTGTTCTTTGTTAAGGCAGAGGTTGGAAGAAGGAAAAAGGCGGAAGACCTTTCAGATGTGAAGTTGTTGTTGTTTGCAGCTGATGGTGTTGATGCATGCTAATGTGGGGGATGCTGAAAAGAAGCGATCCAGATCTGTCTCCAGCTTCTAGTGTTGTAATGGCAGATGGTAAATGGGGGAAGAGGAAGAGAAAGAAGTCATAAGTACAAACGGAAGAAAGAAGAAATGAAGGGTTTTTATGAAGTTGTGAAGTTAAGATCAGAAGTTTACCAGGGTATGAGTAATTTCTTAATAGCCTGCTATGTTATTCCTTGTTTCATTCTGTTGCTTTCTCTTAAAGCATGCTCATTTTTTTCCCCTCTTTGTATCAGCCGCTTCACTGGTCAATCCCTCCATTCTTCAATGTTTGTTAATTTCAGCTAAATTAATTTCTACTTCAAATACCAATCTTATTTTTCTCATTTGCCAAATTTTAAATGTTTATTTTCAATCCTGCTAAATGCTTAAATATGGTGAAAACCTTCCGAAACGGGCATGTTGGCAGTGTTTGATGTCAACTCCCGGCCCTGTATTTTTATTGTAAGATACAGTTTACCCCAAAGCTCTCCTCACCTCAGTGTGTGTGATTTCTTCAGGACTCGAGGAGTGCTTCCTCTCGGGACTCAGTGAAATCCGCCAGGCACTCACGTGAACGCTCTCAAGATGGCTCTCGCCGTTCCAGGTCTCAGTCTCAGTCCCGATCCCGATCCCGATCCAAATCCAGGTAAAAGTGTACTTCTAACATGCATCTGATGACAAACACTTAAAAAAAATTCTTGTTCTCAAGAAAACCTTTTAAAAAATATTCTCTCCAGGTCTCGGTCTCACAGAAGCTCGCGTAGGCACGAGTCCCGTTCCCGTTCACGCTCCCACAGGCGCCGCTCCAGGAGCCGGTCTCGCAACTCAGATGACCGTCGGCATAGAAGCCATAGCCGCTCCCCCATGTCAAATCGTCGCCGACACATTGGAAACAGAGTAAAATTCACACACTACTAATTGTTTTCAGCAAAGTTTACCTCCTAAAAAGATAGAACTTAATTTATATATATTTTTTTCTGTTGTTAACCCCACAGGTCAACCCAGATCCCACCAACTGTCTGGGTGTGTTTGGTCTGAGCCTGTACACCACGGAGAGGGACCTGCGGGATGTTTTCTCAAAGTACGGCCCGCTCACTGACGTCAACATAGTGTACGACCAGCAGTCACGACGTTCGAGGGGTTTTGCATTTGTCTACTTTGAAAACTTTGAGGACTCCAAAGAGGTAAGGTTGAGAAGAAAGACACATGCTTTTAAATGTGAATAATTGAACATTTTTGTAATCCTCTTCTTTAAAGAACTCTGATCTAATGAATGTTTGGGTTCTTTGGTGACAGCAGAGGCTTTTGTTGTAGCCTCATTTTAGGAAATCTTCAAAGAAAAGATGCAAAAGTCATTACACAACTAAATGAGTCATGACTGTGTTTTAGGCGAAAGAGCATGCAAACGGAATGGAACTGGATGGACGCCAGATCAGAGTCGACTTTTCGATCACCAAGCGTGCCCACACTCCCACCCCTGGAATCTACATGGGACGACCCACATAGTAAGCATTAACTTTTACAACACAGGGTGTTTTGGTTCTTTTGTGTTTACGATGTTGATAAAAACTTTCATGGCCTTCGTGTGGTTTTAGTGGCGGTGGACCACGCCGCTATGACAGGGGCCACGACCGGAACTATGAGAGAAGTTACGACCGTGGCTATGACCGTTACGATGACCGCGAGTACCGTTCGTACAGGTGAGCTCTTTCTCCTGCAGCTTTCTATTCCCAGAACTCAACAAAGTCATTACCTTTTTTGACTTTGCAAGCATTGATCCATTATTAACTCCAATTTTGGCATTTGGAAATAAATTAGAGATGATTTCATTGAAATGTGTGCTTTCCTCTGCACAGGCGCAGATCCCCGTCCCCTTACACGAGCAGAGGATACCGTTCCCGGTCTCGATCACGGTCCTACTCTCCACGTATGTTTGAACCTTTTGTTTTTTCCTCTTCTTTTTTTAGACTACATCAGCTCCTACCCCTTTTTTTTCTGCAGGCTATCATACAATAGAAATTATAAGTTAATAACTCAGGGCACACAATTTATTTAAGAGAACACATTAGGATGACATTACTGGATTGGGGCATTTTTCTCACTCTTAAGTTCTGAGATATTTTCCTGCCTGATTTTGTTTCACACTATATAAAAAAATATTTATTTGTGTTCATTTATGCTTTCTGTGATATCTAAATGGTAGCCTTAAAAACATCCATTTGAAAATAATTCAACAAGTGTTCTTTAAGGATTACTATATCATTGTTTATAAAACCTGCATCTTGTTACCAGATCAGCTGATCTAATCTCTTCTCCTGTCATTTTTCTTTTCAGGTCACTACTGAGCAGCAAGAGAAAAGTGTTATTGTTTGGATAATTCTTTTCTCTTCATGTTTTGACCATAAGTATGTAAGAAGAATTCCATTTAATTAAGAAACATTAAACAAAACAAAAAAAAATCTGAAAAGTGCCATACGGGACACGGAAAACTTCTGTCAGAAATGTAAATTGGTGGGAAATAAATGGATAGTGAAGGAGATTTGCATAAGATGTACATTGTATGTCCTTTTTCATGAAATCTGTCAGTTTTGGTCATAGGTGTGTACAAACCCTAAAGGCGGTCTGCTTGGCATTGGCAGGTCAAACACTGGGCTTGTTTATCTCAGTGGTGTTTTATAGCAGGGTTTTCATGACAGACCCTTGATTTACCTGCCGTGTGGGGGGTGTCTTCTGAAATATTGACGTCCTAGTTTGCTTTTTAAATGCCATATTTCTGTCTTGATAGTTTGACCTGTTTAAAGTACACTTTTGTTGGCTGTGTAAAAGCAATAAAGTATGAGTCCTTGACTGTCACCGTTTTCTTCATTGGTTTTGTGCTCTTATCAAGTATTTGCATTTCATTTTCTAAAATAAAATAAAATGAACATCTTTTTTGTCATCTCAATGCACATGTACTTGAGTTCTGCATTATAGTATGAGCTCAATGCTTTGTTTACTGGTCTTCGAAGAGATAACTGTATAATGCCATTTCAGTTCTTTGTAGAGCTGGTCACATTGGAACGAGTCTATCTCCACAACTCTGCAAAGTGGGAGAGCAGTTGTGAATAAAGAAATTGTGATGCATCCATTGTTGCTAGATAGTATTTTTGTTTTTGTTCTGGTTTCGGTTGTGAATGTGTTTGTATTGGTAATTTTATTGTGTACTGGATGTGGTTTATGAATATTATGAGTAAGGGCACTAGAGGGGATCTTGGGATGTATGACTTTCTGGACCCCAGGAAGAAAAGTTGTCACTACGGTGGTAACCAGTAAGTATCCTGAAACAAACGATAAAGTGACAAAGAAATCTTGAAAATAAGTTACATTATTATAGCAGATGCATTTTTGCTGGTCTTCTTTTAGAGAAGCTTATGATCCATCCTGAGCAGTTCCTCTATCTACTGCCACACGTGAATCTGTAAATTACTCTGTGGATAATTTACCCTTTGCATAAATAGTTTCTGTTTTAATTCTGCACCTGAGAGGGACCAGGTTCTATTCTATTCTATTCTTTTGAAGGTAAGTCTGAACCTGTGACAAAAGATGAAATGAAAACAAAATAATTCTTATCCAAACGCAAATGACAAATATTGATGATGAAAGTCAGAATAAACATTTACTAAACATTTTACCGCTTTTACGTCTTCAGTTCTATTTTCTCTGACGTGTCTTCCAGCTCTGCCTTCGACCAATCAGAGACGCCCGTCGTCACTGTACTTCCGCCTTGCTCTCAGCCTGTCTTTCCAGTGGAGCCGCCGCTGAGAGCAGCTCGCCGAGGAGTGGACAGTACACAGCCTGCTGCCCCAAAACAAATCTAAAGGTAGCCAAGGGCTCATTCTGTCTGCGTGGAAGCTTCCGGGCTCCCGTTCAGCAGCTTTTAACGCTGACAGGAGAGTTTGTTGACTGATATTTTAGCCCTCGGGTCGGAAAGAGCGGTGTCAGTTAGCCACCTGCTAACGTTAGCATGTTTGAATGAGACAAGTCACGTTTTTAGCAGAGCCTGTCCACTGGGATGGGGACAAAAGGCGATAAATACACAAACACGGGCCACTGCAGTCTTTTAGCCAAAGGTTGACACAGATGTTCCAGTTTTAAACGGCTTGATTTGATTGTTACAGATGCCACCAAAAAAGACAGAAGCCCCGAAGCCGCCTCCCTTAATTGGACGATTTGGCACATCTCTGAAAATTGGAATCGTGGGATTGCCCAATGTTGGGTGAGTAAATACCAAATACTGTTCACACTGCTGCAGAGGAGATCCAGAGATTCAAAGCAATGGTTAGCTAAGCGGTATAAGTACCAAAACAAATGTGTTTTACAGCCACATTTAAAACATTTTACACGTATGACTCCTATTCAATCAATTTAACCCTATTATCAAGTTCTAACATGTTTCTAGGAAGTGAGACACCATGATTGAATTTCAACGAGTCTGTGAGAACACCAGTAGAAGTTATAGTATGTACTTAGTGGATCTAAAGTGAATGAATCAAGCCTGATTGCTGGACTGCTCACTGTTTTGCAGCAAATCTACATTCTTCAATGTGCTGACTAAAAGCCAGGCTGCTGCAGAGAACTTCCCATTCTGCACAATCGACCCAAACGAGAGCAGGGTGCCTGTTCCTGACGAGCGATTCGATTTCCTCTGCCAGTACCACAAACCAGCCAGGTGAGTGTCGTCAATATGTGTCTTTTTTTGCAAATTGTAATTGACTCTTTGTTCACAGAGTCTTGTTTTTCCTCCAGTAAAGTTCCTGCTTTCCTGAATGTTGTGGACATTGCTGGTCTGGTGAAAGGAGCTCATTCGGGACAGGGACTCGGAAATGCCTTCCTTTCCCACATCAGTGCCTGTGACGGCATCTTCCACATGACCCGTGAGTTGTTGGAGTCACTGCAGCTCACCTTCGATCTCACTTGAAGGACCTCATTCATGTCATTTCTTTAGACCAGGGGAGACTGACAGGACCAGCGCCTTTGAAATCAGCTGTTCTGTAACATCTCAAACAGGAGCACTTTTTTAAGTAGAATATTTCATTAATTTATTTAAAGGTATAGTCTGTAAATAATCCCAAACATTGTGATTCATAACTGATCAGTCTTATATATAATTTCACATCTACGAGGAACTTCCATTGTTTTGATAGCGATGCTCCGGTGTCTAAAATTTCAATCAGTAGGGTGATTATTGTTAAAAAAATCTTCAAGGTTTTATCAAAAGCTGGCCTTCAGTAAAAGTTTTTCTGAAGCCGCTTGGTTTTGTGGAAAGCTGCAGTGAATTTTATGAAAGAGTTCAAGCTCTTTGGCATTGTTTACATTATGTTAGCTGTTTATTGATTTGCCTGTAGTGGATAAAATCGTAAGTAAATAAACTGGACTAAACTTTGACGGAATAAAATAGTTGTAGTTACCTTTGGCCTCAATGGGATAAATCCGTTTGAATTATGATGTGTTTAACAACAAAAGAATTCTGTGTCAAATTGTAGAGATTTGCCTCAATATTTTCAAACACCATGCTTGAGTTATTCCAATTATTTGTACGCTAATAATACACGAACATAAAGCTTTAGTCATTTTTCTGATGAATTGGATCAAATTGGATCAAATATTTGTCATGTCTTGTATTTTTTTAATTAATGGTAAAGATCTGAGGAATAAAACAAAAGACAAAATATTTCACTTTATATCGGTTAAACTGAGGAAACACATCTGTTTTGATTCCTTTTTTTATTTTAGATGCATTAACAGATATTAAAGAAACAGAGCAATCACTCATTGATGCGCTCAAAATGGCAAGTTTAGCATCATTATGAACCATTCTGATTTAAAACTGAAGTCATTTTCTGCTGTGTGCATTTTTGTTAATACTAGACTGCTAATTCTTGTTTTTTTTTTTGAAGGTGCGTTTGATGATGAGGACATCATCCACGTCGAGGGCAACGTGGACCCAGTGAGGGACATCGAGATCATTCACGAGGAGCTCCGGCTTAAAGACGAGGAGATGATCGCTCCCATTATTGACAAGCTGGAGAAAACCGCCGTGAGGGGAGGGGACAAGAAACTCAAACCAGAATATGTAATTATGAGTTTCCCACTTGTTCTGTGTCGTCCTGTTTGACGCCTGCTGGAGGAGGTGGGAGAATTTGATCTGTTTGATTGATTTTCCTCAGGACATCATGCTGAAGATCAAGAGCTGGGTGGTCGAGGAGAAGAAGCACGTCCGATTTTACCACGACTGGAATGACAAAGAGGTAATGAGAGCACTGCAGAAATCTCGGTGACTCGTTTGGGAACAGGGCTCTCTTAGTTTGCTTTCAAGATAGAAACTTTTTAGGATTTTTGGTTATTAGACGTACTCAAATCCTGTCAACAGTGATAGAACACACATGAATAAGTCTAAAATGTAATGTTAAACTGTATTCCCTCCACAGATCGAGGTGCTGAACAAATACTTGTTTCTGACATCCAAGCCCATGATCTATCTGGTTAATCTATCGGTGAAAGACTACATCAGAAAAAAGAACAAGTGGTGCGTTTGCGTCCTCCTATCTCCACACCAAGCTCCTTCATGTCCTGTTGTTACTCAGAACGGCTCATCCAGCCGCGTTTTGTTTTTTGTCTCAGGTTGGCGAAAATCAAGGAGTGGGTTGACGCTCATGACCCCGGTGCTGTGGTCATTCCTATAAGTGGAGCCGTGGAGTCCCAGCTGATGTACATGGACGAAGAAGAGAGGAATAAATTCTGCGAAGAACAGAAAACACAGAGGTCGGACGCATGAAAGATTTATTTTCAAAGTGACACAGAGAGATAAATTAACATTTTTCAGGTGGTTAATTCTACGAAAATGAAAGCGGCAAATGCTGATTTTGAAATTTAATCTAAATTTTTAAATAAATTTGAGCTTTTAAAAAGTAATTTTTAAATTCTGGTGTTTCGGCAGAAACCTGCATCAACCCTGCTAATTCTGCGTGTTTCTGCTGCAGCTCTCTGACCAAACTGATAAAGACCGGCTACGCGGCGCTGCAGCTGGAGTATTTCTTCACAGCGGGACCAGACGAAGTGCGAGCGTGGACCATCAGGGTGAGCGTTTGCGTACCTGTTGAAAATATTTAACTCAAATTCATCCTCTCTTTTCAGTTACTGCATTTTCTCTAATCCAGGAGGCTCGATTACAGAGCAGCCTGAAATCAAGACAGCTGCTCCCCAGATAAACATGCAGTGTAAATATTGTGTATTATGATACCTGTATCAGTTATATTTGGATTTTCAAGTCCATGCTGCAGACGATTTCCCTTTTAATTATTGCACCCATTTTGCAAATAATTGACAGTCTGATGTACAGATGAAGGAATCTCAAACCGGCCCACTCACCAGCCAACTCGGCTTACAAATGAACAGGCGGCTGGATCGGTGTGAAAAGAGCCAGATTTTTAGTACTGCTTTTTACTGCAAGGCTTTTCTTTTTTTTTTTAGAAGGTTTTGTGTTTCTCTGAGCTCCTGTGTTGAAGTGACTGTTGAGACATTGATGGTGGGATTGTGCCGATATTGTTCGGGCTGTTTTGTTGTCCTCCAACAGAAAGGTACCAAGGCTCCCCAAGCTGCAGGGAAGATTCACACCGACTTCGAGAAAGGCTTCATCATGGCCGAGGTGATGAAGTACAGCGACTTCAAAGAGGAGGGCAGCGAAAACGCCGTCAAGGTTGGTGTGTGCAGTGAATGCTTTAAAGGAGCGCTCCGCTAAATATGCGGCTCCAGTGCTTCGTGTTCTGGTGAATGAGCAAAAGTTCACCAGTTTGTTTTCCTCCTTTTCTTTTCCAGGCTGCGGGGAAATACAGGCAACAGGGCCGAAACTACATTGTGGAGGACGGAGACATTATCTTTTTCAAATTCAACACACCCAACGCACCCAAAAAGAAATAGAGGCCACAGTCTCCAGGCGGTTCACTCAGAGTACAGTTCAGTTGTTCCCTCCAGTGTTGCACCGTGTGATGGTTTTCATCCTTTTGAATACAAAACATCAACTCATAGCCATGACTTTTCTTTATTACTGAAATAATTTGAATTTCATGATGTTGGCAGATCTTCAAAAGGAATCTTTTTTTTTTCTTTTTAGTTCACCATGTTTTAGCATTTCTACTGTCAAGGAAGAACGAGTTAAGTGATGGAAATAGAACAGAATGGAAACGTATGCAGTTCTTTTCTCATGATGCTATGATTGTGTTTTAACATGTGTGGCCTTTTTTAACCATTTACACCACAAATCTTTCATTTTAAAGAGTTTTCCTTGGCAGTTTCTGAGTTGGACAGTTATATTTATTCCTGAGTGATTTCTGAATTTCTGTCTTGATCTGACATTTATCAAGTTCATCGTTGATGAAGATCTTAATCAGCATAAAGCAGGTACCGATGGATCTGTAAACCACCTGTTGTAACCTGAGCGCTGCAGCAGGTGAAATTTACTGTAAAACTCAAGTATTGTTTCCCATTATTCAAGCTTATAGTGATGTGAGCTGGTATCAACTGGACAAATGCTAAAATACTGGTGTTCTAAGACTTGATTGTTTTGCTTCATAGAGAGTGAAAGCTATCAGATGGGAGCTGGACTGTATTATGCTGAGTGTCAGGGATATTATTTTAGAAAGAACCAAACAACCTTCCCTGATAGAGCCTCATCAGACACATGAACAGTGATGCAAAAGGTTTGAGCTGGTATAACAGACAGTTCAGACTCTTCACATTAAGAACTCCACTCTGTAATGACTGTGTAATCAAGATTGCACATCTTCAGAATACTCTGTTTGACCTTCCTTCACTGCCTCCACAACAATGTCACATCATCGACTTGTCTAAGAAGTTCTCACATTGTGGATTAAGCTGTTTTAACCTGAAGGGACCCAAAATGTAAAGATCAACTTTCACAATATGCATGTTTCAATAAAAGGAAACAAGCCGGAACTTTTCTTTGTGTGTTTCTGAAATTTCCTCATTTCACATGCAAATCATAACATTAAGATAGTAAAATGTTGAACATAAACTGCTTTATAGTGGCAAAACTTTATATTTGGAACAATTTACACCAGCAGACATACAGCAAAAGAAAAAAAAAACCTTGTCTGGAGATCAGCCATAATAACATGCTGGGTGTTTTCTGTCTCTGCTTTCCCTGTTATGGACTGGAGACCTGTCCAGGGCTTATTCTGATCACCATAGTTAGCTGGGATTGACTCCAGTGCCACTGCATAGAAGATGGATGGAGAGTGCATAGTGTCCTGACAATGTGAATCGGCACAATAGATGTGTTGTTCAATATTCTGATAACGTGGGAAAATAATTGGAAGTGTGATTTCCAATGCTCTTATGTTCATGGCTAGAGAAGACAGCATTTCTAGATCTGTGTCATTTCTACTCATGGTTGTTGGTGTTTCTATCATAGTTTCTTTGTTTATTCTCATGGTATTATTTTTATTGGTCATTCTCAATCCCAATGTCAAACACATAACAAAATTTCACCATGAGTGGGCCAGACTGGTAAAAAAGTGCTGCAATATACATGTCAAAAATGTCTTTATTTTCACAAAACCAAGCAATTATTATTGAAAATTAAAGTAATTGCATCGTAATGTTACTTTAAACAATACACTCCGGTTTAAAATACAATGAAATGTTCCAAAAACATCTATAACTGCTGCATTATGCACATTATTAAGAAGTCGGCCCAACAGCAAGACTGTTAAACTAATGCTAGTTTTAATGGCAGTATCATGGATATCTCAGTTCGACTTTCAGTGTTGTGTCAGCTACTTTAAGAAATTTCTCAACTTTCTTTACAATTTGCTCAGTGTTTTTTTTTTTCTTGTGTCCTGGATTCATGCCTCTTGTGGGCCAGTTTTGGCCCATGGGCCTTATATCTGACACCCCTATTCTACTTGTTGCACAACTTTTGAAGTCTTTGGTTGGCCATATGTAAACATATCAACTAGAGTGAAACAGGAAAGCAGACGAGACCTGTTAAAAAAAAGTCATCTTCAGTTTCCAAATCATACAAGTTAGGTTGACTAGGCAAAGTATTTGTAATTAGACTGCTTTAACCAAACGTTTCCGATAAAATGCATCTGTGGAATCGTAGTTGTTTTACTCGAATATGTTTTGGGTTGAAATGATGTCCCCCTCGATATGTTTTCGTTTTTAGAGCATTTTGTACAAAGTGTACCAACTATCGTGGAGCTGAGGTTTCAGTAATTGACTCAAGATATGTGGAACAGTGACTAAGAACTCAAAACTTAAGGCGGTCAAAGACAGGCGTATTACGTGTAAAATGATCGCAAAAGACACACGAAATCAACCCAGCAACAAAGACACATACATCGTCGTGTTATGTCATTATTCCGGCCAATATTCAGTGAGTAATTTTAACAGAAAATGCGCCTTTTTTTCCAGGTAATTCTGTTGGGATTTCGACAGCTGCATTCCTTCAACAAACAGGAAGCACAATGCGCTGCTAAAAAATCCGATTGGCGTCGCCGTGACCCAATCACAGCTCAGCAGCGCCCCGATTGGCCAATCGTCTTAGAGAAGAAGGGCGGGACTTCCTGTAATGTGATGCAAATTGGTCGGCAAAAGCGCGTTAGTCCCGCCTCTTTGTGTTTCCCGCACCGTCAATCAAAATAGAAAAAAATCGACCCGAATTCACCGATCAACACTAGCCCGCCTTTGATAAAATAATCATGTTCGGAGTTCAGTTGATCCGATAATCTTCCCGATTACTACCAATCACGCTATGACTGGTACGTAAACATTTAGGGCATCGAAGCGCGCGACTACTCGGTGAGTTTGTGGAGCTACAGCGAGGCGAGCTGCGTCTTTTTATCTTTGCTCCGCTGCTAACTAGCTCGATATGGTTAGCTGACCGAGCTAGCTGGCTAGCCGCGGAGTTCACAAAGTAAACAGTCGATCTGAGCCCGAACAGCCCGACAATCTCCGCCGCAAAGTTGAATTTCACATTCGGCTCCTTTCGGACTGGAGAGTGGGGATGCTTTGCGAGCTTTTCTGGCAGGCAGGAGTTGAAGATTACAGAGTTTTGCTGAGTTTCCCCCTCTCTCCCTGCTAGCGCCAGAGCAGCCTCTGAAACAAGGAGAAATGGCGTCCGCGGACGTGGACAGCAGTCAAAGCGAGTTTCTGCAAGCCGGCGGCGCCGCGGAGACACAGGTATCCCCGCATTTCACAGCTCGTCTTTCTCGCTCGCTTTCGAGTTCTTGGTTGTGATTTTGAGAGCATGAAGTTCACACGTTTTAACATTTTGATGGCATGGGGTGAAAGCCGTACACTTCCTGTGTTCCCCTCAATAACGGCCACCCACTTCACCCCCGTAAAACCCGCCCATAGTGGGTAGGACACTGAAGGCAGTCACTCGGGTCGGCTGGCTGGAAGATAGCCGGTGTGTCTTGGGTCGGAGGATGCACGAGTTGCGATACTTGTAGCAGAATATAGTGCACATAATCGGAACAAGTGGCGTTCAATTGTGTGTTGTAATAGCCACCCATCCCCCACACCCAGCTCCCAGCCTGTTATCTGCTCGGCGTGCCGCTGGCTGCATGTCCTCTGGATGTTTGATCGTTTGTTCGTTCTGTCACGATCTGCGTTTTAACACCCTTCACTAAATCACAGATCTGTTCTCGATCCGCCCCGGCAGAGGATAATTAGGCCCGGCTTTCACAAACACTTCCTTAAAGCCCGCGTTAAATGTCTGCCCTGATGTGCAGCTCATTGTTTTATTTATAGTGTTTGGTGGCAGGTTGGTTCAATTATGACAATTTTAAGGTGGAGTTCTTGCACAATTATATACTTCATTCTGACCTTTAAATGATAGGGATCGTGTTGTTATGGTGCCTCAAATCCAGCATATCATCATCAAGGAAATTTTAACCCTTTGTAGGTGAACTGATGTGTACATCTATATTCATCTTTTATGTGAAAATCATTACTACTTAACAAAACCTGTATAAAAAGTGAGATGCAAAGTGGGGCTCTGGGGCCGATCTCTGCTCACTAGTCAGGGTGCGCTCTGGACAAGTTGCTGGTCCATCGCAGGTCAAATGAACACATTTACTTCAAACTTGAACCGGGGACCATCTCGCTGTGAGGACAGTATTCTCCACTGCTTTATCGTTTATTTCTGCTTCATTTTATGCTAAAATCATAGAGACTGAAACCGATTCCACTCAGTGTTTGAGGGTCTAACCTGCACAGGTAATCCTCTGTAATCATCATCTGCTTCCGGATATCTGTTTTCATGCTTATGGCGGTTTGCTGGTGTGGAGATTTGCACTCTCACCTTACAGTCTTTTTGCATGGAGCTCCCGTGTTGCATTGTTTGGTTAACTTGTGAGACTGACCTGTGAGTGTGTCTGGATATTAGCCCTGTGTTCGACCTGCACCCTGCTATCTGGGACGTCCTCCTGCCCTAGTGACCGTAACGTGGATAATGCGGGTATAAAAGATGAATGGATTAACTTCTGTTCTCCTTTGCAACCCGGGTTTACGTGTGTTTGCGTTACTGTGCGCACATACATGCAGTGCTTCATCCTAATGAAACACACACACAATCCTGACTGTCTATGCCGTCATAAAAAGCTTCACTTTGGCAAGTCTCCGTCTTTTGATGTCTTCCACAGCTTAACTTGTTCTGTTCTCTTTTTCTGCCTGTGTAGAAGTTTCTCAGTGGGTGGGCGTTTGATAAATCAGCTCAATGACAGCTTTGCAGACAATAGCCAGGCAGCTCGCTTCCTTTCCCTTTCATCCAAGCACAGGGTGAATTGCTGTCTCCTGGTAGAGGTGTGATCTGCCCTTGTTAATTAGCGCTGATTGTCCTCGCAGACGACAGACATGTCGGCCATTCAGCTGACGGGCACGGACCGCTGGGAGGTGTTAACTCCAGTCTCCACCGGGAAGGAGGACCAAGGAGTCGTTCACATTCCAAACTCGGGGATTGTCACGTCCAATGGGCAGTACGTGCTCCCCATCGGGAACCTTCCCAGCCAGCCCATCTACGTTACAGCGTCTGGGACTGAGGCTGCAGCCAATGGAGTGTCAGGCATTCAGTATCAGGTAAGAAGAATGAAACGCAACATTTCGTATAGAATGTCCATCACTCCAAGTGAGGATTGTGTTTGAAGGCGTCACCCTGTCTTCCAGGTCATCCCCCAAATCCAAAATGCAGACGGGACAATTGCAGGATTCTCAACACAGGGACTGGACGACGGCTCGGGGCAGATCCAGCTCCTCCAGGACGGCAGCCAGGGAACGATCGGGATCAGCGGCGCTTCGACGACGACCACGGACCTCCTCACGCAGGCGGGGCAGGTCCAGTCCATCCAGGGCGTGTCGCTGGCCGGCGGCTCGGCGTACACCGGGACCGTGGGCCTGCCGGGGAACATAACCTTCGTCCCAATAAACCTGGAGTCGTTAGGCCTCACCGGCGCTCAGACGGTACCCATCGCGACGGGCGTGACGCCCGAGGGCCAGCTGATCATGGGCGGCCAGGCGCTGGAGAGCCAGGGCCAGGACGGCGGTGCCAAGCAGTCGCTGGTCACAGTGAGCGACCCCAACGCCAACCAGGAGCTCTACGTGCCAACCACCACTACTTCCTCATCCGACTCCTCACAGCTGCCCGAGACCATCGACGGCACCGGCGTTCTCACCCAGGCCACCGCCGTGTCCGCAGGCGTCTCCGACCCCTCGTCGTCGGAAAACTACAACTCCCACAATCACCTGCAGCAGATCCAGGTCAGACTCTCTCTTTTTTTAGACTTTCAATAATGACGTTTCTTTTATTGTATCTTTGCACGCTCCGTCACACAGTGTTAGTCCAAATGATGATGCAAAGGAGTGAAAAATAAAATCCAGCTTTTGAGCTTCTCTATAAAATATGCAGATTTGTACTATAACAGTCCAAACCGACTTCAAATCCTTTATCTGTTGTTATTCTTGACTAAAGCCTGAGCTGGGACGAGAATGACAAACTCCTGATGGTAAAACTAGCGTCATTATATTCTGCAGGACTCTGCTGTATTTTAAATTTCCTGAAACTGTTTCCATCATTGAAATGTCGTACGAAGCTCAACATGTTATTCCAGCACAGAAAAACCCTGTAATCGGTCCTTGATGGACCAGCAGAAGAGCTCCCAAAGGTTTTGTTCTCCATGCGCCTGAAGCTCTGTCTGTGACAAGTGACCATTGTTCAGATTTGCTGTTTTTAGAGTCACTTTTTGCGGTTTGACACAACAGCAACCACGTAAACTTTCCCAGCATCTTGAAGCTCGATAAATCAAAGAGCTGAAGCGTCTACAGCTGCTTTACAGGATCCATATATTGTCTGCAAAGTTAATCGCAGTTAATTAATGTAGGGCAGACTTTAATATATAATATCGCGATTATTGCATAATTACGGTCAGGGCTTTAAATCCGTTTTAAAACTGGATTTTGAGCGTAATCATTGTATTAAGTTAGTCGACACGTCACTTTATTTTGAAAGAAAATCCAACAAGGTCAAACAGGAAATTCTTTCTCTGTTCGATTCCCAATCAAGACTCTCTGGTAAGAAATCAGTCGCTAACTGACGATGCTGCAGTTTCGACAATCAATTTAGATTCAGCCGATACCTTTGAGCGTAGAATAGATCGTGTGAATTTAAGTGAATCTGATTGGACTGATTGTTTGAACTGATGAATGCATTACGTTATGGGCTGAAAACTGCCAGCCTGAATATTTTGCAAATCAAATCAGTCAGTACAAAATGACTCATGTTTTGGACGAAGTGCTAAGAAAAGAATCCTGACAGCCCTTTTTTTTTTTTAAATTAATTTCCCAACATGGAATCAAAAACAGATGCATTTTAGCACAAAATCAGTGTTTTTATGTTACAATAATTATTAAAATCCAACAGATTGATGATTGCCTATATGAATGCTGTCAGTTGCAGAGTTCTGAACATCTTGTCTGATTTCTGTGTGGTTTACACAACACGTGGTCTGAGTGTAAAATGTGGTCAGTCTTTGAAACTAGTGTAGAAAGAAATTGCTGCTTCTTCGAAAACAGTGGTTTTGTTCCAAGAGGTTAGAGAGCAAAGCTCATAACTACAAGTTTGCTGGTTCAATTCCCACTGCTGTGGGCCCGGGGTGTGACCTCTGACCCACAAATGCTCAGGGTAATCCGGTCAGACCTGCACGGAGATGATCTGCTGTGGAAGAAAACAGCTGAAACGCAACGCAACGGCGCTGTTTATCCCATGTTAGAAGCATTTAGTGCTCACTTAAATAGTTTAGTTTTATTCATGTTATTAGGTTTTTATTTTATTTCAGGTTTATTTATATCATTCCAGTCACAATATAAACAGTTCATAACACTTGGTGTTAAAAAAAAAATGAAAAAAAAAAAAACAGTTGATACCAGTTGGAACATTTTCGAGCTGCATGGTAGGGATTGATGGTTGTGTCTAATTTTAATCTCTGATATCTGTTTAATGATCCGGCCTGATTGATGTTCTGTGAAGGATCCGGTCTCAGCTGTGTCCGTCAGTCTGTAGTCTGCTCTGCTCTGCTCTGATTTGATGCTATCGGAGATCTCGTCTTGCCACGACGGCCTGAAGGGAGCAAAAAGCCACAAACGCCAGAGCCGCTCCCCGAGCTCCTCTCCTCTCTCGTTCAGTTAAAGCGCTGGATTTTTATTGGCCTCGGCTTTCGGAGCGCATCTCTTCATGCGACGTGCTGCTCCGTGGACACGTTGTTTCCCCTTCGTGGCCAAAAGTAAAGACGAACTCGCCTGTCGCTCCTGTCGCCGTCCTGCAGGTGTCGGCCTCCAACGCCACCACCATCTCGCAGCCCATCCTGCAGCTGTCGGGGGACGGCCAGGCCCAGGTGGCGCCGGGCCAGGACCTGAACGCAGCGGCGGGTCAGACCCTGCAGAGCGTGCAGCTGGTCAACCCGGGGACCTTCCTGATCCAGGCGCAGACCGTCACGGCCACGGGGCAGATCCAGTGGCAGACCTTCCAGGTGAGCGTCTCGCCCGTTCGTCTGGCCGGCGTGGCGTCTTTCAGACGACGACGGTAATCCCGTTTCTCCCCCAGGTTCAGGGTGTCCAGTCGCTCCAGGGGCTGCAGCTGCCCCAGGGCCAGGGCCAGGCGCAGCAGCTGACCCTGGCCCCCGTCCAGACGCTCCCCATCGGCCAGACCGGCCAGGTCAGCCTCCCCAACCTGCAGACGGTCACGGTCAACTCCGTCACCCAGGCCGGAGTTCATTACACGCAGGGAGACGACACAGGAAGCCCGTGTGGTATGAACACACACACACACACACACACACATCCCAGATCCTTTGTGGTCGACCTCTGACCTCGGCACGCTCCTCCCTCCAGGCATTCAGATCAAAGAGGAGCCCGACTCGGAGGAGTGGCAGCTGAGCGGCGACTCCACGCTCAACCCCAGCGACCTCAACAACCTGCGCGTCCAGATCGGAGACGAGGACCTGGAGACGCCGAGCGGCGAGGGCAAGCGGCTCCGCAGAGTGGCGTGCACGTGCCCCAACTGCAAGGAGTCTGGAGGAAGGCGAGTGTCTGACACACACACACACATACTCACACACCTTGCTTCACCCTCCCGCCTGCTCACTCCCCCTCGTTTCCGCTGGGTTAGGGGTTCGGGCATGGGCAAGAAGAAGCAGCACATCTGCCACATCGTCGGCTGCGGGAAAGTGTACGGCAAGACGTCGCACCTGCGGGCTCACCTGCGCTGGCACAGCGGCGAGAGGCCCTTCGTCTGCAACTGGATGTTCTGCGGGAAGAGGTTCACCCGGAGCGACGAGCTGCAGAGACACCGGAGGACACACACAGGTCAGACCGGCCCGCCGGAGGGCACCGAGACAAACGTCAGGATTGTAAAGTCCTGCTTTCGCCTCACGCTCCGCTCTCGTCCCCCCCCCCCCCCCCCCCCCCCCCCCCCCTCCCCCTCCCCCGCGCAGGCGAGAAGAAGTTCGTGTGCATGGAGTGCTCCAAGAGGTTCATGCGCAGCGACCACCTGGCCAAGCACATAAAGACTCACCAGAACAAAAAGGGCGTGGTGGCCTCCTCCACGTCCCCGCCCACCACCGACACCGTCATCACCGCCGACGGCACCACGCTCATCCTGCAGACCACCACCACCCACGACCTCGTAGCCAATCAGGAGATCCCGCTGCAGCTGGTCACCGTGGCGCCCGGCGAGGTGATGGAGTGAGCGCGCGCCGCTCCGAGAACTGGCCAATCACAGGGACCTCTTGGGCTTTTCTCTTCCCCTCTCTTACCTTATTATTATTTTTTTTTTAATTTTGGTTTTTTGTTTTATTTTTTACATATGAATATATACGTAAATATATATGACAAATATATATATTTTAAGTAAGAGTTATCTTGACTTTACGTTTTGTTTTTTGCAGTCTTTTTATAGGCGGGCAAAATGAAATAACATTAAAATGTGGTTGCTATGTACACACTCGTAAATAGACACGCACACACACACACACACGTACACACACACACACACACACCGACATGCATTAACATCCACACGACAACACAATGAAATGCCTTATTTTGTATAATACTCTTGTATAAAATGCTGGAGGTGCATGTGTTTTTTAAGCTTTGCAGAAGGTGTAACTGTAATGGAGATAACTGTGTTTGTGAATGGAGGAGGAGATTTTTCTGGAAGGAAGCGGTCGAACCTCTCTGGGACAGTTCAGACGAAACGGAGCAGCGTTTTTCCTGTTTTGTTTTGTTTTGGTTTTTTTTTTCCCCCTCCCCTCTTCCGTCAGCGGCTCAGACTGGGAAGGAAAGGCCCCGGAGCTCGTCACAGGAACGAACGGGTTTGTCGTTATTTTTTTTTTTTTTGGGAATCATGGCGGCTGCTCCCGTCTCCGTGCCGACGGTACGACTGCCGCCTCCTCAAACAGTTTCACCCGTCGCTGGCGCCGCACGCCGCCGTGGGCGGAGCCTCCAGACAAGCGGATCTGAAGTCGAGGGGTGGGGGGGGATAAAGATGCAAGCTGCAACTTCTTCCAGCCTCCGATCACTCTGAGCAGAATGTCCCATCTTGTCCTCACGAGCACGCCGTCCGCTGCTCGCCCACGTTTAAAAACTCATGTCTTCTTCTCCTTTTAGCCTTGGTTTCTGTTTTTTTTTTTTTTTTGGTGTAAATTCTGTTTTGTTTTTTTTTTTGTTCTTTGTCGATCCGGGCGTCGTCTGAATCAAAGCCACATGACGGTAATCGAGAAAAACGGATGCAACAAATCAGCGGCTCCCCTGGAGGAGGAGGAGGAGGAGGAGGAAGGCTTTTCTGTCATTCAACATTCCAGTTGGACTCCAGATTATGCGGGATTCATTTTTGCAATAAGAACTGCTCTGTTGGTAATTTTGGCCAGATGGTCCCCCAAGAAACAGGAAAAAAAAAAAACAATCATGCCATTGTGTGTTTTAATTTGAATCGTCGTCTAACCGCCCCCTCCTCGGTTCGTCCTCATGTCTGTTAGCGTTCATTTTTACTTGTATATTATTTTCACCTTGTTTATAGAAAGCCATTACTTAGTTACCTTGAATTTTTTTTGTTGTATCGGAAACCTTTATTTTAAGTGATTTTTTTAATGAATTGGTGTAAAAAATTGAATGTTACTTTTGTAAAACCTTTTTTCAAATGGATCACAATAAAAGTCTGAAACCTTCCAAAAACCTGGACGGCGTTTGGGGGAGTGATCGGAAAAACGCCGCTTCTGTGAATTTGGACTAGAAGTTTGTAACCGTAAGTAAAATTGTTACTTTTTTTTGACACTGACAACACACAGGAAACCTGTGTGTTGTCAGTGTTAAAAAAACGTAACAATTTTTAGTTGTACAAACCAAACTTGTATAGAAGCATCAGTGGAAAACACAGAGTGGACACTGGATCGTTTCTTTATTGAGGGAATTGTTTAAAATTTTACAAAAAAAAAAGAGTTGAAATTAGAAAAAAATTGACAAACCCATGGACGTTACAAGAAACAGAAAATCCTCTGCCTGTGGGCAGAAAGACACACACACTCCCATCTGCTGCTTCGTGGAGGAACCGGGACAAAACTGCAGACTGACTTTTTCCTCGTGTTTTCTTGAATTATGTAAAATGTTCCCAGATCTCCACTGAGAGAGAGAAAGTCCCCGAAACCACCAGAAGACGAAGGAGAAAACGACCAGCAGGGGGGTCAGCAGGGTGACTGATCTCGCCTCGTCTTTTCGCTTTGTGCTTTAAACCACAGCCAGAACCAGGACCAGAACCAGAACCAGAACCCCGATCAGTGCAAACTAACAGACTCAAGTCCATCTCTGGGAAATCCGTACAATTTATAATCAAGACTCGCTTCACAAAAATACATTCTCATTATTTGCTCCCACACAGACAGAAACCTAGAAAACAGATGGACAGCAGGACGGACGCCGTCGGTCCCGGGCGGAGAGGGCGTCTCTTCCTCGTCCCGGCGGATCCTCACAGCTCTGTGTGGCCGTCTGACACACACACACACACACACACACACACACACACACACACACACACACACACACACACACACACACACACACACAAACAAACGCACATTTTAACTCAGGTATCAGTAAATGTATAAACAGAGCTTCAGGGAGGCGTGCCACACCTGTGCTGGTCCTTGTCGCTGTGTGGCTCACTTCGTCCTGCACCCGGGTCTGCAGACGCTTGATCTCCTGGTCGTAGTCGGTCCACTCGGACACGATCCTCACGGCGGCCTGCAGCTTGGGCTCCTTGGTCATCGGGTTGTTACACTGACATGAGAGAGAGGACATGATGAGATGATCAGACTCCTTCAGCGTGTTGATGAAACCTTCAGGAAGCTCAGCGGAAACAGTTAAAGCTGCTGTTTAACCAACGACAGGAGCTGAAAGCATTTAGAAAGACTTGTTTAGCTTCTTACAACAAGCTCAGCTTGTTCATTCGACAACTTTCCTTTTTTGTTTTGCAGGATAAGAAATTAAGTCACTTCCTGTGCAGAAAAATACACGTTTTGTAAAAGTTGAGTAGAAAATAGTATATTCGATCAGAGCTGTACTTTTTTTTTTTTTAAAAATACTTTTTCAAAATGTGTAAAAGTGTGAATAACAGAACATCAACTCTTCTTTGTACAATTTGTTTATCTTGTTCACTGCTGCCACTTCCCCATGGACACACAAACACAGGCATGTGGCAAAACACACATCCGCCCTCTTGTGGTTATTAAGAGGTACTGCAACAAAAAATACTTATCCTTTTCACTCACATCTGAAAAAGTTTTGATAGGACACACAAACAAACACACACAAACACCCACACACACACACACAGTTTGTATTTACCAGGTCTATGGTCTTGGCGCTCTTCTTGGAGCTGTCGTCACACCAGGTCTCACACCAGAGCCACTCCTGAGGGAGGGACTTTATGGGCACCTGGTGGATCATGTTGTTGGGAAGATCCTGAAGGAACAAGACAAAACAACAAAACAAAACAAAAAAACGAATTAACGGATGAAGAAACTCAAGAAGGAAAGTCTGGCAATAAAACTCAAAGCTGTGGTGGTGTGTGTGTGTGTGTGTGTGTGTGTGTGTGTGTGTGTGTGTGTGTGTGTGTGTGTGTGTGTGTGTGTGTGTGCACCTGGTCCAGGTTGGACAGGCTGTTGGGGTCCTGGCTGAGCCCCTGGTACTGTCCTCTGAGTCGATCTCCTGCTGCTATTTTCCTGAACTTCTTCAGGTCGACCACGTACAGAGCGCTGCGCACACGGAGGGAAAGGGTCAAAGCCGGCAGCGTCGGTTTGTGAGCGTTCGGCGCCGTTCGCCACGCCGCGGCTACCTGATGTGGTACTTGCGTCCCGCCAGGTGGCTCGCCCAGTAGCCCGACTTCCAGAAGCGGTAGCCGTCCATCTCCCGGCGGCTCTCGCAGAACGGCGTGTAGCCGTACGGCGCCCCCTCCAGGTCGAAGTCCCGCAGCTCCTTCAGGTCTGTGCGCACGATCTGCGGGCGACGGCAGAATCGAGCGTGAGGAATTTATAACCGAACACCGGTGAAGCGACTCGGGCTGTGGATGAGCGAACCTGGTCGGCGTCCACAAACAGGATCTTGTCGACGGCGAGGGGGAAGAGCACGTCCAGGAAGAGGATCTTGTAGCCCCAGATGATCCTCTGCTTCTCCGTCTGCTGGTGCAGCCAGCGCGGCCACTTGTACTGGACCAGCTCGTACTGGAAGCCGTACTCTCTGGCCATGCGGGGGATGAACTCCTGAGAGGAGACAGAGCCGTCAGGACGGCAGAACGCCACACAAACGCCCCGCCGTCCCGTTTCCCCTCCGCCGCCTCTTTCTTCACCTTGAAGGTCGGGGACAGGTAGTTCTTGAGGAACCAGAACTTGACGGGAGTTTTGGTGTTTTTCAGAACCGACAGCATCATAATCCTGAGATCGGAGGAGGAACCGAGACACACAGGGATCAGTGAGGGCTGTGTTCACACGAGAGGGAGAGACGTTTTCCGCCGGCGCTCACCTGAGAAACCGCTCGTACAGGTGACCCGACGCCACCGAGAAGATGTTGATCACGTCGTCCTTGTCCTGCTTCGGCTCCTCTGCTTTCCCTCCGCCTGTGAATCCTCTGAATGAAAGAACAGAAAAAAAACAGAAGAAGTCACTACATGACAGCTCGTAAATCTGAAAATCCCACAAAATAATCATGAAGAACAGATTTTATTCGGCTCAGTGACCGCAGCAGTCTTCACATAACAGATTGAAAGAGAGACGGGAAATGAAACACTTTACATGTTCAATCATCAGCTCACAGTTAAACTCCTCTGGTTCTAAAAGAAGAAAAATGTTTAAAAAACTTGAAATCTGAGGTGAACCTGGCTAAAGACTTCCAGAAGCCGGTGTCGTTGTCCTCCGTCCCGTCACTCAGCAGCTCCTCGTTGAACTTGTCCGGCTTCTTCTGGACCTGATGGACAAACGAGTCGAAGACAATAAATATTTTCAGAACATTTAATTGCTGGATGATTAGAGAAAATCCTTCCTTTGTTCCTTGTGAAACACTTTCTGCTGTATTTTATGAATGAAAGCACCGAACTGGCAACATCAGTCTGCATCAACTCTGACTGGATTTTCTCCTGGATCAATCCGTTCTGGAGTTTTTTTCCAGTGACACACATGTGAGAGACACGGCGTCTCAATGCGTCTTCATGTGGTCGAATTACCGGCACGAACATCCATCCGTCATTTTAAACGCTCGGCGCGGCGCCGCGGCGACAGACGCTAAAGTTGAATGTATGGTTCTAACTGAAATTTATCAGCTAACTGCAGAGACAGAGACCGGAGCCTCATCCAAATTTATGAGAAACACGAAGAGTGGAGCAGTCGAGGTGTTTTTCCTCAGTCTGTCTCCATTCGGGATTTATCTGCAGATAAAAACTAAAAGCGGCTAACTGCTGAGCTCCGGCCGGACCGACCTTGACTTTAATGATCCGGCTCTTGAAATTGTTCAGCACCACGACGATGTCGTCCGAGTCCGCGGGGGAGTCCGTGCCGTCGTGGCTGCGAAGGAAGACGCAGAGAATCATAAAGAAAACATTAAAACGCAGTTTCTGAGGAGTTTGCCGAGCGGCGTCGGACTTTAAGCACCGATCTCCCCAGCGGCCTCACCTGTAAATCTTGTAGATCTCGTCGGAGCGTCCTTTCCTCAGCTTCAGGATCCAGGCGCCGGGGTTGGCCTTGAGCTGGAAGTAACCCTGCAGAGCAGAGCAGAGGAGGAGGAGCAGATAACTCAAGACTAACAAGCAGGAAAGCACTAAGAAAATTTTATTTTGCGTTCTTCGAATCGACGACTCACTAAATTGGCCATGACGATGGTGTCCACCATGACGGGCTCGGAGGCCGTCCCCAGGGTGAACTGGAGGCCCCGCGGCGGCTGGCCGGAGCTGACGTCGAAGCAGTGGCCCTCCAGCAGCAGGTGCTCCAGCTCGTACTCCGCCGCCACGATGTTCTCCACCTGGAAGCACGGACACACAGCTTTTAGTCGAGCCGCTGACACACACACACACACACACACTCCAGCTAAAAATAGTTAAACTTCTTCATTCAGGAGAGGAAAAACTCTAAAATCTCTGCTCCGCTAAAGGAAATCCAAATAGAGATCACTTCTCTTGAGACTCACCGCAAAAACAAGAAACTGCAATGAAAAAGTTGAACACCGAGCGTTCTGACGCTAATTAGAGAGTAAAACCTTCTGGGGCTGCCGAGGCTGAGCTCAACCTTCAGCTGTCTGTGAAAAATGCGCAGCTTCTCTCAGGCAAAGTGTGGCTAATCTCGACCAGGAGCGCAGAGAAATCCTCTCTTCAGAGAACACAAATCATCGTTGGAGCGGCGGCCGCTATTTCCAGAACCCACTCATACAGCGTCTGTGAAGCGGCGTTACCTCCTGCAGGTAGATGTTGTCCAGGTCGTAGCGGGTGCGCACCGACTCCACCATCCAGCTCTCGGGGGTGTTCAGGTTCAGGGTGAAGAGCGGAGACTGGGGCATGTCCAGGAACTTGGCCAGCGGCCCCGGAGAGAAGCTGCCGTCGGCCTGGAACGCCACCTCCGGCTCCAGCACGTAGCGGTAAAAACTAGAAAAGAAAACAGCAGAGTCTGTCAGAAGACGCACCGAAAAAAAAGCTAAAGTTCTGTAACCGCAGCTGAGATTTATTGGCGAGTAGGTTACACCTCGGAGGAATCCGTTTTTTTTTTTCTGGTAAACACACAGAAACAAATAGAGCGAGAGTAAAATATGATGACAGGAGAGAGAGAGAGTATCAAGAACAACATAAGCAGCGTAAGCACAGCGATCTGATGCGGCGGTGAGGCGGGCGGCGCTGCGCACATTCACAACAAACACAAAGTGCACCCAGAGGCCGGGCGCTGCAGCAGAAAGCCCCGCAGGCGCCGGGCGGCGCGTGTGTGCGAGCGTCCCTTTATGGCTGTTTTCAGACATTAGCGTTCGTCTCACTCCAGAGCTGAATGTGCCACGAGTATCGCTGCTGCTCACGACGCACAGAGGAGGGGGGGGGGGGGGGGGAGATACACGGCGGAAAGTGAGGCATCTGCAGCCTGAAAGATTCAACTACAGAAGATGTTTCTCTACCACGATGAAATCATTCAAATAAGTGCGAAATAAATAGAGAAAATTCCTCCAATGAAATGTCTTGAAAGGAGAGAAAATGAGGGAAAAAATGGAATTCTGGGTTGAAATGTCCTGAAGTCAGCATTTCAGATGGTGCTGCAGTCGCTGAAAGATTATGTTGTAAAACAAAATCTGAGTTTTCTCTCAATGAAAAAACCCCTTTAGCTGTGGTTTATGTGTAATTCTGATGCTGCTTTTTCTTTTGCCGATTATCTCATTACAATAATAAGACTGACGTTAAACTACTGTGATCAGAGATGAGATTTGTTTTATTGACACTTAAAGTTAGAGTCTGTTTTTTGAAGCATCTTTTCGGGACATGTGGCTGTTTGACACTCGGATGGTTTTCTTTTCTTTTCATTTTTTTTTAAACATGAATTTAGTTTGACGGAGTAGAAAGTTTAAAGCTCTAGCATGTCCTGAAATTATGCTGTTCCACACACTGTACTTCAATATTAAATACCCAAAGAGATAAAAAGAAAAGTATCAACTGATTGATTTCGATCCATTTTGCAGCTTTAATGGCAAAAATGTGACGTAACTGGTTTAATATTTTTTAACAAACTGCTGTTTGGCCTTCGGCGTGTGAATTGCATCCACTAGATGGCAATGTGGTGAAAGAAAACTTGCGTCTGCAGCTCAGAGGAAACTGGAACGATGAGAATTGAATTTTAGTATTTTATGTCCCCGACACCCACTGATGATATTTTACTGGAATCACAAGAAATGACAGGAAAAAAAAAAGAACAATTTATGTGCTAAATGGAAAAAAGTGTGAGTGGCTGCTTGAGAGACTGCAGCTGCTGACAGTTTTCCATATATAAACTGAACAAAGACGACAAAATGCTCCAGATGGAAATGTAATGACGGTCTGACAAGCGTGTTTGACAGTGAGATCAGAAAGCCAGAAAGTAATTTCAGATCATATTTATCAACGTTTGAAATCAGGAACATTGACTAAAATGAAGGAAAAAAAACCCGAAAAGAAACATTAAAATAAAGTTTGTTTTTTTAATTTTAAAACTCTTTTTTTGCTGTCTGTACGCACATTAAATGAGCAAAGTTTTATGAATTTCAGTGATATTTAAATTAAACATGGTCAACAGAGGTTTTATCACAAAATGAATGAAAATGTTCCCCATCATCCACAAAAATGTAGTAAATTCAACTGAAATGACATAAATGTGACTGATGTGAAGGGATTAGTTTAACTTCCATAAATACATATAAGCAATAAGCATGTCTGTACACATGCTGTATTTATAACAATTCCACTTTTCTAACAATAAAAACTTTGATTTTTGTTTTTCCGTTTGTTTATTTCAAATTAACAGTAATCAACCTTTTTATGCTACACTGGTACAGGATGTGAAGTTTAACCAACCTCTCAAACACCCAGTGTGTTACTACTGTATTTTTTCAAGAAAAACAAACTAAATTTAGCTCAATTTCATCACGTTGATGTATGACGACAAAATATTTTAATTGCATAAAAACAAACGTCCCTACTTTGATTGAGATGATAGCCGAGTTTAAGTTCGCAGATCATTTTGCCATTTTTAAGTAAAATGTCCCTGCTCTCTCTTTTTTTTTTGCAGTGTGAAATCATTTAAAATGTGCTCGTGTTGCGTTTCGCTGTGGGCTGAGAGCTGAGCCGACGTCGCTCCGGATCCTAAACTGCTAAGTCCAAAAGTGACAGAGATGAATGCTTTAACGATCATGAAGTTTGCATCTCTACAACTTCTGCAAACTGCTTCCAGCTCAGAGACGACTCTGGATATGCCCAAAAGTTACAAAGAGTAAAAAATAAAAAATAAAAAATAAAGACTCGGAACAGTTTGAAACTAATTTGCATGAGAAAGTTTTGTTTCCTGCAGCAGGACGACTCTCTGTCGCTGATTAATGCAAACAAGGTTTTTAGTTTTGTATTCAAAACATCTGAACGTAACCATGCGATGATGTTTTCAATACATCTATAATATGATTTAAAACATAAAAGAAACTGAGACTGTGAATCATAGGTTTCAGAGTTTACTGGAGCGCCTGAGAGTAAAACGTAAACGAGCGTCCGCTCACCTCTTCAGAGGCATTTCCGACAGCTTGGACTGGCAGTTCATGAACACCCGCAGGTTGACGTTCACCAGCTGCTTCAGGACCTGCGGTGGCGAGAGGAGACGGAGGAGGCGACGGCGAGAGGTGAGGCCGAGCGACCGTCTCACCGGATCTGATGAGACGCCGTGGCGAGCCTACCAATAGGAGCGGAGCGAGTTTCTGAGCGTCCCTGGTGACCGGATCCACCACGGCAACCACGTCGAAGTACACGTCGCCTTCCCTGGGACGGATCTTCACAGCACTGCAAACAAAAAACTGCAACTGTAGCCAAATTCCCCAAGTCAGACGTGCATTTAGTACTACATTTTCAAATGGATATAAATGCAGTTACATGCTTTTTGAAAAACGCCTCCAAGGAAACTGACTTTTTAGCCATTCCTCACTTGCTTCTCTAAATTATGTGCAAGTATTACAGCTTGTACCTGTGGCGGTCATCTGCAAAGCCGTATTCCACCCGGGCCTCGCCTTTGGGCTGCGAGGAGAGCAGAGCGTCCACCTTCATCACAAGGTCGCTGGCCCTGAAAGGAACTCGGAGTTAACTCAGAAATACTCGGCTCAGTCGGAAAAGGAGGAGAAATTCACCTGCAAAGTAGCTGCAGATGCATGAAGAAGGAAAAAAAATATATATAAAAAGGAGAGAGTGGTGAGATGAAGGTAAAGTACCTGTCCTCCTCAATCCCAAACTGCTGCACTTTGCCTCTGATGCGCTCTCCGGACGTCTTCAGGATGATGTTCTCCAGAAGCAGGAAGTCGTCCTGGTTAAACACCTCCTCCTCCTCCAGCGGACCGATGATCTGGAGAAAAAAAAATACCCCATGATCCTCTGCAAGTGAAGGTGGGAACATGTCCTCTATATTTGCTCATGAAGCCGTTTCGCTTCGGTGGAAGTTTCAAAGTCCAGTGAAACGCTGAGAAGCGAGGCTGTGACTCACTCTCCCGTTGCTGATCACCGCTCTCTGTCCTCTCTTCAGCTTGAGCACGTCTCGGCAGTACGCGGCGTGGGAGAGCAGGAAGTCAAATTTGGGCCCCTCATAGGCGCTTTTGAAGAGCGACAGATCCATTCCCTGAAGGGAGAGCAGACCCACTTGTAGGCAGCTGACTGAAGCAGACATTGGGAGGAAATCATGAGGAAGTGGAGGCGTTTCACCGCCTGACAGTGAAAATGTCTCCGGAGCGACGATCCTGCGAGGCCCCTCACCCCGACGGCAAAGTCCGCCACGTTGTCTCCCTTCTCCAGGGCCGTCGCCGTCTCCTCCTTCGACATCTTGGTGATGAAGTTTTTGGCGTTGTTGGCCGTCTGCGTCTGCATGGCGGCCCAGATCGCCCTCGTCACGCGGCTCGTCTCGGAGGACGGACTCTCCGACGGGTTGTTGATCATCCCCAGACGGACGTTGTTGCTGGTTTTCTGTTGGGGAAAAGTTCATGTTATACAACGTCTCGCTCAAATACGCATTTGCACTCATTAATAATTCAAATCTATTTATATTTGACAGGAGAGTTTACCTCCTTTTGTGCATATGAGGAAGGAATATTCATTATACAGTATATTGTTCAATGATACAGATGTTATGCACCGTTTCACCAGCAAATGTTTAGTAAAGCTGATTAAAAAAAAGGAGCAAAACTGGAGATTTTGATTTAGAGATTATGGAAAAAAAAATATTGGCTTTATGTTGCCTTTTAGGCCTTGCTTTTATATTCGGACACAATATCTTGACATTTCCGACTATAAGTCCTTCTGATTCTGGAAAAAAGACACCGAGAAGACTACTTGAAAACCAGACCCAGAGTGTGTTTGTCAAAACTCTGCGGGGAGATTGATCAGTGGACTGGACCTGCTAATGCGCCGGACTTTTACCTGACATTTACGAAGGTGACGAATCAAGTTAGAAAATGACAAAATTAAAAAAAAAAAAAAAAAAAAGAAGTACTTCAAACTGAGCTCAACTGATCTGTACTGCCAGTGTAATGTCACATTGATAACTGCAACACGTTTCTGTTAAAATGTCAACTTGTGGTTTCATTGGGGGCTGACATTATTTCTTGGGTTGGTGCAGAAACTTCTAAACAAAATGAGTTGTCAGCAAACATCTCTTTCAGCATAATCATCGCCTCTGTGTGTGTAAATCCAAAAATACCAGGAAAACAAAATGAACAAATACTTTCATAAACATTCGAAAAAAACCCCTAAGAAAAGCTAGAAAGCTTTTCGACGAGGCGGCGTGTGTGTACCATGTGTCTGATGGCATCGTAGAGGAGCTGGCGTCCGGAGGGCCTGTCGAAGTCTCCCACCACCCAGAAAGTCACAGGACGGATGTAGCCGTCGTCTGCAAACCCAAGAAGAACAACTGATTCAGATGAAAGAGACTCATCGCTTTAGCTTTAAAATATTTATTTAGAAAAAAAAAGAAAAAAAAGAAATCTATCTGGAAATTAATATATAATTCTGAAAAATTAAAAGTTTGCTTCAAAGTTTCTGTCCTTCTCCTTTCCCTTCCATGCAGCTACTGCTACTGTCATGCTTTGGAAAAAAACAATGTTTGAACGTAGTGAGCAGTTAGGTAAAACACATTTTAGTTTCTATACTTAGACCCTGCAACACAATTATCACATGCACATGATTAGTCATTTGTATCCACTGCGAAATGCAACACAGATGGAGGAGTGGCGGCGGATTCACAAACACGTCGAAACGCTGCCAGCAATGCGGTTATAGCAGGAGAAAAAAAAATGAAGTGATGAGGAGGAGGAGGAGGAGGAGGAGGAGGAGCTGAGGGAATAAAACGTGGAGTAAAAAGGTGATTACCATGCCGGTTGGTGGCGGTCATCCCTGATGTAGGGAGGGTTTAAAAACGCATGAGTACGAGGAAGAAGAAGGAGGAGGAGGAGGAGGAAGAGGACAGAAGGAGAGAACATGAGGAGCTCAGGCCTGAAGATGGTGAAGTTATCTTCAAAAACAGCGAGAAGCAACCTCCACAGACAGACAGACTTCGCTCCTGTCATGAAAGCAGCGCCGCCGCCGCCGGCCGACTCGCACCTTTCTTGGTCATGTAGTTCATGCTGTTGGCCACAGCCGTGCTCTTCTCCTTGGTGTCCAGGGTCGAGAAGCGAGCGTAGTCGTCTATGAAGTGGTTGTCTGAAGAGGTAAAAAAACAAAGAGCAAATTTAATCAGATGCTCGCTGAATATTATCAAAATGTCTGGACTTCTAGTATATTTACCTACAAATAAACTCAACAATGAAAAGTGAGTAAAAGTTTTAAAACTGAGCTGCAATCCTTCAAATTTAAATATGTGATTTGCAATCAGACCCATTTCCACTAAGAGCTGAAATATGCTAAAGCGATTTATCTAACAATAAAGTATTTAGTTTGTCCCGCTGCATCTGTCATTTCTTAATTTTACATGCTGACTTTGATCCTTTATTCTGTGTTGTCTTGTTGCTGAACAGATTAATAAAGTCCTTCTGACTGTCTGCGTTAAGTATCGCTGCCATCAGTTCAGCTCTTTGTCTCTGAATGATGAAGTGAACAATTTTAGGGAAAAAAAAAAAAAAGCAATTTCCTTTTCTTTTTTAAATATATTTTACACACATATAGCAGCGTCATCCTTGGTGGTTGTGGCCCGTGGGCTGCATGTCAGACATGTTACTGCTCACGAGTTAGAACCGGTACGGTACTCACTGGTGTCGGACAGGTCCAGGTAGGTCCTGCTGGTGGACAGGACCCGGGAGTTGATGCGGGGGACGACGTTGGGCTGGTTCATGATGAAGTCCACCACGTCGTGGTCCGTGGCCAGCTCGCCCTGAGGAGCCACCAAAACACAAACCCAGGACGTCAAAGACCAAAGGCATTTGGCTGAAATGACAGATGGCGATGTGTGTGTGTGTGTGTGTGTGTGTGTGTGTGTGTGTGTGTGTGTGTGTGTGTGTGTGTGTGTGTGTGTGTGTGTGTGTGTGTGTGTGTGTGTGTGTGTGTGTGTGTGTGTGTGTCCATACTGAGTTTACTGACCAGGTAAACGGCTCTCTGGTAGAAGGAGGTGGTCTCCAGGATCTTCTGCATGGTGACCGTCTCCAGCTCGTCCGGGTCGAGGTGCTCGCGCTGGAACGGTATTCCGTTATACATGACGACGGGCAGGGGGCCCACCCCGGTCTGCTCGTAGTACGCCCGTCCCTCCTGTGGGAGACGACAGGAATAGACATGGTCTGACTTAGTTTGGATTTGTCAGTTCGATTCAGCTCTATTTATACGCCACCATCAGTCTTTTCAGAGCACTTAAGATTCAAAAATCAATGAGAAGATATTTTTTTTCTACAACAATGAAATGAAAATGTGATTATAAAAGGACGTAGCTGAACCATCAGGCTCATGTAACAGTCTGTTTTCTGATAAATACAAATATGGAAATATCCAGGGTCATCAATCTTTCTGGAGCAACATGAACGGTGGGAAGTAACACACAGAGTTGTGTGTTTCACTCTGAATGACAATAACCAGAAACGTACGTGAAGAAGGTCAGATGGTTCACACACCGTTCTCAATTTGTTCAATTTTTTTTTCCCTTGGCGTGTTCAAAATGACATTTCTTTTTAAACTGCTTGACCTCAGAAACCTTTGAAATCTCCTCGCTCATTTACCGTGTTTCACCTCATACGATCAGTACAAGACCAAGACAAGCTCCATCTTACTAATGCATGATGCACACTCGGAATAAACATCAATAATGTAGAGACAGACTTCAACAGCGAGCAGGTTCAAAACTGAGAACAATATCTCCACTGTTTTCTGTAACGTCGCTCGCCTTCTTATCATATTTTACACTCATTAGGAACATAACGGGAAAATAGATTTATTCTCCGTAGGTTGATATTTAGTACAGAAACACAAGAGAAGCATTTATTCCATTGTCTTAATCTTGTATGTCAGTGTTACTTTGATGTTCGGGCTCCTTCACTGTGCATCAACAATAGATTAGAGAAGATCATACTGATCCTTTCAGGCAGGTTTCTTCAAGGAATTAGGAACTCCGGCAGCATTTCGTATGGAAAAGGACAGAAATAGCACCAGCCGCCCACACCGACTTACGTAACGAGCAAAGATTGACAATTAAAATAAACAAAATACTACAAGAACAGACACCTGGTGTAAAAGAAGAGTTTACAAATGAAGATGAAGAAATTAATGAAGAAATTACATTATGTAGTCACTAGTGTCTGTGAGATTGATCTGACTTGTTACCCCGACTCCCCTACGACCCCCGAGCGAGGAGCTGTTCAGTTTTATGGCACGAAGCACAAACGAGCTGCAAAGCAATAAGAATTCTGAGTGATAAAGTTTAAAAAAAAAAAACTGTATTTTTTTTCCAGGGTCCTTCAAGGAAATGCAGCCCAATTATATGCAGCTCTAAAACACTTCAGCTCCTCTGCAGGGGGTCCCTGAGAAAAGACATCACTGTTTATTTATTTATTGAAGTGCCAAGCTGGGCAGGAATTCATAATTTAAATATGGGAACACGTGTCTCCAAAACAACGACTTGAGGAAATGTTAAAAGCGGCATTCAGCCTGGCTCACCTTCCTGTTGCTGTCGTAGTTTGAATCTGATCCCAGGACGCTGCTGACTTCCACGTAGGGGAACCTCTTCTCCAGGACTTTAACCACGTCCCCGACGCTCAGCTTTCCACCGATCGGCACGCGGTTAAACATCTGCGAAGAGCCGAACCCAGTGAAGAAGTCTCTGTCGGCGTCACGCCTTTGCTTTTTGATGCTTTTCGACGGTGGACTCACCGACAGCACGGACTCGAACGCGCTCTGGCTGTCCACCTCGTCTGTGATGTAGTTGTACGCCCGCACGAGCGCCACGCCCGCGTCCTGCATGCCGTCGATGTCGTCGTCGTCGGACACCACGAACACGAACCCGATCCTGAAACACAGACGGGGGTCAGACGGCCGTCCGGGGGCAGAGCTGGGTCGAAACGCAGCGTGAGCGCCGCCCGCTTCATCAGCAGTCAAACAAACTGTCCCTCCCCTGACGCCACGTGCAGAGAGGATTCAAAAAGCGCCTGACGAAACTTCAAAATTAAAGTGGACTTTTAACTACGCGTGGCATTCGGCTCATGCTACGGCAACAGATCTCTTTCTAAGGTCCGGCAGTGAGAAATAATAGATTACATGATCAGATCATAAACACCTCCGCTGATCACAATTTCAGTCACATAAACCCGTCTCATCAGACTGGACTGCTTACATGACGTGCCTCTAATCGGATCTGCGTTTTATCAGAATACCCATAACGTATAAATAATAAAGGCTCAAACACAGCTTACATTTTAATTGGGATTATTCCGGCCTCTGGTGAAAAAAGAACAAACTGTTCTCACCGTGATCAAGGATGAGGAGGTGACACAGCTTATGTGCTATTTATCTAAAATACATGGAAGCTTCACAGTTTGGAATAAATTGTGGGAAAACAGACATTTCCACTGTATTGTAACTTTTTTGGCATCCTGTAAAGTTGACTTGCCACAGACTGCCTACAGTCTAATACACGGTAATAAAGACTCAGTCTGAAGACGGGACAGTCCCCCGCCACCCCGATGAGACAAACGCGCACCTGAGAGGGATGTTGTTGGTGTAAAACATCTCCGCGACGCCCAGCAGCTCGGCAGCGTGTTCCTGGGTCGGATCCAGGATGATCACCTGCAACAGACACGTCGGTACTTCTCAAACTGCAGAATTAAGGTTTTATAGCTCAGTGAAAATCTTTTTTTTTTTTTTTAACAGCTATTAGATTAAAAAAAATAAAAAACTATCTCAAAAAAGAAACTTTCCAGTAGAAATTATTCTAGATTTTAAGAACTTCACTCAAACTTCAGGCCATAACTTTGCTGCTAAAATCACTGATAAGTGACAAAAAAATAATCAACAGGTAACATTTCTGTTTTCTTCTGCATGACTACCTCACTAATAAAAAAACAACCATTTTTCTTATCCTATCACTGACACGTGATTTTTTTTTTTTATCTAGAAAATAAAAATGACAATAAAATAAATGAAAAAACTACCAAAAAGCAAATAAACACAACTAACTGCCCATAAACATGTCATTGCTGTGGACCCTGACTGCTGACACACGTTTACAAAATGAGCTGTTACGACGAATCACTTCCAGATACTGAGAGCTGAAGCCATCTTGGATAAAAAGACAGAAACACTCAGTCATGTATGTTCTCTCAACTCCAAAGCAATAAAATCTGAATAAATCCAGTCAGTCTACTTATAAAAAAGAGGTTGAGGAAGTGCATCTTATTCTAGATGTTTTTATATTGATTTCATGAAATTATTTCTTCAAAGAACAAACATTTACTTATCTACAATAAATACACTTTGTGTCAGTTTCAACATATCTCAGTCAGAATTTATTGACTGTTTATAGCATTTCTATCCAGGTAAATTCTTCTTCTAAGAAGATGATCAAAATACATGTGACCTTTTTCTAGAATTATGTTTTTGGATTCAAATATGTTTGCATGACGAGGGGTTCTCCATTCTTTTACCATGTTGTGGAAGTTCTTGCGGATTTGCCTGATGACTCCGGGGAACGTTGGCCTGAGCAGCTCCTGCACGTTGTAAGGCCAGGAGCTGTACCTGTGGTCCGTCTCCAGGTTGTTAATCCACTAAAAGAAGAGGACAGTCAGTAAAATCTTCAGGACTGATCAGTGGTATAAAGACGGGATCACCTGCTGGAGAGGGATCTCTGAGCGTGTGTTCTTACACTGATTGCAGGGTTGCGGATGTCTACGGCGTAGTCGGAGTCGGACGGCTGAACGTTGAGCTTCAGGATGTCGTGAATGAACGGCGTCTCGATCTGCAGAGAGCGCAGGCCCTCCATCACCCGGGCTTCACTCCGCAGCACCTCGAACACACTGCGGCAAACAAAGAGTCAAGGAATCTGCATCAAGTCTAAATCTTACTGGAGCTTCAATGAAAATATGTCACAAACTAACATACAATCTCTATGACGTGCGATCGTTTGCAATACGTCTGCTGAAGAGTCTAAAAACAGATTTCACTTACATAATTACTGAAGAAATCATTTTGAAAGAATAAACCCATAAATAGCACACTGTTAGATGATCGTATGTTATTATAATTGATTAGAACCAGTAAGCGGCTATGAGTTGACTTTATGCAGTGTCAGCAAAATAAAAAAAAAAACAATTGGCGTCAAGATTAACAAATTAAATTAAAGAAACAGTAGTTTCTAATCAGAATTTAAAAAAAGGCTTTCTATGATTTTTGAGTTGATAAATGAAGTTGGCAGTTCACTTTTTTGATACAACATATAAACACAACAGATAAAATTTGAATACCTTTACATTTGGTAGAGAGTTAATGAATTTCCTTTTATTTGCTTTCAGCTTTTTCCAGTTTCTTACTTTTTGCCAGTCTCTCAAACAAACTTACAGATTAAAAGTTGAACTTATCTTAAAAAAAAAGATGCTGAAACGCTAATTTACTGTACATTTTATGACAATTTTAAAAGCAGATTATCAAAATGAACTCAGCACTTCGTTGCTACTGATGAGCAAACTCAGCCGAGCAATATCTGCTGATCCCATTCTCAGATTTTGTTGCTTTAAAACAGAAATCTAAAAAAAAGAAAAAGGATATTTGGCTCATTTTGAGTAGGATTTTTTTCAATGTATTTTAGACTACAACATCTCAGTTCCAGAATGACAACATGAGTTGAGTTGGATAGTTTATTATCAAAATGAAAACAAAGTTGTGAGTACCTGAAGATGTCCTGTGTGTCCAGATCAATATGCAGGCCATTGATGAAGAGGGCCGAATCTCCAGGCTGCAGTCCCAGAGTTCCTTTGAAATACTGCGAGGGGGAAACAAACATCAGTTGGGACTAAATATCACGTTCACGTCAACACCTCCAGCTCTCCGCTCGGCGCCGACCGAGCGGACTGCCACGGCGCGCGGCGTCAAAGCCAGCCGCCGCGCAGTTAATTATACTGTAAAACTAGAAGCAACAGTCGACACAAAGCCGTAACGAGGCGCGCTGACAGCTCCAAACAAGCTCTGACAGCTCTGTTCAAAGTCACTCTGTTTGGAGCAATCAAACCCCACACTAAACAAATCTAATTATTAGAGAAAGAGTGTGTAAATGTGTGCGTGTGTGTGGGGAACGACAAGCGCGTGCGTGCGTGCGTGCGTGTGTGTGTGTGTGTGTGTGCGTGAGTGCGCAGGCAAAGGGAAAAGCTCAAAGTGGTTGTGGTGCAGTCAAATCTCATTACAGAGAGACAAAGACATCAGATTAATCATACTCCAAACACTGCAATTACAAAAAGACATGATTAACACAAATATTGTTCATCCCACTTAAACTGCATCGTCGTGTGTGTGTATGTGTGTGTGTGCGTGTGTCAGTGTAGCGAGCGCGCAAGCGCACGTGTCCAAACTACTTCAATCAATAATCATTTCTCGCTGCAGGACTCAGTGCGCCTGCTGAATGAATCACTGATTCGGTAATTAGGACGTTTGTCTGCTCGCCCCAACGCGAGTCTGCACACCAAGATAATGTACACACAGCATCGGGAGGACACACACACACACACACACACACACACACACACACACACACACACACACACACACACACACACACACACACACACACACACACACACACACAAAACACACACTGAGCCACTGACAAGAAAAAGGGGTGATTACCGATTCCATTAGCAAAGCAAAGCCGAGCACACTGTCAAAAAGTGAATGCTTTTCAAGTCAGATGCTGTTTACAGTTTATCACGTAATAAAAGGTGAGAGGAGCAAAACAACAACAGGAAGGGCAGTTCTCATTTTGAGATATTTCCCTCAAGACAAAAGCTAAGAGGCTGAGGGCCTGCGGTTGTGGCTGTATGCAATAACACTATTTGCTTTTTTTTCCCCCCATTTATTTTTCTTCTTTATTGGATTATATTGGGAGACAGCTAAACTAAAAATATTCTTGAGATTCGTGGCTCTGTCAGCCGGTGACGACCAGCAGGTTACGTGACAAATACATGGAATACTAAGAAGTTATTAATCAGAACGGTTCTGACGATCAAGTGAAAATGCGAGTAAATAACAAAACTGTTATTTTTATAGGAGCTACACAGTTCTTTTTAGAATGACATTCTGTTTCTGTGAATAGCTGGGAAAGAAACATGGCTGACTGTAGAAGAAGTCAATGATAAGTTGCAGACATGTACCTTTTGGTTTTCGCCAATCTCTTTGCGGATTTCGGCATTGACCACCGTTTTAGTGATGGACCTGGAAGAAAAAACAAAAAAAGGAGCAAACTGAGCTGTGATCCTGCAGTCGATATGGAGCTCCGACTGCAGACGGTGAAGTGTGTGTGTGTGTATATGTGTGTGTTTTCGCTCTACCTGGCCTTGGTGGGGAAGTTCTGACTGAGGTCTTTCATGACATTGAGGGCATCAACGGCGGGAGCGGCGAGGATGCGAGCCGCCGTCTGGAAACTCAGATCTATCAAAGGAAAGGTGGGTGGGTGGGTGGGTGGGCAAAGCCGCACGGGGCGAGAGCGGGAACGGGTTGAGCGGACGAGAGCGGCGAGGAGAAGAGGAAAGACAAGAGGACACGAGAGGATACGATGAAAGGGAGGAGAGAGAGAGAGAAGAATCAGAGCGTTTGTCAGAGCCGGTACTTGTGTTAAATGAAGAGGGGGCTCAGATTTCACCGATGCCGAGCCTAAAATAAAAACAACCCCGATTGTTACTGCAACACTTCACTTGTCGTTTAAGAGTGAGAGTCAGAACCTCGGCGCGGCGGCGATTTCTGCTCACCCCTCAAACTAAAGCCGCGGCCAATAAGCAGATGCTCAGCGAGTGTAACTCTTATCAGAATTGAATTTTGAGCATCAGCATGTTCACGGCAATAAAGAGAGAGATTAAACCGATTTTATGAGCTGTAGCAAACACCTGCACCACTTCCAGCACACGGAAAACTCAAAGTGTTCACAATCGCTCCAATTACAAGTGCCAATGTGTTTGGGAATTGTTCAACACAAAAGATGCTTTATGGCATCTCATTAACTATTTTCAGCAATAAAAGTGAAAATGAAAGCAGTCAATTCCAGAAACTTACTGTCAGTGAGCAGTATTTTTCAGGACTTCTACAACTTTGATTCCTCTGAATTTGATAATGTTCCTCATATTATGTATAATTTAAACTATGGAATCGACCTTTTAAAATCATCTGTCACTACTGAAAATATTTTTACTATTTTGTATGCACTCTTGGAGTCAATTCGTTAAGAGAAAGCAAACGATTTATATCTACTTCTGTCAATCAATTAAATTGCCACAGTGTCTTTCGGTCAGAGAAATTTGCTTTAAACATCTTTAATACAGCTATAAACAATGGAACGGTGACTAATGACAACACAAACAAGAGTAGATGTAAGATTACTTAGTAATTTCAGCTATTCTTTTTTTTTACTTGCAAATGAGTATGATTTAGGCACTGCATTTTTATATAATGTAGAAAATAAAAAGAAAACAATTATTTCGCTGGCAACTCTTTCGGAGGAAGTGCAGGACTGTAGACGTAGACAAATGATCCTTTTTGGATCTTATCTATTGTAAAGAAAAAAAAAAAACAATTCTGGAATTTGGGACATGATCAAAACTATCATCGGACATGAATATCTGAACTATTTCTTTGTAAAGAGTCACGAGGGAAGATGCATGTTATGTCTGCACCTTGGGCAAGAAAAAGTAATTCTTTTTTGATCCATCAAATTCAAAATAACTAAAATCTGCTTCAAAATTCTGAACACTTCAACATGTAATGAGGTTTTAAATTGTATTTGGAACGAAATATATAGTTTACAAATCTTTAAATCCTATTTTATTTACATTTTTACACAAGTCCCAACTTTTTATTTTGAACACGGGGAAGCCTGTGAAGGCCTTCTTGTGTGTGAGCCAGATGAAAGCGGCTGCGGAGCTTCGGGACGGCTGTGGTGAGGATTATTTCGACGCACCGAGCATCTCAGTAATGGTGTTGTAGCCCGTGTGATTATTAGCCCCTGGAGGTCTTCCTCTCTTTGTAAACAGGCTGAGCTAATGAGCCCCAGTGGGTTGGGAGATAAAGACAGACGCCTGACAGCCGCGCTCAACCCGCTGCCCGCCCCCCCCTCCCCGCACGCTTTATTCACCACAATCAAAGCAGCCGCACGCCCATATGCTGACCACACCCCAGGACGGACATAAAACGACAAAACTATGCAGTGAATAAACATGGATTAATTACAAAAAGCAGCAACAATTAGACCAAGTTACTGCATGGGTATGAGGGCATTTAAAAAAAAAAACAAAAAAAAAAAAAAACAAAAAAAAAACAGGACGATCAAGCTTGAAGCGCCTAAATTACAACTTTGAATATGCAACAAATGATGTAATGGTAGCTGATGTAACTCGAATCAATGAGGCTTTTATGTTGTGGCAGACAAAGCTGTCAAATCTTTAAGATATTAGAGTGCAGAGGGATCAAGGAGAGCCCGATCGACTCCATTATTTCCATTTACTGATGGGAAAAACATCACTGGAGAAGCAACACGAGATATCATTAATTTTCTGATCAAAGTGTAACCAGCAGGAATCAAACTACAGAAAGAAGCAGCTTCCACAGCGATACAGATTCTCCGCCTTTCAAAGCTCTATGAAGTGTGAAGCAGTCAACGTACCAGATGTTTCAATCCGCTTATAGAAAGGAGATCAAATGCAGTTATGTGCAAATGATGCCTCAGTCATACATGCATGTTTTTTTTCTTCCAACAAACTGACTGTGGGGAAAATTAGAAATCCTCATGAAATATATGTCTATCCTCCATTTCATGAAGCCTGTTCACTTTATTTGCTTTATTTAAAAAACAATGGAACATTTTTAAATAAAGTATTGGGGAAATAAAGTTTCTTGGAGGTAAACGCTTTCCCCTCCAGTCAGCAGGACACCTCCTGCATGCGATCCGGTCACTGGGCCTGCTGGGCGAGGGCCGTGTGCACACACTTGGCATTAACTTGCTCAAGGTGGGTGTTTTGGACTCCGCCAGAGCTGTGCATCATCTTAACTTCTGTCTGTGATTTTTCCTGGACGGAGCCGAGCTATGGTGCCTCAAACACACGCTGGAGAGGTTTTCGGCTGAGTGTGAAGCACCTAAAAGTCTGAGTCTGGTTCTGTCACGATGGCGGGCGTGGGGGCCGAGTCCATCCAAAGCAGGCAGCTTCGACCACTTATTCAAAGCAGGGGGGGGGGGACATTCTGATGGGGGCAGATGACTGGAAGACGGGGGTTAACCTGGGGAAACGACTCAAGTTCCCGGAAGACATCACACGAAACAGTCTCGGCCAGGCTTGTGCTTTTCTCAAAAAAAAAAAAATCCAAGCGAGCGGTCATGCTTGAGTTAACAGTGCCGTGGGAAGGCAGGCTGAAGGACGCCAGCAAAAAAAAAAAAAAAAAGAAAGGGGAAAAACACACAGACTGCTGAGGGATTGCTGCATTCGGGTTGGTGTGCAAGATGTGTGTCCACTCAAGTGAAGAGCAAAGGCTTCGCCGATAGATCACCATGCAGGACCTGCAGACTCCTGAGCAGCACCGAGGCACGAAAAGCAAAACCATCAGCAGAACCTTCAAAGCTGCAGAGGAGGCCGCCAGACGGCCGAGGCTTAGAGGAGACGGCCGAAAGCTTCTAGAACTGAGGATGGGGATGGTCACTCCTGGAGGGGTCACCTGGGTTATGGAGCCTGGAGTTTAAAGAGCCCAGATCCTGGATTCTCATAATGTGTCCCACACGTCATTAATAGATGTATGTTAAACATGCATCGACAACTTCATAAAAAACAGTAAAGAAGAGAGACTAATGATGGAGAGACTCAGACCTACTTTTTCTCTTTTAGCCATTTAAGTTTAAATTTCCATGCCAAGCTAAACACACTAAAAAGGGGGAGCAGTCATGTATTTAAATAAAATTGTTCTGGATCGTAAAAAATTGGCATGATAACATATTCTCTTATGTGCAGAAAATGAAGGAAAAAAAAGAGAAAATGAAGCTTTCATTGTGCCTATTCATTTTGGAAATAGAAATGGTATCTGAAAAACCTACTCTGATCAGATTTTAATGAAATTGCGGGGACATTAAGGTCTCTCCGGGTCGAGGGAGAATTAATTTGATTCCGACGGGAACGAGGACCTGAGGTTTCACTGTCAGATAATTGTCCTTTGTCTGTAAGTGATTTGAAACTAAGTGAGTCTGAGCCCCGCAGGTGTACTTATGTGATCACGGGAAGGATTCCCTACAAATTCAAGCGACGGGAATAACGTCCACAGGTGGGAACTGTAAAATGACAGAGCCTCGCTGTTTGCTTTCAGTAGCCTGTCAAGACGTTGGCTCTGTCAGTCTGGATGTGTTGCTTTCTGTTTGTTGTGCGTTTATTTATGACAGATGTAATACCATGAAGTGATGTTTCTCTACAGACAGCGAGTTTGTATTGACAAATCTAGTCTTTCATCAACAGGAAACAGAAGAAAAATTGCTGACGGTTGTAAGAGGAGAAGAGGGTTTGGAAGGAAGCCCACCTTGCATTTGCCAGACTTTCAGAGGTGCCATTTCATTGGTGCTTTCTACTAAATGCTTCCTCAACTCTTTCAGCTGCTCTTTCAGCTCTGGGTAGAGGGTCCTGGGAAGAGAGAGAGAGAGAGAGCAGCAGGACAGGAGAGCGTGAACACGTCTGCTACACGGCGACGTTTTTAATTGCGAGAGTCGCCGCATCCACAGTCGGATTTGGCCGTTTTCAGGTTAGTTTAGCAGAGATATGCTCGGTGCTTCAGGGGAATAAAGTGTTGGAGGGAAGAAATAAAAAAATAAAAAAAACAGAGCATGGACTGAGTGAGTGCAGCTCCTGGAGCAAATCCAGGCTTTGAATTTTTATCATGGGCTGACACAGAGTGACTTACTTGAGTTTGCCAAAGAGAAATCCCTGGACCTCGTCCACTGGATCATTCTCCCCGATCACCGTAGCGTTCACCTCCGCCCCTGAAACCACAATCAATTAGCTAGAAATTCGCATCAGGACTCCTCTGGGGCCGCCTTAATGTATGCTTGTGGGTATTGACAGTGTGTGTACTTCCTTGGGAGTGCACACCTTGGACTTGTGTGTCGTCCTTCGCCTTGTACTCCTGGCTTTTGATGGCCAGCTCCACTCCATAGCCAGACAGATAGACTTTCTTTTCACTTGAACTCTGGGAGGGGGGGGGGAGAAAGACGAGAAAAATGTGAAAAACGATAGAGGAGAAGTTGTCCTTCTCTCTGCCACAAGACTTTTAAATCCTCAGCCTGCTGCAGGATGCAGAGAACGCTTAAATAGATGCAGAAATGCATTCAAAGGCACAACAAACACTACTAAGTTTGCAAGACTACAACTGAGCTGTCAAAACTCATTTTATTGCTGCTGCACTGATTTAAAAATAGTTCTGAAGTTCCAAAAAGGCTCCGTCAAATTCAATGTAGTCATTTCACCTGCAAAAAATAAAGAATGTTGGCATTATAAACATGTGGCCGGCCGCTGGCTCCAGTGACAGCTTTCCAGAGCGGACGGGCAGCTGTTGCTTTCTAAGTACTGAAGACTCTCGCTGGCCCGTCGCTGGCCCCACAGCCGCCCAGTAAAGAGGAAGAGTTAAGTGTTACAGCCTTTCTCGAGCCGGGGACTTCGTGCTTAACAGACAGATGGTGGGCATAATTTAGCATAATCAGAAGACGTACCAAAAAAAAAAAAATCTTATTGAGTGTATTTGCATGTGAGAGGAGAAGCAATCCAACATTGACTTGGCATGATGAACTGGAGAAGCACGCTGCATCCCAGGTGTAAATGAGGAGCCCAATTAAAACCGATGAAGTGTTTTTTTTTTTTTTTGTTTTTAAGATGGAGATAAGAGAAAGAGTAAGTTCTCCGAGATAATCGTCCTGTCTTGTTCACCGACGTGTACGTAAAGCTCTTTGCAGAACTGCAAAAGGCACGTGGGCGCTGCTCAAACACAACTGTTTTCTATGTATTTCTGCCAAAGTAAATTGCTGATCGTTGCTTTCATTTGAGTAGTCGAAGAGTGAGTCGACAACATCTGTTCATTTTTTTTTTTTCCTGATTCGCCCTGAGGCTGACTTCAAGCTTTTTACCAGATGAATGTCTACTTACAAGAAAAGCAGCACTTCTAGCATGAAAAGGAATTAATTTACTGATAAAAATCCACGTCAACATGTACTTTTCTTACTCAAGTGTCTATCTTTGGCTGCTCTTTTCATGGAAACAGGGAGCAAACTTAATGTCCTCCACCTCATGCAGCGGACTTGTGCTCTCATCACCGCTGAATATTTCAAATGTTTATGCAAAATGAGCCTGCAGATGAGTAAGAGTGCTCAAAAAAGAAAGAAGAGAGGAAAAAAAAGTGGATGAAAAATGTGTTGCTGAGCTGTGAATGTCCCTGTGGAGATTACAGCAATTCACACTGCAACATCCACAACTTCACTTATGTCAAAAGCGAGCAAGTAGTTTGGAAGAGGATGCTGGTGCGATAATATCACCATATTGGTCTGAAAACAACGTGGGCCTTTTTCCCTTTCACGTTATGTATAATACTGGCATGGAAGCCACAAAAACAAGAGGAACATGTTGGATTTGAACATGAGCGTTGTAAATAAGGTTAATGTGTTCTTTTTTTTTTATCCAGGAGTCAGAAGTGAACGGGTTTCTGAACCTGTTTTCTTAACCTGTTGCAACCACTTTTCTGACACCTGCATCAATGTTTCGTCTGTTTTTCTTTTGGATTGAGTTTGATGACGTCTATCAAACTGCAGTCTTTATTATTGGAATTCTGACCTGAGGAGAACAAGGTGGCACATTAACTTGCACTCTGAGGTGTAACCCAAAAGCCAACAAACAAACGTGCCGGTGTCTGCCGGATCGCGGCGGAACTCTGCTTGCGTGTGAAACACTTACAGCCAGGTAGTGACGGAGCACGTAGGTCACCAGGCCTTCTCTGGCTTTGGATGACACGGTTTGGTGGAGCGTCTGGAAATCTGGCGTCCCGACCTGAGCGTAAACAATGACGACGGGAGCGTCTGGACTCGACTGAGAATATTTGTGATCGCCTTTGAAGAGGTACGGCTTCGGTCTGAAAGACAAGCGGTGGAGTCATGCATGAAAATCCACACATTTTTCCTCTTGATTCAAAGGTTTTTGCACTTTATTTATATTTACCTTTCAGATGCGGTTTTTAAAAGTGCATCCAAGCTTTTGACGTCGCACGTCTTCACTCCATGGACGCTGAGGAAAGCCGAGCAGCCGGAGGGCGGAGGCTCGGTGGAAGCAATCTAAAAACATGACAGAGGGGCAAAGTCATTAACATGAGTTGAGTACATCGGCCTTCAGAAAAACGGTCTGGGAGGGATCCTTTTACCTGCTGAAAGGAGTGCACGGTGGAGGAATAGGCTCTCAGCGAGAGGGCGAACTTCAGCATGTTCAGCTGGACGGAGCTCAGCAAGTCGCTGGCTTTCTTCACGATCAGCTCGTAGTAGGCCTGATCCGTGTCTGTGTCAGGAAACCACAGCCTGGTCAGGGATTATTCTGATTCATAAAATTCTACCTTTAAATGTTACTTTTATATCAGATAGTGTGTAAATGCAGCTTTCATGCAAGTCAACAAGACAAAATACAGTCTGCTGCTCTTCTCTCTCGTCTCCTCGCTCGCACGAGCGCTCGGGCAAAACACTGATACTGCAATTACTGCCAAGACGTTGCAGACGCATCATAAATTCAGCTGCTCACAGCACGGACAGTAAAAGTGAAATCTGTTCTGGAGAGTCTGAAAGTGTTTCACTTTACCGTCATGTTCTCCTTCTATGTTTTGATTGGCCTCCACAAAGTCCCAGAATTTCTCCTGACTCTCTTCTGCCAGGAACTCACTGGGGAGGGAGGGAAAAAAAAAAAAATTACAAAGGTGGCAGTTTCACAAACTGCGCATGCAACACACACTGTGGGTGGAAAAAGTTTTAATTTCACTTGCCAAAGTCAGACAACAGTGTCAGCTGCGGCGAACTGTACAGCGTCTGATGCTGTTCAGCATTCAGCGTCTTGCTCAAGGACGCGTCAGTGCGACAGACGTTTAAACTCACTTAGAGGAGAGTCTCTGTAATGACCCTCAGGACATCGATTTATCTATTATCTGCTTCCCAAACTTAATGTCAGATGTACTGCGGCCAAAACACAGCTACTCCTGAGCAGTGCGGAGTCATACCTCGCCTCCAGCAGCAAGGGAGTGTCGGCCCATTTGGTAGTGAGAGTGGTGGTGACAGCCTTTGAGTCGGCGCCCGCCGACGCTGCAGAGGACAGCGAGAGCAGCAGGATGCTCAGAAGCCACATCCTCAGTCCCGCACCTGGGGAACAGAGATGCAAGATTAAAACAAGAAATGTTCACGTTGCAGAGAAAACGGATGATGCGCCTGAATCCAACACACAGCGCCTTAACAATGACACAGTTAGTCAGTTTTATTCACCCACAGAGGGAATGTGGCTCCAGGAACGGTGAACCTGCACAGCCTGCAACAATCTCTGTTTAAACTCTCCATTCAAATCGAAGAGGAAACGAGACCCCAAAACAAATGTGTTTAAACAGCAGAATGAAGAAGGGATTTTTTCCCCCCTCCATTTAAAACATACTTTCTTTGCTCTCTACACAATACAATATGGGTTCTTCTTCTTCAGCAAAGCAAGTAAACAGCATTCAGCTTAAAGTCAGGAGCCACAATATTGGATTTTTTTTTTTCCCCAATATCCAATATGCCCTTATTTTCAGACTCTTTGGCCGACTGCCGACAGTGATATCTGCACATATTCGTTTCCATCTACTTGCAAAGAGAATCAAGGCTCCTCTGCAGTGAGATTAACGTGTTACTATGTTGACTCTTTTCGCAGTCGCCCTGGAAATTTTATTCTGGAAGGTTGCGTGTTTGAAGCAGAAAAATGGGGAAAGCATAACATCATATTCTGTTATCAAAGAATTCTGTATTTCAAAAGAGTTGTTGGCCTTCATGCAATACACAAGAGTGGCACCTCTGCCGCTGGCTTCAACAGTTGATGCATACCAGTGTCACAAAGTATCCTTATTAACATTGTGATGGTGCTTCAGCAGTGATGCCAAACACAGTAGGATGCTGTTAATTTGCTTCACACCCCAAACACGGTTTTGAAGCGTTCACCCACGGCAGGCTGCCAAATCCCCTTCAATGGCTGTATGACTGCTGAATGTGAAAGAGCGCAAATTTATCGCTGATTTATTAAGATAAAATAACTGTAAACAGGAGGCTGCATCTGTTGATCGGTTTTCAGTGGAGACACTTGTGACTTCTCTGCAAGGCGATCTTAAGAAAGGAACAATAAATATTAACATTTTATCTCCAACAAAGCAAACATGGCACCAACACCTGCAAAACACAAAGCACTTGGTCGAAGATGCATTCACTGGTTCTTTTGGTCCATTAAATCAGTTTCAAATATAATCAGTGTTTGTTTTTCAGTCATCTGGGTTTTCAGGCTTCAGATGCATTCCTTTACTTTGTTCCTCATAATCACAACTGAGTTTCTGCCGGTAACAACCCCATCAACAAATTACACAGAAAGACAAAGTCAACATTTCTATGATTAATTGTTTTACAGCAGTTTTCATAATGACTGTGTTTGCTTTTAAACATGCTTGTTTTTTCAGCAGCACATTTTTACTGTAGAAGCCAGAATCTTTTTTTCTCCACAAATAGCAGAATCGAGCCTCTATCAAAGCAGCAGCTGTTTATTTTTTAGCTGAAAGATTAATAGAAGTAATATCAGTCAATTTAAAAAAATCAACTTGGGAAACTTTGACTTGATGTGCAATTTCAAACATACCAGGAAATTCAGAGGATGCTACAAACAGATTTCAGTTTAGCAATAATTCATAAGGTTCTCCTGCTTCAGAATGATTTTTTTTAAATGTACAAAAATAATAATTTAACTGAATGAGTTGGCCAATTTTATGACTTAAACTTTCATATCATTGTAGCAACCACACAATCAACAGTTATCTCTTTGCAGTCAGAACATAATGAACACATCTGTCACCTAATTTAAACTTTATAATGCAAGTTCCATTTCACGGATAGGATATCACTGACAAAAACAAACTTAAATTTCTTTACAGCGATGATTTAAGAGGATCTTAAGAAGAGCTAAGCAATATGGGGTAAACAAAATCAGTTATTGACAGAGTCAATGAAGCGTTCAATAATAGATTTATTGGGCCACATGACACTTGCTCTGTTGGAGATCAGTTAATGTAAATATTTGACTGGCAGGAGTGGCCATGCAGAATGTTAGCAACTGGACACCATCATAGAGTAGAAATACTTTAATCCTCCGTATTGAGCCATCCTGGACACTAGCAGCAGTAAGATCCTCTCGGCCACCGCTGATCACATATAGTCATGTTTCTACCGGTTATGTGTCCCTCTGTTGCCCTACTATGAACACGTGAATTTTATTGATTTGATTGATTGATAATAAAGAATGACTATGAAGTAGGAAACCTTCAGCAATGTGAGGCCTTAAGTGATTAAGATTAGGAAAACATTTGTTAAGAAAGGCATAGGAGAACATATAAAATAAAAAACTTTATTAAGATAAACAGAATTGTTCAAATCTATTGTTTAATGAAAAGTCTGGCCACATAACAGTGTTTTAAGGTCTGATTTAAAGAAAGTGAGTGTGACAGCAGTCCTCAGGTCTTAAGGAAGTTTCTTCCATAAGTGAAGAGAGGACTAACTAAAAGCTGCTTGAATCTGTTTCTTCTGCTTTTGAGAATACTTAGCAAACCTCTTCCTGAAGAACCCAGGGTTCTGGATATTTCATACTCCTCGAACGAGTCTGAGATGTATTTGGGCTTGAGATCATTCAAAGTAAAATAATTAAAATTTGAAGTTTAATACAGAGGCCGTCGATGTGATTTAAGCTCAGGTGTAAAAAAAAAATGCTGAAAAATCCAAAATAAGTGTCCTTTTGCAAAAAGAAAACAAACTGTGAGTTTAACATTTTGTAATCTAATAATAAAATTGGCCGATTAATGACAGAGGAAAGACAGTATGGGTAAACTTTGCTCAACATCACTGTAACTAGCAACAGAAGGCGATGTAGCTTACACTTTTAATGTAGGTCCTCTCAAGAGTCGCTCAACAATCTTTCAGTCTGTCACTCAAATACAATGTGAGCTTTGGAAAGTCTTCAATCTGTCCAACATTACTACTATAAACTCAAGGTGAAAAGAGGTAATTTTGAAAACAACTTTTTGAGAAAGAGGCACAAGCTTCCCATGCAATCTAAATAAATGAATTAAATCATCAGCCGAATAATCGATCAGTTACTCGCTGGACGTCAATATTGACAGTGGACCATAAACAAAGCGCTCCGTCCAATCGGAGCGTTCAGCGTGTCTCCTCCGTCCAATGAGCGCTCGGCTTGGACATCCGCACCGTTTCAATGACGACCCACAGAGCTGTCACATTAGTCCAAAACGTAAACTATCTGCTTTATCCCACCGGTGACACTAAATTTTAAGGCCGCAATGCCGCAAACAAGCCGCGACACCATCCAAGCTGTGATATTTTAGCCCCCAGAACCTGTTCGACATTTAAACTCCCACCTGAAAATCAGCGCAAGCTAAATTAGCCGCAGCAGCTAACTGCATCCGCACAAAGGAGAAACTGAACAGTTAAGCGTGTTTCTGTTCACGATAACCAAGCTAACACCGCGTCCTCTGTGAAACAATGACGCCCAGCCTTGAACGCAGCCCTCGGCAGCTACAAATCATACAAATGTAGAGAGATTTGTGCTCACCGGAGCCGGCAACGGAGCTTCCTGCATCCATGATATGCTGGGAGAGGGAGGGTCCTACCAGGCGGGTTTAGGCGGTCACATCTCTGCCTGTTCAAAACTACTAACATAAGAAAAAAAAAAGTCACTGTGACGTGACCTGACCACAAAGCAGCTCATTTCACCCAAAGATAATTAAAACTGGAAGAGAGGGGAAACGGAATCTTAAAAAGCAATTATTTTACCTGCCTAACCTCTGGCTTGCAAACTGAAAGAAAAAAAACTAATTAAAACTGAATAATAATAAAAAAAAAAAAAAAAATACCCAACTTGGTTTAAATCCACTTTACTTTTTTAGATAACCTTTTTCTACCAGCACGGATAATTAGAAAAAGAGGCAAACATGTGCACAGTTTTTACCCCGAAAATGCTTGGATTAAATGGTGAAATTGTGTCAAACAATTAAAAATTTCAGCAGCGAGGATAAACAATTTAAAATGAATTGAGCAGAACATTCTTGTATTTCTAAAGACCTCACATAGGTTAGGCTATTTGGCAACTCAAACTGTATGGTTGTGATTGCTCCAGCCTGTTTGAGGCATATCCTGCCTTTTATCCAGTATCACCTGAGGATGGATCCAGTGCCCAATGACCTGAAAGTGAACCTAAAAGATGGGTGCTATTTGTGGCAGCACTTGTTTTTCAAATGGAAAGCATCCATAGCTCAGAAACTAAGGGAACTAAACAAGGAACTGGACATATTACATATGTAGAGTTGATCTGTAGTGAGATTGATCTGCAGATGTGACATGATGAGTCTTCACAATAAATGTAGTTCTTGTGTGTATGTGTGAGAGTGTGTACGCACACACACGTGTGTACAAGTGCATCTCAAACACTTATACTTCAAGAGAAACGTTCATTTTCCGATGATTTATACTAAATAGTTAAATTTCCATGATTGCACTTTTATTACACAGAGACTGAAATATTTCAAGCCATCTTCATTTTGTTCTTTGTAATTGCAACTTCGAAGACCTGAAAATCAAAATTCCTGCAAATATTTCTACATTTCATTAAACTGGATGTTTTTCTTTTTGCTATTAAAAAACCCTGACACCCACAATTACCATAACCAACATTGTGATGTTTTGACATTTTTTGTTAATATGTTATGAATGTAGAAATAATGAACAAAACAATTCACTTTTCATAGGTATCTCAATTTTTGGCCCACACTTGAACTAAAGGGATGTGATAAAACTCATAAATAACACTGAAATTGCTAAAACCATGCACCAAGCAGAAAAGTTTCATAACAAAAACTCCCCTCATCAGATGGTTGGTGGGTGCAGGTTAAGGAAGAGCTGAAACAACAGCAGGGACTAAAACACCTCTGCCTCAAATTTAAGAGAACTGGGATGCAGGCATGAGCTCTCCAGTGCTATTCTTATCTATATATCTTTCTTTCTTATCATAACCTGTGAATCAAACCACATTAGTGTCTTTTAAAATTAACCCACAAAAGTATCTCGGTATTCATCCTGCGCTCTGCAGTCAAGGCCTTGAAAGAAAGAACAAACCTTCAAAATCAGCAGTAACTTATTAACACAGACACGTCTCCTGGTACTTTATTGATCCCAATCCGGGAGATTGTAGCAGAAAACAACAAATTGAAATATGGTGCTTCCTGGAATGTTAGAAATAAAGAAAACTGAAAGGAATACACAGTATGTACAGGAGTGGAATGTGTGTCAAGTGAAATCACAAGAAGAATGGATACGAGCACAAACAACGTCCAGGCAGAGCAAACATGTGCAATTTATGATGTGAGAAAGTCGAACGCTCTCTGACACAAGTGGGTTGAATATCTTGTTGACAGTCAAGACAGCTCATCTTTAGCACAAGCCAAAGAGTTTTTATTTCCTTTTGTGTTGTCGGAGCTGCACTTCAAAGCATTGGTTCCCAATCTTGGGTTTTAGACCCTTTTTTGGGGGACATCAGAGATCAGAGGGGGAGCCTGTGGCTTTGAGCTTGTCAACACTGAATTTGCACATGCCAGCAAATCACTTTAAAGACCCTCTCCAGCAGATCTGGAAACCTGCAAGGTGCATTAAATCTGCCTTTGTAAAAACAGGCGTGGCTGCTATTGTTTGGCTTCAGCATCAGAGGTGGAGGTTGTTCGCAGCCTCTGGAGCTCTGAGGAGGGTTTCAGTGAAACAAAAAAAGAGGTTTGGAATCACTGGTTTATAGGGGACTGGAGTATATAGAAACCACAGCAGTAATTACATGTGTATGCAACAGTATGGTGATAGTGACTATTAAGGGGTTGCAGGTATTAATTTGAAAAGCAGCTCAGGGGAAATAAGGTGTGCTTTATGCACCGTGTGATAGCCATGGGAAATAAATCCTGCATTTAGAATGAGACAAACCTCTCCCCCTGGTTAAAAGTGTTTGTCACGTAGTAATGAAAATACCAGCGAAAGCAAAATCCCCTTTTATTTTTCTATGTACATCTGGGCTCATTTTGGAAAGCTTCACCTTGAGTCTGTGTGATATCTTAGAGGAGAAATCGTCCCTTTGGGGAATATCTGTGAAATGCGCCAGACTCTTCTGTCTACCTGTTGTGTGGTCTCGGCAAAAAAGACGATTCCCAGGGCGCAGAGACATGGGTCCTGCCTTTTCATTTACTCGCTCTGCAGCTTAAATTAAATTGGACAGCTGATCCTCCAGAGGGAGCAGTTCCAGGGTTTGATTTAACATTATATAAAAAGCACCGACATTAATTATCCTGTTGGATTTGACCTTCACTTTGACGTGCACGTGTGGACACCTCACACATGTAGATGTGCACCCGCACGCACGCATCCACACACACACACACACACACACACACACACACACACACACACACACACACACGCCAGCACTAAAATCTGTCTGATCACAGTGATAACAGACCAAATCCTCAAAAGGAAACCGTCACTATAGTCTTAGTCCTAAATCTGACTACACAGAGAAAGAGAACAAAGAACAGACCGAATCTTCAAAAGGACAGAGTCCCCTCTAGTATCACTAAATCTGACAACACACACACACACACACACACACACACACACACTCACACTGCCCACAGGGCCTGTTCATCTGTCAAGAAGGTGACATCTTCAGATGAATTATGGGAGCTGGTTGTCATCTTCTCTGGGGTCACATTCGAAATGGCGAACCCGGGCTGTGGGCTCCGTCTCCCCGCACTATCACACATCAGCCATTTTAGAGGTTGAAAGCCTCGACGGGGGACCAAAACGACCTCAATTAAACCTCCATTAATATTAATACATTTTGTCGTTTCACGTGAGTTGCTGCTAATTAAATGTGTCCCTGACTGTATAATGGGGGTCAGCCGGGGTCTCCAACATGAAGCTAATTTACCACATTACAGCCACCAAACACCGGGGCCGGTCCCAAGCTCGTGGAGAGCAGGGCACTGTTGTTTACGCTGCTGTTGTTAATCGTCATGCATACACATAAACACACTTGTTTTTTAGATTAGATGAATGTTTTGTGCACAGCTACAGTTCTGACTTTCATTTTTATGTTTCCTTGTATGTGTGTGGATGCAAATAAAGAAATATTAAGGTTTCTATTCATATTTCTCCGACATCGATGTTTAGCAGACTTTTTGTATTGAGGTTAATAAGTTTGCAGCAGATCAGCTCTTTATGAGCTCCTGGCTTACAGCTACACACACACACACACACACACACACACACACAATGAACACACATTTTAGACCGTAATAGGATTGTGGGGCGCCTGGGATCGGACTCCTCCTGGTGGGAGTCAGCAGAGCATTGCCCGGGACTTTCAATGATTGTGTTCAATCCTGCGATATCATGAGGGATGATTTGGTGTTGACCTGGGAGATTAGCCAGGCCCAGAGCGGAAGGTCAGATAGCAGCCCCAGATGTCCCATCTTATCATATTTATTTTATTGGTGAAGAAGAAGAAAAAAAAAAAAAAGTGCTCCCACAGTGGCCTGCACTCTGTCACTGCCCTCTCCTCTGCATTGACTTTCTGACAAAAAACATGGGATTGAAACTCTGCAAATTGTTTGTGCATAGAGATTTTTCCACATCGTATATTTTATGAGGAAGGTCTCAGCCACGCCGTCGCTGGAAATGGCTCAGCAGCAGACAAAAGACCAAAGTCCATGGTGGCCGGCGCTAGCAGCGGCGCCAACGGGGCAATCTTCCAGAACTACAATGGCCTCGCTGTGATGCACGTAAGGGAGGCGCTCGATATGAATTTATCTGCTGAGCTCCACGCTGAAAATAAGCAGTCATAATGCCAGAGCTTCTTTGTTTGCATGAAACAAGCAAGGGGGATCGGCGACGAGGCCCCGCAGCCGCTCTGACCTCGCATTAATGGACGGCGGCCAGAGTCCATACAATCAGCCCGAGCTGGACTCCCGCAGCAGGAGCCAGAGAGCACTCTCTCTCAAACGCTCGCGAGTTTCAGCTCAACAAAAGCTGCGCGGCCCCTCTGCAGTAGCTGAGCCGTTATTGTTTGTGCAGTCCAGCTGCACTTGAAATGACAGCGACCCAGAGCAACGGGGAGGATTAAAGACTGCGTTCTGTCTAATACACCATTTACCAGCTGCCAGAGAAGCTGCAGAGCTCCTTCCTTTTCCCCTTCGCTATACGTTGGGAAGAAAAACCGCATCCTGCCTTTCCTCGCGTCCTACATAAAGAGCCTCTCTGATTCCTCCTCTCCTTTGCACTTTTTGCTCCTGCCCGTGCTGTGTGACCGCTTTGATCCCTCGCAGCCAATTGCCTCAGCCCGTCACTGTCCAGGCAAATTATTTTTCCACCCTGCCTGCGGGGGCCAAAGTTGAAGTTCGCCGGTGCGTTTGATGAGACGGGGTGAAGGCCCGCGCTGCGCTCCCCTCCGCCAAGGACGGGGAATGATATTTATACTGTCCCGAAGTTACCGCTCTCCTCCGTGAGAAGCCTACCTGCCGCAAGCGGCGGAGGAAGCGTGTTTGTGCGCGTATGAGCGCGCGAGTCGGGCCCGGGGTGTCCGCAGATTGAATTAGGTTGTAGATCACTGCCGACAGGACTGAGGCCGTCATTAGAGGAGGGGACAGACTTCTTTATGGGGTCACGGTCCCGTGGTCAGAGTGGGCGAACGGCGGAGACGTCCTCCAGTTACAGATCGGTCTGCGGATGAGAGTGAAGAAATCTGGAGGGCAGAGCTCCCACACGAATGTGTCTGGTTTTCAGGTTCAGAAAGAAATAAAAAAATAAATAAATAAAAGAGGAGAATTTTGTAAGAGATTGACAGCGCAGGAAACATGATTAATGATATGCAGTGACAACCACAACACAGCCAGGTCTGTAAAAATGAAATATTTTAATTGGTGGCTTGATGATTCATTTTTGCAATCATAAGAAACAAACCCAGAGAGATGCATACAGAAAGAGCCAGAGACAGACGGCACACCAAATAATAAAAAAAAAAAAAAACGAAAAAAACAAAAAAAACAAGTCTCTATCACACTCTCTTTTAACACATCTGTAAAAAAATAGTATGGGATGACGCTAGCGACACCTGGGTTGCTTTCATTGTCACAAAAGAAATGCTGTTAAGACATCAGATACACATAGTGATGAGACACAAAATATTTGAGCAGAGCCACCATTTCTGGAATCATTTCAGTAAAAGGATCGAGCATTTCTTTTTTTTTCCCTCTTTCTTCTTCTTACACACTGCTGAGGTACTGGGAAATATTTTTTCTGAGGACCACTTGGAGTCTGTCGGTCACTTGAAACTGGAACACTGAAAATAAAACACTCTGGAGACAGAGATTTGCCTTTGTAGCCAATCTTTGACCACTAATACAGAGAGGACATTTTGGTGTGGAGCCCAAACATGGACTGTTTGCAAAAAAAGATAAAAAAATTAAAAATGAAATGATGTTTTGGGCAAACTGCCTGGAGCTGCAGTGTTTTTAAGTCTCCAGTTTCAAGAATAACAATGACAGCTGACGTGAGGAAAAAAAAAGGGGGAGATCTCTCTCTCCGTATCCATTTCTCTGCCCCTATTGCATTACTTAGGAGGCTAAAACAACAAAAACAGCACAAAAAAAAAAAAGCATACTGACTGGATGTGTCCCAACATTTTTCATCATCCTCCTTGTTCTTCTCTCCTTCCCTTCATAAATCAACCTTCAGCTCGTCAAACAGGGAGCAGCGGGAGGATCGGGAGTGAGCAGCTGAAATTTAACAAGTCCAGCTAATCTGTCTTTTTTCTTTTAGTGTTCCTCTAAAAAAAGAAAAAAAAAAGTCCACTGTTAAAATGGGATTGCATTGTTATTCATCTAAATACCAAAGCAGCCTGTTGTCACATGCACCCTCTGAGTAATGACGTTGAACCTGGACTACATTCGGTTTAATTAGATCCCGCTGTGACACGTCTTCCTCCCGTCCCATTTTTCGCAATCTCCTCTCCTCTTTATCATTGGTTTCCTCCTCTTATTGCTTTGTTTGTAGATAGGGTTAGGGGGATTCATCAAACTCATTTTAAATCCCTTATTGCATCCAATTAAATCTGCGAGTCTTGTAGGGAAATAATAAAAACTCATAAAGCCGTAATCACTTTTTTTTTTGTTTTTGTTTTTTTAAAGGAGAAATGTTCACAATAGTGAGGTTCAGCAGCTGGAACACAACGGGATAGACCCGACTACTTCTGGAGCTTGAGCAGATGTGGCTCACAGCCTCGCCTTATTTTTCATAAGGTGGGCACAATTATTGAAACCGGCTAACTTCACAACACTGATTTTATGAATGAAAGCCTTGCTTGGAAATGCTGAGTTCATCTGTAGTTAAATATTCCTCTTCTCTGACAATCACTGGTCAAATACAGACAGATGGCAAAAGATGCATTTCAGCTCCTGCAGACTGAACGCACATTAACGTCATCTGTGACCTTGCCACTCCATAAACTTACTCAAACACCGTTCAGGCTGTCCAATCCTGGACAAGGAGAACCACAATCCTGCATGTTTTTGGCACTTCAGCGCTCCAAGTCAAGTCAGGTGGATCTGTAACGAGCGTCTCGTTATCAGGTGTTCTGCGGAGCTCCACGATGACAAATTCATTAGATTCACGATGTAAAACATGCAGGACTGCAGGCTTTCATGACCAGAATGAGATACCACAGCGCTAAACCTGGACCTGGTCAACAGCTCAGTCTTTTGGAGGCTGGAAAATTCATCTGAGGGTGTGAGCTGCAGCTGCAGCGCAGTCTAAAAAAAATAGAAATGTGATTACTTCAGGTGGTCTGCATCAACTTAACGTAACTCAGTCAGAAAGGTCACGAACAGGTCACACGACAACTACTCCCTCAATTAAAAAAAAAACATAAAAACAATTCAGGTCTTTAGGTAAATTTAGTGATTCTGTCCTGATTTGTGCACAAGTAACGAGAAGGAGACAAGAAGAGGGAGAATCGTTCGGGGGGGGGTATTACTGGCTTGCATCCCTGTGACGGTCACGCTGCAGCGACATCCTGCAGGAGAAACTGTGTTCCTCCGCCCTCTGCCACCCAAACAAACAAACAAAAAAAAATATAATTGGTCATGAAACCAGTCATTCACAAAACACACCAACCATTCTGTCAGTCAGGCACACTATTTACAAAGGCATACACATACGCCAATCAAAGGCATACTGTACATACTATTTACACACACACACACACACACACACACACACACACACACACACACACACACACACACATACACACACACACACACACACACAAGTAGTCAGAGAAATTACTGTAGTATAATGCAGACATAATATCTGTCAATATGTATGTAGACTATGATCCCAGTACATAGAGGCACTGCTACCTCGCCCTGTCCGCTCTTCAGGCCGAACCGCTCGGAGGAACGACGGGTCACCGGCGCTGTGTGAGCCCTTTCAGCAGGTGAGGCAGAGGCTTGTACGAGACCGCCGCTTTTTACAACGCCGTCGGGGTAAAAAAAAGAAAGAAAGAAAGAAAGAAAGAAAAAAAAAAAGAGGAGAAAGAGAAAAGTGCCACCCACTACATTAAGGGCTCACATTGCCATGGTGACCAGTAGTTCCTGCGCTCCCGTCTCAAGCATTTGTCTGAGTTAAGGTTCCCGAAGCGCTTGCCGCTCATGCAGCACAGTTTCTCCAGCCTACAGCAGACCCCCCCCCCCTCCTCCATCTCCCCTCCCCGTCTTTGATTTCTTCGCACCTGTGTGAGGCTGGGCTCTGTAATTGGCCGTCATTCTCTGCAGGACCGAGACCCACAAAATGGGGAGAAAAGGAGAAATAATGAACTGGTTAAGTGACAGGAGCTCCGGGAACCTTCCTCCCCCCTCCCTCCCCCACGAAGCAAGGCTTCGGTAATGGCTATGGTCCATTGTACATCAATCCGATCCATTACCTTTGACTTATAAAACAAATAATAATAAAGAAATAAAGGAATCACTTTTCTTTAGGCAGCAATATTGGTCTCAGTGTTATTACAATTCTGCTTTTTAAAAAGCATAAACATAAAAGTAAAATACAATTGAAATCATCCTAAAATGAGAATGAGGATGCCACGATTTCATGACTGAAGCATGTTCATGTTTGAAATGGCTGATTTTTTTTTTTTTTTTAAGCAGAAAAAGCTTTTATTACACAACCGAGTCAGACTTTTTCTCTCTCCGTCTTCCGTCCTTTTCAAGTCCAGTCTCTCATGTACTCCCACCAGCCTCTTTGTTCAGCCCTGCCGTCGGCACGCTTTCACACTTTTCCCCCCAGTTCCTTTGAAACCGGAGCGTCCAGGAAGCACACTGGTCCGTTTGCAGGGATTAGCGGGAAATTCACAGACGTAATTTGATTTCCTCATGCTCCATATCAGGCCACAGAGAAGGGAAAAGGAACGCGGGAGGAGTAGCAGAGGCGGGAGAGGTGTCGAGATACTCGGCTGTCAGCAGCTTTAAAAATATCTCTCCTCCGCTCAGTCAGTAATGATGATGGGAGAGACAACGAAATGCGGGAGGGGTGGGGGGGAGGAGGAGGAGGAGCGAGGGCAAGCAGGCGCTAATAACAACGGGGCAAACCTCAATAATGTGAGCCGACGCAATCAATCAAGCTCGGGTTTCCACAGCACGACCGCCTGGACCCTGATTCCTGCGGCCCGGCTCCCTGGTTTAGTCTGTTTTCTCAGTCAGTTCTGGGTCGCCGGATGCGGGCGCCGCTTTTCTGTCAATGTAAATATGTGTGTGAGAGTGTGTGTGTGTGTGTGTGTGTGTGTGTGTGTGTGTGTGTATTTCACATTACAAATGCATCTCGGTCTGTTCTGGTTCTGCTGCTACCAGCGGTTGATGATCTGGTTCATGTAGTCCTCCGTGGGGAGCCTGCTGCCCGCCTCCTCCGTTCTGCCGCCCTCCTCGCCCTCCTCCCTCTCCTCCCGCTCCCCCTCGCCGTCCTCCAGCGCCGACGCCAGGCTCTGCCGGCTGCGGGAGGGCCACAGGCTCACGCCCAGCCCCAGGCCCTGGTGGCTCTGCTGCAGGTGGTTCTTGATGCGCTGCTGCCGCCTCTCCTGCTGCCTGGTGTACTGGTACCGCTGCTGGAACAGGTCCTTGGCGTAGTCGTAAAGCTCCATGTCCAGCTCGTTCAGCTCCTCTATACGCTGGACCTGCAAATAACAAGATGTTTACGGCTGTCAGATTCAGGTTGGTTAGTTGATCACAACATTACAAGCTGAAAATTACTAGAATATTAGTAGTTCATAAACACACTAAAAAAAATTCCAGACAACTTGAGAAATTTCTATTTTTTGAGAATCGAGCCAGGAAGGCGGCGTGCAGCTCTTGTCCAAATCACAAAGACCTCATTTTTTCCACAAAGCGGCCGTCAAATAATTTAGCGACCGATCTTAATCAAAAGTGACTCCGTGGGACCTTAAAGCCACGAGCGGGCTTCCAGCGGCTCCGCAGCAAAGTCTAAAGTAAACACTCTTCTGAATGATTTGATTTTCTTTCATTTCATTCACTGGCTGTAAAGGGTTGGGTTTGATTGTTGAATAAAACATCCAAAAGGCCGCACTCTGGAGTCTGACAGGAGCGGAGCCAAACTTCCCCGGTTTAGTGATAACAACCACCGGTGCACCTTTCTGCTGCGTCTCTCTTCTGCTGTGCATACTTTATTTTCTCACCACCCAGCTGAGTTTGATGTATAAATCACCAGTCTGCTGAGCACTGGAGGATATTTTTCTTTTTCTTTTTTTTTTTTTTTTTTTTATAATATTTTCCTGGGAATTGAGCTTTAAGAAGTCCCACACTGGACCAATCAAAGTGTGAAGCTGCTGTTTTTGAACGGCGACAGTCCGTCCCAACTCATTTCACAGCAATGTAAGAACAAAGTGTTTCCTTTCTGTGGTTCCCCTTTTTCGTATTTTTTCCTTTTCTTTCAGGTTATCGTTCCTATCAGGTCAACACTATGTTCAATTATGAGGGTCTTCCTCAAAATGTGAAAAGTTTAATCAGGTCTTGTGACAGATGCGACTGTCAGAACACATAATGCGATCACTCCTGAGGACTTGTTCTGTCAGTGAGCGAGGCGTTGCACTGACCGTGGCGTTGTCCAGGTCCACCCCGGCTGCCCGGGTGCTGTTGTACTGCATGAAAGGCCTGATGAAGCGCAACCTGAAGGTCCGCTCAAAGAGGAACTGGGTTTTCCTCTGGTACTCCGTCAGACCGAAGAAGGCCATGTCTCGCAGGTTCTTCTTGGCCGACTCCAGGAGAAGCTGGGCCCGTTTCTTCTCCGGCACCGTTGACATGTTGTAGCAGCCGACGAGGCTCAGGTCCGCTAACATTCGCACCTGTAGACAGCAGGGAAATAGAAGTGAAGGAGTCTGGCGGAGGCCAGTTTAAATCTCATCACTTATTAATGTTGAAGAGCGCCGTTATGATATTTTGCTTTCTTAAGCAAAGGAGAAAGATTGCCTTGTAAATAAATGATGAAACACGAGTCCGGGCAGCAACTAACGATTATCTTCATCATCCATTTAACAGCTGATTATTTTCTCTATTAATGAACCCACATCTAACCTCGCAATGATTTGAATTCATTTCCAAAAATCAATACGTCATTGGATAAGTCATCCAACCAGCTGTCTGTGGCAGAAAACCAGAATACTGGGAGGAAACCGAAGCACACACGGAGAGAACATGCAAACTGAATATCTGACTGAGTGAATGAGAAGTGTTTCATGGTTAATAGGAAGTTTCATTTCATAAATTAATTACTGGATGGAAGATAAGAGCACGGCTGTGTGCAAAATATGCAAAAAGGTTTTTAAATATCACCAAAGCATGCGATGTATGCAAATCTACTGATTATTCATTAATTCATCTACCAGAATCAGTAAGTACTGAAAAATGATGGCCTCTCTTTCAAACACAGACAAAATTGAAATGCGATTTATAGCAATTAATTAATTACACAGCCCCTGATTAATCTTTTTTAATCGAGTCCCTCCAATGGGCTTATAAAACGGTGAGATATCATTGTAGTAAAGTCACTTGGGCATGATTTAGCTGTCATGGAGTGAGGATAAAATATTTGTGGGCCTCACAATGATCACAGTTGACATCGATGCTCTGGTGTCAGAGGGCTCAGAGACAATCTCTAAATCCTATTTTATACCAGATGAGATGAACTGGAAAAAAGTTTATTCATTTTATAGAGACGGATTGTTCCAAGAGAATATTTATTATAATCATAGCTTGTTCTTTTTGGGGATGATTCACTTGGTAATGACAGATTACTTTTGATTGAGAATGTATTTTCATATATACGTCATTGTTTGTTGGATATCAGTCAATATGTAGTCCGCTTATGTATTTTCCTTTGTTGCAATTTGGCTTTCAGTTTTAACAACTGGCAAGGGAAAAGAGATGAAAATTCGCCAACTTAAATCTGTCCTGAATCCAAAAGTCTGCGATTCCCTTTTCAACTTTTGCATTTCAGCAAAATTCACCACTTTTCCTATTATGCTTTCATGATGCAGGAGTGATTTCCGAATTCTTTACCGAGTGCATTCAGGAGCCCTTACAGGTACAGTGAAGCAACAGAGAGAGCACACCATCAATTTGGATTCACAAGAGTACACCGTGTGCACCTCAGCTTGCCTGCCGGGTCCATCAGGAGCCCTCAAGTTAGTGTGTGTGAGTGTGTGTGCCACATTTATAAGTCATACGACCCTGAGTAATAACACCCGCAGGCTCAGATGAGATAAGCTGGCCAACACGTTGAGGTGGGAGACTGAGATAGCATGAGAAAAGAAGGTGTGAATTTGAGGTGTTTATGGCCAGCAGGCGAACTCCTGCCTGTGTGTGAGTAAAATGTGTGTCTGTGTGCAGGAGACGGAGGAAGAGGCTGTCATCTTAAACATGCACTTTCCTCAGTCCGAATGTAAGAAATCAAATGAAAACCTAATTCGGGTTTCCCCTCCTTTAACTGCAACAGAAGACAAAATTACATTTTTCAAGCTTTAATCTGTTTTTGGCAGAGATGTAATTTTCCCTGGTGCTGCCTGACAGTGTCTGTACAATAATCTTTATGGTGAGTAAAATAAAAACCAAGTCAATGAGACAGCAGAGCAGTCCGGTCACGTATAGCGATGCTGGCTGGCTGGGTGGCTGTGATAAATAGCTGAAATCAGCTGCTCCTTGAGTGTGGGCCATAAAACACAGTTTTTAGCACAAATGGCTAAAAAACGGAGTCCGATGGTGGAGAATTCCGGAGCTCTCTCCTTCTCCGTGGTGCTTCTTTTAATCACCGCACCGGTTTCTGTGTCACGCCTCCTGTGCCGTTTCACTGTTCTTCTGATTCACCGTCACGCACGTCTGAGCGTAGATACCTGTCTGTTGTTGGCCAGGTTGTAGGGACAGTCCATGAACTGCTGCAGGGTGCATCCCGACCAGTCGGACCCCTCGTAGCAGGACGGCAGCTCCTCGGGTGTCGGGGTGCGTCCGTCGCACATGTGCAGCGACGTTTTCCACGTGGCTCCCCGCTGCACGTGCCTCCACTCGCTGAGGTAGCGGGACACGGGATCCCTCAGCAGCGTGATGTAGTAGAACTTCCTGTTTGTGGAGAGAAGAGGGACGGTGGGGATCGGAGGTAAAAGAAAGGAATGGAAGGGGGGAAAATGTTTTTATTAGCAAATCATCAAACCGATTGCAGAAAAGTGATGCAAACACAATGAATACATCTAAAGAGGTAAGGACTTTGATGCAATGAAGAAATTGAAGTCAAGTGAATTTGCTGCTTTCATTAAATCAATGATTTTGTACAGACCAAGACTAAAGCAAAGTAATCTAAACCAGTGCAGCAACAAGCTCATCAACTGCACATGTGATTCCAAAGTTGTCCATCAGGTGGCAGTGTGTGCAATGGTTTAATACAGCGGCTCAGTCTACAGCCTCCTGACTTCAGGCTAAAGACTGAGGTTGTCATACTTAGCATGATATTATTTGCATTTACTAGAAGCGGCTCTGGGATGAGCAGAGAGGATGTGTGGAAATCACAAAGCAAATGAGATGTAGGAGGGGAAAAAAAAAAAAAAAAAAACAATTGGAAGAGAGTTGATTTGTAAGGCTCGGGTCAGCATTTGGGCCACAATGAGAAGGAAGAGAAAGTGCTGGCACAAGCACATCTCACTCTCCAACACACATCTCGGCGCCGCACACACACACCCACACACACACACACACACACACACGCAGACATCCTGATGTCTTAAGACTCCGACACACAGGCGCACAGCAAACATCCTTCCTCTCGCTTCACACTTGCACCAAGTATTAGGTCTGCCTCTGAGAGATGACTCATCCCGCATCTCAGATTTGGATGGGACCATTTCTGTGGCGCGTGTGTGTGTGTGTGTGTGTGTGTGTGTGTAATGTAATGGTGCACGCCACAGTTCAGAGTCCCTCCAGAGGGGACGCTCCCACCGGGGCCGGGACCTTTCCAGGCCTTCACACACCGGCTAATTACTGCAGCCTAATCAATCAACACGTCCTCATTAGCCGCGCACGCAGTCAGCCGGTGCATGTGCGTGCTTGTGTGTGACGGTATGGATTCATCTGGGCAACAGCCGCACGCCGCCTGTCCGAAGCACATGTGCTGCCTCCCCCGGTCTCCTGGGTTTGCATCACGTCGGAGGAATGTTTGCAGAGAGAATTTTGTGTACTGACGGGACTCCACGAAATCGCCCGGTTCACACGAGCCGCCTCACATAAGCACACGCAGATTTTCTCCTTTCATCGCTAAATCTTTGGCCTCGCACCGCAAAGCCCGCTGGGCCGGAGGACGGGGGTTTTGCTGCGCGGAGGCGAAGCCCCAAGTGTCACGATAAACAGTAGCAGTGTCTGGATATTAAAAAGCGGTTAAACCCAGCGGCGGCAGGGACATCCTGGACAACAAAACGAGCAGGCTCTAAATCTAGTGACAGCTGAGAGACGGAGACTCATAAAGCAATCCAGCAGCCAGAGGAGATCCTGGACTGCAAAAACAAAATTCATCAAGGCAGATCCTGTGCAAAAAAAAAACAAAAAAAACAACCACCACACCCTGAATTTGGACTGCAGCACAGAGAGATTTTCTGCAAACGAAACAAATCAAGTAGCAGCAGGGGGATCACGGACAATAAAACGACTAAAGCTGCAATCCAGTGGCAGCTGGGAGATCCCAGGCAACGAACCAAACAGACCCTCAATCCGGGTGACAGCAGGGGGGATCACAGCCATAGAAACAAGTATCTAAACTCTAAATCCCATCAACCTAAACCTAAAATCTCGCCCCCTCCCCACCCATCTAATCAAAAACAGAGGAGGCAGAGTCAGATCTGGAGCCCGCAGGAGTCCGGGGTACATTATGGAGATTCCTATGATGACATTATCAGGATTCCTAACACTCCCCAGAGTGCAGTGTGTGTTTTTGTGCGAGTGTGTGTGAGGCCGATGTGTGTTTCTGAGTAAGAACACGCCTATTAAATCAGTGATGACATTTTCCCCCTCTTGGCTTCCATTCCCTGAAAAAACACGGCACTGTTTGGCCCTCGCAACGGAGACGAAGAGGGAGAACGAGGGAGAAGAGGGTGAAAAAAAGACAGAGGGAGCGGGAGAGAGAAAGAGAATGGGGAGAGCGAAAAAGAGAAAGAGGGAGAGAGAGAGAGAGAGGAGGGGGCGGAAGAGAATTTCAATTAGTTTTCTAATACTGTGAAAGCAGTGAGGGCCCCAAGCCCAAGTGATTTATCAAAGTTATGGCTCCTGCTATAATGAAGGCTCAGGCATATTACCAGGCAAAAATAAATAAATAACACACACACTTTCTCACACACAAGGGTACACATGCAAACCCGAATAAATGATCTTAAACGGCATGCCTGCCTGTCGTGTCTGCTGGGTCAGGGAGACTGCAGAACTGGTGCCGTGGAGACTTCCTCGCCTTAAAGCCTAATGATGTCTGGCCGTGGACTCAGATCCCCAGGTAATGATCTTCAAAACACACGCACGCACACACACGGCAGTAAGTCTACTTCCTCTGATACACTTTCACATATGGACGTGCACACACACACACACACACACACAAGCAATTCCACTTCCTCTCACACACTTCCTCAAAACACACCCACGTACAGACACAAGGGCGAGTCCACTTCCTCTTACACACTTTCTCTCTCACACACACACACCCACGCACTCTGAGGTGACTGAACGTTACAGCCGATACGCTCCCCCCAGGTGATATTGCTTACAGTTGAAACACACGCGCACTTGTCAAATTAACTTCAAAGCTAACGCTCAATCTCTCACTGTCGAGATTTCAGGGCATCATCCTCCAGCTGAGCGCTGGAATCTGCAGTCTGGAAGCGGCACCTTGAGGGCCCCTCTTGCAGACTTACGTTTACGTGCGATACATTTTTCCACTAAAATTTCCCCCTGTATTCCCTTTTTTTTTTTTTTTTTATGTGTTATCAGCAAAAGAGAAATGGAGGAACGTCTTCAGCACCGCCCGCAAAAGCCCTCAAAATTGCATTTTTCAGTTATCAAATGTGTCGACTAATCGGCCGGCGCTTTATCGTCTTATTGATTCATCCTATCTGGTGTGAGGAGTGTGCTGACAGGGAAAAGAGCGAGTGCTTGGCAGAGAGAGGTGTGATGAAGCTATTGTCAGGATCCGCTGTGGGATTGCAACTGAATAAGGACGGTTTTGTCTTTTACCTCCCACTTTCTGATCTCTACGACGGAATTCAAATCTGAGGCTTTAAGAGCAGGAAGAAGCGCAGCAAATGTCTGACTGATAAAGAAAAAAAAAAGGAAAATCTGAAAACACATTACATAAGCAGGAACATATTTCTCACTTGGAAGACTTTTTGACCTCATTATTTCCTGTCCTCAATTGTGTTCTTCATTTGTAGATAAGAATAAGCACACTTGTCAGTTTCTTCCTCATGTGCAAAAATAATATGTTCGGAAATGTTGTATATTTGTAATTCTTCACCATTTTAGTGAGACAATAGGCAGACTTAAACAAAATCGTAGCAGCTTAAACAGAGAGTTGGCCAGAATCAGCATTCTAATGGCCGTGCAGGTCAGCCTCTGTGGCATGACTGAGTACATCCGAGGTTTGGTTAGCGTTATCAAGAGGAAACACACAGCGCCTGGGCTTGTTACGGCCTCTCAAGAGCTCAGAACCAAAAGGAAAAAAAAAAAAAAGTGCCTGTTTCCTGCGGGTCACAAATCACTGCTTCTACAACCTCTACCTTCCCTCCTTAACCTCTCCTTCCCTTCTCTTTATATCTTTGCCTTTCTGTTTTTAGTCCACTTTCTGCTCCTTTCCTTTTCCCTCTTGCCGCTGAGTCTCACGACATTTGTGTTCTCGCTCTCTCTCTCTCTCTCTCTCTGAGCAAATTAGTTCTGCTGAAATCTCAAACTTTTGAGTAATGTCTTGAAGGATGCACTGCAAACTTTAATTTCCCTTGCAGTGCTTTGGTTTTGTTTTGTAAATGGTTCCCAAAACAAAAGAATCATCAATTAGGATTAGGTTTGCATTCCACATACGGCTGATTACTGTTTTGGATTTTGTGCAAATGAAGGAATATGAAGCTACAAGAGAACTACTCCAACCACAAACAATGCAGGGAGAGGTTTGCAGCTGTGATATACAAGAGTTACAAAGTCCTTTATTCTCCCCAGAGTGAGAAAAAGTTTAGAAATCTTGTTTAAATATAATCTGGTGGCTGCTTGTACGATTTACATATGCACGCACCCAGACAGACAAACAGAGTGACGCCAAAAGCCCCCACCCAGCCCCACCCGATCCCCCAACGCTGCGCAGAACAACCATGATTTATTAATAGTCCACGGATGTTTGCTGAAACCAGATCCACTCAACAACACAGCTCTTTCCCACCTCTAAAAATGGAGCCTGAGCCCACTTAAGAGAGAAAAAGGTGGGAGAAAAACATCACAGAGAAAAGACACCGTAGTCACCCGGAAGAAAGAAGTTCAATCACGCAGATAGCAAACTGTGCCAGACTAAAACCGCGACTGGCAAATACAGACAATATTCAAATCCATATCGAGCGAGGGAGATTCATCATTGGTGGCAGGTTGTGTTTTTCTTTCATTTGTTCAGCAGAATCGCTGCTCGGCTCAACGATGTGCCAACAATTCATCAGGACTTCTGAATGAAGGCTGGCTGTCGTAAAAAAAAAAAAAAAGAAACATCGGTAGAACCTAATTCATCAAAGATGTTTGGATACGGAGAAAATGTGATTTCTCCAGTTTCTACCAACGCTCATTCTTTTCATATTCACAAAGGACAGCAGGTGGTTTAAGTACACAGGGTGGCAAAAACTACTTTGGACAGACGTCGGACAGAATGAGAAAAGCTGAGAAAACGCCAGCTGACCCTGCAAATAGTGAATGTTGGGAGCGTCACTCCCGTCAAGTTTGTTTGGATTAAAACTAACAGTGAAACAAGTGCTAAACTGGTACTTTCCAATTGAGTGTGAACACCACAATCTGAACCCTGTCTTGTAAAAAAGCTGACAGGTCTGTTCAAAAAGCAGACTTCGGTTCACCTTTAAACACACTCAAATGGAGGAGGAGTGCTGCGCCGACCAAAGAGCCCCAAACAGGATATGACGGCTCTCTGAGGCGATACTTCCTGACAGCCTCATTCATCCTACAGTCGAAGTTCATTCATCAATCTTTCACGACTTGGAGTTGTTGGAACTTGAGCCAATCCCAGCTGATAGAGCATCACTGCCACGTGAGGAAAACCCAACGTGCACAGACAAAACACGAAAACCCCACAGAGAAAACCCGAAATCGAGCTGTGGTCGTCTCGCTGCGAGACATTAGCGCTAACCGCCACCACTACAGCACTGCTGTGGCACTGTAGAAGCTATGAAACCTATGTTTACAGAAAAGATACAGGATGCTGTTGGATGCTCTCGTTAAACAAAAGTGTGTTTAATTCAAATACTCAAGATACCACAGCAGCTGCTGTCAATAAGGGGAAGTTCAGCACTTTTCCACAGGATCTTGAGGCATGTGTGAGTCCCAAGGAAAGCCCTGGTATCCCCTTCTCTGTATGCAGCGGCAGGACCGGACCCAAGGAATGTGCTGGCTGTAAATGCAGATGATATCAGTGTGTGTGGTTGCGCCTGTGTGTGTGTGTGTGTGTGTGTGTGTGCTGAGAAAAGGGAGAGCAAGGAGCAACATGTTGGGACTTGAATTTTTAGTAGGCTGCTGCTAATTCCTTCCCGTTACCCCCCACCCTTTTTTTTTCTTTGTGCCGTAATACACGTCAATTATCTGGACAGACTCGCACACACACACACACACGAGCCAAAAATAATAGACTGTCAGGGTGAACGTGTGTTGACCTCGTGCATCAGAAAACAAACAGAGTTGTTTGGGAGTTGACAGGCTTGGGGCTACAGACACCCACGGCAGACTGAGACTGGCCCGTTCACCTCTCGGTCCCTCTGAAAAGGTGACCGAGACTAAACCTCACCCCGCGCCCTGCCTCCTACTCCTGCCCTCCCCTCCTCCGCTAACCGTCCCTCATCTCATCCCGCGTGTCCTGAGTGTCTCCTGCCTCGTAATGATGCGTCGAGACAGACAGAAATAGACCCCTCCGGTTCAGACGAGCTCTCCAGGCGTCGTCTCTGAACCGCCCCGGCTCCCCGCACCGCTCTCTTTGTTCGCTGATCAATAACGGCCCCGGGACTCAGGCGGGCTGCCTCGGCAATTTGGACTTTAAACACAGAAGACGTATGAGAGACGGGGTGAAAAGGGAAAGGGAGATTTAGAGGGAAGGGGAGTAACCGGAGACAGTGGCGACAGTGTTGGAGTGCGGGGACAGAAAAGGGGCCACGGCAGACCGAAGCCAGCATCCAGCAGAGTGCGGTTAAATATCAGGACACAGGCGGAAAGTCTTTGTTCTCTTGTGGTATAAGAAAAGTCGAACTCGCCAAGACGTTAAGACTTCTGAATATTTTCCACTTGTATGCTTTTTCTATATATCAAAAACATCCAGACGCAACTGGATACGTGCTGATGTGGCAAGAGAGACACGTGGAGACATCCGCAGTCAGCTGCAGCCTGTTCCAGCACCCCGAGGCCCTGAGCTGGACAATGTAGTACGCAAGATGGACGGATAGATGTAAATGTTTGCGTTTGCGTGGGGTGGGTGATGGAGTGTCTCTCTGTGTTAGTCCTGTGATGGACTGGCAACCTGTCAGAGGAGAAGCCTGTCTTTCACTCAGTGTCAGTAGTCGGCTCAAGTTGGAATAAAACTGATATACAACACAGGAAAAAGTGGATTATCTTCAAAATCTAAAAAAAGAAAAAAAAAAAAAAGAAAAACATAATGTCTCAGTGAATTAAAGTAGAATAGACAAGTAGAGCTAATGCAGTCACCAGACCATAATTTTCATAAACTGTTAACCCAGTAATTTATTTCTGTTAAGTTTATTTCTTTTGGAAACGTAGAAAAATTATTACACGTACACTGACATTTTTCAAGACTGTTGATTTCGTCCAACTAAACATCCAAAAAAAAGAGCCTGAAAAAATGTTCACTTCCCAATATCAGGCGCAAGAAAGCAGTGAATCATCTCTTTTATTAGACAACTTGTCATTATTTTGCAACTCAATCAGACCACATCAATCCACTGCGTCACTGTTTATTAGAAACTTTATTATTATGAAATGAAGAAATGTCACCACTTTGGTCTAATAATGTTGAAATGAGCAACCGAGTGAGTGGCTGTCTGATTTGTAGGAAACTACACTGCAAATTTAATACTGAGAGTTTCAAGCATAAAAAAAACCCCAAAAACAAACATTTGCGGCTTGTTACGTAATTATAAATTGAATTTTACTAGACAAATATTTGGCACGGATGGTTTGCCAAAACAAACAAATTGAACACTTTTCACTTTTGATTTGGAGAACAAGCTTTCATAATGACTGCCTGAAACAACATGCAAATAAGAATCTACAAAGTCACAAAAACACTGCAAATATTCATCCACTCATCTTCCGAACTTGCTTGAGGATAAGTAGGTTTAAAGTGGAATGGCTTGTAATTCAATTTTCACAAAGTGTGCAGGACTTGCTGACCATTATTTAATCACTCTGATAGCTGTGGCAGAAGTTCATGTTTATTCAGGTCAACACTGAAGTCATGATTGAGAAATGTTCCCACTAATTTTAGGATATGATACTGAGTTAATATGCAAACACGATAAACCAACGTGTCATTCAGCAGACAGCATGTTGATGAACGCAGTGGAAAAACCAAGTATGAACTCCCTGAATGTATTGTCAGGAATTACCTACCACTCCTACTTGCACCAGTACCCGATAAAACTCCTGAGACGAGACCAAAATACCTCCCACAGGTTGCAAAGTCAATGGAAAAAAAGATGAATGGAAGGCAGGTAACACCAAAATCACAGGGCTATCACAGTGAGACACACAATCACCCAAAAACCATGTCTCTGGATTATGTGCGCATCAAGAACATGTAAACTCCGCAAGAAATGCTTGAGCATGGACAACAGTGCTAACCACTGCTCCACAGTGCCAGCCGATTGCAAACGGCAAGTTGGGACACTTCATGATTTGTTAATTAACAGATCAGAAAAGGAAAGAGAGGAAAAAGTGTGAGCGTATTAATTATCTGTTTGATTCTTTTCAGTTTCAGCTTCTTAAAGTGTGAAAGTTTGCATTTTCATTCTTTTTTTATATCTCAAACTTGTGTTTCTTGGACAAAACAAGCAATTAAAAGTTGTTGCATTGGCTTTGGGGAACTGTGGGCACTTCTGAACATTGTATAGGCTGCTTGACTTACAAAACAACATCAAGCAATACTGATGATTACCAGCCTCACTGTCAGGGTAGGGAGTGGTCGAGAACCAAAAAACAGAGAATTTCTTTTTCTTTTTAATCCGGACTGGATCAAGTAGATGAAACTAATCTTTAAGGTTTAGACGTTAACGCCATCCAAGAAATGTTTCCTCATTAAGATCGAGACTAAGAAAAGAGTCTTATCTAACAGGGAGGTTTCGTCAGTCCTAATAAAGTTTGGAGTCCCTCCACCGAAGCTTATCTCTTCATGCTATGGATTCTTCACATTAGGGAAAAAATGCAAGTTGGCAAAGCAAGTGGGACAGCGTGACGGATAGCGTGTGAAAAACAGCAAATGCCGTGAGCACAAAACAGGGCATGGTCCGTTGCATTTCAGCACCAGCGGAGCATCATTTTTACTGAACCTCAAGACAAAGGGGGGGGCAGCAAACAAGGGGCAAGAAGAGGGTGGAAGTGTAGCCCATGACTCACAGAGCTGGACGCTACAGTTGAGGAATGGACAAAAACAAAGAAAAGGGCAGAAGAATGAGAGTGAGACAGGGGAGGGAATCCCCTGAGTGCAAAGTTATGTTCAGCAGGAATGTACGACCGCCTGTTCTCTCATGTAACTTGACTGGCAACAGCCCAGGGAGCTGTCTGACAGGAGGCCCGGAGAGCCGGAGGGAGGGAGGGAGGGAGGGGAAAAGATGGATTTGGTGAGACGGAGATGGGTGGAGGACAAGGAGGGCTGCACAAGTAATCACTGCACATTTTTCAAGTTTTCACAATTCAAAGTTATGTTTACTTGATGGGGTAGGAAAGTATGATGACCGAAGCGAGCAGATCTGATGGATTGTGTGATGGGTATTTTAGTGTAACTGTCAAACATTTCTAAAATGCACTTATCCTGTTGATATCTGATCAAACGCTGCCTCCTATTTCCTACAGATGAGCCAGAACATTAGTCAACTTTTAAGCGCGCATTTATTCACACCTTTCTGTAGGTGATATTTACAGTGATTTGACAGACAGCGCTGACTTTCATTTCAGCGTCGCTTGATGTTTGTCCATTTTGTTCGATGAAATGACATTTTGGGATATGCCTAATCTGTGAAAGATGAGACACTCGGCTCACGTCGCCGTGTCAGCAGAACAGAAGTTACAGCCTGAAAAGCTGAGTGCACTGGCACGACTTCAGAAAATAAAATAACCCCCCCAAAAAATCTCAGTTTATCTTCGGTTTTCAAGACAAATGATGACGAATAACCGCAGATTCAGTGCTAAGTTTGCCTTTGGGCTCTCGCTGTGTCCCAAAGTAATAAAGCAGTGATTATTAACTGAATTTGGTACAAGAAAAAAAAAAATAAAAGGACACGAATAGGAGAATAAAGTCGGTGAGTGGGTTGGAGGGAATCTCAACAACTTTGAGAAATGCTGCACTTATGAAATAAATAAAATGGAAATATACACTTAGTCACAAAAAAAAAAAAAATCCAGTAAAACAATATATAATAGTTTCCTGAAGCTGAGACGAATAATCATGATCATAAGTGTGAGGACAGTAGTATTGGAGATCTGGTAATCAGAGTCCTTTTTTTTATATATATATATCATCACGTCAGCCATTTAGCAAGGGGAATATGAGCCAGAAAGGGAGATGGCGGGGTGGGGGTGGGGGTGGGGGCTTTTAGGTTGTTCAAGGTAACACAGATCAACCCGATATCCCTGCATGTACGTATAAACCCTCTCCATCCTGCATCATGTTCACAATCCTCGTGATACTGAGGTCAAAGCGATCACTTTGCTAATACACCGACATATGGGTGGTGCAGCGCTCACACAGCCCCACCCAGTCACACACATGCGTAAGCTCACACACACACACGCACTCACTCTCTCTCACACACCTGCAGGTCATGACATAATCCGCTCTGTATGTGGTGATGTCAGATTATTGATGTGTCCCAATAGTTCATTAGCCACGATGAGGAGGAATCACCAGAGAAAGGAGGAGGAGGAGGAGGAGGAAGAAGAAGAGGGAAAGAAGCAGGAGGAGACACAACGCAGAGTTTGGGGGCAATTAAAAGGCTGGGTAACGAGGCTAATGAGTAGACAGGTGGCCCCATTACAGAGGCAGCCGTGCACACTCATTAACACACACACATACACACACACACACACAAAAAAAAAACCTCCCCTCTGGCTGGGATTAGTGTGTGCATGTGTGTGTGTTTGTGTGACCCCCCCGTTTCCCCGTTAATCAGTCGTCACATACGAGGCTGCAGGCAACAGGGTGTTTCTCCGAGTGTGCATTGTGTTTGTGTGTGTGTGCGTGACTGGAGGCGAGAGTGTGAAATTGGAGTGATAAGGCATTTAACATTCAAACCTCCCCACCTGCCCTGCGCAACGCCACCGAGACGCACACACACGCACACACACGCACACACAAACATCAGTTTCTTTACCTCTCTTCTGAGTGGCTACATCTGTGTGTTGTGTGTGAGGAGGAAAAAAAAAAAGCAGCCATTTGTTTGTATGAATAAACTGGATAATGAGATATCTCCGAGCCAGTAGCGCCGTTGGATGGCATACACATGTGTTTGCCTGGGAGAAAGACAGGAGGCAGGAGAAGCTGGGATTTTTCTCTCTTTTGAAGAAAACACACTGTCTAGGCAGCGTCAAGTGTTTTCCCCGGGAAAAAAAAAAAAAAAAAGGGTGGAATAAGAAAAAGAAAACCCTAACAGGCAGTTGCGGCTGTAATCATGCAGACGTCGATAGGTACGGCGATGCTTCACGTTTTTACCCGGAGAGGGGAGCACACGCGCAGAGGCGGCGCAAAAAAACACAACACGGCAGAGTCACATGAGGATAACTATCCATCTCAGAGTATCCTTGAAGAGCAGAAGTAAGAAATGCAGAAAGAAATAATGGGGGGGATGGAAATCTTCCTTACAAAAAAAAATCTCCAGAAACCAAGACACAAAGAGTTTAGCTGGGAACGAGCCAAGGAAGGAAAATAAATAAATAAATAAAATGAAGACACAGAGGTAGAGGAGAGGTAACGGTGAGGTGAGTTGGAGGGGAGGAAAAAAAGGAAAAAGAAAAAAAAAAGAAAAACACGGGCGGAGATGGAGGAGCTAAGGGCTAGAACAGCCCGTTGACATTTGAGGGATATGTCTGCATATCAATGGAGCCGGCATGGGTGGTGGTTGTTATCTTTTTTTCACAGAGAAAGGAAAGACGGGAGGTACAGAGGGGGCGGCCAGGAGGCCAGTCAGTCAGCCAGGCCCGGAGACAAGCCCGGGGCTGGATTTACTCTGTCCGGCCCAGGAAGCACAACCCCGCCCTGGGGAATAGGACGGGGACAATTGGCTCCTTAAGAATGGAGGGAAAAGTGTGAAGGGGGAGGACGGAGGGACGACTATATGAGCGATGCATGGGTGTGTGTGTGTGTGTGTGTGTGTGTGTGTGTGTGTGTGTGTGTCTGTGTGGCTAAGGGGTCCTCCAAGCCCAATTAAGCCTGACTGCATGTCGGAGGGCTGAGCCAAACATGCCCCACCTGTTTAGAGAAGGCCAAGGGGCTAATGAGCAGTGCCTGGGGGGAAGGACTGGCAAGAGTGAGGCAGAGAGGGAAAATGGGAAAGAAAATTCCAGGGAATTACAGAATAAAGATGACATTCCCCAGGTTTTTTGTCCTTTCCCGCTCTCTCTCATTATGCGGCCACAATGCGCAGACACAATGTGAGAGGGATTTCACTGCTGAAATTACCCTTTGTTATCACAGGCAATCATATGGTACAGTCTCGATACGTGTGACAAGGAAGTGAGCACACGCACGTGTATACACACACACACACACACACACACACACACGCACACCAACAACGAATCCATGAAAATTCTACTCGGCAGTGGTTGTCGAGGCAGGAGAGCAGGAACTCGAGGGGGGCATAATGAAATAATAATTGCCAAATATTGTGCAACAGAAGCAACAACAGTAATAGAGACAGAAAGGCTCTGTGTGTTGTGTATGTGTGTGTGTGTGTGTGTCTCCATGTGTGAGAGTTTGGGTGAAAGAAGCCCATTGTCTCGCAGCGTAACTCAAGCTTACAGCACCAGCTCTGCCTCCAATGAGCTGCGAGGCCGCGGCATCTTTACTTCTTCCCTTCCCTCTGTCCTCAATTACTCCTTTCTCACTTCCAATCTGTTTAGCCAGGCTCGTTCTCTTCTTAAAGGAGCAGCTGGACGATTTCTTTGAAAAATGAGAGGGTTTTAGTGGCTCAATCAAGTCTGACATGACGAGTAAAGTTATTATTTTTCAATCCAATAGAAAAAAAAACATACACATTTAATTAAAATATTTTGGCAAAAACATCCTGAATAGTTAGCTTGAAACATACCTTGGTATCTCAGTTGTTATTTTTATTCGACTTTCAACCATAAGCTGAAGTCTATTTTTGAGACACTTTTCTCTGTTTCACACAATAACCATGTTTACTGTAAGCTTGAATGACTGACACTCAGAGGTGTCCTTGAACGTCTCACGGGTACTCTAGTAAGACTCGCTGCTGCGGCTGCTGCTTGAGGAAAACATTGATTTCAGCCATATTTTGCGAAAGTTGGTGACGGTAAGAATCACTTTTAGCTGTGTGTTTTACACCAACTCTTTTTTTTTTTTTTTTAAATTAATTGAATTAATCATGCTAGTATTAAGCTTTTAGGACAGTTTTGTTATTTGTTAGAAATGTTAACTTTATGTGGCGTTTATTGCGACATCAGGCTTTTGCTATCAAACGAATCTTAAATAATAAAAGTGGTCTCCGTCACAGTGAGAAGCAATGTGATTTTATTCAATCAAGAACCGACCAGTGGCTTAAAACAAACGTTTACACGTTCAGGTGACCAGAGCACTGTGGGGATTTCAAAAGCTCGTTGTAGTCTTCACACAAGATCACACACACATGCACACACACACACACACACACACACAATCAACTGGCAGCTGCTAACCCTGAGATTAAGGCCAGTGTGACAGACGTGATTTCAGGCTGCATCTGCGACAAAGAGAGAAAGAGAGCAGAAGAATCACGCGGACAGCAACATGCAGCTAACATACACAGAGCAGCAAATTGTTACTGGCTAGCACAGAGGAGGAGGGGGGAAAAAAGAGAAAGAGAGAAAGCAGAGGAGCCACACACCATCTGTTGGGTGCATATTGACTGTGCATTCAGAGATTCAAAAGGACATTAATTCTGCACAAAATCCAACATAGAGGGCAGCAGAAAGGGCAGTTATCAAATAACCTTTTGAGAGAAATTAGAAAAAGAGGAGCAGAAGATGTGAGGCTTGTGGGGGCATCAAAGTCCAAGCCCTTTTTGATGTTCCTGTCTTTGACTGAAAAGAAGAAAGGGATTAAAAAAAAAAAAAAAAACAGATGTTGTGTTTGCATTTGATGCAAGCAGGCTTTTAGTGAAGGAACCTGGCCTTTGGACATGGTCGAAATTGAATTAGATCTCCATTTAGGTCGCCACAAACAGCTCTGCCCTGCCAGATCCAACATTCTCCTCTGGTCTCATCCCCCTCTCTCTTTTCTCTCTATCGTAAAGCATTACACATGATACTGGAAATAATTGAAAAGCCGCATCTGACAGCCCCGAAACTTCAAACCTGCTTTAAGGAAAGGCATGGGAAAAAGGAGGGAAGGAGATAGAAAAGAGGAGAGACATGCAGACGAAAGGGGGGATTTTTTTTTCCCTTCTCCTCTCTTTTTTTAGGGTGAGCTGCTCATTGATATGACAGTTTGATTTTCTGGGTTCTGGTGTGAAGCAGCTTAACAGGGCATCCCTCTATTATAAGGCCCATGACATCTAGCCTCTCCAGCCCCCACCCTGCACGTGTGTGTGTGTGCAAGCTTGTGCATGTAGGCCTCTGACTACATGTGTTTTTTACTGTGTATGTGTGTGTGTGTGTGAGTACATCCCAGGCAGACGCTCCCCTGAGTTTCCAATCTGGGATCACATGCGGGGGAATGTGGAGTTGGAGCAGCTGTCCGCCTGGCAACGCTCCTCAACAAGCGATTCGAGAAAGAAACTTACCAAGCATCAAACCCCCGACATTCAGAACTCGGCAGCGCACGGCGTACATGCGGGGCAAGCGTGTGTGTGAATGTGCGTGTGTGAGCTACAGCTCCCATAAGCATTCCCGTCGTCAGTAAGCATTAAACACTGAAGCCCAGGACCCCACCCAGAAAGGTTTAGTCAGAAGTGAAATGCATGACAAATGTAAACGTCTGTATTTGGAACATTTCTACATCAATAAATCAATGCGAAATTAATTTGGAACCTGGCAGCGTCTGCCGGCATCTACTGCGCCTTTCTTTCGCAATTTGTGCCACCTGTTTGGATTTGGCAAGAAGTCCACCCGTTTGCCTTATAGAACTAAACTGGCATAAGGCGCTGCAGTTCCTTCGGCATAGACCGAGCCTCAGCTCTGGGATTCTCTTGCAAAAAGAAGAGAAAAATAACAAGTTAAAGCCTGATGGGATAACAGTATACATCACAGCTGACAGGCTTATCTTACACTCTGAAATGAAAGTAAACATAGGCTAAGGGTCAGAGCTAGAGTGCTCCTTCAAGAGGGGGAGAGAAAGATGATATAAAGTGAATAAATATTGTCTTTAATGGTCAGAGGACCAACTAGCCCTCGGCTCAGGGGGGGAGAAAAGTGCTGCTAGGAAAGAAAATAGATCAGGTAAGTAGTTAGAAAATGGTGCAGCGCGCAAGCAAAAAAAATGTTTTAATAAAATTCAGTTCCCCCAAACAGGATCTCAGCTTTTTTGTGATAAATGAAAGTAAAACTTTAGAATTTGTAAAATGTTTAAAAGGATAAAAAAACCGACAAAAAAAATCAAAGTTAGGAGAAAGTTAAAATTTTTAACCACCATTTTTACCCCTGGTAACAGTTGTGTAGCAGTTGCCACTTTCGCCCCACAGCAAGAAAATAATTGGTTGGACTGGAAGCTTGGGGTCCTCTCTGTGTGGAGGTTGCAAATGGTATGTAGGTTTTTACTCTCTCACGGCGCTCATGTTTCCTCCCGTCGTCCAAAAACATACACGTGAAGTTAACTGATGACCCTGCCTTTGTACCTTTGTATTACTGGATCGCTTCAAGACCAAAACCTCAGTTTGACAAAGTCAGATGGATGAACAGATTGACCGATACTGCCACCAGAAAATGACCCGAATAATCACTTATTAAGCACTTGCTAAAAGTCTGATGGGTTCGTGTGTGGCTGTTTTTGTTGGCAGATAAGAGAATTTCTTCATTCTGCAATACCATCTTCTTCAGTGTATTGACATTATGTTTCCTCTCTTGAAAAAGCTTGAAGAAATATAATATATACAAAATATCCTGCCACAGATTAGGATTTCCAGAAAGTACTATTCATTACAGGGTAAAGTTCTGCAATTTGGCCAAAAACATTCATCGCAATGCAGATTTATTAATAACAATCTTTATCGTGAAATATTATATGTACAATAAAAAGTGTGACTGCAAACTTACTGTGATGAATCTTTTGAAACCAGGGAAAGGGAGCACTACGTCTCATTATTATGTAATCCAAAAAGTAAGTGTGACAACATGGTAAGATGAAGTGTCAACATGTCATCCTGCTTTATTATAAAGGAACAGTTTTCCCACATGTGCTCATGCCTGCATGAACAACAGCATCACACCAATCAAGATAAATCATGCTTGCAGGCTTAAAGCAAAAACATTGTCATAAAACAACTAATAATTATGCAAATTGTTTGAAAAGGAAAAATTTCAGAGTCTATTCCAAAATCTGTCACAGTGTTGGTTTGGACTGTGTGCATGTGGTTTCGCCTTCATTCTGATTTGCTTCGCAAAACATAACATGTTGCACACTGCACTGAACAAAAGGGTTGCGCTTTCATTGTAACGGCCAAGTTCTATGTTTTGGATCGGATATTAGTGAATGGGATGTCTACATGGCAGTAGTAGTATTGGTGTATGCGTGTGTGTGTGCAAATGTGTGGCAGCACATCCCACCCTCACTAAAACTAACAATACACTTTTGTGTCTTCTTGGAAGATATCAAAGACTGTGTGGGTGGAGGCTGATATGCAATTATATTCATGTGCCCAGCCAGAGAAAACATGTACAGGCGGGCGCGCAGGCACACCGATAAAATGAGAGTCAGGGCGAATCCCGGAGAATCCCAAACAAATCCTCGGATCAAATGCAGTGATAGTGGGGAGCAACAAGAAGAAAAAAAAAAGAGGAGACCGGGCTGAGAGTCGAGGTCATAGTGAAGAGTTTCTGATTCACGTGCTGCTTACGAGAGAGTGTATTAAGACTAAAACTCACGGGGGACCATGTGCCAGGGGAACAATATACTATGCAAATGAAGCTCCTCCATATGGTGAGTCAAATGCGCACTCAACACACACAGAAAACATGTCTACACTGAGGAGCCAAGTGCTCTCCCTCATTTTCATGCTAAACCGGCAAAGCCTTGTAACAGCTATCTCAGCTCAGTCTGCAGCAAAGAAAAGGGAAGGAGACGAGAGGAAAACAGAACTAAAGGAGAGGACAAGAGATGGATAGGGGAGTGAAGCGGCAGACGCTCTATGGAGAAAATAAGAGAATCCAGCCAATCTTGTCTTCTGCTCGTCCTGATTAGCATTCAGGAGGAACTGGAGGAAACAGTTAGCAGTCTGGCCCTTATCAGAGCTTGCTTGCAAACCTCCCACACTGGGTCACCACGCTGAAAGCTCCCTGTGTCTTTTTCCCATGTCTTCCTACTGCCTATTATCTGTTAATCCACCCACACTGGTTCATCCCCGTGTAACAGGAAACATTACTAACCGCTGAAAAAAGATTGACCCCGAAGACATGTAGGGAGCGCTAACTGCTCCAAAAGCCCGCAGGACAAGTCTGTTCGTCTAGCCGACGCCGTGCCGCCTTGTCTGACGAGCAGGGGGTCGATCTACCTACACGAGCCTTTGGACAGCAACCCTCTGGGTTCACACCCGAACCCCCTTGGGAGTGGTGACGGGACAGAGAAACACAGGAGGGGGATTGAATGAGTAAAATACAGACTTCTGGAAAGGTCAGACGTGCTGCTGTTGTGCAAGGGTTTCCACCAAGCCTGCAGTTTGTTTTACAGCATTTAACCTCCAGTGTGCTACCAGCAGCTGGCAGGAGCTTCAAACTCGCAAACATAAATCCTTGTAAAAAGTAAATAAAACCATCTGCAAAGGTTGGAGTTAACCACTGCTCCACAGCTGGAGGTTAAATTCCCCCTTAAACTTTTCCCCTTGATGGCTGCACTGCGGAGAAAGTTCCAATGGAATGTGTGTGCGGGTCATTGTGTGTGTGTATGTGTGTGTGTGTGTGTGTGTGTTGGAGGGAAAAAGGTAAGCAGTGGTGGAATGATGATCCTGTGATTTCCCCTGGGGCCACATCTGCCCTTGTTGAGCAGTCCGCCTCTAAAAAGCCCCGTCCGACATTCCTGGAGCATTCCGCCAGCATTCATCACCCGGTCCAAGACCTCTCCTCAAAACCCCCACAGGCCTCCGCTGTGTGTACCTCTCCCCTTGCGCTTCCACTAAGACCTCTGAAGCTGGATCCAGAAATGTCCAGAATGTCTGCTTTGAGACTTGCCAGAGCCAGAGCGCAATCCCAGCCTCCCTCTCTGCAGCGCCAGGGTCATTGTTCATCCCTCCCGGTTCATTCCTTATCCATCGCTCACTTCATCTCTTTTCTCTCCCTCTGTGGGGATTTGCAGCTCTCTAACAGAAGCATCTACCATGTCCCTCTAACTGCTGGAACAGCTGGAGCTGGGATAGTGCTTCACGCCGTGTGTGTGTGTGCGTGCGTGCCTGCGAGTGTATGATTGGGCGAGCACGGTCGAACATCTGTGCTGAGCGAAGTGATGGGAAATGATGTTTGCAAGCGCCAAGCCAGGAATATCCGTCACACCCTGACATATCAACACGTCCGACTGCATGCACACGGGAGCACGCACGGCCGTGGATTGAGAAGCTCAGGCGGCTTGACACCCGCCAAATGCCGCAGCGGCTCCATTCTTTAGCACGTGCCATAAATCACGCATCTTCTAATTGTCCCCGACTTCCTCGGTCTCTGACAGTCTGCTCCTTGACAACCAACCCATATAGCTGACAAACGGTGCCCGTGACAATCGTCGTCCTGGGTAATCGGGGCGTTTATCAGGGGCTTCCATTCTTTTTGGAGAGCTTTCTGCCTGGCAAGCTACTGAAAGTTTGATAAGGTGAAGGTGGGCATGAAGCTCCATATTTAGCCACTGCTGTCAAGCTCTGATTTAGCGCCGCAGGTAATTGCGCGGAGTCACAACGAGGCAGCCAGGGAGTGAGTTAGGGGTGTGGGTTGGGAGGGAGGGAGGAGGGGTAGGCTAAATTATGCTGAATAGCACTGCAGTGATATCCCCTTTGCTGTTGAAACAATGCATCGCCGCCAACTACTTTTCATTGAGACAGCGGCATCAAAGCAAGAATAATGGATCCTTGCAGAAACCTCAGCTCGATAGTTGGAGAAACAAAGCTCTCATTGTAATCTCAGGCTCGCTCTCCCTCCTCTTGCGCATTCATCCCAGCGCTAATCCTTTTCACATTACTCTGACTCTACTGTAGGCCATTAGATGAAGAGAATTAGAATTCTACTGTAGGTTTCTAATCTGTTCCGTTCCATTCTGCTCTCATGTTCAATCAGCATTTGGCAGCAGTGTAAAGAAAACACAGTGAATCTGCAAAGAACTTTAGGATAGATACATCAGACGCTCACAGCCGGCAATGAGAAACAAACGCTTTCCTACAACACCGCGTCCCAACATAAAATGCCACTTTGAAGCTTGACGCAATGCAATCTGCTGGTTTCTCTCATTTCTTGCAGTGGAAACAGCTGTCGAGAAAAACAATGTCATCCAAAGGTGGGAGCGTCTGACTGTTTGATCATATCGAGTGATCTTTTGTTTTCTTCATGGCTGTTTCCATGGTGAAATTCAAACTTTTAAACAAACACTGATGGGAGAACTCCAAAGGGTAACACTGAGCAACCGATGTGTCACAGCTGGAAAACTGTCAGCCGATACATTAAATGAGCGGAAGGCAACAATCTAATGTCATCATGGTTATGAAGACAGATTACAAGGGGAAAAGACACACGCAAAATTATTCTTTTTATTTATTTATCTTCTCGTCTTCATGGGTCAAAAGTGAAAACAGTTTGGAATGTCCAAAGTTCAACAACCTAAAAATACTCAGATAATCACCAAATGGGTCAAACGAACAAGAGGATATTCACTTTCAAGTGGTGGGAATTGGAAAATATTCAGTAATTATTCAAAACTTCATCGGTTGCAGCTTTTTTTAATGAATTGGTAAACCAGTTTTCATTCAACTACCGTAATTTCTATTTCAAGTAAATGTAGCAGCAATGAACTTTAGGCAAAGATTACAACTTATTTACAATTTCAAATCAAATGTAGTACTCAAGAACAAAGAGGTACCCATTAGGTACCTTTGGTATTTTTGACTTACTGCTAAAAATGCAAAAACTTTAGGACTAAGCTATACTTTGGCAATCGAGGAAATAAACAAGTGAACAATTTTGTGGCACCTAAGACTAAACAGTGACCGTACAGACTGAAGTCATTACTGGTGAAGGGAACGGTGGTAAAACCATAAACATCACGTTCTTTGTCAAGAGAGAGAAGATAGAGAAACGTGAGCTTCAAAAACAAAGACATGGATTCCCCATCAACTCCACAACCAACCGCACTGTTGCAAGCTATGGAATTTACATCAAATCACTGCACACGTGGCCCAGCGCTGAAGTTTAACGCTCGCAGAAAAACTCCCAGTGATCTGAATTGATTCATTCTGCAATAATCCCATGATAGCATGGGGCCTATATGGTGAACGCTGTGACCGCAGGGTTAAAACAAAGCGACCGCAAATACAGAACTACAGGATGCCATCGACTACAAATCCATAGCCATCGGGCTGGATGCAGCCTGCAGGGAAAAAGGGGCCAGCTGGAAAAATAGAAGGGGCGGGGGTGGCGGAAGTAAAGCATAGCTCATAGCTCATCGCCAGGGGGTCTGCAGTGCTGATGAAGACGATGATGATGATGATGATGAATTTTACAGGGTTTGCTACATTTACTGAAGCCTCACAGAGACCCAAAGTCAGTCTTAAAGCAGGGCCTGGGGGCTTTGTTTTCACAAAGTATAGACGAAAACAGGAAAAAGGGCACAATGAAAATCAGCAGACGGACATAAAGAAACGCTAAAACCTGCACAAACAGAACAGAACTGATAAGAGTGTCCAAGTTTGCGTCAGAGACATTCACCTATACGTTCACCTTCAATTATGGACACAATGTGCCAGTAAATTAAATAAAACCAAATAAATTGAATTTTTATCTTGTGTTACAAATAGTTGATGGACAGCAGTCAAGGAAAAACAGCTGGGGGAAAGGGAAATTAACGAACGGCGATCCAAGGATTAGCTTTGTCATGTTATTTTTGTTTCAATAATGCACAGCTGGGAGGATGAGCGAGGATTCGGCTGAGGTAAGGAAGAGAGAGAGCGATATAATTCAAATCTGAATCGATCACAGAGCTACAAGGACACCTCAGCTCCAGCAGCAGACATTCAGTCTGAGAATTCAGACTGGACGACCACATTACTAATCACCCCTGCAGGAGACGTTTAAAAAGCTCTCGACTATCATGCAGCCCGAAGCCTTTGAGCCGCTGGCATTTATTATGTGATTATTAGGGTAGTCTCGGCTCTCCAGGGGTGACGGTGGGTTTGTCTCTGAGGCTATCAGCTACGGCCCACAGCATTGAGATAGAAATACTTGTGGAGTATGATATCTACAGGTATCTTGGAAGTCTGAAAGTGCTTCACACAAGGACACGGACGCGCTGCCTTTCCGGGGGGCGGGGGGGGGATTACGTGAGCAGGCCTCGCAGCTGAAGGACAGTCTCCCCATTTATTCAGCTAGAGGCCATCATTGCCTCACTGGATGGCCTCTCTATTCGACGGAGGTTGGATTTATTAATGCTCTTTATATGTGGTCATTCACATTTAGTGCACAGAGACTGGAAAATGAGGGGCATTCTTTGTAATAGCAGATGTAACTGATGTAGCCAATGCAAATCTTTATCTGTAGGCCCCCGAGATGATGCTATTAGGTAATTAATCTATTACTCAATCGATTGAAAGTACAGCCCTTACTTAGCACTGCATTGCACACTTAGCATTAGAGACTCAGAGGGGACTGCTTTTAATTCTTTCTCAAGCACATATACAAAGAGATAACGAGTTTAAGCTTTTCACTTGTGAGGAAGCTACTTCTTTTCTTTGTGTTTGCCTTATGGACATCTCGATTCCAGCCTGTTTTCCTTCCAAACCTACAAAAGCGTAAGACAAAAGTGATCCCCACTCTCATTTACACACATTTTATTCATGCAGGAATTAAACGGATTTAAAGATTCATCAATTCCTCCTCTAGATATGCTTGATACAAGCTAAATAGACTGAAGGCAGTATACACACGGGACAGGTTAACAGTCTAATGTAGAGATATACAGACACACACTCAATTTTTGAGGCACCAATTAACCTCACATGCATGCCTTTTGAATTTGGCAAGAAGTAACCAAAGAAAACCCACACAGAGAGAGCATGGAAACTCCAAGATTGGCCAAATCGCTGGTCATCAGTGCATCACAGGGCCATTTTTGCAGTGATATAACAGCGCTAACCACAGCTTCACTCTTCCACCGAATCAGATTTATTCCTAATGTTTGCAAGTGCCATTTAACGGGACTGTTTTAGCTATCCTGATAAATGTGGACACGAGTGTAATCGATATTGTTGAAATCACTTTTCCACTGCGAAATTCAGAAGTGATCTGCACTCTTTCAACTTGTCGATATCGTCCTATTTACGACTGACCTTCCATGTCACGGAACACAACTACAGCCAGAGGCCTGACAACCGACAGTGTTTGCAGTCAGGCGGCCTTACTTGGCTGAGCTCCTGCTTATATTTTTACATGTTGTTAGACTTCGTGTTCAGGAATTGGAGTACAGCTCTAAAGCAGAACATATCCCATTCCAGTTGGACTGCACACATGCAGGAGTGGGTCCAAGTTTAATCCCGTTATCAGGGTGTGGCACGCCAACTTTACCGTTTGCTGTTGAGTGAACTTGCTCATATATACTTTTAACTTCCTGAAATCAAGTTCAATTTTTTGGTATTTTGCTCTAAAATGATATTCCACTTTAGTCTTCACAGCCTCTCAGACTGAACTTGTTAATTTGAGCAAATAACTGTGTGAACTCAGAGGACCGAGGAGGGGCGGCGGCGGTGTTGGTCATTTTCGTTTAACTTAATGAAAAGATAAGTTAACATGGTGTATTTTTTCCAATGTTTATTATCATGAGTGCGTCCCGCCCTGAAGCTACGGTCCCACATGTGTGTAAAACAAATTCAGGGCTTCCTCTCGCCGCCTCACTCGTCATCCTTTTGCGCAGGAAATGTTAATCAAATTTCACGTCGGGGCAAAACCCCTGAGTAAAAGCATTTCTCCATGAAAACATGAGGACAGTTGTAAAAAGAAAAAAAAAAAAAAATCACAAAATTACGAAACCGCTGAAAAGCATTTTCACACATTATCATCCATCTGTTCTCGTTATTTTTTTGTCTTCGGCATCAATGGGAATCACTCAACATGAGTGAGTCTCGCTAAAAAAAATGCTGCCCCTCTCCTTTATACTGATATCTTAACACAGTCAGCAATAATAAAAATATCCGGGTGCATTAAAGAGGAATAACCGGCAGCCTTTCATTTTCATACATCATAAAAAAACAGCTCCCAGAGATGTCTCAGCGAGACGGTCTGAGAGAGTAAACATGAAGTCTTAATTTAGTTTTGCCCGAGCAGCTGTGTTACTGTTATTTCTCCGAGCCTGGGCTGAGTGTTTTCAGAAGACTTCTGCATTATGCTACTCTGCTTACTGTCGACTGACTGACACTGACAGCAAGATGGAAGTCCCTGCCAGACAAGACTCCTGGAAAAGCGTGATGTGATCTTACAAATGACTGAATCCACGGTTTCGTACGAGAGCTGTAAGCGAGCCAGGACAAACACAAAATCCACTGCAGCCTGCCACTTGACTAATGGGAAAGATAAAATTCACTTCAGCTTTTACTTTTCAACCGCGCGAACATTTCCCACAGCAATATATATATAAATATACTTGAATCAGTTGAAATCCTGCCTGAAAAAGTGTGCACATCAAAGGAGGTACAGTGAGATCCATAGCGCTCACTGTCGGGAAAATAAAAATCCCAAAAAAGCCTTCACTGAGACCTGTAGGTTTTTCCGGCTCGGAGACATACGCACGCACAGAGAGAGTCACGTATGATCTGGTCTGATCCAGTCCCACGCCGGCCCCACCGTGCAGCGGAGGTCAAGGACACCCCAGTGCAACCTCCACCTGTCAGCGCAGGTCGGCGGGGGAGGGATTATTGCGCGACGCGGGGGACAGATTAAAGGGCGACACAAGCGGGGATCTGGAGTGCCAATCTGCCGAGCGGCGGGGGACCCCGCTCTCCGGAGTGGATGAGACCTCGCCAAGCGATCGATGTCACGTGCGCGAGCGGGCTCGCTCAGGTACAAAAGCCGCAGCGGCCGGATGCTCGCACAAAGGCCTCGCTGCTGCGAGCCGGACGTGTAATTTAATTTGAACTCTCTCTCCATATAACGTCCGAGCTTGTTACCTCTCCAGACGGCCCTGAGTCATGACGAATAGAATCACCGAGTAATGCTGATACAAACTCTGCTATCTTAGACTTAATGTGCTGCAGTTTGAAGGCACTGCAGCAAGTAATAAGCCTTGGGCCCGAGATGTGGTGTCTGGGCTCTCAGGCTTTACAGCGCACTGCCTGAGGAGCTGAGGCTGGGAAAATTAGTGCCACCTTCGGATTCACTTGCTATCGCAGGCAAGTTTTCACATTATTTAGTTTTGGTTCGATTCCGACTGTGTGCTGGCATATTATTCTCCCGCAGTTGTGCTTTTAATTCATGTGTAGCAGCTTCATCTCATTATACCAATAATCCTAATGGCTTTCTTTCCTCACTGTTTGTCTTAAGCTCTTAGCTGTGTTTTGAAAATGGCAATAAATGTGAGGTTTACACTAATTCAACTCTTGCTGCTCAAGTAATTGTCTAAATTACAAGTCATGAATACAAGAGGAAACATTTTATTTCACCTCCGCAGCTATCTGACAGCTGAGCACAGCAAAGAACACAATCAGGGCCGAGTAACACGACATTATTGCTGGTTGTTATAGGGGAAAGCATTTCAGTGTAACAACTTTCACTATAAGGTAATTCTGCATGCAATCGCTGACATCAGTGGAAACTGTGCGCCATGCACGCTTACAATTTGCCACTTGGGGGATGTAGGGCTGTTGCTGTTGGAAAGTCCTGAAGTTAAACACGCGAGAGGAGAACGGACTCCAGATGAGCTAATAATGTTCGGTGAGCATACGCACTTAAGCCCATGTACATATACGCACCTACATGACACACAAGCACTCAGGACATCCTTGACACAAACACATACGTGCACAGGCGAGCGCAGACACGCTGACCGTCCCGCTCAGACTCACGGAGTCCCGCGGCCTTATCGTTTAAGATGTCCAGCTTTCAACGGGCCCTCATATTCCCCCTCGCTCGAGACGCCCCGCTATCTCCCTCCCACTGTTTGCAACCATTCAGAAAAGCAAAATGTGAAAAACACGCTCGCCTCCAAACACTGATTTAATTAGCTGATTTAATTAACTGATTACCAAACTTCTATCTCAATGTTACAAACGGCAGCCAGCATTATTAATCTTTACAGCAATACTGCTGCACATCCCACTCGCTGCTAAGGCTGCTGCACTGAGGGAAGCAGGACAGCTGCCCTACTTACACACTGCATGCATATATACTTACAATCAAACCACCGTAAAATTCAAACGCTCCGACTATGATATGTACTAAGTGAGCAATGGGCACACTTACACACATCAGTGCATTCTAATGGGACAGATGCTTGGGAAAAATAAAAAAAATAATAATAAACACACACTTCAGTTGGTGAAAATGTCCCTCCGGTGCCCATAAGACGTCACTTTTGTTCTCCTGCTGCGATCAATTCGGCGAAAGGTGTGTGTTGAGTGACTGAGTGAGTGTGTAACCGAGTCTCAAGTCTGTGTCTGTCGTCCTCTTCTAACAAAAGAAGGAGCGGGTCCCAGTTAAATTAGCAAGTTTCATTCCATCAATGTTCATCACTATTTCATGGACTCCTGAATATTTTATATACTAGGAATGTGTGTGTGAGCGTACGCCTTTTGTGTATGGGCGCGCACGTAAGTGTTTATGACTCTCTATACTACAACTGGCTGTGCGTGACGGTAGTGTGTGTATATGTGGGTCTGTTTGTGTGTCGGAGTGTGCGTGCACGCTGGGACATTAAGTATTAACTGAGCTGGGGGGCTCAGAGATGAACGTCCGGGCCTTCGACTATCCCAGCATGCTCCGCTGCTCTCCTGTCTCGCCTTTCCAGGATAGGAGCCTGGGGAGCTGTCAAGATGTGTGTGTGTGTGTGTGTGTGTGTGTGTGTGTGTGTGTGTGTGTGTGTGTGTGTGTGTGTGACCGTGCATTGTCTCTGAATGGGATGTGGCTCATGTAAAACCCAGATGAGTTAATAATGCTGTTTGAGAATCCATCACACACACACAGACACACACACACACGGGATGCTTCTCTCCTTCTTCCCAGCATGACATGTTCTTGTCTGTCCCCTCCTATTCCCTCATCCTTTCTTTTCACGGGCGGCGGTATAAAACGTTGACGGAGGGAACGCGGAAGAGACGACAGATTGAGGGGAGATGAGGAAGAGGAATGAATGTGTCTGTTGCGACGGAGCGCCGACATGAAGCAGGTGCCGCCAGTAAATTTCTCCGCTGCTCCTCTCCCGCCTCCCCGCTCGCCGCTCGATTCCACTTTTTACTCCTATTTTACTCCCGGAACCCCTTCTGTTTCCCCTCATTTTTTCCTGTCCCTATCTGGGTCATCCTTTCTTCTGGTTCCCTACGGGTGTACAGTAGGTACAGAGCAAGGCAAGGGGAAAAAGAAAAGGAAAAAAAAAAAAAAATCAAGAACTGGGAGAAAAGAGGAGTTTGTGACAAAATATCTGTGGAAAACAGTCCAGCACCCCCCAAGTATCCTCTGCTCCCCATCAACGACTGTTCTTATCCCAACTCCATATGCCGGGACGATTAAAAAGCTCTGCGCCTGTGTTCTGGTTGCTAGGCTGGAAGAGCAGAGCAACAGACTCCGGCTGGGTGTAGTGGTGATGGACGCTCGAGAGTTTGGGCTGTTTATGTTGGCCTTCAGGTTAGTTAAAGAGAGAAAAATTCAAAGAGGAAAAAAGAAAAAGTGAAGGACCGAGAAGAAGAGGATTGATTTCTAATGACATTAGTGGATCAAACAGAAAAAAAAATGCAGCATTGCTGTCAGGGACTGACAGGGACACTTAGCATTCCTGAATCAAGGAAGGGCCGAAGTTAGTACCCATCATGCATGCTCCGTTTTTAAAGGACTCGCAATCCTATGTGCACATGAAAGCGCAGCACCTTAATGATAAGGTGATAATGATAAATCAGAAATTAAGGACTGCAACGCTGAAGAGTTTTGAACAGTTTTAGGTTTGGTAATTGTTGCTTTGGAATTTGTATTTATACAAGTATGTGTCTTATTTTCTTTTTAAAATTAGTTAAAAAAAATTGCAGAAGTGGTTTGACAGCAAAATATAAAACATAAAAAAAAGGATGCGCCCTCAATTGACTGTTTTCCTACATTTTGTTATTTAGGGAGCCTGCTTGAGAGATCCTTTCCACCCAGAATGCAATTTTGCGATTGAGAAAATACTCAGTGAATCCACGCAGAGGAATTTACACACACTTGAGTGTGAAGAAGGGAAGTGGGGTACTCAGCTGGAAACACAAGATTTTCGATTGTAAAACTAAAGAGCACTGGAGAGAGGGGAGGAGGGGTGAAGGAGACGCACGTTTAGCAAAACCTGGAGAGAAACGCAGGACGGGAAGAGAGGAAATGAAAGAGAAAAAAAATGAATTGGACAAAAGGGATGAGTGGGCGGTGGAACGTGGAGAAACACCTTTCTTGACTGCACCAGAGAGCAATGCACACACACACACACACACAGATACACACACATGCACTCTTAAATGCACACAGACACACAAACACCAGCTTGTACAGGTGCTGTTTCTGGACTTGGCTCCGCTGCAAAGAAGAGATAAGAGACTAGAGGGAGAGGATGGCAGAAAAAACAGAGGGGATGGAGAGAATACGGAATGATGGGAAATTAGAGAAGAGGTGCTTCAGAGGCAAAAGAGATCACAAGAGACAGCTCAGGGAAAACAACATCCTGCAGGTGATGACACACACCAGCACGGACTACACAATGTTCACACTTATGAAGAAATCACACAAATACAAAACCAGTCCCACAGGCGGCATGAATGGAAGGAAGGAAGAGGCCAATCCCATCAGGGGGGAGCTGAAATGTCCCGAAAGGGGATAAGAGACACACACACACACACACACACACACACACACACACACACACGCACACACACCCTGAAGACCACGCAAACAAGCTGTGAAGGAGAATAAACACCAGGCGCAAAGACCTTCAGCCCCCTCAAAGTCGTGTTAACATTTAACTAGTTTAGTAAATCAACACACATGGTGCTTGTGTGTGACCTGTGATTGAGTGCATGTTAGGCAAATAAAGTTACTTTGACATGCCAGTGTGTATCTGTGTGTGTGTGTGTGTATTCCACTCAGGAACAGGAGGTAGTGTCCATGTGTGGAAAATCACAAGGGCGGTGAAAACGGTTTAATTAACAAACCAGCTCAACAACAAGTCTCGAGTCTTGTGACCACTGAAGTGAAGAGGAAGCGTTAAAAATTAAAAAAGTAAAAGTCTTACCTGCTCCAGGGAGGAAGACCAAGTCAAGGATGATGAAGAACAGCCATAAAAGAAGGAAAGAAAGAAAGAAAAAAAGGTTACATAAGGATTTGCACCGGGGCATCTTGTTAAGATCAGAGTGACACTGTGTAAACAATGAGACGGTTGACTAAAATCCCGAAGCAGTCACTTAGATTGAAATCGATAGTTCAAAATGCCGAGGCTTGGCTCATTTATGGGTTGCAGAAGAATTAATCTGACATACTGACGAGTGGAGGGGATCAACAGCGAGACGGATTCAGAAAGATGGACACGGCAGAGGGCCAGTCAGAAGGACAAATTGATAGTTGGATGACCTATTTTTTTTTTGACAAAAGGAGTGACAGCCTGAGCGGCGGACGGACGGACAGGTAAGGCAGATGTGTAAATTGGGAGGAGAGTGAGAGATGGACAAGTAGACATACAGACACATGAGGATTGACAGAAACAGCATGCCAAAAGCGGGGAGCCTGAGCAGCCACAGGGACAAAAAGGCCTGACATCTCATTATAAATGAATGAGAGATGCGTGCTCAAAGAGGCCGGCGCTCAGGGGGGAGAAACACAAACACGCAGCGAGAAATCCTCTCCCTGGAGTGGGCAGCCAGATGGACAGGTAGAGACGGCGAGGGGGGAGATCGGGAGAAGAAGTGGGAAAGGAGCGAATCCCAGTTTGCTTTGGTCTCGATCCAGATCTTCCACTGTTGAAGGCCAAAGCTTCAGAAGGCGATCCAGCTCGGTTGGACACACGCGCTCCGGGAAACATCTTTGAGGGAGCTTCCTATTGACAGGATGCCTAGTTGTTCTTCCTTTTTTTTTTCCCCCCCCCTATCACGACTGAACGTATAACCATAATTTCTTTGAGGCTTTAGCCAAAATGCCACATTTTAACCCACAAATACACGTGAAACATTATGAATATCTATTTTTTTGGGATCTGCAAGGCGGATCAGACTCCACAGAAGGGAGAAAAACAAGAAAACACACATGCACAAACAGGTTTGTGATGCATTGCAATGTGTAATTCACTGAATTAGACCCTGGTCCGAATCAATGTCGTTTTTGTCTTAAATACTTTTGCGCCATAAGGTTCATCGAACCCAACAACACTAGAACACACACGCACACACACAGACAAGCAGGTATATTCAGATGAAGTCAAACAGAAGGATGGATAAATTACGGGAGATGGTGACAAATGGGGAGAAAGCGTGAAAAGGGAAGAGAGAGCAGGCGGATATGTGTGTGCCAGTGCCTGAAATAAGCCTGATGGCAGCTGTCGACTTCTATCTGATGGAAAGGAGTAGAGGAGCAAGGAGAGGGAGAGAGAGAGAGACGCACACAGGGACAGAGAGATGAAGAGATGACAAGAGTGAGCACAGGTAAGATGCGGAGGGACCCTGAAAACACTGCAGGAGAGAGAGAGAGACAGGGAGTCGAGGAGGTAGCGATTGCATCTCTGATTCCACAGGGGCCACATCCCCTCCGTGGAAACCACGTGTGTGTGTGTACGGGTGAGTTTTCGGCGGTTGGCTGAGCGTGTGACGGAGTCACTCTCACCTCAAAGTTAAATTAATCAAAGGAGATGTGGCAGAGCTGACAGCGGACGCCGTGTATGGTCATACATATGTATTAACGCATTAAAATGCAACATTTTACTATCAAGCCAATGCACTTAGACTCCAGCACAAAGATCTGCTCGAGACAAGAGTTTCAAATGAAGGACGTGTCGTAGCCTTGATTCGGTGACACCTTGGGACACGGGGGAGTCAAAGAGACGACAGCAGCAGGTTTATGAAACAGAATACGTCGCACCTCTTCTGATACGACTTAGTTATGTTGTGATAACGTTCTTCCAAGCAACAAAGTTGCGGAGATATAGGAGCAAAAGAACAGAGCGATACCGCCAAAGTTTTGACATGTGTATCTAATGTGGTTTAAAGATAAGATGAAGAGTGAATGACAGGAAAGCGTATTCTTAATTTTACCCTTGAAATGACGAAATACCGCCATCAAACAATACTTAAAAAAAAAAAAGGCAAATCTCCTAAATTAAGAGGTTGAAAATGAGACCAGAGGACTTAACTTTTTTTTATGGATAAATGTAAGGGCTTCTCTGTTACAACATAGTTCTGATAACACCGTTCTTCGCAACATAGTTACCGCAGTCTCGGTTCTCAGGAACAGAGTGATACTGCCAGAGTTTTATGCAGTGTACCCGATGTAATTGAAAGATAACACGATAAGCCGATGGTGTTAAATGTCAATAACATCAAATTAAGCAAAAAAAAAAAAAGGGCCCGTGTATCCTTGATTCAGTGTCAGACGGAGTCAACCTGATGACGGCGACTGCTTTTTGATGCAGCTAATGTAGCTCCTCTCCTGTTACGATAACACTGTTCTGAGCAACAAAGTTGATCCTAAAGCAGAGGAGCCATGCAACATTACCCAGTCTTCAGCCATTGTATCTAATGCAGTGTAAAGAAAAGATAAAGAGAAAATAACAGCAAAAAAAAAAAATATTAGTTACCGCCCAATTTAGCAGGAAAGAATCTGCAAATCTGAGAAGCGAGGACACATTGTGGCCTTGGCTCAATGACACAGAGAAACAAAGAGACAGCAGTGGCTGTTTTTTTTTCCAAAGGTGTTCAGGTAGTTCCTTTTCTGCAACAAAGTGTCAATGATAACATTGTTCTCAGAAACACAGTTTAGCTTTTAGGAATGGAACGATACGGTCTAAAACCAGCCTGCGTATCAAATACAGTTTGAGGACAAAATGAATACAAGAAAGTGCCACGATGAGGTTGATGATTCTGAATTTCACTGATCGATTTGAGGCAACATTTGTAGTTAATAAAAAATTGTAGGCTTTATTTAGTGACACCAGGAGCTACGAAGACTACAGTGATTGATTTTTGAAAGCCGTTAATCTGGTGCCTCTGCAGTTGCATCTTATTTATGATAACATTGTTCGCTGGAATAAATTAATCAAAAACTATGCGATTAATACCAAATAAACCGAGAAAAAAAGGCAACTCTGCAAAATTGACACATTGCAATTAAGAGCAAATGATATGGGGTCGCATTCATTTAGTGAAACTAAGTGGAAAGGAGAGCAGAAAACTATAGCACATTTTCTATAGTCATAATGTTGTCAGAGAAATAAAGGAGCAAAGGAAGTGGTATTACAGCCAAAAATGTCAGCTTGTTTAAAGATAAAATGGAAATTAAAAGGTTCTAACATGATGACTACAATCCCTCATTTTACTGATGAGTGTAAGTCTACAGATAGTATTTAAATATTAATACTGAATGTAGCAAGAAACAACAACAACAAACAAATCTGTCAGTGGGAAGTAAACAAGAAACAAAGGACATCTTTTATAGAAAGTTTTTTCGAAGTTGGTATTTCAGTGCATATTCTAGAATAGCGCTGTTGTGTCATCCCATCATTCCCACACTGCTGAGATTTTTTAGTTTTCAGATTTTTGAAAATAGTACCAGACTGTTTTACTGTTAAACAAGTTCAGCATTCATGAAAGAGCAGCTTTGCCACTTTTACCCACACAAAGGAGCTAAAGTCTTTTACCATCTCAGCTCTTTGAAAAACTGTTATTACATTCTTCTCTCTTCAAAATATTGAGTTTAAAGGCAACGAAATCTGAGGTTGGCTTTTTTTCCCTTTATTTTTCAGTCATTTTGCTACCTATAAAAAGATTTTCTGTGCTAGCCAGCAGTATGACTTAATACACAAAAGCAGAAGGACTGTAACTGAAGACAGAAGTGTGTGTGTGTGTGTGTGTGTGTCTGCACACACCATATGTTAGTCCCATTTTTAAGTTAATAATAAGCCATGTGCATTTCAAATTTACTCATAACCTCAACTCTAAAACACACTCAGAGAGTGAAGGAACAGAATCAGCCCATCTGATCCTCTGCTCTCTGGAGGATATTCCTCTACTTCTTTAACAGCTCAACAATCACCGAGCATCAGCATCTGCTGCGGATGTGGATCACTGCACTGATTACCACACTCCCCTAACAAATTTAGCCTGATGTGGTCCTAATGTACAACAAAGGATTATCCTACTATTTATGAAATGAGATTCAGTATAATTACCTCATCCCATTTTATTCGATTTCTTGGTTTCACAATACGGTTAGTTCGAGCACTAATTGAACCATCAGAAGCGTTTCCACTCGCCTCTCATCGTCGAGGCTCGGCGTCTGTGTGGCAGAGGCGAACCGGCGCGATGATCTGAGCCGAGCTCCGAACGATTCTCGCATCAGAGGCGCGCCGAGACGCGCCGAGCCGGCCGCCCCCCTCGACAAGGCCCTGCTCTGATTGTTTTGTTCCCAAGTGAAATTACACGGCCCGATTTCTCATACGGACCAATACACTGAAAAACACTTTTGTTTGAGAAAAGCTACTCCGACTGATTTAGTTGTAAAAGTGACCTCGGCTAAGTAGACCGACACAAACTGGCACTCCACATTGGACCGGCGACCCAAGAAATATGACCGTCACTGTGAAATGAGTAAAATGAGTTGGTGAGAGAAGATTAACTTGAGTAAATCCAGCCTACAGATTAAAACGCAGGACAATGTGGCTCCACTGAATCGGATGAAATACTTCCAGCACAATGGACGAAATGCTGCAGCACAACAAGAGTGTAGGAGGCTTTTACAATTACTTGTTCTCATTTTTCGTGTGTGGAAAAACTTTTTTTTTTTGTCGACTTCAAGTTAGTGGAAAAAAACTGTTACTCCAAAATATTGGCTAAGTTAATCCTGATAAAGAATTTGACTTATATTGATGTCTGTAACACCTTCCTTCAGCGCTTCAGCAACATATTTAATACAGAACTGGACAGAAGATAACTTCTGTTTATAGATTCTCATAACTGCAACCTTCAAGTCTCAAATCAGCCTCTGTGCTGGGACTGCATGATGAATCATATAAAGGAAAGCCAATTCAATACTGACTCCTGTTATTTCGAACCACCCGAGGCTGTATTTATTTATTTTTTTCTCTTTTCAAAGCAAAGGCTGTTTCAGACAGTTTCCCCATACAAGTTAATTTGGTGCTGTGAAGAATCTTCTGACCGGCAAACAAAGATGCATCCCGGCGAAAAGCCTTTACTTTATCTCCACCAAGAAAATACTAAAATGCAGCGTCTCACGACTTAACTTTTGTGTATTGGTTGAATTTCAATGTGATGCAGGAGAATCGGGGTTTGAGAGTCGATGCAGACAAAACTGATGGTTTTGTCAATACTGCAATCGGCTTTTCTCTAACCCCAAGGCTGTCGCTGCCCTGAGATCCTAACTTTCATGTCGAATAAAACTATTAAAAAAGATCTTCGACGTGGAGAAACATTTTGATGTTTCTGCTGTTTGGCGACCTGAAACCTCCTGAAGCTAGGCTAACTCGAGAAGAAACGTGAAGAAATGTTTGGAAATCTGATGCTTCTGAAACAAGCTTGTCCGTGCTACATGCTACCAGAGTAACTTTGTCAAAACTACTGAATCGGAGGAATCAATGAGTTGTTTCATCTACGTTCATCATGCGGGGTTGAGTTCTAAAGAAGGTTGTAAGGAGCGCTGCAGCGGACCCCTGGCGCAGTTGTTCACTTCAGAGGAATCTCCAAAAGGCCAGAACACCATGTCCGACCTTTTCACCCCGTCACACACACACTCACACACCCACCGAAACGGCAAAAGGGCTGACCTCTTTACGCTGATTAACATTCCATCAGAGGAGGAGCGGGGGGACAAAGAGATACTTTCCCTCACCTTCTCGCCCTCCGTTTTCCTCTCTTTTAGTACACGTCTTCATTTTTTTTTTTTTAACTATTCACTGCATCATTGCCCCCTCCCCAGCGTTTTCTTTCTGTTTGCCCACTCCAATGCAATCATCCCACTTGACCAATTTCCTCCTCTGGCGGCACTTTCATGAAACTTCTGCCGAGGCCGCGGCCGAGTGTGTGAATCTGCGAAAGTAAGCAGGTGTGTATTGCAGAGGCATGCTGGGACAGGTCTGCACCTCAACTCACGGACTTACAAGAACCAGACTGACTCACCACATTTGACAAGAGTACTTACAGATAATTTGTACAATGAACTGTTGTCAGCCTCGTGTGCATCCACGCACAACACACGTTTCCTCATTCTGGAGTAACAAACACAAGTAAAGGACGAGGTGTTTCATTAGCCATCCCACACCTCCTCTACTTTATTAAGACCTGTGATGTCTCCACACCTGCTCTCTCCGAGCTTTTTGTGGCCGCTGGTGTGTGTGATAAAACACAGCAGAGAAAGTGCGCCTTCGATGTGGAGGCTTTTCTTTCGAATAACCATTGTCGGACACGGTATCTGACTCCCGAAATCCAAACGTTGCAGTGTGTGGACACGTCAAATCTGCTGCCAATTTTTGATGGATTCCCAGTAGGTTGTATCCCCCCCCCCCACCCCCCTCCTCTTTGTTTTTCATTCCCCGGCTTTTTAAAATGCAGAAACAAAAACAACATGTCAATATGTTTGAAGCGTCTTGGGCGCGTTCAGGCGTTTAATTACTTGAATGAGTTTAGCTGGATTCCGTGTCGCTCCAATCAACAATTGGATGTTTTGTCTCTTGTGCATCTGTGCACAAGAGTGGAGGTATATTCGAAACACCTTTAAAAACAGGCACAAACATTGCTGCCAGTGAATGCATCTGACACGCAGCAATAACTCAATTAACACTTGTCAATTATGGCGTCGGCACAAGCTGAAAAACAAGACTTCAACACAGAACGTTTATGCTGCATTGTTATGCATAAAATTAGATTAGTTCATCTGATCAATTTGTTAACTTAACAACAGCAATGGGTGTGTTTTTGCCTCAGATTGGTCCATTTAGACGCTTTCATTTGATCAAAGTCTGAGGTGAAACAAGCCTGCGGATTGGAGTTAAAAGCAGATGTTTTTAAGAAAATAAGGAAGCTATTTTTGGAATTTGTTGGTTGATGAAAAATTAAAAGTCCCTTGACTTCAGGTTTAGGATAAAGCACAGTTAGTGTGCATTAAATGCGCTGACATAAACAGATAATACCAGTTCAAACACCAGCTGATGCCGTTTGTGTGGAGTTTTCATGGGAATTTTCCAATAACATCACAATTTGCTTGTTGAGCAGAAAAACGTAATTTGTGTGAGAGGTTACAATCACACAAACCCACACATAATCAAGATGAGTCATAAAAGAAACCTTCTCTCCTTCATACAAAAAGGTGAACTACAAAAACAGCGCGAAGCGAGCCGAGCACAGAGCGTGACAGACTTTCATTTATGACTTATTACTTGTGGGAAAAACACAAATAAAGGACGGAACGACGAGCGGAGGGAAGAAAAGCAGATGAGAAGGCATCAGGCGCACCTACGAGAAACGCATCTTTACAAGCAGGGCAATCCATGCGTGCGAGACCACACAAGCACACGTCCGTGTAAACCGCTCGCACAAAGAGAGCAGGATGAACAATAAGTGTGCATATCTGTGTGTGAGAGTGTTTGTGTGCAGCTGAGTGCGAGCCAGACTCCAGCTGAGAGGGGAGGCAATAGCAATTCCCACTGACCTGAAAACTAGCTTGCCAGCCACCTCCGAATACAGAGGAATGGCAAAAAAAAAAAAAAAAAAAAAAAAGCAGGAGAATGTCAGTGAGCAAGAAGGGAATGAAAATACAGGAGGTGAGATTTAGAAATACTGAGGAGTGGGTGGTGTGGAAAGGATCTGAAAAGGAAAAAAAAAAAAAAAAATACACACTCATGCACACGCCCAGGTGCGGCGAGGGATTACAGGAAGGAACAGGCCCCGACGCCCCTTTGTACTCAAGAAAAAAGAACGAGGGAAAGATGAGACGCCGATGGGATCCACAAAGAAGAAAAAGAAAGGAAAAAAAAAAAAAGATCATGTATGGAGCATCTGCACACGAGAGGCAGGTAGTGTGTTTGAGTGGCGACAACGATTGAGTGTGTGTGTGTGGATGTGTGGGAGTGTGTCTCGTTTTGGCTTTTGTGACTCCCGGGGTCCCCCCCGGTCAAGATCGGATCCTCTTTCTCTCTCGTGCCCTCTTTTCATGCACTCGTTCCCCCTCTTTTTTATACACTCACTGCTCGTCCCCTCCCTCTCTTTTAGCGCGGCGCTGAATGGCCCTCTCTCGCTGATGAGTGACTGATGAATGAAGTAGCTCTTTGAAGTCAAGAGTCACGGCAAGGCTGGTCAAGCGTGAAGAGATGCCGGACAAAAGACGGCGGAGAGCGGACGGAGAAAAAGGAAGGAAGGGAGGAAGAGAAAAACACGCGGGAGGGGGTGGGGGGGTTGGGGGGGGGGGGGGGGGGGGGGCGCATTCAACAAGAGAAAACGTCAAACGGCGAACATCCATAAAGTCTGTAGGGGACGGGGGTGAAATGTGTGCAGCAGAAAGGGAGAGTGTGAGAGAGAGCATGGTCTGCATTTTTGCATGAGTGCCTCTCAGTATTTGCATTGTGGCGCCCGAGATGCAAAAGGCCAAATCGCGCAAGCAGGAAATAACCAAGCCCGGTGATGGAGCGACATCTTTGGACTGCACGGACTGCCTGGAGGTCTTTGAGTGCTCATGGGCCTTAAATACTTCGGCTCTCACTCCTTCATTGCTATGGACACACACGACAGCAGATTGCTTACAGGCTGCTTTTCTTTTTTCTTCTAAAGATGTGCAACTCTACTTCGATTACTTCCAGGAGTTTTTCTTATTGTCCTTCTTGCATCACAGTCGGGTTTTTGGTTTTTATGGCCTTCTGCAAGCAATTGTCTTTTCCTTCGTATAGCTGAGACATTATTCTTTGCTTATACGAGTTAGCTGACTCGTGATGGCTTTTTCTGTCTCGCTACCTCAGTGGCCTCTCCTTACATAAAGATATGCGTTTCAGTATCTTTCTTACAGAACTGAGCTTTAAGTTAACTATAAATGGCTCATAAACTCAGGAAACATCTTGCTTTTAATGACACCATCGCCTCTAAATACTTTCAGGATCTTAAAGTCTTGTTAAAGACGTTCTGACCCTGGACAGAAACTTTTGAGCTACCTGGGTTTTTACAGCACAAGATTAAGAAATTCAGAGCGTAGCAGGGCGACAAGCAGCCTTTCAGACGGCTGTTTGATAGTTATTGTTTTGGCTTGATTTGTCGAGTAATTAGGCAGTGGGACTCTCAGCCAAGTCGAATCCTGACAACAAGCAAAAAAAAAAAAAAAAAAAAAAAACAAGATTTAAAAATATCTCCCACTGTTACTAGCCGGTGCAGTAGCTGGTGCCTCCTCATTTATCCACCACAACATGTCTTATCACTATTTGGGTACTTAGAGGGTAGGAATTTCAGATTGTTTTTTTTTTTTCCCCCATCACACTGAGAAGAACTGGCCAGAAAAATCCACCGCTCAACCCAAAGACACAGGACAACTTTGTCTCTCATGAGCATGGAATTTACATCCTCGGCTCTGACTTTCTGCTGCCGAAGCAATGCTGGCGCATGACAAATTACTTCTAAGTATTTCCATGTGATTGGTTTCCACGCATCTGATTATACACTGAAGGCCGCAATCGTGATGATTTTGTTCCGTTTTGTATTAAACTGGCAAGTAATGTAGAAAAGACTGATGCCTCTAATTAGTTAAAGTGACTATGAGTAGTTGGTGCAAACAAGAAAACCATTCATACACGGTGCTTGATGCCATCAGACAAATTCTGACATTTAATGATGATCAGAGGATAGAAATTCCACCTGCTTTTAGTCCAACATTAGACTTGGATATGTTTTTACTTGCAGTTACTGATAACTAAGTAAACGTATAGTTAAGACTCGGTTCAGATGGTGAAGAATCTGATTAAGATGCGTCAGATCAGAGGTGTACTAGAAACATCCGACAGGGTTGTGGTGCAGAACATGATTAAAACAGACCTTGGATTTCTGTTTTCCTCCATTTCTGTTGCACCCTTACAGATATTTCCAATCAATCCTCAAAGGGACAACAAGTACTCAATGACCTAAGAAGTGTCTTGGAATGATGCAGACGTCTCCCTGCTCATGTTGAGCACTAAACGTGATTTACACCCTTCTGAGCACCGATGAACAAACTGGGCTTAAAATAAGGTGCAGGCAGGTGCGCACTGCTATCTTGAGGCAGTTGAAAGCAATCGACCAACAGAAACCGGGTCTTAACTTAATGGGACGATATTTCACCGGTATTTTAAGGTTGCATTATTTAAATAGTAATGCGCACTCGAAGAGGCGAGTGCAACTGCTTATATGGTGTGCTTACTGCATATAGATGGATCCACAGCAGCATGCATATTAGATGATTTTTACCGGCATAATGGTGAAGTTAGAAGTAGATCTGGTCCTTACAGAAAATTTCATGCTGTGAGTAGACCCAGAATTAATTGGGAGTTTAAGTAGAGGCCATTTTTAAGGATGCGCCTTACATCTGTGCTGTTCAACCAGCAAAACTGTAAGTCGATGTGTCTACGCACACCAGGAAATGTCCAGGCAGAAATTGCAAGACTCAAAACATTGCAGACGAAAATTGTTGTGCGCCTGATTTTTCTGAAATATTTTGCATTAATGCAATCAGAAGAACACCACAACTTCATAAAAAGCATGTTCAATACATCAGCAATATTTGATAAGCCACACAGCACACACCCTCATTACAATCTCCATTTGGAGTCTTCAGAGTTGTTTAGTCATTTCACTCCATAAATCTGGAAACAGCTTAGAATTCAGAGGTTTGAGCAACACACTGAATATTAAAACAACAAAATGTACTTCCTCTGGATGCATTAAACTCATAACCTTTCAAGGCTGGCGTTAACGCTGATGCTAGCGAGGACTTATTTGCTTATTGCAACACATTATAGGGCAAATCTAAAAAGAAACTTCACTGAGGCTGGGTTCACACAAACTGAACTGAAAACTATCTGGCAGTGAATCACTGGAAAATGCAGAGACCTTTCAAATTTAAGATACCATACTGACTGGTGAAAATAGCTCAGCCTTCGTGGGACTGGGTTTTCCCTCTTTATTAAACTCTAAGCATCCAATATATGTGCTTGTTAGAGCAACCCCGGGCTAAATCTAAAATATTGATATATATTCTTTTCCAGGCAGCCGTCCTGTGAATGTCACAACACTGCCCCCTCCCATGCAATGGGGCCCTTCAAAGTGCTTCGATAGATTTATCCGCATTCAGCCTTTTTTGACGATCTCACATAAAAGTATTTTAAGAGCATAAAAGTGAGCGGAGGTGGTAATTTAGTTTCTTTCCCAGAGACACTTTGACAGACAACACCAGGCTGTCGGCAGACATATTATATATCATGAGGGATCAAACGACCGAGCTGACTGTTACAGAGCGACTTCCTAAACGCCTCGTATTAAATATCAAAACAGATTTGTCAAGGAATTGACGGGTTGAGCAGGTTTGAAAGACACGATTCCTTGATTTTCCTTCGCAATTTGGCGATCACCCCAAGACCGCCAGATTTTTCTCTCTGCCGCGCACGAGGAGGAGAAAATGCAGTCAAGAGACAGGAAAAATAAGGGCTTCTCCGCCGTACAGTTCCCCAGGGTGAGGGAGAGAGAACACTACACTCCTCCCGTGTTTATCTCAATCTCACATCAGATCAGATCACTGGCGGATAAAGGCACATCCTGACACATCACTTCCTTTCTCTGGAGGAAGCTGACACGCACCAGGGACCCAAAATGACAGTGAGGTGGCAGGGAGGATGAAGAAATAAAACTTTTTTTTGTTTTTTTTTTCTGACAAAGAGAGAAAGGGGGAGGCGGAGGCGGGCAGAGAGAAAGATAGAGAAAGGTGAACTGTACGTACTTGTGGCCCAGATCTATGGAGTCAAGAGGGGTGAGCAGGAGCAGGGAGGCAGAGCGGTAAGAGACAAAGAGGTGGAGAGACACTAAGAATAGTATAACTGGATTAGCCTTAACACTGACCTTTATTCAGCAGGGCGACACTCCCCTCGCTCTCTCAATTGCTTCTTACCGGGAAGAACCTGGCCTATTTCTTAACTCTCGAGTCTGGATCTACGACTCTCCATGTGGAGAGTTCCGGACTGAGCGGACGAATTCAGTCAACCCTACTTAACAGCTAATAATGCAGCCGCTGCAAAATCATGACATGCATGATTGACTCTTTACTGTTGATGCTCGTTTTGAGATCATTTCCTCCAAGAAATGCAAACATCTCTGAGTTGAAATGAAACGCAGGGCTTTAGAGGTGAAAAGGGAGAAAATATTTCTTCTTTATTTGTGGCCACCTGGAATGTCTGAGCAATAAATCATAACGATCTCAACCCGTTAAAACACCGTCTTGGCTTTCATGCTGCAGTGATGCAACGGTATTATTTTAGAAGTCAGACCTACACTGCCCTTGCGGAGCAGCAGATTTGTCAGTGATTATTTTTCTTGAAAGTCAAAAATGATGGTTTGATATCTGATAAACAATCATATCAGAGAGTTTCCTGGGATTACCCCTCTGAAAAGCTGTGGATCCGCCGATCTGATTCAACTGAAGATTACACCGAAGCCAAACACTAACGTAAACTCCCACTTTCACAGTCATACAAAAGCAGAAGCAGTGCAAAATATAGATTTAAAAAAAACCCCAAGAGGATTTATTACAGGTCTGTTCACAATTGTGGTAATTTTCTTTGACGCTTGAAAATATAATTCTACAACCTCACAACAGGCGAAGTCTCGGTCCCCCCTGAAGTCTCAGGTGGTCCTCGTGAGGTTAGGAGCTACAGACACGAACAAATACTGAAAGAAAAGCTATCAAATATTGCTCTACATTAGAGCTCAGACTGAAAACATCCTGGGGGAACTGGGGCTGCTCCAAGCTAAACATATATAAGCCAAAGAGTCAGCTATTGATCTCAGTCTTTTTCTTTTTTAATCAGAACCAGTTCTTAGTTCCAGAGCTATTATATAACATATCTGTGCAGCCACTCTGGGAGACTTTTGCCCCCGTGGACTTTAGACGGTTATATATGAGAGCTTGAGAGCTTTTAGTTGCTTGTAATATGTCAAACTGTCTCCCAGTGAAGGGTGTAACAAAAAGATTTAATCTTGAAACAATTATTGAACAAATAAGATTCAGCATTTTGTATCAAGAGCGCCAGGATCATTTGAGGATAATTAAACAAAGTGGTAAAATTCAGGGTTTTCCCAAAGCAAAAAACAAAAACAAAAAGTCATGTCCAAACTGGCTAAAGAAAAATGGTTAAGCAGCTATAATTCAGTCCTTATTGAATTTCGTGGCATTTCAACATAAACACACTCCTTTCTTTCAGCTTGAAACCTCAGGAGGTAAAGATTAACCAGCACAATGAGGGAGTGAGTGTTTCATAAGATAAGCTTTTTCAACTGAAGATACAATTCTGTCTGGAAGGTCAAAGGAAACCGAAGTTTGTTGCGGCGTTATCTCATGTTTCTTCTGTCAAAATACATGCGATCAAAAACACGGAAGCCACATCATTCTGGGAGATGAGAAACAGTCGAACCCGTACAGCAGCGCAAGAACACAGTGACATGTTTCATTTGAGCTAAAACACACACACACACACACACACACACACACACACACACACACTCACAGTTACACAAGTCAAATCAATGTACAGTCTTGTGAACACAGATGACACAGGCCACATATTCACACGGCAAACAGTGAGACACATGCAACACTCTGCCTGAATGCACAAATGAAGGCAGAGGGCACACACACAGACACGCACACACACACTCTAGGAGAACGTGTGCAGTTTCAAGAAGAAGCAACTCGGGTGATCTACAGCTCTGCCCTCGAGCAAAGCAGACAAACCAAGTGTAGCAGAACGAGGAATCTCAGTGTTTCTTCCCCTGCCATTCCGTCTTTCCATGAATGGCATCAGCACTTTAGTTGGTCGGGTGGGACTCCCTCATGCACAAGGCGCACGCACATATACACACACACACACACGCAGACAAAAGACACGGAGGTCCTGGGGTGGCATGATGGGAAAAGACAGGATGATGTGAGGAGGGAGGCATATACCATTCACTCTCTTTCTGGGATGTGGTGAAAGTTAGTACACTTCGTGTGTGTGTGTGTGTGTGTGTGTGTGCGCACATAGAGGAGACAGTCCTAATCAGTTGAAACTCCTCCCCCTAATTCAAAGAGGCAGTGCAGGATTTGCATTTTTCCCACAATTCAATTAACACGCTTGTCAGCCTCTCCTCGCCATTCACATGCTTCCTTCAGCCATCCCTCACTCTCTCTCTCTCTCTCTCTCTCTCACACACACACACACACACACACACACGCACACAAGTTTGGTGAATAGATGCATTTATTCATAAACACACGCAAGCAGAAAATGGAAGCATTTATCGTTTGCTTCCAAATAAACGAGGGGCGCCGGGACTGAGGGATGAGGTCGCGGGTCACATCCTGTCTGGACCTGTCACACCCAGGGACAGGAGGAGACAGTGCTGTAAATGGATGCGGAGAGCCGTCCCCCGGGGCGTCCTTCTCTCTGTCCTTCTGCACCTCCGAAATCAGGAGGGGAGGACGCGAAAAGGAGCGAGGGGATGAGTGCTGCCATCAGGAATGAGGTATCGCGGGGGTGAGGTTGTCGGAAGCAAGACAGTCACTCAGGGTCGACGCGAGGGAAGAGACCAGACGACGGAGACGAGGCCAAACCCGATTTAGAATCCGGGAACTGGGATCAGCCACAGATGCACTGACTTTGCCTCGGGGCCGGCTAATGACTTCAGCAAGCCTCTTGTCTGATTAATAGACTGTAATCCCATTCTCATGGATAGCATACCATAGCATTCCGCAGTGCAACTCATTAAACACTATAGAAAAGCGTGCTAATCAGTCAGTCGGTTTGAGCTAGCAAAGCTAACGCTAGCCCGGGATAATCAATAGGCAGTAATCCTGTTGGCGGAGCCGCTCCAGCGTAACGCCCCTCATTACCAGCCATAGAAATGTCTGCTAATCATTTGCCGCACGGTTATTTGTCCACAGGGCCGCGGAATCACTTTGGCGGCAGCGGTGGGGGTTGACATTTGACAGTCGGCAGCAGAGGGTGGAAGAGGAAGAGTGACACACACAGTAACAGAGGCTGTGTAATGATTAAGAAACACATCACTCTTGCTTTTCTTTCCCGGCTCGCTCGCCTCCCCCCCCCCCCGTCTGTCCTCTTTGTTGTGCGCACGTCCAGATCGGCCTGGACAGACTCCGCTTTATGTTAGCATCATTCAAGTTTTATCAATCAATGGAAAAGCCTCTCCGATCCATAGCAGCTAATCGATGAGGAAGGTTTAGCAGGCAGCGCTACGATAACCCTTCACAGACCACCGGTGGAGACGATCGTCAGCGGGTCAGGCGGATCCCTCGCCTCATCCTGTCTTTACAAGACGTTCGAGGCAAAACAGCTGGGGCGAATCAATGGCCACAATAGCTGAACTCAACTTGACCGTGCTGCTTTGTACTCTGGACGGTCTCAGTGTAATATTTATTCTACAGTAAGAGGCACCGACAGTTTAGTTTCAATCAGGCCATTTTGCATCGCAGGTCGACCACAGTCAAACTGTCATCGGCTGAAAAAAAAAGTGTGCGAATGCGCCCGTGTGTATCGCGAAGGGGCCCGAAAGAGGTATCCACAACTCCGAGTTGTGAGGCTGTTATACATTACGATGACCTGAGGATGAACCTCGGTTGAACTCCTGTATTCAAAAGGAAGCAGTGGTGTTGCTGAGAGAGACCTGTCAACGCTCCCCTGAAGCTACTGAAGGGGGAAAAAAAAAAGGCATAGGGGTCATATCTCACCCCTTTATGCGGGAGACTGCATGTCAGTCAACCATCCTTTCACTGCACTGCGAGGAACGGAGGATAAGACTTGGAGAGCCACTTGCTCGGCCCTATCATCTGCTAATCAGCCGTTCATTTTAAAACTGAAGTGGAATTTGAGTGACTAATATACCAATGCAGGGATGAATTTAATTTTTTGGCGGACAGCTTCAAACAACGCTGGAAATTGCTGAGATGGAAACAAGGAATTTACAACTAAAAGCCTGTGTTGTGGTCTTCATGCTGATTAGGATCTTACCAAGCGTCAAACAAAACGATCTCATTATCTAATAAAGTATACAATATAAATCCATTTAAAGCTCAGTGCAGTGGTTACCAATCTATGCAAATAGTTACAGGTGACGAGACTTCGCTTATGTAGAGCATTTTGTCCACTTCAGCAGTCTCCAGTGCAAAGTTTACACTGTTAGTCACATTTACCCAATCACACAAACCAGTGGCGACTAAGCTGCCATGCAATGTTTGGCTCAGTGTCCTGCCTTCAGACACGTCCTCAGACGGGCTGAGTCGGGGTTTGAACCTCCCCACAAATACCCAGAAGCGATTCATCAAAACGTACAGCTGTTTACAATTTCTGGAGGCTTTCAGTGTTTAAGTTTCTTTAAAATACGCAGAAATTAGCCCTCGACGCCTATGAAAATTATGAAAAGACTCTACAGATTTGGAAGACACATGAAGGATCCTGTGATGAATTCAACCTTGCATATTGTTTTGCTTAATATTTGCATTTTCTTGAAAATCACTGATTTATTTCACAAATTTAAACCTGAAAGAAAATTCAAGAGGAAGAAGTGGGTCATTGATCTGGTAATAACTTGTGTACATAAACACACTGTAACGCGGAGGATAAAAAGATGCTCACTGGCTATCAGGGCGCACATTTTATTTTGACAACTGGACTCACCAGACCAGAAAGGCAAGGACTAAATGTAATAACTGAAATGATTTTATAGTCTACTCGTAAAGGCTTCAGCATATGTTTGGCATTTTACTAAAGCATCGCCGCGGTTCATAATCATTAAGAGTTGGCACCAATTTATTCTGTGTCCTCTGAAAAGTTAAGTATTAATTTAACTTTGCCTCTAGGAATAATTTTAAGCACAACATGTATTTCTGTGCTCGGGTTCGTGTGTTAAATTCTCACATGCTTTATGGAAATCGGGCGCAGTCAGGCAGGTACGGGGTTTTAGGTCACTGGGGGTTGGTTTCAGCGGAGCTTTAAGGCGATTTGAGCCCGGAAAACGAGAAGGGGAGAACCAGCTGGAAGGGATGTGGGAATGTTTGTTGGGAATGCTGGATCGTGATGCAACTGCGGCCGCAGGATGAGCGGACCTAAACGGCTTTGGAGCGCCTGGTCGGCAGCGCTTAAACCCGGCTAATCTGATTGGATTAACACCGACCTGCCCTGGCTACACATGAATGTATGCGTGCGTGCGCGCACTCGCTTGCACACGCATGTAAGCATTTACACACACACACACACACACACACACACTCACTCACTCGTATTACATGCCAATCAGCCGGGGAGGCCTGTGCAGCTTCCTTGAGTTCATCTGGATTCTGGTTTGTGCTGGCCGGCTGATGGCATCATGCTGTGCCGCCACATGCATGCGCATCCGCTCGCACACCACATACAAACGCATGCACGCACACACACACACACACGCACACACACACACACACACACACTGTGGGGTGCAGTGATTTGTGCTGTGAATCTGAAACAGACCTATTGAAAGAAGAGTAATGCCCAGTGCTTGACAACCGTGCTAATTGACTAACCCCCTCCCCAGCAATGAAACTAAACGTTTTCACCCCGCCATCTTTTATTTTTCAATCATTCCCCTGACAGCTCTTCTCTTGTCCCACAACCATCCTCTTCCTCATATGACTCTTCATCGCCTCCATCTTCTCTCGTGGCGCCCCCCCTGCTGCTGCCACCCTTTCCCTTCCCTTCCTCTTGCCTCACACTCATACATGTAATCATTCATTAGAACCAAGGCAGTTGTCCATTAGGCAAAGCAGCCATTTTGGAAATTGCAGCAAATCTTCCATGAAAAGACATTTCCTCTAATGCGGTAGTCACGCTTGGAGGGAGAGGGATAGAAAGATGGCAAAAGGAGCGAAAAGGAAGACAAGGGGGCAGAGATGGAAAGAGGGAGGAAGGAGGAGAGTGAGAAATGTGAGGGAGTGAGACGGGGAGAGAGAGAGAGAGAGAGAGAGAGAGAGAGAGAAAGCCCCCAGCCATAAAGCCACCAAGCGGAAAGCAAGCCTGCTGTTTGATTAGAGAGTGACACCATCATGGACGGAAGGAGGGAGGAAAGGATGGCTGGGACAGGGAGGGAAAGTGTTTCGGAGGCAAGCGGGGGGGATGAGGAGGAGGCGGGAGAGGGGGAGGAAAAAAAAACAACAAAAAAAAAAAAACACAGGGAGTGATCTGAGAGAGGACCCGAGACAGAGGCAGTAAAATTAGCCCCATCACTTTGCTTACTAAGATGCTCTATGACACACTGGGACAAAACACACACAGTCATGAGATGTGCGTGTGCACATACACACACACTTGCAGAGGACAGATGGTATCCCCCATCTGAGTATGTGGCTCTAATTTGAGTAAAGTGATAGGAACCTCCTTAACCAATTAGAAGCTCCATATCTTGAGCCTTGCATTAAGGTCTGTTTGTTCCACACACTCATTAGTGTGTGTTTGTACTATTACGTGCCAGCAAATGTGTGTATTAGTGTGTCCCGTGGGATCGCTGAAGAACTTTTAAACTGATATAAGAGGTGGGGAATGACAAACCCGCGGTGCTCGGCTGAATGCGTGAGTTTCTGTCTCCCACAATGCCACTGTTCATCTCGATCTAATCTAATCACCAATCAAAGGCAGACCTGTCTCTCCCATTACCAACCATTCATCTCGCCGCCGCCTCGCTGCTCCCCTCCTAATGCGCCTTCCTCTAAAGCTGACACATTTGTCACAAGACCAAACGGAGTCTAATCCATCGTAGCGTCGCTGCGCCACAATTTGGGATGAAGCGAATGTGAAAAACCGCCACGTTCAGCCCGGTTTAGTTTCACCGTTTCAAAACAAGGTTGGTGTTCTCTCCTGAGGAGGAAACATTTGGGAGAAACGATCGATAACTAATCCGACCCCAAAGACGAGACTTGAAAATAGCTACTGTATTATTCATCGGTCAGCTTTCTGACCGTTTATTTTTAAGATTCAGTTTGTTTTTTCCTCACCACTTTTGGAGCCAAGTTGTTTCAGTTCAACGAGGATAAAAGGTAAATAAACCATGTTTGTGATGATTCAGTTAAATCGGGGGCTTCCAAGCTGAAGTCGGGGACTCCCTTGGGGGTGCCCCGAAGATCACGGCGGGGGTGCCGGGGGCTTTGTCTGCTCCGATGTTATCAGGAATTGGATTTACACGAGAAAAAGAACAACAACAGCAAAAGACGAACATGACAAGTCACTTTTGCGCACATGCAGATGACCTGAGGAAACACCCGTTGCTTTGTTCAGAGGTTACGTTGGGGGGGCGGGTGTGTCTTCCATTGTTTGGCTTCACTGTAATGTTTTCAGATCTGAGCGAAAGTTCTCAAGGACCCCAAAGAAAAAAGGCTGGAAATGACCAAATTCACCAATACAGATGTACTTACACACTAAATTTAGCGGGTAACTTGCAATATTTTTTTAAATATATTGAGCTATTCTTGATTTTCACCGCCATGCTGTGCAGATATGTGTTTTTTGACAGTCAGGAGGCGTATTTTCTGTGCCTCCTTCCAGATGATGGAAATGGTCCTAATTCACATTTTATTTTTACAGCATTTGAAACGTTTGTGTAAAATCCACTTGACAGCTGGTTGAGAACACAGCTGCAGAGCGAGATGCTGAATCCCAACGCGGAGCTTGCCGCTTGCCGCCGCCGCCGCTGCTGCTACCGCTGCCACACGGTCCAGCCTTTCAGGCCAACGCTTTTGCTCCCTTTTGTTTCCAGCAGGTAGATTCAACTCCAAAAGGAAGTGAGCAGATGTATGGCGTGTCACATACTGTTTTTTCCACCACACTGACAACATTCACAGCTGATCTGAAAGCTATGCGCGCCACGCTGCGCTGAGATATCCCTCGCCGCTGTTCTGTGAACACAGATTATCTTTTTCACACTTCCTTTGGCCTGCTCGCCACACTGCCGCTGCCCGCAAGAGAAATGCTTGGAGCATTTGCGCAATGCAATGGCACAAGAGGAGCCAACAATGTGAACAGAGGACAAAAGCACATATTGAGGAAAAAAAAAAAAAGGAGGCAATGAGACAGAAAAAGGAACAAACAGCTGTGACAGAGAGGAAGAGGCAGCGGGAGAGGGCTTTGGTTTTTCTTTAGAGACCCTCATTTCAGCGATTTCCCACTCTTCCTATTGAAAAGTGGTGCTGCATGTAATAGGGAGCGGTATTGTTTTTTTTTCTTCTGGGTTTTATTAAGCTTCCAGCTCCTTGTTTCTCCTGTCAGGAGTGATCGGATACTCGATTACACCTGAGGCAAGAGATCGTCTCTCTGCTGCACTCGTATCCAGCCCGTGTAGACACACAAACCGCTCTCATCCGCACTGCCTGCTCCGGTTCCTGTGGATTCTTCAGGTGCACGTATACATACACACACACACACACACACACCCGCACGACACTGAGCTTTGAAACAGTGCTCACAAAGTGATGAAAGGCCGTTTATCCTGCGTCCACTGTGATATCTCAGCTCGCCATGCAGAATGGCCGAGCACGTTATCACCTCTGACCGGGGAAAACCACAGGAGTCAGGACTGACGCCAGCAGCAAATACCAGCGCTGGTGTGTGTGTGTGTGTGTGTGTGTGTGTGTCCCAGCGGTAATAATCACCCGGATTAGAGCGGAGCCAAACCCCTGCAGGGTCCCCCCCCCCCCCTCCTACCAGCCCAGCCCAGCCCAGCCCAGCCTGCAGCATTGATCTCCAGTTTGAGCATCCATGGGAAGCAAAGCAGCTGGCCTGACTTCTCCACCGTGCCCAAAAACCCAGACAAATACACACACATCTCTGAACTCTCTTTGTCCTATTGATCATCTATAGCCAAAATAAAACACCGAGCGAACCGGAGGCAACACAAAGACACAGAGCCCATTCAACGAGCACAGCCTTTAACCACAAGGGTGCAGTGAAATGGAAGTTGATCCAGTCGTCAATACGTCTGTGTGAGGGATGCAATATGTGGGCAACAACAATGGGGAAGCAGCGGAGGAGAAATGGGTTATAACCTAATAAGAATGAGCATCGTGTCTGGATACCTCGCAGTCAAAGCAAGGGATTACTGCAGAGTGGAAATGTTGCCCGGCTGTATTACACTCTCCCGAAATAAATTCAGACAAATCTGTGCATGTGTGAGTGTGTGTGTGTGTGTGTCTGTGTGTGTGTGTGTGTGATTCAGTGGGATGCAGGCACCTATCAACAATTGTCAGAAGTGCTGCTGAGCTTCTCTGGCATCTGTGACAGTGCTGTGTGGAAACGTCAATCAACCTTTGTCCACCCGCTATCTAATAACAAGCCACTATTTCACAGAGATGCACACAATCAGTGCCATTGTTCTTTTATGAGAAACCCTCATTCCAACCAGAGAAGATTCTTTTCCAAACACAGCCATGAGATAAAAGTCATTAAAGCGGCTGCAGGGACTTCTGTAAACGTGTTTGCGGCTTTCAGTTATGACACTTTAACACTATTATAACAACCCTTTCATTTGTTTCGTCTGCTTCTGCCTCATAATTACACTTTTGTAGAGCGAAGCGGATCAAAAATAACTCCAAAGTCACCTGGAGTTTTGATATATCTATGTGAGGAAATGTTTTGTTTGTCCGTACGGGAGAAGAATGCTTTGTAAAGAAAAGTGCAGATAAGTAGTTAATAATTAACAACAGGGTCATTTGCCTTTAAAACCTAAATTACATAAGTTGAGATTAAGCTCGGGGAGTTTCCAGTGACCTTATTGCACCTTTACGTCTTTTCCTGACTTGTCAAACACATGCAGCTGAATTTTGGAGAAAGACACGAAGCAGACTGAGTGATCTTGGACCACAGCTTCCAGCCTGAACCCTCTGCTCTTCATCTAAAGTGAGCCGCGCACTCCTCGGCGGGGCTTACCTCAGGTTCTTCTGCTTGTTCTCCTTCTTGTTGAGGACCCCCGGCACGCAGTTGGTGAGCTCGGTCCAGTCGGCGTGCAAGCCGCAGCTCCAGCCGGTGGAGAACCGGGAGAAGAGCCAGGTCTCCTTGCGGTTCGGCCGGTAGCAGGTACACTTCTTCTGGCCCGGTCTGCAGTCGCAGGGGACCTCCAGGCGGACATTCTGGACCAGGTGCCGTCCAAAGGTAGTCCCCCCGGTCTTCTGGATGTGCAGGAACACGATCACGTCCTCCCCTTTGATTTGGAAATCGATCGTCCTCTCCAGGTCCCTGACGGGGAAGTAGTATTTCTTAACGTAGTGGGGGTCCGGAGTGGGGAAGATGTCCCCCTCGTCTTCTTCCGTGAAATAACCGTGCGGGGAGCCGAAATTGATCACCCCTGGGGCCACGTACTGATAGAGAATCAGCATAAAACACACGGATCCGACGACGATCAACAAGAATTTGCTGCTCCTCTCGACCATGGTCCTTCCCAGTGCGGTCCCCACAGCACGCTACCATTTCCCAGTCAAGCCGTCAGCAGGGAGCGCGGAGCTCGGCTTCTTCATGCTCGCTCTCTCCCCCCCTCCGACCAGCCGCGACGAGGACTCGTTTTCGGGGGTTCAAGAGTGGCTCGTTCCGCTTGGAGGCGACCGGCGAAGTTGGCTCATGGCTCTCCGACACCGCTCAACACCGTGAAAGACGCATTGTAACTAGCTGAGAGCAGGCGGTCCCCCCTCCCCGGGTTAGCGGCAGACCCTCCCCCGTTTACTTTACTTCGGCTTCCAGTCAACACAGAGCAGGACTCACTGCATCACGGCGGAGCTGTGTACCCAGGATGCAGCGCGAAGACTACCTTTTCAACCTCTCTCTCTCTCTCTCTCTCTCTCTCTCTCTCTCGCTCGCTCTCTCTCGCTCTCTCTCTCAGCTCGCAGTGGACGGGGGGGAGCCGCTTTAATTTATTGGTTGGAATGAGCGCCCACCACTATCCCACTCGACATAACTCACACATCATTATGATCATTATGGACATTTTTGTCCATTTAGGTAATTTCTTTTCTTTTATCTCTGCTTTTTAGCATTTTGGCAATTTGTAATGAAATCTGTTTTCTTTGCAAATTTTCTATACTTGCTGATTGATTTAACAGTACAGAAAAAATACAACTATCCAGTAAATATGGGCCTTGTAATGTTTAATATTGCTACATTTCTCATGTAAGAACGTAAAAGATATCACAGTCATTTTCCTAACTATATATTGTACTATTTTTTATTTTTGTTGCTGTTTTACACATTTATTTCTTGTTTGTATTCTTTTATTAAGAGAAGATTACAAAAGAAAGAAAGAAAATAAAATTGTCTTATCATAGGCAACGTTTAAACAACATTTTCAAGTGAAAATAGAAAACTTTTGTTGCGTTTTGGGGGTTCGTTTACACAACAACAGTGCTGGGACTCAGTGAAAATGCAACTTTTTTAAGGAGATCTCCTATTGGGGTAACTTTTTTTAAATTTAGTTTCTGCTAAAAGTGCATCTTTTAACATATCTTCTAACAACGGTGGCCACCAGAGTGGCAGAATGGGTAAAATAAAGGTGAAATTAAAACAAAAAACAAACAGAAAACTTCTTAAGACTGAAAAAATAGACTAGAATAACAACCTCCATATAGCTGGCTGTACATAAAATGATGTTTCCAAAAGCACTTTTAAAAAGTTGACTTGAAGAGGAAAGTGTGGTCAAAAAAAAATAAATAAATAAAAGGTTGCAACGATGTTGTGAAGCAAAGCTTATTGAAAACCCTGTGGAATCATTGGCCGTGTATTAAACATCTCCAGCTGGACATGCTCAAGCAGAGCACAGCTCCAAACTGTCCCCGCGGTGACTCACTGTGGTCACAAATAGTTACACTCCATAGCCTGGAGCACTTTGCAAACCCACTGAAATGTTCATTTTTCATTGTAACAGCAGTGTAAACAGAAAGGATCCATGGAGTAAACAAACACACAAAGGCATTTCAGCCACTAAAATCTGCTTACATTAGCTGGCATAAACCAATATTTACCCAAGGTTAAAAAATGTGACTTGGAGTGTGGAAACATGCAGGCGAAACTGTTAAATCCACTTTGCGCCGCATGACTTGTTCTTTTATCAGACTGCCCTAATATGTTGAAATAATAATGTGATCAAAGACCAGTCGCTGGATCGGAGCCGCAGAAACAGGAAGAAATGATCGTTTGATTTTCAAAAAGTCAAACTGTATGTGAGTGATACTGAGATGAAGCAGTCAAAAATAAATAAAAATCAAAAGATCAGCTGTAATTAGAGCAGCCAGTACAACCTGCTTCACTCTGACTGTTCTTAACCCTTTATCAGTCACATTCAGTTAATTAGTAGTGGTTCATTATGCCACTTTGGTCGGATTTTTAGTTTTTAAAATATCATATCTATTTATTTATTTATTTACTCATTTATTCATTCATTCATTCATCCATTTTCACAAAGTAAGTTGTGAAGAAACCTCTTCAACAAAAATTAAAGGGGAAACCTTTCAGAATGTTCAAATTATATAGGATTACATTACAGCACAGAGAAATAACTCATGCACATATGCTCATTTAAATCCTCAACTAGCATGGACAAAAATGCTGCAGGATAATAAGGTATGAGTCTGTATTCATGTTGATATATTGGTCAGGCAAAATCAAAACCTTTCCCTCACACAGTTTTGATATTTGATCCTTAATATATTCCGAGAAATTACAGAAATTTGGTTTTGTCCAGAGTCACATGTAACCAGGGCCTCCTAAGGCCCGGGGGCCTTATTTAGACCTTCATTTCTGCTTCCATTGGCACATTTACTAGAAAGCAAAGCAAAAAAAAAAAAAAAAAAAAAAAAAAGCCCGACATCCATGAGATCGAGCAGCCTCGGTGGCTCACGCTGCTTCTCGCGTTGCTCCCGCTGGTGGTCAGCAGAGAGCTCCTTTCCTCCTCCTCCTCCTCTCCTCCTCCTCCTCCTCTCCGCCTCCTCTCCTCCTCCCATGCTGCAGACTAACTTGTCAGGAACATTTACGTGATTCCCAGGGGCGATAACTGTCGAACATGTTTTGACTAATCACATCTCCGAGTGGAAAAAGAGAGGCATGTTTAAAGTGCTGTGCTGGGTGGGGCTGGAGTAAAGCCCGCTCAATTAAAGCTCCGTCTATTATTCCCCGCTCCCGGAGCTGTATCTGCTATTTCTTCTACGTCTGTCATTGCAGAGGTTCATTCTTTAAGGTCAGAGTGAAATAACTGTGCAGTGTAATCCAGCGGCCAGAGTCCCTCATGTCTTGTTTAAATGAGGCTCAATCAGTCAGATCAGCCCAATCAGCAGGCTGGAGGCTGTGAAAACTGCATTTTGGCTGTGGCTGATGGCAAATGAGGTTAGGAAAGGGATGGGGGTGTATTTTCACTTTGAGCGGTGTGTTTAGTCAGGCTGTAATTGCCCGTGTGCTTGCCCACCGACCAGCGTCCGTGGTTCCTCAGTCGAAGCGGGCTCTCCGAAGGCCCGAGCTCACCCTCCTCCTGAAACCTGCCATCTTCTAATTAATTAATGCAAGGTGGATTTTTGTCGGGCCAGGTGTGCGCAGTTTTCACATTCACTTAAAGCAACACTTTGAAACAGACCCATCTGGGAACATGCCGTAAACCTGCATGGGGCATGGCAGAGACTGACAGTGCTGTGAATTTTTGGTTTGTCCATAAAACAAAGAGTTGACTCCAAAATAATCAAACATCCACATCAAACACTGACACAGCAACAGCAGTCGTTTGGAAACATGTTCCAGTGAAATTTGGTTTGTTTTTATACTGGAAGACATCTGTGAACTCACTGAACACTGGGCATAAAACTAAATTTATGAGCTTACACTGGCAAACACCTAGATAACGGACCCCTGCAGACATTCCTCAACTGTCTGATCATTTAACATTTTAACTAATAATGACTCACTTTATTGTGTATGCCTATCCAAATGCTCATTAAAAGGCATATTCAGTCCATCACATAGCAGGAACTCAGTGCGTTGAGTAGACGAGCTTCTGAAATGAGAAATGGGGGAAGAAAGGTGATTTAAGAGACTTTGAACTTGATGTGTTTAGTTGTTGGTGCCAGACAGCCTGGTCGGAGTATTTCAGTGACTGCCGATCTACTGGGACTTTCACTCACAACCGTCTCTGACAGTGAGGGACATATGCTCATATTGTGCTCCAAAAACAACAAAAAGGAAAATCTCCACCAACGGCACAGGGACAAAGTATCGCAATTGCATGGAAACTATTACCCAGCGAGAAGAATCCAGGGGAAAAAAAGTATGCAACACTTCTAATGACCTTCCAAAGAAAGCATTTGATTTTCCCCCCATAATTACGGAGCTGCTGTCTTTACTTCGCTCAGTGGCGATTGTGCCGTTTCGGTAAAAGTAGTGCTCGTGATTCAGTGCAGATCTTGGTTGGGAAGCAGCATGAACGGCAAATTCAGACGACGATGGTGAATTTATGAAAGCTGCAGGAATCACATGATCCCAGACGTAACTGGCTATTTCCAACAACATCGAAGCGAGAGGAAACACACTGACAGAAATGATTTAAAATCCTCAGCAAAGACGAGTCACCTGTCAACAAAATCCAAAGAGAAAAATAACTCCTGCAAATTGGGGGCATTGTTTTTGAGCATGATGTTGTAGTTTGAACTTGGAGTCAACATGGGAAATGACACAGAGCTGAAATTGTCTTTATCTTTCCTTTCAAACTTCCAACTTTTTCAGGTCTTGCAAAAATATATCTAATTCAGTAACAGTAAAATAAGATGTATGGCGTAGTTGAGGTTTATAGGTTAAAATGCAATTTTTTACAAGTCAGATTCATCTCCTGAACTCAATTTACTACAAAACACATGAATGTTTTTTATAGCATGAAATAAATAAATAAGTAAAATCCTGTAAAATGTAGTTTACTCCTGTGATTAAAAAATAAATCTATGCTTCATATGCATATTTTAGAGCCTGCTGGACGCGACTGGACTCACAAGGAGTCAACAATATAATAAAAGCGTGAATAAATGGAATCGATTTCTGGCGTGACGTCAGTGAGCTTCAGCCATCGGATGAAATCATCCTCCAGCCCTTTAAATCTTAACAGCCTGACTTGATAAAAAAAAAACATTTGATGTGATGAGTGTTGGGTTGCTGCTGTGGGTGGGATTACGCTTTATATCCCACCTGCTGAGGAGAAATGGGAAGAAAAGTGAAAAATGATGAGGCTGATAAATCATTAAGAAAACAGATGTACAACTATAAAAAGTCAGTATATAGTGCGATAGCCTGCAGGCGCTTTTGCACCTAAACAATTATTTTTAAATGCTTATATGCTGCACTGTAACGTGGTGAAGAAGTTATTCTCGTCTCAGAGAAATTCTTTCTGTGTGGTCACAGTGACCCCGAACTGGATAAAGATGATGGATTAAAAACAACCCTCACTAAAGTGCATACCATATAATATTGTTTCAAATTGGCCCAGTTTCAGTGATGCCAACCTATTTCAAAGGCTTGTGACAGTATATGATTCCCAGATCATTTGCTGGACGTGCTTTTCAGGCTTGAAAAATGGAAACTATGATAAGACAATGGCTGCAGAAAATCACAGAAAAACACCAGCATGCAAGTTAGATCTTCTAAAAGTAGTGGATTTACCCAACAAGACACTAAAACAATCATTAAATAAAACCACAAATTACTTGGAAAAGTAACCTGTGCATCACTTCCAAGTGTAACTGTTGAGCGAAGAAGATAGCACAAGAAAAGTAATGGAGGTATAATGCATCGATTTATCAGTTAATCTTAAATTTGTAACACCAAATCATGACATGCTTCATGGTTTTTTTTTTTTTAAATCAATGCATCACTTCCATTTATCTCTGTCTTCCTGCTCGGCCTCCGTTTCCCAAACCCGTGTGGACGCCACACCTCCACGGCTTCACAAAACACACTATTTGTTGCACGATACAGCTCCCGCCCGGCTGCTGGCTTGGACTGTTCTCACCTTGACAGGAAGTGATTTTCTTTCATCCCCCCACCCCCCTCAGAGATTGTGGCGGCGTGACTGGAGGCTGGCCGGCGAGGGCCGTCGGCGTGTCAGAGGCGTTTCATCCCAGCCTTCAATAATTCACCCCGCTTATTTACATGTTCTTTACTTACAGTGAAGCAGCGTTCGCCTGTCACACTGCTGTTAAACACACCCGTGATTGTGACTTCTGCCTTGCCCCCGGCATTACCCAGTTGTATTAAATACTGGGAGATTTTTCTGCGAGAGTGTATCTGTGTGTGCGTGCGTGCGTGTTTACGTGCGTGCTTTGCTCCCGCCATGCGTTCTACCATTACGAGCAGCGTTACTTAAAGAAGATGGATGTCGCAGAGTGTGTTGCCCTCTGGCTCGGGTATAGAGATATGACAGTCTGTTTATCATCAGAACCAGTTTATTGTTGCCTTTGCATAATGATCCTGTGTGGATGGATATTTCCCCGCTCTTTCCAGGGGCTTTGATCGCTGCTTTATGTCCTGCCTCAACGCCTCTCAGGCACTCCGTGTATCTATTTGTTTCTAATACACTTCTCGAGTGTTTCAGGCTCATTTTATTAACGAGGTTTGCCCCGGTGATAATCAAATTAAAGATGCGTATGTATGTTAATGATGACAAATGATGGCAGCTGCATGGTCTCACACACACACACAGCATGTTAACTGGTGACTCCATGTCAGTGTCGGTGTGTGTACAGATACCTGTTTATCTATAATGTGTGATGATTAGTGACTTATCCTGGTTATCCATAACCTTCATCCAGTCCTCTGGATAGGTTGGATAAACTGGGTAGAGAGAAGTCGTTAAATGACTGTTTATTAGAATACACTGCAGCCAGTCGGAGCATCCTAACTGTTTATGCTGCTGACACGAGACGAACAGGGTTCCTTAGTGTAGTTCATGTTATCTTGACATTGTCCGGATTTGTAGGGGATCTCCTCTTGGAACTTGAAAGTACACACACACACATACACACACACATACACACACACACCATGTTCAGACACGCTCTGTCTGTTTCTGCTTTATTTCCCTTTCAGCCACCAAGCAGAGCCAACTACTACTGAATGTAGGAAAACACAAAAACAAGAGCAGGAAGTTATTGAAAGACACACACACACACACACACAGTCACGCACACACTTTTCCTTGCTAACTTTGTTTTTTGTGTAAATTCAGCAGTGTATTTCTTTCTTTTTTCTTTCTTTTTTTTTTTTTTTGGAGTAAACAGTAAAAAAAAAAAAAAAAATGGAGTCAAAAGAATTAGCAATCTGTTTTCATCATGAAGCCCTGAATTGAATTATTCCCTGAACCTTTCAGACTGTTTCAGACACAAATATTTTCTTTGGATGTGCCTAAGGGGGAAGTTCAATCTGCAGAAAAAAAAGAAAGAAAAACTAAAAAACATAAAAAAACAAAACAAAACAAAACTGGGCGCCATGTATTTCCTACATTCCTCAGTCTGTAGGACATTTCAGAGGGAGCGTGCACATGTGTTTAGGTTCATCTTTATGTGCCTTTTCATGAACTGGAGCCAACTTCCACAAGAAGTTATGCAGTCTGTGTGAAAGTGTGTGTGTGTGTGTGTGTGTGTGTGTGTGTAGCACTGCAGGACGTTAATGGGCTCCTCCAAGCTTATCCCTATACGTTCCTTCCAAATTAACACTTGAGCTCTCTTCAAAACAAGATAAAAGAAACAGGGGCTCAGAGGATTTATATGCTTTATGTAACTTAGTATAAGTATTAGTGCGTTTCATTCAGGTGGAGGAGGTGTAAATGTCTGCTGACAGTTGCAACAAGTAACTAAGAATTTACATGTTGGATGTTTGCGTGCCACTGTTTCCTGATTCTTCTGCTGTCAGCGATGCTTGTAAAGTGACACTCCGTGTTAATCGTGGCTCATAGGAAGCTTACATGCCTTTCTGCTCGTCTATATGTGATCACTGTGTGTGGATCCCGTGTCAGATCAGCCGTAATTTCATCAACAGCCTCCCACAAACACATAATGAAGCAAATTACTTACGGAAATATAATCATGCCCACATTTATCTGTCATTATAGGCTCACTGAAGCTTTTACTTTTGCTTGTAATACAGTACATAAAAAGTGTAAAATCTCTCTTCCCTTCCAACTCTCTGTGCTCCTGACAGGTTTTTATGACAGATGTATCGCCTCCGGGTTTGATGTGATCATGGAGTAAAGCCTTTTCTGTATTTACAGCTTTATGGTGGTGCGAGAGGAAAAATCAGGGGGAACACCAAACCCATTAGGACTCGGGCTCAGGGGACCATAAATTTCTGTAAAAAAAAAAAAAAAAGAAAAAAGTAGTGTATAACCCTGAAGTCAGAAACAGGGCTGCCGCGCCAAAACAAGATCATCACTAATGCAGGCAGACAGGGAGCTTTCCCACCTCACACTGAGCGTTAGCACGTTTCAAACCGAGTTCTTATCAGAGCGCCGGACCACAAGTTTAGTTTTGGAGCTGTCAAGAAGTGTCCCTTGCATTTTCAAACACGCCGTGTGCGTCCATTACTGACGTCTGGTTTATATTATGGTCGAGTTGGACGCTCCTGTTTTTAAAATCCAGCAGATCCATAAAAAATTATATGTTCTTTTCAGATAAAGACTTGATTTTAATTCTGACTAACCAGAGGTCATGAGGTCAAACCCATGACTTCACCATGTCTGTCATTATTATTTGTTCAAGTCAAGCAAATTGAAATGAGTTCATTTACCTTCTTTTGGGAGACAAACTAGTGGCCCGTTCTTTCAGCTACGAGTCACATTTCTCACCTCAAAGCGCAAAGATATGAGATATATCAAAAAATGGGATTAAATTGTATACTTTTTCACAGTTTAGTCAAAGGATAGGTGTTAAATGGAGGTTTGTGGGAAATCAACGTGATATAATGCAATGTTCCAGAACTGTGTGTGTGTGTGTGTGTGTGTGTGTGTGTGTGTGTGTGTGTGTGTGTGTGTGTGTTTGACTGTGTTCATTTTACAAAGTGTACCAACACTTCTGCCTGCAGATGTGTCCTTAATCTTCTGCGCGTCATCGGCGTGACTCCGCTCAAACATTCCTCTGTGCGAGTGTTGACATTTTTCTGCGCCCGTGTGAGTGTGTGTGTGTGTGTGTGTGTGTGTGTGTGTGTGTGTGTGCACTGTAAATTTCTCTGCAGGGTTGTTATTTTCCGGTGACAGCTTGACCCTTGAACTCGTCTCCATAAGACATATGTTTGACATGGGCGTAGCGGGTTTAACACTTAATTCTCCCCTCATAGAAATGAGGGATTAAAATCTATGGACACGCGTCTGCGGGGAATTAGATGGTCTCATGTTGCGAGGCAGTTGCTAATGATTAAGGGTTTATTTAAAATGCTGTGCATAACCACTGCCCACTGCATATCGGCTGCCCGGGGTATTGATTTATGGTGATAACTTGGGGTTGATAGCCTTTGGCGTGCAAGTAATACTTGCACGAATTGTTAAAAATGTATGCATCAAGTAAAGCGGGGTCAGCGAGACTGCAGAAGCGCCAAGTGTTAAGTGGTGTTTTTGTGCAACCAATGATTTTTTTTTTTCTCTTTTTCACCGATAGGCCAAAGAATCGTCTAAAGCTAGTTTTTTCTCTTGCAGACTGACTAAGCGGAGGAACCCGGCGCAGATCTAGATACCAGCGCTTGTGAAGGAAATGCCCTGCGATCGTTGGAGAATAATATAGCACTCAATATCAATTTTCTCTGTCAACATTTGCCTTGGGAAATTTAGCTGGTACAATGGCAAAGGACTCAAATAACCGAGGCTCTTTGTTTGAGTGGAGTTGCAATCTGATCTAGCTGCTGCTCCAGTTCTTGGAAGACAACGGACGACTAATGGAAGCCACGTAACCTCACACGGTCCCACTCTCTTTCGTCCGCACTCCCTCCATCTCTATCTCCCCTTTGTCTCGTTTATCACTTTCTTTTCTCCCTCTCTCTCTCTCTCTCTCTCTCTCTCTCTCTCTCCGTTCGCCACGTCTTCCTTTCATTGGAAGCCACATGGCATCGGGTTCTCACAGAGCGAAATCCACACTATCCTCTGTCACACCGCTTATCTCCTTTGAAATAAATGGACAGTAATTACTGTGCTGTTGGTGGTTTTCACCTCAGAATCCCAACTCCCAACCCCCCCCCCCCACTTCAGCCTGCTTCATCTCCTCCACCCTCCTTCCTGCCCTCTAACTCAACTTCCGCCGCACGTCAGTTGCGTATTATTGGCTTGACTGATCGGTAAATACGGTATCGTTCCAAAGATAGCAGCAGTGTTGTCTCGCTGCCACGAGCAGATTGCCGATTGTAATTGAACCTCGGCTTCAGTCGTGTGACCAACCTGCCAAGGTATGATCCCTGGACAAGAAAAACAAATGTCTGAAGCCCTGCCTTATCAGTGATCCGGCACTTGATCAGTGTCAAATGATCACTGCCAACATTGCTGCACCTTACTTTTGGACGGCGTTCAAAAGAAACAGACACCGGATCCCGGGAATGCTTCTTGGATCTACTATGACATTTTCTGACATGGTTATCCTTTAAGTTAGCCTTGAAGATGAAAGCTACAATACTTACAGACATGAATATAAATGTTCTCTTTCTGGCAGTCTTTTGAAATCTGACCAAAATTAGCATCAATAACTGTGAACAGTTTAGCTTTGATGAGAGCTGTGGCGTTAACGTCACTGAGCGACACGTTTATCGGGTCCTTCGAGGATGCCTCTGAAGGCTGGAGTGAAGCTGTGACTCCTGGTTTATGACAGATGAGCTCAGAACAGCTTTGAGTCTCCAGCTCCACCGATGGAGAATAAAACTCACAAAGGAAAAAAAAACAAAAAAAACTAAGCAGTTTTGAGCAGTTAACTCCTAAATCTTGCGTGTTAACACTCTCACTCTCACATATAATTCACACCAATCTATCTTTATGGCGAAATTATCCAACTGTTGCACAGAAACACTCAATTGTCTGTGTTGCTGGTTTTAACGAAGAAGTCGCAGTTTAGAAAATAAGACACCTCAAATTACACAATTTACTTAAACAGATGTTGGAGAGCAAGTTGTTGGAAGAAAACACCCGAAAATCATCAGATGGTTCAGAGTCTGAAGGTTGTTTTGAATCTCCTGCTGTCGACACTAAACACTTCTTTTCTTTCTTCCTAAATTCTTCCCTCTTATTCCTGTTTCTTGTTCTTCGTTTAGTCGGATGGAGAGAAACGATAGCACCGATCTCATGATGGATTTTGAAATATGCAGCCAGACTGGAGGCCCTCCCCTCTCCCCCCCTCCCTCCTCCCGCACCACTGCCTCTTCTGCCTCTAAGTATAAGCAGATTAAAGTTAATGATCTAAAGTGAATTAGATATTTAATCATCTTATCATCTTAGCATGGTCAGGTCATAACTCCGCACTCATCTGAAATCCCGTCTGTTTGACGGCGCGCGGCAGACGCACAATAAGCCGTATTGAGAGGTCAGTTTGTAGCCCGCAGTAGGTTCCCTTTAAATCAATTTGGAGATTGAGAAATTAAATTCACTGGAGTGATGTTCCTTTTTTTTTTTACAAGCCTCTTTGCTGTGCTTCGACTCAAAAGCGACGCGATCGAGGACAAACAGTCCACACGCAATGGAATAAAATTGACTCCAAAAGATGAAAAATAACCCCAGAAACGCCTGCTTTGGTCCGTCTTATTTCCTTCCCTCCTTTTCAAAACCGCTCTCCTCCTCCCCCCCGTTCGCCACACTCTGTGTCACCCTCCATCTGAACTCTCGCTGATTGAGGCAGGAACACTTTGGATTCAGGACACTTGGCTGCCTCCCCCCCCCCCCCCCCCCCCCCCAAGACTCACTCTTTTCCTCGAAATTCTCCTCTGGTAAAGTTTCTCCCTCCTCTCAGCGGGGTTAAGGTGCCCTCTTTAGTCCACTCTCGACCCTAATTTCATCTCCCCTCTATCGATGTATCCGAATTCATTTCCATCTGCTCAGCGTTTGCCTTCTTTTCACCTTCTAGTTGCAGCGTGGCTCTTCATCAGCTGCTGCTTTCTAACCTTTTTTTCTCAAACGCTCCCTTGCAGAAATTGGAAGCCGGAACAATATTTGGTCACAACCTATAGGGAAAAAAAAAAAGGTTGGATTGTAACTTCAGTCACAAACAAAAAGACCCAGAAGGCTGTCATGTTTCAGCCTGATCATATTGCCAGCGTGTCCTGAGCGTCGGTCTGGAGCTGCTCGGGGTTCACACAGGGACTGATCTGGTTATGGAGTCGTGTGGACGACAGCGGGGAGTGCGGGCGGGAAAGACACGCAGGAAGCACTGAATTGATGTTATTGCGGAGAGATAATAGCCGCTGGTCCGGCAACACAGGTGGGGCCTGCAGATTTTGAGAGAGAAATGCTGTTTTCGCCACCGAGAGCGGGCACATCAAAAGGACTGCAGTGTGTTCTGCCAAACCCAGAAGCGTGTGTGTATATGTGTGTGTGTGTGTGTGTGTGCACCTAAACCAGAGCCTGCACTTCTCACAGTAAGGTACGCTGTCAACTCCATTTTAAGAACTCGCATATGCATATTAAAAAAAAGAAAGAATATCACTCACACACGGCGCGCTGCAGCACACACACACAAAGAGGCGTATTTGCAGACATTTGCACACATTGGTGCACAGTGGGGGGAGAATCCCGCCAGTACGTCTTGTGAATTTGTCTAAATGTCACATTACCGAGGCAACCGCGTGCACCTTCCCTCGACGGAGAGTCAGATAAAAGCTGTGGAAGAATTAAAAAAAAAAGGATGAAGAAAAGGTTGTTTTGGTAAGGAGGCACGGCATCGAGGAGGGAAGCATTCATACCGAGAATTGGAAAAAAACCCCTGTGATTGTGTTACTGCCGTGTCTTTTGTTGCAGTGTTCATCTTATCTGACTTTTCACTCCTGAAGAGATAAGTATGCTTCAGAGGAAATTAATGATTTTTATTGTGTTTATGCTTCTTTTTTGTTGTTGTTGTTTATTTACAATATTGTGGCATGGGAGGGTGCCCGAATCTTATTGTTAATTTAGCGTTTTTGCGACTGTTTTCTGTCTAAAGTCTGTGAAATCATCACCGTATTAAAAAATAATGTGTCCCAGTTCATAAAACAGCAAGCCGCTACACTTTTTCATTATGCAGGCAATGAGGAAATCATCGAAACCTGTGGTGCCCCTGTAGATAAAGTAAATGAACCTCCTTATTGCCGTGGGGTAAACTTCATTTAGACCAGATTAGGTGAGCATTTCCTGTGCGACAGGAAGAAATACACGGTTTGGTAAAAAAAAATCAAAGGGCTTGCTTCAAATACGAGTGCATTTTTTATTTATTCAGTCACAAAAAAATAAAAAAATCTGGGACAGCTCGTAAACTTTATACTGCAATCAGAATCAATATCAACAATTTTTGGTTGTTTTAGTGCAAATCGGGACAGAAGAAAATCCTAAATCAGGTCTTTAAGCGATGTTCTTGTTATTCTGAGGTACAGGATGGAGAGTTTTTAGCTTCTACATGTGTGATCAGACACCAGGCTTCACTCTCCCCCGGCAGTAGGGCAGGACGCTGGACCTGCACTGGTTTTTTGGTCCGTGGTTTTAAATTGAACCACATCCTTTATCTTCTTCACACACGTGCAGCTTCAGTTGTAATAACCGCACCGGTGACATCCTTGCTCCATCAGTCCACTGAACACCACCTAAAACTATCGGGAAACCATATCCTTCTCACATTTCATCAATCAGATAAGGGGAGCTGCTATTTTCTCCCCAAACCATGTGATTCGGTGAAGCTAAGAAAGCAGGAAGCGCACGTAGCATTGGAGCGCCATCAGACCCCCAAAGGGAGTTTCCTTCTCTCTTAGAGGGAGTTAATTAGCATTGATGGATATCCCTTTGTCAATATGAAGCATGGCAGCAATCAGATGACAGTTAAACACCGATTGATCAGGCGGAGAGCAGGAACATCTGGTTAGTCGTCACACTAGATACACGGGTTTTGAACCAGCACTGGCTAATTTGAAGTGTTTCAAAGTGTGAGGAAAAGGCTCTGCAGACTTTTTATTCACTGTGTACGTTCGATCCTTTTAAAGCCTGCGAGCCGCCTGTGGAAATGCACTTAATAAGTTTTTTATCTCTGAAATCAGCGACATGTGAAGCTGAAACGAGTTGTTTGAATAAAAATATTTTGGGCTCAACGGTACGAGGCTCCAGATTCTGATTAACTCCTCTGCCTTGTTTTCACATGTGTTCTAATTATAAATTCAACACAAGCAACCAGGCAGGTGAAATAAATCGGATCATAATGAAAGAACGAACGATTAATCAGCTCGCCACATTTTCAGTACGGTAGGATTTTGACCCAGTGCGACCTGAAAATACGTAAACAGCAACAAACAAGTCGGCGTTTATAACATCAGACAACCTGTTAGAAATTCTTTAGTGACTCCAGCTCTGCTGTTGGTGTGCATGCAAAGATGTGAGATAGCGGTTTCTGCAAATTTTGCTTTGCATTGTAATGCAACAGGCTGAAATTTATATCGTCCATTGTTGTTGGGAGGTGAGCAGAGTTGGGGTCCGTTACTCAGAGTTACCCGTTACTCGTTACTTTTGAAAAAAGTAGTGCCTTACATTACTTGATTACTCCATGGAAATAGTAAAGAAGTTACACTACTCGTTACTGCATAGTGCTCTGCAGAAGGATATACCAGCGCACAGCGGCTTAAGTCTATGGCTTCCACTGCTGTGCTCCGGTATATCCTTCCACGGAGCACTGCGCATGCGCAGGTCTGTGTGTATCAAAACGTTATTTTAACTGATTGAAAAGAAAACACGTCTTTTAGAATATTTTATAACCATTTGGATTTACTTCACGTGCTAATATGCCATCCCCTGGACCACTGGAAGGAGTATTTTGTCCACTTTCGTCAGTCTGGCTCTGTCTCCTCTTCACCGCCAGCAGTTGAGCTAAGCTAACTACGATGCTAACAGCTGGGATCCAGCCACTGGACACACAGACTCAAAAAAGGTATTTATGAGCTTGTCTAACTTTGTCAATGATAGGGAAAGGGCGTGGGTCTTTTAAAAAGGGCATTTACAGTAGGAGGGAGTGCAGTGTTGTCAGTGGGGCACAAATTTATATAAAGCAACCAATTTTACTTTGACGGTTCCATCAGCCCTGACCCGGAAGAGATAGCGAGTAGTTGCTCGTATGGCCACCGTGCCATCTACTGGTGGTAATAAAAAGAACTCAGCTTAAATAATAATATTTTGGTTGCTCTATTTGCAGTCATTGTAAAAGTAATGATCGTGGCGTTTCATTTGTAACTCTAGTTTAACTACCAATCTTGGAGGAGTAGGGCAGTTACACTACTTGTTCCCATCAAAAGTAATTTAACTACTTGTAATGTTCGTTACTTGTAGTTATATATACCCAACTCTGGAGGTGAGTGAGGGCAGAGTTTACCTGCACAGGTTAAATACTGAGAGACAGACCATCACTCATAGGAGCAATTTAAAACTACCAGCTAACCCCAAATGTATGTTTTTGGATTGTGGGGGAACATGCAGACTCCACACAGAGAGCCTCCCAGCTGGACTCAAACCAATGCACCAACGTGTGGAGCGGGTTTGGCCACGTGTGAAGTGAACACCAAAAGCTTTCTGAATCACATAAAAGTTATATTGAACTCAAATGTGTTTTGCTTTACTAAGCTGTTTGTGCATCTGCTTAAACACAAGGTTATTTTATTCTCCAAGAAAGTTTAAACTGTGTATCCAGTGCTTTGTTTGATCCATTAACCTGTGACCTTTGCTCTTCCTCTGCATTTGTTGTAATGTTAATGTTTCTTCTTACGAAGCACTTGAATTGCCTTTTTGCTGAAATGTGCTCCGTAAATGGTTTCCTCGCCTGACCTCGCACTCAAATAAATCAAATAACAAATAGCTTAACCTGTCTGCAGTACCCTGATTTCTTTGATGTCAACTAAATGGAATCTACAGCAGAAACCACATTTGCTGGTGGTAAGTTATCCTTCGCTGGGCCGTTTGCATTTTTGGGGGTCTTCACAGATAAAAGCTGTGACCTTGTGGACTGAGGCATGCACTGCTGTGGCTGTTTGTTTTTGGTTTGATCCTGTGCTTGCTGACTCGGCTGCTTTAGTTAATGCTGGGAAGCTTTAAACACATAATAGACGTTTCTGTTTGGAGGTTTTTCTGGGGAAAAAAAAAACCAACCAACAAAACATAGCTTGTAACTATTTGTCACGCTTTGCTTTGTCTACGTTACATAAACAGATTTAGTGTCACTGAAATGTGCTTATTAGGCTGTTCAAAAGCTTGAATGAAGTTCTGCCCTTTAATAGAAAATACTACAAAGAGAAGGAGAGTTTTGTATTCTGTTCAGTCAGTCATCCCTGTATGATAAGACCTGTTGGAAAGTACAAAACTGACACTTTACTGCTCAAATTATACCTTTGATGGGATACATTTATCCACTGGATTTCTGCAAATGGTTCAGCTATCATCCTGAACACAATACATTCAATTAATCTCAGTTCAGTTCACACATAGTCATTTCTAGGTACTTTTACAAACTCAACAATTCCATAAGTGGTTTTAAACTGGTCCGACTTTGGGATTCTCCGTTATCCCACAATGACAGGACATGAGCCAAGTCAAGAAAAACAACTTTTCAATGTATTTTATTAAGATAGGATGTAGTTAAAAAAAAACAACACGGCAACAAACAAGCATAATGATTGATAATTGGCAAAATTACCTGTGTACCTGACAACATTTTCAAGTGAGAACGCATGGTTTTTGCATTTTTGTTTACACAGCAATATCATAAAAAAAAAACAGCCAGTTTACACGATAACAGCAGAAATGCTGAAAACAATGTACTTTTCATGTTGGGTTACTATTGGGTGCAGTTTGCATGTTTTTGTAAAGTGCAGAGAATAATGACATGTAGGACGTTTGTCTGGACGAAAAAGTTTGGTTGTTATTACAGGTGACAATCGACTATAACGCTGCCAATAAAGCTGCCAAGTCACACCGCTCTGAGGTCGCTTTTGTCATTATTGTCCATCAATGGCTGCATGTGTAGAAGAACCATTTACTCCATCCATTGTCTTCACGGAGACGGACTCAGAGTACTTCAAAAAAATGTTGTTTTCTATTTTCACCTGAAAATGTATAATTGTAGTCCCTAAATTTCCCCCCACATCTACCATGCTTTAACTCTATATTAGAATCCTCAAAGACATTCCCTATCTATCTTTTCTTCCATTTTGATCCAAACGAGTATCAACAAAATCTTTGAAAATGTGTGACAGCATGTGATCATTGACTCTATGTTGTGAATTTCACTTGCAAAGCTTCACAGTGGGCAGCATTGTTTTCCTCTGATCTAAATGTACAGTACAAGAAGGAGATAGATTATTTATAGATTATATTCCCCTGTGACAAAAACATTTCAGCAGAAAGGAAAATTCATCAACCAGAGAGGGGGGATATACATACATATACATATATATGTATACATATACATACATATATACACACACACACACACACACACACACACACACACATATATATATATATATATATATATATATATATATATATATATATATATATATATATATATATATATACAAGTGTTCAAGTGTTGTGCATTTTCATCTCTTTCACACATTCAATAAATTCCTCAATTGAGATTTTAAGGATTTAACACAATTTCTTTGTGTATTTTCATGATTTTTCCTTTGTCAGTTTGCAGTATAACAGAATCTTTTCATATATTCGCTGGCTTGACATAGAGTTTAACCAAACCTCTGTGTGTTCGTGTGACAGCAAGACAGACACATGAAATGAAGGATTTCCTCTTACTGCTGATTCCGACACGACGGATGCTGCATTAAAAAAATAGATAAACTAGCTGTAAACCGAGCACTAAATATGTTAAATATTAATGTCTTTTCACTGTGGTGGCCTCAAAATGCTACAAATGTTTGTGACAGGAGAGAAAAGACAAATTCAAATATGAAAAAAAGAAAAAAAACACTTCATTTGAACAGAGTTTGATTTGATAAAGTCTTTCAGGAAAGTTTCGTCCAACTAAATCAATATCGGCCTTGAATGATAAAATGAGGCTGCAGCGGTGTACATTTGTCCTGACTGAACGGTGCGTTCTGACAGTCCTGCAGACCTTGCTGCTGCTGTGTGTGGGTATTTTTCTGAGCCATCTTGAAAATGTTGATTGCGTCACAGTAGTTGTGATTCCAGCATTGAGCGCACGTCTTAATCCGTCTGGTTTCAGAACCTCGTGCCAAAGGAGCGTGGTTGGACGTCGGCCAGCTGGCCAACGCTGCCACGATTAATATTGTCCTTATAAATAAAGGAAAAAAAAAAAAGAGAAAAGAAATGAATTTGAATCGATTTGCTCTATTAAATGAGTCACTTTTTTTTTCACAGGTCACCTATGTAATTTGGCTTCTATCTAATTAGGCTGAGTTATGATTGCTTGTTAATTGCCAGTTGCTCCATGTTCAGATAATGATGACACAGAAGGGTTGGAAGAGGGGCAACAGCTGAAGCATGTTTCCCTGTGAATCATGACTACAATCTGCTCCTTAAAGAGCCACTCCGGCTTTTTTTTTCTTTCCTTTTTCTGTGTATGCCAGCATTCGTAAATGAAAAGTCCACGACTTTGGTACAGAATAAGCTTCTCTGCAGCTGCGTGGAATGCCTTGGGTCTCCTTGAGGAAGCAATATCGATACAAATATCTTCTCATTTTGGTGTGTATCCACAGTTGGCTTGCATTTTATTGGAGCCCACTGTTTTCTAAGATTCACTCATCTTCTCTTATTTTCACTCTCCTTTTGAGACAGGGAAAATGAGGAAAGCACTTTAACCAACATAAGAAATATGTCTGTTTGGAAATTGCCTGCATGAAATTCAAATTTGACTTTTAAAATGAGGCAATCTAAAAATTGCACGCTCTATTCAGCCAAACGTATTCCAATAGGAAAAAAAAAATATATATATTTATATATTCTAGTCAAAAGTGTAGTGTAGTGTTTCACATTCTCCTCTCACAGCAAGAAGTTCCCCAGTTTGAGTTCAGCTGAGCTCCAGTTTCCTTTAAAATCCAAAAAAACATGTTAACCATCAAACTTCTACCTTGTGGATTTAAGTGCATTCAGGAAATAAACCCAGTAATAGAGTTATTTAGAATACTGTGGCTGGCACCTGATACAAATATGCTTGAAATTAATATCTTACAATTACTTCTGATATCAATAATTTATGATTTAGAAGATTACAAAACAGCGTCAGACAACACTTCACAAACTGCAGACCTTTCTCTTCTCCCAAAATTCTCGAAAATCTTCAAACTTTTTTTAATAATAGATTACATAATTTCATTGAAGAATTCAACCTACTGTCAGAGAGTCAGTCTGGATTTGGCTTCTGGATTCTATTGACAATAAAAAACCTGCAGCGGGAGTTTTCATTGATCTGAAAAAAGCATTCGATACTATAAATCATGACATCTTAATCAATAAACTGGAGAAATATGGACTCAGAGGAGTTGTATTGAACTGGGTGAGAAGCTATCTGGAGGACAGGAAACAGTTTGTGTCTCTCTGGACATCTGGATATTGTGTGTGGAGTCCCTCAGGGTTCAGTGTTGGGACCTAAACTGTTCATCAGCGACAATTGCAAAGTATCTGAAATTTATATTATTTGCAGATGACACAAATATTGTCAGAACTGGTGAGAAAGTGATAAAGTTCAAACAAAAACTCAAAATAGGCAGATGTAGTGGTTAGTGGAGTTTTTAGGCTCGAGGACCTTTCTATGTAGAGTTTGAATGTTTTTTGCTCCTCTGGTTCTATCAAACAATCCATAAAACATACATTTGAGGTTAACTGGTGAGGCTCCCAACAAACCATTACACCTGAGGTGTAAATGTGAGTGTGTGTGACAGACTGGTGACCCTGTCTTTGCAGTCGATCTGGGATTAAATATGAATAAAGAAAAGATAGCTTTATTCTACAGCAAAATTGCCAGATAAATAAATTTGTTTTATTAAGCAGATATTTTAAAACACCCGCTGCTGATCACTCCCTCATCAGAATGGAGACCTTTGGCAGAGTCATAAATCGATTCCTGGACACTGTGGCTTCTGCTCACAAGGCAAAAACCTGCTTGCTGAGAATAATTGGTGACTAAATTAGCCGTAGATGCGTCTGTGAGTGTGACTGTCCGTCCTTTCGTGTTAGCCGTATGATGGACTGACGTCCTGTCCGGGGCGTACGTTGCCTTTAGCTCAGTGTCAGCTGGGATCAGCTCCAGCTCCCTGTGACGGTAGCCTGGATGGAGTGCGCTCAGAAGATGGATGGATGGAAATTTATAGGCTGAACACAAGCCTCTGGTCCCCTCGTACAAGTGGATGATATTGTATATTTATTTAGCCAAACCTGTTTCAGCTTTAATGCATCCTGCTCCAAAAACTAAAAGAATTACCAAATCCCAAAAAGTCATGTAGCTTCACTTCATCAACCCACTCGCTGTGTTTTGGATGGTATATCATCTTCCAACAAGATTTCACAGATGATCAGAAAACGAGGATTTATCATAACAAATAGGCTTGGTTTTAAAGGGTTATTTTGACAATGATTTGAAAAAAAAAAGGAAATTTTGGACTGAAGCTTGTCATAGAAATTGAACTTGAGCACACAAACATCCAACTTGTCAGTGTCGGTACGTCGACATGCTAACACGAGCTTTCGGCTCAGAGTCGCCTTCGAACTGGTTCGCCTGGTTCATTACAAGCGCGGCAAACTAAGCCTGTTAAACATCAGCATGTTTACATCAAAGTTATCTCTCTGTTTGCAGCCTCAGAGACCTGCTAACATGCTGCAGACTCATTATGTCACATTAACTGCTGTGGGAAGAAGTTAACGCTCTGAAAGTAGTTTCCAAAGTGTCGCGCATTAGCCTGCCAGCTTTGGGGTGAGCCGTTGCGCAGAGGGCTGCTTCAGTTTCTTATTGCGATTCGAGGAAAAGAAAAATGTCAGTCATGACCTCCACCGGCGATTGCTCCGAGACCAGCTGTGACATCTGCATTACTCTAATTTTATGCCCCCCCCCCCACACACACTTTTAATAATCATGTGAATCCGTAATGGTGTGTGGGGAAAAATCATAGACATCGCATTTGTGATTACAGTGAAATAACTGCGGCTCCGAATGTGCAATATAAAAGATAAAATGCCGTTTAACTGCTGACATATACGTGGCATTTGACTTTGATAAACATGTTTATTTGATGATCAGTCTATTTCCTCCAGCAGAGTGAAAATAGCACATTTAAATTTCCTTCTTGTTTTTCTCCCCTCGGCGTTGATCGCCGCCTCACTGTGTCTCTGCCTCGTTTTGATTAGTGGTCAATTTATGACCTCTCTGTGTCGGTGATGTTTGGCTCTTTGCATACACAGATATACTTTCTTTCTTTCTACCTCTTGCTGTCTCCCTCGCTCCTCCCGCCCTCCCTCCCCCGCCTGTGCTTTATGGATGAGTAGTTACATCATTAGTATGCCATTAGCTCTGATCATTGATTCCTCCTGCAGTTCTCCCTCCCTCCTCCTCGTTCGCTGACACGGAATTCTGAGGAGATCTGTGAACTTCATCACCTTCAGCGTTCCGGTTTCCTCCTCAGAATTCCCACTGGATCAGCACTTTCCTCCCCTCCAGACCTTTTCTAATTATCCTATTCCTGCCTTTCAATAAATAATTACAATAAAGGTCATCAATCAAAACCGAAACATTGATAACTGAGGAGAAAGTCCAATATCCCCTTGGCACGGCTTTCCCGCTCCCATAAATGCGATGACGGACTGTATGCGTTAGTGTGTGTGCACATCCCCGGCGTGAGTGTTTGTGGCCGCAAATAATTTTCACATAAATCATGTGCTATGAGATAAATGAGAAGCGCCGGTGAATGTGGTGTGCGCACGGGCCCGCTGTGATTAAGCTTGGTCTATTTGTGTGTGTATGTGTGTGTGTCGGCATGCGCGCGCGCGCGCGCGTGTGTACAATTTTGAGATGATAAAGGCGACAAAAGTAAACAAATATGATCAAACGCTACGGTCTGACCGGGAATTAAGCTCAGGGTAAGCCCACACACACTGCACACTAAGCAGCCCTTCTCAACTGCATTTTGATTAGTACACACACACACACACACACACACACACACATATACACACACCTGAATATGCTAATGAGAGTCTGCACACAGAGCCGTGGGCTGGTCTCTTTGGTGCCAGTGATTGGTTGCTATCTGTCTTGCCTGGAGGACTGGCGACGCAGCCAGGCCTCCCGCCAGGCTCAGCCCAGAGAGGAGCTCTGATAACGGGGTAAAAACGTGAACCAGCCCCGGCGTCAGCCCGGAGGAACGGCCGCCTCGGGCCCCTTCTGAACTGAAGCTGCTGCCTAAATGAGTTTCTGAGCCTGGCAGCTCGGTCGAACTCCACACTGCTACACGCCGCTGCTCTGCATGCACAGCCATACACACACACACACACGCCAATCTGCAGTCGCTCTCGCCTATGGGTACACCTGGTTGGCCACTTACAAAGGGAAATTAGAAAAACAGGGAACGACGTCTGTTAAAAGAGTAAACAGACTTGCTAGTTGTGTTTGAACGTGGGAGCCCGAATGCATTCATTATCCTGTTGCTTATGGAGGCATTGTGCTCTGCATGTCAACACTCAGCCACCCCCGTGCACTCATCATAATGCAAAGCCAATCACAGACGCACACACACACACACACACACATGCACCCAAAACGCCAAAAATGAGGAAACGGCTTGTATTGGCCTTTAAAATGTTCCTAACCTTTTCCTTCCCTTCTCTCTATCTGTCTACTTTGGAAGCTGTCTAATTGGTCCAAAACATGCCAGCAGTGACACAAGCAGCGCTAATTTAGTTTTTATCAAAACACGATTCCGCCTGAACTCGACCTGCTAATATGCTGAACAGACGAAGATAAAGTGTTGAGGCTTGTAGAAGCGTCTGAGCCGAGCGTCGATGGTTTAGAAGACGCAGATTTGCTGAAATGGAGATTTTTTTTTTTTTTTTTTTTTCTTTTTTTGAGAGGGTTATTGCTTGGTAGAAAAACAGGTTTCCATTAGGAAGAGGTAATGGTAGAGCCAGGCATCGCTCTCTACAGGAGGGCTGACAGAGGGAAGGAGAGAGACGGGGGAGAGAGCGGAGAGGGAGAGGGCCTCTCAGGCGTCGAGCAGACAGAGCATGAAACAGTTTGCTAGGCATGTCTAAAGATAGAGAGAAGAGCTGAGAGGGAAGGGAAGATAAGGCTGGCAGTGGGTGGTTAACCAGCCGATAACGCTGCATTCTAAACAGGTGAAAAATGCGTCACAGGACAGATCCTCATCCGAGATGATGATGACTTCTCATCATCGGCCACTGATGTAGACGTTATTTATTGTAAAGCACCCGGCTGCTTCTCTTGACATTCATAATGACGGATTGCGGTGACTTTTCATTTGAGTCTCAAGTTATTATTATTGCTGTGTCAGACAGCCGCAAATTAATACCAAAAGCAGACAAATAAAGTGTCTGGGAACAGCGTGTACAGTACATTTTCACGATAAGCCACTGGAAAACTCAAAGGAAAACAGCAAGCACAGATTTTCAGAGCGAAAATCTGTCTGCCCTAAATTCTAAACCCCATGTTATCCTACTTAGGGGCAAAAGGAGTCATCCATTCATCCATCCATCCTTCCAGCAGCTATAGGCAGAACGCTAACCACGACACCGCCACGCTGCCTCCAAAACATGGCACAAACACCATAAAGTAGCTTATTACTAACACAGGATCAAAGATAAAAGAAAGACTTTTTTGTTCAAGCTGAAATATTATTACGGTGGGGATCCCTGAATAATGTTCCTTAACTAACCGAAGCACTCCGTCACATGATTTATGAGCTTTCACTGTTACCATTAAACTTTAGATTCCTTCAAGGACAAAACCATGTGGGTTTAAATGGCGACGCTCGTAGTTCATTCCTCATTTTGACAATGCTCACTTGCAAAACATCTGCTGCCTTTACGGCCAGAAGTCTGAACTCCCAGTGGCTCAAACATCACCTGATCCAAAAAAACAAAAAAACAAGAAAACAAAACAGAGCTGTTTTGGTTTCTAGACAATGTGCTGTAAATTTGACCCCCGATTAAGATAGAACTGACCTGTGTGTGACCTTTTCACACCCCTGCTCTACAATGCCCTCATGGACTGGGATGTGATATTTCTGTATGAACATCTAAATCAGGAGTGTCAGACACATTTTTGTTCAGGGTCCGTGTAAAGCTCAATTTCATCATGAAATTAAAGAATTAATTTGAAAAAGAAAAAAAAAGAAACCTGCCATAAAACCTTTAAATCTAAATACATGATGAAAATGTCTATATTGTGAAATGACTAACATCGCCACAAAAAGTAAATTTTCAATGAGCCCATCAAACTTCTCCTATAATTATTCCTTTATGCACAATTTTCCAAATTTACCCTGAGAGTACGTTTTTGAGGCTAATGCTAATGTGATAGCTTTAATGCCAGCACCACTGATGTCTTAGCTTATGTCTCAATAGTATATTATGTCCACTACTCTTCAGAACGTTGTTTTAAAAAAGGAAAAAATCAATGTTTTCTTTGAAATTTTTACAAGCTGCTTGGTGATTTACCAGTTTGAAACCTCTTGTGGAACAGTTTTGGCTCATGGGCCTTATGTTTGACACTAAATCCATCTTAAGGATCTGTTACCACAATAAAATCTGAAGATATGCAACAAAATGAATTACTGGTAAGTCTCAAAATATTGAAAGAACCCGGGGTGTTTTTGCTTGGAAAATGCTGATGTTGCTTATATCACTGAGGCCAAAATCTAACAGCTAATCTAAATGAATCTAAATCTAAATGAAGTCAAGAAGTCGACCGCTTCCTAATTAGCAGACTGAGTTAACAGTGATGAGACGTACATGCAGGGTATTCCACGGTGTGAGGCGGACACCTACCTCTGACAACAGATCCAGATGTTGCCTGTAGGGGAGGATGAAGGAGTTGTTTCATTTAGCAGGAACAGCAGAGGAGCCGTGAAGGTATAATCACCCTGTGTAAAGTTAGCGATGCAGGTGCAGGTGTAGGAGGTAATCCCCGGCTCTTCAGCAGCGTGGCTTTTCACAGCGTTAACCCACTTCTTCGTCTTGTGATTTCACATGCAGACACTCAGCTGTGCTGCGGATCCTCGCAAGGAAGCTCAAGGCCGCTGCTGCTGGAGCGGGTGGTTAGCTTTTATACTGTGATACAACACATAGCTCTGATTGTTTGCTTGTTGTATTACACCAATAAAACACACCGCACAAGCTGGAACTCAGAGTATCAAAATTATATCAAATGTCAACATGCAAACTCCACACACAGGGAAGCATGTTTGTGTGTTCATGCGCCGAGGTGACGGCGGCAAACTCCGCTCCGCTCTGCTGCCTCTTGAAGAACATTTTGAACTGCGATGTAACCAGGTCACAAAAATCTTTGATGCATTGAGCGTGAGACTCATGCAGTTCGCTTCAAACTCCGAGTTTCTTCCCACACATGGCTTTTCTCACCCTGAGCAGCAGTAAAAGAGGATGTCAACAAACCACTATGTGCAAATTGCAGTTTATTTTGAGGATGATAGTCGCCCCATGCTTATTGCTGATGATTGTCTTAACTATTGCACTCACAGCTTTATCATGCACTTTTTATAGCTTTTAATTTGTCTTCATTTTATTCATTGTCTGATTTACCAAAGATTCAGTCCCCAAGCAGTTTCACCATGCATTTAAAACCTTTTCACACAGACTTATTTTCAAAAAATTAACACCAGAGTGTTCATACTGGGAAATACTAATGTTTCTCCATGAAATGTATACTTTCATTTTAACATCCAATCCTGTCTCTCGGAGCATTTCCGCACGGCTCCACTTTAGGAGCTGTTTTCAGAAGTTGCTGTGGTGGTAGGGCGCGGTTTGGCTCGGGCGCCGAGCAGAGAGAGGTGGCCGGAGCTGGCTGCTGAGAGGGATGATTATGATCACCTGTGATGACGGTGAGTCACTACACTTTTTTTCTATACCAGTGATTTCCTGACATGTTTTCAGGCAAAGTGACAATGTTTCCACCAACTCTCCGTTATAAATGACTTCTATTTTAAGGTGCTCTGGGGAGTGTTTGTTGTAAACAATCACGAGTTTGTTTACATTCATCGTCTCTCGCTGGGATATTTCATTTCCAAGGTTTAACGAACGCAGCAAGTGGGTTTTCTTCTCCACACGATTGCTGCCAAGCTCCTCTTGAATGTCATCATCGTCTCCTCGTCTGTTATTGGCACATTATCACCTTTTACAATGTTGGTGGTTATCACGCTGTGCAATCAACAGAAAAGTGCGCTTGTGGCTTCCACGTACATTTTTAAGCACGTGCAGGCAAAAGAAAAGCGATGTGTTCATTAAACATCGCCACAGTGGTCCAAACTCTCCCCGGGGAAGCTTTAAACATTTATAGTCATCTGCTGCCATCACAATGTGACATATTAAAGTATACTTGGATGTCTGTTCCAATTTGCAATATGAAGTTCTTTGTTGATGTGCAATTTTCTCTTTATGACATGATAAAAACTGCAGCAGGATTTGTTCTCAAACCTCAAATGTTTGAGGGGAACATTTTTTTTTTTTTTTTTTTAAACAACCTTGAAATTGATTCTTTGGAACATTTTGCATAAATAAAAAAAAAAAAATTACCACAAAATTAACTTTTCAAATCAAATTCAAATTTTCTTCAATTTTGTCAAAAAAACATTTGAGAGATGCAGAAAGGAAAATAGTCTTTGCACAGAAACTATCAGAAATGTGCAGATTTATTCAAATGGACCACATTCGGATTATCAATGGATGAAGGATGAATTCCTTCCTGCTGATCAGCACCACAAATATTAGTATGTTTAACCACTAGTCTTTAATTCTTATCCGAGAGCTCTTAACTGTGATGAAGCAAAGCGCCAGACGTTGCTACAGTCTTTAAAGCAGAGCAGTACTTTCATCCTGATCATTAAAAAAGGTAGCATGCGGACTTTGTTGAAGTTGAAGCCTTCAAGAAATAAACAGGATGAGCTGAACGCGCAGTGTTCATTTTTCACTGTCTTCAGTGGTTTTCCTGCCAAAACATGAGCGAGATGAACAGATTCCCTCTGTTCAGAAGCTAAAACCCAAGGACCAGAGAGAAGTTTAAATCTTGTTGCATAGTGCTGTCAGATTTGTTATGTTAATTTACTTGTTTTTTCCCCTGAGGTCTCTGTTAAAGCTCATTTCGTACTATTACTTGCAGACTGAGGCTTTCACATGTGGGCAAGCCTCGTTATATTTGTGGCTTGAGAGCTTATCGCTCCTCAAATGTCACTTTTAGATCTTGTGGTGAACCAACTGAACCGACTCCATGAGTAAACGCCATCTGTTGGGAAAAAGTCTTCCAGATGTGCCAAAAAAGGCTCAAAAAGAGGGAAAACAAGCATTTTATTTGGATTACGACTCTGCTGAATGAAGAAAAGAAAAAGACAGCCTTCCTGGACATTGCTTGGCTTATCAGTAAACACTTTTTTGTTTACTGATACAGGAACTTTGAGTCAAGACAATTTGACACACGTTTCAAGAGTTCACGATAAAGGGGGGGGGGGGGGGGGGGGGGGGGGGGGGGGGGGGGGAATAGAAAAGCGCAGCTGCTCCTTTTTATTTGAGACAGTGGTGCTGACGGCCAGGCTGCTCTGACTCCGCTCTGCAGGGAGAGGCGGCGGCGCTGTGGGAAGACAGGCTGGTAATGACGGCGAGTGTCGACCGACAATATTAATGACTCGCACGAACACCTGAGTGTCGCGTGCGGCGCGCTCGTTGAGCGAGGCCTATGTGCGTTTCGTGTTTACAGACGATTATATTCGTACGTCAGCGCTGATTGGAAGGGAGATAATTGCTCCAAACAAGCCAAGGGGACGCGTCTTTCCTCCGCCGCTCACAGTTAGTTTCTGCCACAGGAGACTCTGTCAGGTTCATCTGTAACCCCACTTTTCCCATTTGTTTTTTTTTTTTTTTTTTTCCTGTCGTCCTTCCATCTTCCTTCTCCCACGGAAATGACTAACACTCGTCACGTCACATGCAAGCCTGCCCAAGATCATTTACGAGACGTTCTAAATGTCAGAGCACGTGTGTTCCCGGCGTGGAGCAGGTGTCGGTGCGGCCTGCAGAAGCAGCTCGTCGTGGATCCCATCCTCTAGATATGACTGAGTCATTCTCAGCCTGCAGACTGCGGCGACGAGTGCGTAAATGCACTCTATTGTAAACTCGTGAATTACTTTCCCATAATGCATTCTGTCAGTCTGACCTTGGCAAAGCGACTCTGTCCGCTGCCCTATAAAGCAGCCTGTAAAGCTGGCAATGTCGCACGCTACGGAGGGATTGTTGTTTAAGAAAAGAAAAAAAAATGCAAGCAGGTGTATCTTAGAAGAATTTGGATAAAGTTCACAAGTTGTCGGCTTTTCAGGAGTTTGCTGATCTTCTGAAAACTCACACACGTCAGTAATCCACTGCAGGTAGGAAGCAATGCACCAGGAAGTTTACTGCAACGCTGCTGAAGCTTTCTCAAACCCTAACGACCCCGACAGACGAACCGCCGTCACCCTTTATTGAAGATCATGATTTATTTATGTGGCACCTTGACATATTCACTGCCTTTTTACTTTTGTCTTTCTCCAACTGTTGTGCCAAATCAATGTTGCTGTTTTTTTAAGAAGTTTAAACTCAAAGGGGAGTGGTCAGCCTTGTGTTTCTCACAATTTTGTAAAGTAACTTTTTCCTTAAGAGACAGTAAAACTTAATTTCTGTTGTCATTACAAGAATGAAAATTGTGACTGAGCACTTCCAACTAGAAGATTGGTGAGTTTTGACAGCTATGAAAGGAAGTGATTAATTGTAGCTGTCTCATTTTACTTAGGATTTATGGATTTTATGTTTATAGTTTAAAAAAAACCAGTAATTTGGAATAAGCAAACATGGCACAATGACATTTTTTCAAATTGATTTGCTTGCCACTAATTACAGAGATGGGGGCCACATGAAGTCCACCAGCCGCCGGTTGGCCATCCCTACTATAAATACCAATCAGATTTCAGCGGTCGGACACATTACTGTGAATTACCATGAATGTGTTAAACACATCGTCACAGATCAGACCGATATACCAGCATTTACTCATCTTTCACCATTTAAATAGTTTGTTTGGAACAAAGTCAGCCTGTTAACGTCTTTCCTGCACAGAGATAAATCCCCGGTTTGAGTCCAGACTCGAGGACATTAGCCGAGTTCAACAGTTACCGATTACCTAAACAATCATGTGTTTGGGTTGTGGGAGAGAAGAAGAAGAAAAAAAAAAACCTCCTGCAAGAGCTTGGAAAACTTACAAGCAAGTCTGAGACAGAAAGGCTCTGTCCCAGATCGAATCTGGGACAGGACTCACCACTTGATCACCGCGCCGTCTGTGGTTTCAGTCAGTGGTGTGAACACAAAGAAGAAGTTCAGAGAGATGGAACTGAGTGTTGAAAACTTTGAGAGTTTCTTCACCCTAATGAGAAAATCCACATATTGTCATAATTTCACGGCCGCGTAATTTAAAAGAGACGCATCAAATGTCCTTGTTCTTTTGTTTTGTTTTAATTCAGTTTTCACTATTTAATAGTGATGTTCTTTAGTTTGCAGTATCTCTAAGTGTCTCACATCTCTTTGTTAGCTTTTTCCTCATTTTCACTCTAACTGTAACTCTGTTTTTTTTTTTCCCTTTTAATCTTCCTGCATTTTTTATGCGTCGCTCTTTCAGTTGCATTTCTGATTAATATTGATTTAGCTGTAATAGTTGGACTACGGGGACCCCCACATTTCAATAACTTCTAATTACACGTACGTACGATGGCGCGCAAACACACAAGCTTCGATAAATCTCATTGCGAGTTCCAGTGAAAACGCCCCAGAGTCCCGGCCCACAAATCACAACAGCAATCTGACGTGGCCAATAAATCCGGGCGCCATTCTGCCCGGCTGAATTCTACTGACATGAAAGATGCAAATAAATATCGCGCGACATTTTCTTTTGATCCGTTCCTTTTTTTTTTTGCTTCCCTTACTCATATTTCTGTCCACCCTTCGTTTCTCCCCTTAATTCTCCTTCGCGTCATCCGAGCCCTTCGCCTTGAAGCCACGCTTCCATCGCAACTTTGTTTCAGCTGTTGATTCGGCATCAATCACTGCGGAATCTAATTTGTCAAGCCGCAGTCTGGCAGGGCCCTCAACCCCACGTGGCTGTCTGTTTGTCTGGAGCCCCACAAATGAGATGTGTGATAAGGCAACAGAAGGAGTTCTGCTGGGAATAAAAACAGACTTTTGCACTTTGAAGTCGGCGCAGATCAAAAAAACAACAGAGGCCTCTTTGTGGTACAAAGGGAGCGTTCTCCCCCTTCATCCATCTTCGCCTGTTTCTGCACCTTTTCTTCGCACCCAGTCTGTCATTCTGAACTGTCAAATATCGCCGACGAGCCTCTAACCTTCTCCACCTGCCTGCAGTATCTAACCGTCTACCTACCGCAGGGGAGAGATCTGACTCGGCGTGCGGATGAGTGTGTCTACGCGTGTGTGCGCGTATATATACGCGCCCCCTCGAGGGTTTTGTGGCACTTGGTGCAATTTGCACAACTCCGGCGTTGGTGCGCGGTTGATAAAGGCAAGCGCTTCCATTCCGCTTTGTCTATTTGTCAACTCATTTCTGGGTCATATGCTTCGAGCCGCCTCTCGCAGGCAATCTCCCTCCGTGTTATTCCAGCAGAGTCAGGCTCTTTTCCTGTCATTTCGGTTTTGGCGACGCGCTCCCCGCCGCCGTCGAGCCTGGAAAGACGCCGCCGCTGTCAGTCCTGATGTTAGGGACGTACAGTACATCTTGTGTCCCATCAGCCCCACAACTGCCCTCCATCACAGCACCGCTCCCCCCCCACCCTCACCCCTCCACCAGTCCCATGTTCCTGACATGGGAGTCGTTTGTCTTCTTTGTGTCCGCTGCGATGATGTGGGATAACGTTGGGGGCCAGTGGAGCAGACAGGGGAGTATTGGAGTATCGATCCTTCTCCTCTCTTTCTGTCCTCACGCTTCAGTTTTTTTTCCCCCCCAGTCTGTGTGATGAAGCGACTGGAGCTGGGGGGGGGGGGCGCGGCCCAGTACACCGTTTCTTCTGTTCATGGGAGTTAACGCTATTTAACTGTTGAGTTTGAATGTTTTAATACGAAACTTGAAAAGTCGCTTTAGAAAGGAGTGCAGGATATTCGCTAAACATGCAATAATGTTAGATAATTTAGGGTACTTCAATGTCAGAATGAATGCTGATCAGTTGATAAATACTTTGAGATTCTTACATTCAAATAACTGCATTTTTTCTTTTTAAACCAATATTAAAAAGATGTAACTGTGTTTTTTTCCCCCTCTTTTGTCACCAAGTATAATCTAAGTTAAAATAATGAACCATCCATCCATTGAAGAGATGTGTTTTGCAAATCATCGTCATATGAACTATTTGAGACATATTTCTGTATTGATCAGAGGTTTCTCTTTCAGTTTTCTCGGTCAAGAATTTAAATGTGCTCTCTCAAAGTTCTGAAATCTGATCCCACAGGATTATTATTTCCTCATAAGAGAAGGAAGAACAGGTGATTTAAGTGGTTTTTAATAGAGTGGTAGTTGGTTCAAGTATTTCACAAACTGCTGATCCGGGGGGATTTTTTTCACATGATTATTTCTCAGGTTTACTGAGAAAGGTTTGCAAAAGAGCAGCATTTCTCTGGGTGAAGATGTCTTATCAGTGCCAAGGGTCAGGGACAAGCGGCCAGAGTGATGCGGGATGACAGAAAAGCAACAGTAACTAAAATAACAACACGCTACAACTGGGGAGTGCAGACGATCGGCCAGCACGGCGCGCCTCGAAGCAGACTGGCCACAGCTGGAGAGAAGCGCTCTGGCTACCACTCCCACGTGGAAGAGACAGCTGAGAACGGGCAACTGAGGCTCATTTTCAAACAGGCCTGCCAAATCTGACAATTCGACAACATTCAGACGTAGACTGCTTGTTTTATTTTGCCTTCAAATTTCAACACTGTTTTCTTGTTTCTGTGCAAAATGCTGAAAATGTGCTTTTGGAGGGAGCAGTAGACGTGCTGAGATCAGCTGGCACTGTCTGTGCGATCAACTGCTAAAGAGTCTGGCTGATTTATTCCAAAAACAATTATTTCAACGAATGTTCAACTCAACAGGAACTTGGAGGCTACCATTAACCCGATGAAAATGTTAGTCATGCAAAGTAAATGTGAAGACGTTTTTTTAAAAACAGGCATTTTCAGGGTCCTCCACATCCATCCAAATAATCACCAGCAAGCAAATCATAAATTAAGTGGAATAAATTGTTACCCTCTGGCTAAAACTTCCAATTCTCCTCTGAATGGGAAAAATTACAGTACAGATCCTTCAACTCAACACCAGGAAAACCTTCTGTGTGCCATTGTTTAGTATATTGCTCTCCTGCAGATGTACGTCACTGTCTGCAACACTAAACAGAAATTTTCCCCGGTGCTTAATTATATAGAATTTTCACACTTATTCTGTCACTGTGTTTGTTTAACCCTTTATCGAAGATGTGACCATGTTTGGCAACTTGTGGATTTCTCTCTTTTCATTGTGTTTTAAAATGTAAACGCCATTGTCGGTGGACAGTTCAGGAAAGCTTGGTGCATTTATCTTAAAAAAAAATAAAAATACGGTAAAATTATAGAACACTTTGCAAAGGATTTTATTGTAAAACTGATATTAATAGCAGACTGTATAAAGGCTTTAAAGATTTGAAGAAGACAGACATCATCCAGTAATTCTGAATTCACGTATATTTTAGCGAGCGCTGTATAAAAGCTTCAAAGGAAACTTTAAAGTCGAGGTTTAAAGAGCGCGGCTGACTCAGTGAAAATAGCCTTTCAGTTTATTTCATCACAAAGCTCTTATTATCCCGTCGACCTGACCTCTGTTGTGGTTTTCATATCTGGATTGTGCTGTTTATATTGGCAGCGGAGAGCCAGTTCCTCAGGAACTCCTTGTTGTTATGGAGCTGAACACTCCCGTATGGAAAGAAAAAAAAAAAAAAGCCATATCTGCACAACAAAAACACACACCTGTTGGGGAAAGATTAGCGCATGATAGGTGAGAGAGGACGATAAGAACTGCCGCGAAAAACCAAAACATAGGTTGCGCAACTGGATGCAGATAAGCACGCGCACATTCAGGCGCGACACATACACACGGACACACAACTCTCACATTCCTCCCAAATGTCAACAAGGATCAAGAACAACAACTAAATTTGTAGCTTTGTGATGCTGTTTTTTTAAAATCATTTTTTTTAAATGATTTATTTCCTTTTGTTGAATGGTTTATTTAGCCTAAATAGGGGAACTGTACTGATTTTGCACATCAAAGTCTAAATCACAAATAGAGCTGAAGGAGGTCCCTGGTGGTCGTTCTGACGTCAGTTCCAAATACAATCTGGAATTAGAAGGAAGTGAGCTTACTCGGCCGTTGGAGACATTATGGGAAATGTAAAGATGTAAAAAAAAGAGAGCACAGAATAATAAAGATTCCATCTCTCCAGGTCTGCAGAAACGGTTCTTAATGCACCACTTTATATATTTGAAAATACATCCTTTAAAATTGAACATACAGTTGTTTTTTTATGGGACTGAGACAAAAAGCAATGAACACAGTAATGCAACAGCGGCGCATGAGGGCTTTCACAACACGGACGAGATGCAAATCGCACGGATGCCGGCGCTGCATGCGGGCTGATTGTGATCTGTGACCGCAGCATGTGACCAGAGCTGTTCTTAACGCAGCGGCGCATCAAAAACAAAGCAGTAATTCTAATCTGGTCCCACCTTCAACCTTGCAGAGCCAAGACGCTGCATATCATTTTATAGACCCTGCGTCACTCTCACACACACACACACACACGCGGTCGACCAATTCACTCCTCAACGCCACCAAAAGTAATTTGTCATGTTCATGATAAATTATGCCCTCTCCAGTTCATAGCCGACAGAGATTGGAGAGAGAGGGAGAGAGAGAGAGAGAGAGAGGGAGAGAGGGAGAGGCGTTTACTTGCAGTTGTCATTTGTATTTGCAGCTAAGAGCTGGAGAATGAAACACGACAAAATGTGGTGAGATGGGGAGATGTTTGTGAATGGTGTGGTTAGTTCTGCATGGTTTTTATGCGCTGTGGGTGGCAAGCTGCGAGGTCGATCGCAGGCCGCACATACAGTACTTGACAGCTGAGTTTTGTCCCTGCAGCTGTAAAGCCAATTAAACCCTTTTTTTTTTTTTTTTTTTTTTAAATAAACTTACAGAAACTCCTCCAATCACAGTCCAGTCAAAAGGGTCACTGCACCCAAATTGCCTCAAACCACAGTGTCGCTCTGGAGATAATTTTATTTGCCGTGGAGAGAACGTTGTGTCTGGGATCTGTGTCATCTGATTCGCTCTTGTGCTGATAAATTGCACAGATCCTTCTTCTTTAATGAGTCGATGTGATACGATTCTTCTTGCTTTCCTCTGTTTATCCGAAATCATACAGAAAAGGAGGAAGAGACACCAAACCTGTCTGATTTATATAACAAGTTGACAGCTCAGAGAGTTTGTTTTATTGGGTAAAAGTTATTGGTGGGAACTCATCTGTTTCATGTATGACATCTGTTGGCTTGCTGCTGTTCTGCGCTGCTTCCCACCTGGGGGCTTGTTGTCTGATGCGTCTGGCACGTTGACATTTGCTGGGTCCACCAGGACGCGCTGGGAAGAGGGGATTGGCTTGCAAACTGCCACTTGATTAAAGTTAGAAAATGGTTACTGCTGGCCTTAACTGCCCTGGTAAATTAAATTAAATAAATAAAAAGGTAGCTGCTATGTCCCAGCGTGTTTTCCAGCCATTGCTCTCACTCCACCCACCTCTCGCCACACACTAGCTGCCTTCAACACACTCGATTTACACCATCTTGGCCCAGAACAGATACTGTTAGCAGTGAACATTTCATTTAATTATTAACGGTGTGTAACACTGAACATATTGAACATTAGAGGCTTGCTACAGTTTAAGTGTTATCCTGGAAGTGGGCAGACTTTAAAAACACTGGATTTGCAAGAAGACACTGCTCTTCTTTTGTGCGTCCTGCAGCCGGATGGCTCTGTAGCGCCGCCTAGTGGCTGGCAGCTACAAGACAGTTAAGTGTCTTGTTAATTTATTAACTGTTTTTAAAAGAATTCAAAAAGTGATGTTGAGTTCTGTAGAAAAAAAAAAAAAGAGAATCCGCTTAGACTCTGGTGACAATTTCAACATCATAAAGAAAATGGCCCAAGTGCATCATGAAATGAGGAGGAAGGAAGCAGGATCCCCTGAGGTCTGGATGATGGTGGTGAAGGTGAAAGAGAATGGCAGATGCAGTGGCTGAATGGGGAATTAACCGACTCGTTGCTGCTGAGGCGGTGGTCTGCACATCAGAGGCTTCAGAGGAATCATGAAAAACCACACGGAATTTTAATGGCGGCGTAGCAGAGCTGATTGGCGTCGGACACTCAGGAAAACGGTGACGGCACAACTGTTAATCAGGTGATTTTCTCGGCGTGGGAAAGCGAGCAGCAGATAAATGCAGAAACTCTGCACAGCTGCGGGGACAGAATGTGCACATGCATGTAATTTTTTCTTAAAGAATTTACAGTTGAAGCTCATTTTGCAAGCAAATATTGGTGAATCACACTTTTTCGTCTACGAAGTCTCCATTTTTTTATTGATGGTTGTTATAACTGTGACTATAAAGATGCAGGTTTTTTTGGGGTGGAGGCAGTCATGTGGGAAATGAAATGTTGTGCAGTGGTAGTATACCACAATAGCTATTAAATCTAAGTGTATCTAGTTTGAGCAATAACCTCTGCATCTCTGTATCTCATTGCTTTCAGAACAGCCCATATTTCCCACAGCCGAGGTGAAGAATTCAGTGTAACGGTTCTTTAAAGGGCTGTGGTCGACCATCGTGCAAAAGAAAAGCCTAAAGTAATTTTAGAAACATGCAGATAAATAGATATGCATCAAACAGATATGCCTGGAGATATTGAGGTACTGTTTGGTCAAGAATACTATGAATCAGTGTGAATATTTTATATCGTTTGTTTGCCTCTGTGCAGCAGTCAGAATGGTCAATGTTTAAAGTTATGGCCCATAATACCACAAACTGCTCATTAATCTTGCGACAATACAGCCGCTGTAAACAAATGAATGGCTGCCTTTCAATCACAAACACAAATATATAACAATTTAAAAAAATAACCCAGCGCCTGTATGGCCAATTACACAAATAAGTGAACTGAAACCGTGTTGACGCGGCTCCTCTCGGCTTAACAAAACACACATGTACGGCCAAGCCGCAGATGCATTAAACAAAACTTGTCTTGGAGGTGTGCGGTTTTCGGGGGGTAAATCTCACAATAGCCCCACACAGCATGTATGTTTATGGAGGCTGGAGGCCCACAGGAGCGGCGTGAAGCACGGATAGAGACAGAGGCAGGGGAGATCTCATCTGTTTCTTGGCTCTTAGCTGTTCCAATACTCATAATGCCTCCATCCCCCTGGGTGGTATTGCTTCTATAATAGCCTGAAACTATGCAGCGCTGAAAAACAGCCTTGCTAATTCTCACACACTCCATGAGGGAGAGACCCGCTGTTTGTATTCCCAGGTCCAACAGACCTCTTTTGTATTCAGGTAAGTTGGCTTAAGCAGGAAAATGCTGATAACTCCTTGACACAAGGTCACGCATTATATACCATTAAGAAGCCAGTGCTGGTATGTCGTCAACACACAAATAGGCACACTGGTGCACACAAGAACACACACACACACACACACACACACACACAAAAGTTGACAGGTCAACAGAATTATGTAAACCACTTCGTTTCATCTTCATTATCACCTCGGAGCTTTGTGCAGTCAGGGTCACTGACACGATTATCCTATTATATTAGATAAAATAAAGGAGATGGAGTGAGGCGGCGAGAGAGACGAGGCAGCCGGCAAAGGGAAAGAGAATATTAAAAAGGGCGAAGGCACGCAGGAGCGTCTCCAGGTACAGTAAGAAAGATGTGCAGGAAATACAACGGATTCCTCTGTGTTCGCTCAGAGATATTCTACCTGAGGAACAAGCACGTGTGTGTGTTTGTGTGTGTGTGAGATCCCCATGAGGAAAATCAATGCATTTTCCAGCAAAAGACACGTTTTCAGGTAAGAAATAGTTTTCGGATTAAGCAGGTCGTTAGGGATGATACATGTCTGCAGAAAATAAATGTCAACACAACGTCCTCAGATGGTAGGTAAACAAGAGTGCCTGTGTGTGTTCCCGCACTTCTATTCTCGTGGGGACATCAACTTGATTCCACCTCGCCGCTGGGGAAAAATACTGAGGTAATCATAAGAAAAAAATGCGTATATTTATATATTTTTAGGTGATTACTTGGTTGTAGGTTAGATTCATGTTTGGGATTAGAGAACTTGATTTGTTTCTTATACGAGAGAAGAATACATCTGCAGGTAATGAAATAAAGTCAACGCAATGTTCCGAGAAGGCGCATGAACCTCGCATGTGTATGTATGAGTCTGCCTGGGCTGATGTGTTTCATGTTAAGGTGCGTCTGAAGGGAAAAAATAAGGATAGAAGTAGAGAGATGGGCTGACTCATGTGGAGTGACAGCGAGCGGGGGGAATTTCAGAGTGAACTTTGAGTGCACATCTCATATATTTTCATCTGGCCTCGGGGAGAGCCGTGACTGGCTCTCTGCTTCACTGTCAGCCATGACAGACTCCACTGATTGGCTTCTTTCCACTATGTGCGAGTGTGTGTGTCTAGTGTCAGAGTGTCTGCATTTACTGGTACTCACGCGTTCACAGGTGATGCTCATGCGGATGTGTTTTTAGGAATGTCAGACTCACTTCTCCAGCCACGGGTTGGCCCCCCCCCCCCCCCCGTTTGAGTTTGTCGTTCATCGTTTGAGCAAAGGAAACATTCCTAAGACATAAGAGCATCACGCCATTTCAGTATGAAGAATTTATTGCCATGTTCAAGTCACGAGTTTGAGACGATGGCAAATTGCGCAGCTTGAAGTCGCCGCCAGAAGACGGGCACACTGCGGCCGTAAAGGGACGCACGGGCATAAAACTGCAGCAATACACAGCCCAGCTGTGGGGCTTGCAAAAGAAAAGTGCCACCAAAGGGCCCAAATCGAATCAAGAAAGTTCAGCTGAATTAATGTTTCCAGGCTGTTTGTGTCAATGTCTGTCCCCTCCCTGCGAAATGGAGAATCATCAAATCAGGCAACATCTTTCCAATCTTCTGTTTCTCACTTTTACTGACCCCCATAGCTTCAGTTTCCTGTTATTAGCTGACAGTGGTGGTCCATTTCGCCGTAACCCCTCTGCTTTTGAGGCTTTCGATTGTACATTCAGCCGTGCCCTCCCGCATAACCTCGCCGTTACGAGCGCTCACTTGAAGCTACGGTCGCCTTTCTTTCATGTCAGCCCGGTGTCCATTCCCCTCTGACCTGCAGCATCAACCAGACATCTCCGTCTCAACAGTCGCAGCTCACTGCAAGGCTCTTTTTCAGACCAAGACATAGAAAATATGTGAAATCATACCAGCATTGTCTGTCATAAACATCCAGGCCACACTTAAAGAATCTGACAAGTAGTTGTACATGTACATAAATTCATAATCATATATAAAACATCTTCTGTTGGAAAAAAGAAGCTACCCTCCTTGTAACTAAAATACGTGTAATGTGCTTATTATATTGAGAGATCTCAGTAATACTGGAAAATGCTGAGATGAAAAATGTCCGATATTTCAGATGCTTTTCAGCTAATAGAGCAATTACAGCGAGAACAATACTGTTAGGGCTTTTTTTTCTTTCTGGGCCTGTTTTCCACCTTGATGACTAAGGTATATTTTCAAACTCGGCTGACTTAACATTGCACGAGTCTGTCAACATCTAATTCGTAATTTCTTTAAAACCTCACACTGCTGACGTGCGGCATTGTTCTGTATTTGTTAAGGAAAATTGATGACATCCTCTCGACTTTGCCGGTTGTGTCAACCTCAGAAATCACAGTTCCCAGCCTCTGTTCTCATCAAACAAGTGCATTATGGGAGATTTCTCTCTACTTGGATTAAATTAATAGAATAAGATATGACTTCTCTAAATTGTTGAACTATTCCTTGATTAAAAAGACACAAATCCTCGCCCAGCCCACGCAATATGAAGAACTGAAGAAATATTATTAACTGGTAAAAGTGCTGCTTGTAATCCACATACAAAGCTTTGGTTTTTTTTCTTTTCACCTGCATGTAAGGACATTAGCAGTACATAAATGTGTTTCGCTTGTAGCTCTAAACAGTGCAAATTCCAGATGTAATATATAAGGAGTGTCAAACAGCTGCGCAAAGTGTCTGAAATGAGCTCAAATCTCACAGGGAGCAAGAAAGAGGTGTCTGATTTCAAATATTTTCAATTTTGAGCGAAAAAAATTGATTTATGAGGTGAATTATGTGCCATTTCTGACAATATGACCTTAACTTTTTGTGAGTTAATTGCAATAAATTCCTCTTTTCTTTCATTTTTAAAATTCTGTTATGTTGAATTTACAGAACATGAGTGCACAGTGCGTGGAAGTGTGATTTATCGTAGTTTAGTTTTTGAGATGTATATTTTGCATGTGGATATCGCAATAATGATGAGTTTGGATTATATTGTGCAGACTTAATGATAACTAACATCAGAGACAGCAGAGAAGGTAGCTGAGTAGAAGGAGGCAGAAGAAGTGGAATCATGGTGGAACTGAAGTGTTCTGTCATAGAAATCTGACAATGCAGATTACACACACAGATGGCCATGTGGGTATACATATTTAAGATAGAGCATTAGAGAAAAGTCATAATTTTTAAACATTTTGCAGCTGATTTTGTTTCAAAAACTTTATCCATTTTGCTGATTCGAAATGAGAGCAGAAGACAAACGAACACTTATGAATCATCGAGTTTGTTGGTAATTCTGCAGGGATACTGAGGAAAGCAGCTCACATTCCAGATTTAATGAGAGAGCGCTACATCTATTTTGGAAACCTCCAGAGGTAAATAATAAAAGAACCACTGGAGTCTCCTTTTTCCAATATTTCCCCCACCTCTTTTTTTCTTTTAAAATAACAATTTAATGTCACCAAAATACATTTTTGGGCTCACAATGCTTTGGTGCAGTGAAAGAGACAAACCTCGGTTTCTCGCCCACCTTGTTCTGCTGTGTGAAGCAACGCTGTTCAAATCCCCCACCTCCCCTCGATACTCTGCTGCATGGCTGCCATCCAAAACAAAAAAAAAAAAAAACCCCTCCTTCACTGTACCCTTGACGCGACAACCCTAATGGTGCCTTTTTGACAACAAGCCAGAGAACAGAAAACCCCCGCTTACGGTTGATTCTCCCGGTCCGCCGATAATGAGTTCTGACACGGGTGCTTGCTCAAGGGCAGCAAAGGTATAGCGGGAGGGGGGGGGACGGGCAGGGTGTGTGTGCACGATCCCCGGTTTTTTGGAATTCATCCCACTGTGTCGCCGGTGTGTTTGACACATGCTGCGGCGCATTATAATCAGCGCGGCTATCGCTCTTCCGGGGCCCTGTGCTCCCGGCCCCGGCAGCATCCGTTCAATCAAGTGAGCTTTTCTGATCGCCGCCGCCTCTGGAGGGAAGCCCTGAGCATAGGAAACATGTCACTCAGTAATGTCTGACACGCACTCTATCCGACTGATCAAACAGCCGCGCAGATAACAACCGAACGGCGCGGGCGGATCAGCATTGCAGAATAGTCGGCCTGAGCCAGAGTTGCTGCGTAAGACGTTTCCGCCATTGATTGATGATAATAAGCCCTGCTTAAGATCACATGATGGGGAGGAGAGAGCAATGACTCGCTAAAAAAAAAAAGGAATAGCGACAGAGAGCAATGGAAAAAGCAAAGGTGAAGCTCCAAATGTAATACAGGCAGAAGAAGAAGAAAAAAAAAACTGAGTCAGACGGTTTAGAGGAAAGAGAGTGTGAAGGATTGAATCCGGAGAGGAAGAGAACAATAGGTGCCGAGGACTGGAGGAGGAGGAAAGAGGGAGCAGATGAGAGGAGATAGGGGAATTCAAAAAAAAAAAAAAAAATCTGTTTTTGAAAAAAGAAAAAAAAACCCAGGCCATCTGGTGAGATGGAATTACATTAGCGATGCACATACAGCCCTCATGCTGCCGCCTCATCAACACATAGCTCAGCCAGAGAGTTTAAGTGCATGTACTGTATTCGTGTCTGTCTCCATGTGACGATCTGACCTTGAGTCTCCCAAAGGAATCAAAACCTCCCTTTTCATATCGGGGCATAGACTTACACCAAAAACTCCCCGTTCCTCCCTTTCCCGCACGGCAGAGCGCGTGAAGTATCGGTGTGCATAAATGTGTGTTTAAACCGTCTGAAAAGAGAGAAAAAGACATTAAGAGGGCGGAGGTTGCCTAATGGTCACAACTATTACCTCACAGAAGAGCTCTCTACATTCCCATTTTACTCAATATGTCATGCATGAATAATCCAATACAGGCGGCAGAAGTGCAATATTTCCACCAGGGCCGCCGCGACTGGCGGAGGCAGTTTGCCACCGTCCCCCGGAGGACTCCCGGGGCCTCTCAGGAACACACAGCTAAAGTAATCAGACACAAGACACATCTTTCTTATCTCCAGCCCACTCCTAACAAGCACATAATTGCTAATATCTCTGCTGAGCTGGAGAACGAATGCCCCGGAGACCGGCTATGTATATATACACCCTGATAGAGAGATGAGGACGGGTTGCTATAGGAACAAGGAAGCCTTAATGTGTTAAAAGCAAGGGGGCAGGAGGGGAGCGGAGCAACGCCGCGCGCCGAGCAGGAAGGTTGAAAGATCTTACCAAGTGTGAGCTGGAGTTTTCTTTTGTGTCCCCGCTTGAACTTTTTTTTCAAGCTGTATGGTTGTACAGCAGTGAATCACGGTGGATGTAATTAGGCTGCTTTCAAAGTGATGAACAAAGGAGATGATTTAATGGGGAAGAAGGGAAAACAAATCTGTGCAGTTTACATTAAATTTAGAGCTCATTTTGATAAATGAATGAATACAAACAGTATGTTCTGCCTTTTGACAGATTTTAACTCTATAGTGTCCGTTATTTTGGATTTATTCAGGGCAGCTGTTACTTTATTTGGTAGAGGAGTGGATTTTTGATTCCAGCGTTGGAGATACGATCATCTACAGTTTTCCAATTTGAGAACAACTTACATGACAGATATTGGTGTGTGTGTGTGTGTGTGTGTGTGTGTGTGTGTGTGTGTGTGTGTGTGTGTGTGTGTGTGTGTGTGTGTGTGTAAATGAGCAAAAATGAGTGCATTGACAGAGATTGTTAAAGACTTTGAAGCTGATTAATGTAAATTTCATGAGCAATGTTGTTTGGCAGTCTGTTCATATTCTACTTTAGGACATTGAGAATTGATAGTGCATAGGAAATCCCAGGTGCCACACACCACGCTTTTCAAGATTTAAACACTATCATTTATTTCAGAGAACTTGTAAAAAAGAATTGCAGATAATGTTTGATCTCTGACAAACTGAAAAGTGTTTGTTTTCGGTGAAAGTGACAAGTTGGGTCAGTAAAAAGTGTTGAAACATCCTTCAACAACCTCCCAAGGTTTAAAATTCAAGCTTGCAGATCTCCTGAACAACACTTAAAAGTTTATTGTGTCAGCAGGCAGGTGCAGAGATGAAGGTAATTAGACTCATCATGTCAGGCACGACGTTTAAAGTTATACCATGATGTTTCGCATTTTCCTTTAAGAAGATTTTTCTGTTTAAATTCAAATGTGTTAAAGATTCAACGTTAATAGCTCTGGACTTGAAGGACGGGGGAGGAGAGCTTCTGCTGATTCTGGGAAAAAGATTTGCTGGCAGGTGATTGGCTGGACAATGAGAGACATTTCATTTATCTCATGTTACCAACACGGCGATGAAATCCCAAGATGTGCAGAAGAAACAGAGAAGGCAGCTCCTTTTTCCTGATTGGAACCTCTGTTGGCCGTGAATGGTGAAATATCTTATATGCTAAAGACATAAACCATGTAAGCGTGACACACATTAAATATATGGTCACATATTCTGCAGATCCTTTGTGTAACATAAGAATTGAAAACATCCCCTCCAGCTGTTCTGCACTGTCAGTAACATGTTAAACTGTGGGAAACTGACAGGTGGTTGAGCAGAACGGCGAGAATTTCCTCTCCAAGCATTCCGACTCGAGCTCGACTGGATAAAGGACGCGTCGTCTTCTAAATGGAGTGATTCAAAAACAACTTACATTGAACAAAAAAAGCCCAAATGTTAATTACAGTCACAGTTTGGTTCAAAACAGTGAAACAAGAAAACGTCCCCAGTGAAGAGGAAGTTAGAGTTCAACAAGCGAGTCGGGAAAATGAAGCAGACAGACGGAGATCAGGAGACATAAATAGAGACAAAGTAAGAAGAGAGAAGCAGGGAGAAGATATAATCCTTGTAAAAATTTCCACACTGAGAAAACATGTTTACTCGTTTGTTCACCTGCACATCCTGTGCCGTGAGAGCACGGGCTTTTTCATATGACACTAATTTGTTTTCAGCCGGCAAAATAAATCAGCGGGGCTTTTATTGAATTGACCGTCTGTATCATTCTTACGGTGCATTACTGGATTACCAGCCGGCTATCAGTAATGTCAGCTTTTGTACCGCGACATGAGGAGAAGCCCGGGCCATAACTTCTGTGTGTGAGAGATCACATTATATTGGCCGGGCTCTAATCATTCTTTGATGCCAGAGGCGCTTCATTTAGCCTCCCCCTCTGCGTCTCTATCAGTCTCCCTATTTCTATCTCCTCCTTTCTGTGCCTGCATGTGTGTGTGTGTGTGTGTATGTGTGTGTTTGTCTCTATCTTCTCCTCTTTATCTCTCATTTTCCTCCTCTCGGTCTCTCTGTAATGGTATTTCAATAGGACAGATAGCCACAGGAATCCAATACGCAGAACATCTAATTGAGTCTTTAATAGGCTGTCTGATGTCTGCTCGCCGCTGGTTTCGCGCCGAGAGAGGCCCAGTCACACTTCAAGCCGCACGCCGCTGCCAGCTGGACGCGCCGGGGAAAGGTCACCCTACTGTACAAACGGCTGGATAAACAAGCCGCCGCGTGTTGCGTTTGGTGAATTTCACACTGCAGAAATGAATCCTGCTTCGCTTTTTCATCACCGGCACAAAGTGCGGTAATAAACTTTGTGGGGGTTTCTAAAAAAAGACCCGCATTCCTGTTTCTTGGAGATGCAGTCGGACTGATTGAGGCGAGATCAGACGAGCAGCTCGTTAGAGCCGAAGTCGTGAGGTATTGATTCAAATTTTACTCCCCTGCAGTAAACCTGACAAAAGGAAAATAATAAATACGCAATGTCAAATAAGAAGCTTTTTCAACCGGCATTGTAGATGAAAGGTTAGGAAAGTAATGACACGATTTTACACACAACTCGGTGTTTCTGATGAAATTATTCAGTTGGAATATAATTATTCTAAATTAGATTAACTTTGATGTGTGAGAGAGAGAGAAAGAGAGACGCTGCAGTTTCAGCAGAGGATCTAATGGTTCTGTTTAGAAAGAATTAATCACTCCGGTTTTTTTTTTAAGATTAGCACTGGAATTGAAATAGGAATTAATTCAAACTTGTGTGAAAACCTGGTGCACGGGTCAGTGAATTAGATGAGCAAATTGAAAATATGTGCGAAAAACGTGCTTCAGGTTCATTCGCATGTCCTCCTTTTATCAAACTTTTTAATTAAGCACAACTGAAAGCTGTTTGTATCTGTTTTTGTATTGACTATCTGACATTTTCAGGCACATTCACTCATCCTCTATTTTTTTTTTTTTTTTGAAACTGCATAAATATCATTACAAATATAATAAGAAACCAACTGGAAGGAAAAACTGACAAATGAGGATTTTACAAACTAAAAATTATCTTTCCAAACCTTAAAGGTCTTTGATCTGTTTTTGGAGGAGCGTGCATCAAATGTCAGACACCTTTTGCCCTGAAACAAGTGCTTCTAATTTGAAAATGACTGGATGGTGGCGTGCGAGCGAGCGAGCGAGCGAGAGCGCGCGCGTGTGTGACGAACAAGTGTTGTGTTCGCAGCAACTCTGTCAGCCTTTCATGCCGTCTAAAAACAGCACAAAGGGAAAACCTTTTCATGGCGCTGCAGCTTTTGTAAAACGCAATCTCGTGTAGGTTCGTATAAGCGAACTCCGAGGGCGACAGATGAGCGCTGTTTAAAGGGCTGAGTGAGCGAAGGGAAGCTGGATGTGGACGGAAAGAGAACGGGAGACTTTTTCTGACAAGCTGCCAGAGAATTGATAGCCGGGTTCGTCTCTTCCTTGTATGTGCCAGCCGTCAGTCGTAGCATGCGAGTGTGTGCAGCTTAACGCCTTTTGAACTCGGCCTGTTCTGGCACGTGTCGGATTTGGCCTCCTGAAAGGTGCACATCCCGCCGCGGAGGGAGTCTCGAGAGACGCCTGCTGTGGACGGGCACTTCGTGAAGCTGATGCCTGAATGATGCATGTGCGGCCGGAGGTTAAGTCCGGCTTTTTTTGTATGACCCGTCCGAACTCTGACACGGTGGGCAGGAGCAGATTTTACAAAATGTTGGAGACACTACTGGGAAAAAAAGAAGAAAAATAAAAAAGCAAAAGCCTCTGATTGGTGTGAACTGAGGTACCAACAATTTCAGAATTGAAGTTGCTGCTTTCTGTTTTCTGTAAAGTTTGCGCTCTGCCACATCATGACTCACGGGGACTTTTAGGTCCAAGTTTTGTTTTTTATGTCAGAAGGCTATAGTGAAAGTGACATTTCAGACACACAGAGTCATACAGTGGACTCAGTGATTCATTTCACGAACCAATTTGAAGTATAAAAAAATAAAAATCACGGTTTCTCATAGTAAGAATATCAACAGCCTCATACAGGAAGGAAATACACTCCTTGATAACTTATTTGACATTTTTTAAGACGCCGATGAAAGACAAATCTTTATGAAGCTGTTGGTATTGATTACAACTTTTAAGATGTGTCTGATACTCACGCCTTGCAGCGAGCGCCTCGCCTATCTGTGTGATATAGCGCTGCTGAAGCTGCAAACACAAAAAGAGAATAAATGGCTAGGCGCAGGTGAGAGGTACCAAACGTGTGGCTGTTTTTATGAAGCCAGGAGACATCAGAAGACTTTTATTGGGTCACAATTCAACGGACGTTGGCCTGTTTCCCTCGTGGGCTGGCGAGAACTTTTGTGGTCCAGCTTAATAAAAGAATATGAACAGAATATATACTGCGGCTGCCGTGACGTATTCTGTGACAAATGTCACTGCATCGATGCTGTGTGCAGAGCTAAATACAACAAAATGCAACAATAAACTGAAACCGGAGGAAAAGTCGCCGTGATTCTTTAAAATATTAATTTGCCCATCTTTTATATTGCTCTATCCTGTTTGGGGTCGCAGGGTGCAGGAGCCATCCTAGCCTGGGTGAAGGCAGGACAAACACTGTTGGAGATGCTCACATTCACACCTGTGTGCAATTTAGACTCATCAATCGACCTGCAGACTCCACACGACCAGGGCTGGAACCGACAACCATTTCGCTGCTGTCCACTAAAAACACTGCATGGCATCTTCAGAATGTAGAAAAGCCAAAGCTGTGGCAGGAAGTCCTGAATATTGCTCCTCAAAAGATGATCTGCTTGACAGATCTGATGCTTCAGAAGCTCTCCACACTCTGTAATTGGTTCATTTAGAGGCCTTTTGGTCCGAGCCGCCTCCAGAATTCAATCAGACTTTATTCAAACTGCACAAGAGTTCATTTGAGAGACTTACTTTTCCCTCAGACTCAGTCCAATTGTTTGATACGCAGCAGAGTTTCAATGGAAGTGTGGAAACTTCAAGAAATGAAATGCAGCGATTCCAATGAGTTGATCTCAGTGCGATGGAACTGGACTGAGCAGTACGTGTTGGAAGATGATTTGTGTCCAAGTGGCTGAGAGCTGTGGTGAAACAACCCACTGCAACAAATGGGAACATGCATCAAACAGCAGGTTCAGCTTTAATTTGGACTTTGGAAACATCAGTTTAATCATCTTCTGTAGCACTTTATCTAACTCTAGGTCAAATGCAGCTGATCTCAACTGACTGAAGACGAATTCGAGGATTCACCCTGACAGGGAAAACACAATCAGGCGGATTAAAGTTATTCATTGGCCTCAGATGCAAATTTGTTTCTCGGTGGCACAAAATTCATATATGTATATATGTATATATAAATATATATATATCTTGTGGTTATATAATAGGACTGACTGTGAGTGGATGATTCAGGTTTCAAGGTTGTTATGAAATAAAGCCTGTTTGTTTCTCTGGATGTCTCCGAGAGACACTTTGTTGTGAGTTCGGATCATTACTGATGTTCTTTAAGTCAGATCTGTGTTGAGTCTTTTTTTCTAATGATGCAAAGATGCTCGCAGTGAGTTTTAAGGTGAACCCGGTTTACTCAGACAGATGTAGCAGCACTGATGTTGCAAATGATTCCAGCAGTCGTCTCATCTTTTGCGTATAGGCTTGTCTGTGAGAGTGTGTGTGTGTGTGTGTGTGTGTGTGTGTGTGTATGTGCTAAGTGGTGCTGCAGCCTATATTCTATCTGCATAACGGTGGGATAATTAACGTCTTCACCTGGCTCCTGGTTTGTTCGTTTAAAAAGCCTAATTAATCACAGGGACAACGTTGGGACCGGAGTCGGCGCCACCAAGCGTGAAATTACCTTTCTCAGAGACTGGGCTCAAACGTCCATAAACAGTGATCCTGCCAGCCTACCCTCTGTACCCAGCTCTGTCATTCTTTATCTGGCGCCATGCATGGCCTTGGAAGGCGTTAGCAGGGTGAACAAGAGCAGGGAAGGACAGCGGAGGTGGGAAACAATGCTGATGAATAAAACCGGAGAGGAGTCAGGCTTTCCCTTTGTGATGTCCCACTGCGCGGGCAGACTGATGGTCCGACTGCCGCGTAAAAATAAAACCGGCCGGTGGGCCAGGTATCTGGAACACCTACTCCGAGCGAACTCTCTGGCCAAATCGATAACTTTGAACCCTCCAGCATGGGCGCAGTGAGAAACTCTTTACATCAAGAGACGCACACTATCATATCCCACTGCCGACGCCGAGTACAGCAGCGGCCGTTCTGGGAGTAGCTTGCATGAATCATTTAGGACGCCCACTCTCCTAACCTCTCCCTCTCTGCCTACCTGCCCACCCGGCACCCCCTCGCCCACCATCAGCCGCCGTCAGCGTCAACTGTCTTTGTACTTAACCTCACACATCACAGCTAACTCATATATCAATGCTGTGTTGAGACAGCAGAGAAGGGATGCGGGACTATTTCTGGCTCTGTAGGAGTGGATGATAGCCCCGGTGTGTTCCTCTGTGTTTTGTTGCTCAGCTCGATGGAGGTGTATGTTAGCATGAAAACCGTGGAAGTGCTGTCTGTATGTTCAGATCACTCACATCAAATCACATGAGAGCATCTGTGCGGAGACAGACAAGCATGGAAACACACACGGAAACAAGCTATGAGCGACTGAGGAGCCTTTTCCTGTAACACCGTCTGTTATCTGCTGCTTTCAGGACGATTTCTTTCATTAAAACATGCATTGCAAGGACAAATTAAAATAATGGAATATATTGAATTCAAGGAATCTACTCGTCTGACTCGCACTTTTAAAGTGAAAGCCTCTAATTAGCACTGCTGTGATTCTTTCATTTTCGCTCACGGATCCCAACAGCTGGTAAAAATGAAAAGAAAACCTTCATTGTGAAAATTCATCTGAAATCGAACGACAGTCAAGATTTTCGACTGCTGTTTAACTGATTTACTTGGATTTAAATTGCAATCTGCTTTAACTGTGATGATCAGAGGGATGGACGCATTGACCAGAGGAAGGATACACCATTCCTGCTCCTTTAAATTCAGATAGATATTATCCAAAAGGAGTAGAATACCAGTTTTATTTCTGTTTATGACATCCATCTATTATCTATGTATCCATGTGCTACAGTAGCTTTTTGAGTGTGGTGAGAATCTGCTTGTTGTCACCAGAAGTGAGACTTTGCTTATTTGCACGTGTGCAACTGCTTTCTTGGGTTTGACAAGCAATAAGGGAAACAAACAAAACAAGAAGTGAAGCTATAAAATTAGTTTCTCGCTTCTCCTTTTTTTTTTAAATTGCAATTATCACATGCCTCCAAAAGATCAAAACTGATTTCCGTATAAATGCGATGACCAATAATAAGAAACGGCCCCTTTGTGAATCATTAGTGCATTATGAACAGTCCTGACTACAGAACAAAAGCCGCGTCCCGGTGCCGACGTGGGCTCGGCGCTGCCGTGGCTCACGCTGTCAACTCACAGCGAGAATACTCAGGGTTCACCTCCAAGGCGGGACCTTTCGGGACACAGTTTTCACATTCGTTCTGTGCCTCGGTGTGTTTTCCGTGGGTCCTCTGGCTCGCTCACACAATCCAGAGACATGCTTTTAAAGAAAATTGCTGAACCGGAAACTTCAAATAGACCATAGGTGCAAATGCGAATGTGAGAGGCTTTCTGTCTCTCTGTGTTTGTCCTGTGATGGACTGGTGACCTGTCCAGAAGTGCCCTGCCTTTGACCCACAGTCACCTTTCAGATCTTTGCCCAGATGCTGAGCGTTGAATGCTGCTACCGTATAAATCCGAAAAACCAGGTCATCGAAAAGAAATGGCAACACAGCGGACTTTAAAGCAAAACATGATCAAAAATATGCAGTAGGAAATGAAACCGAGCATAAAAACTTCTTTTTTTTAAAGAACAAAAGTAATTATGCCAGAAAAAAAAGCAAGAGCAGAAGAAGCGGGAAAATAATTGCAGTAGTCGAAGCAGCAGCAGCAGATGATTCAAAAATAAATTAACGCAAGCTTTCTTTAACTAATGTGCATACTGTTTTATTTGGTTTATTGTGAGGAAAAGATAAGTGAAAGTGTGTTCTCATTTCTCAATTAGAGAGAAGCAATTTGTTTATTTTTTAATTTATAAAAAGTGCTGCTACTTAAGAATAAATGAAAAGATCTGCACCTGCTGTTTGCAGCCTTATACAGAGTTTGCAATGGAAATCTTTCTCCAACGAGATGACAGAACCCAGAAATCATGGATTTATCAAAAGCAGGTCTTTATTATGAATTCCCACCAATGCAGCACCTCCTTCATGTTGTACATCTCATCAAACTCATGTTTTGTCAAGATTTCGATCTCGGCGAGCGTGGTTACACGTGTTGAACTAAACAGCATCGGGATGGATATTCATCATTTCTAATTTCAGAATCTCTGTAGCATCTGTGGATGTGAAACAGGCTGGAACCACCTCATGCAACAACGGCTTCGTGCCAACAAAAGACAAACCCCGACTCACACAAACACACACACACACACACACACACACACACACGAATTACTGCTGCATTCGGGGACATGCACAGAGGGAAAACACTTCTTCAGGTCAGAGGGGAGCGGCACTCCGATCTTCTGTACCAGATTGTGATGCGCGGTGTGTTTTAAGTGTCTCGAGGGAACTGGCACACATAATTAATTTGGTTTCATAAACTTCTGTTACCACATTCTGAGGACCTGCGCGCTCAAAGTAAACAAATATTTAAATTATTATACGCAGATGTTGTAATTCCCAGGTATTCCCCGCAGAGAAATCACGTGCTCCTGCATAAATGTGCATGCTGTGAATATACACACAGTTGTGTGTGTGTGTGTGTGTGTGTACGCGTGCATTAGAGCATGCCTCGATGTTTTTGAATGGGGAAGGTGGGCGTCTACTGCTGCCTGCCGCCGCTCCGGCTGGGTTCCCAGGGAAATCACAACACATGCAGCACGAGAAGGCAACAAATAAATAAATTTGATGAGAAAGACTGCGGATTGGGGAAAAGAATGGGGAGGGGTGGAGGTAGCGGTGGAAGGAGGGGAAGGAAGAAGAAAGGCAGAGTTTCAGGGAATAAAATGTTGACGCCAGGCTGCTCGCTGGCAGCTGACAGACGGAGAATGTGGCCTGGTTTCTGGGTTGCAATCAAATCCTTATAAACAGAGTGATCATTCACTCTGTTTAAACTCTGCTGCATTACTGCCAACCGGCAAGTACTCACACTTCTCCCTGCACACACACACACACACACACACACACACACTCACACACTCACACAAGGCTGTGACAACAGAAAGGTGGCATTCTCACAGGCTTTGCAGTTCATGCATATCATTGTGTGCATATTGTATCTGTATAAACAAAACACACACACACACACACACACACACACACACACACACACACACACACACACAGGCCAAAGAGTAAAGCAACTCATGAGTGGAAGAAGGACGTAATTAGAAATACAAGAAAACGCTGCAAAATCTGAGTTTACATGTAATCCCTAAACTTCTCCGAGGGTTAAAAGAGCTCTGACTCTTTCGAAGGTTTCGCCATATAAGAGCAGCGCACGCTTCCAGAGCTGATGTTAGAGTCGTGACATTGTTGTTGTTAATGTCTGCTAAGCCGCTTAGGAATATAATATTCAGAAAAACATTGAGCACTTTGTAGACAGGTGGTTTAGAATAACAGGATAAGTGGGGGAACTTTTGCACCTGAAGGTTGGTATTTACCGTTTGATCTCAGTGAGAGGCATTGGATTGTGTGTGTGTTTGTGTGTGTGTGTGTGTGTCTGCATGCTCAGAAACAACCACGTTTGCTTCTCTGTTTGCAAAGTCAAACACGAGGAAAAAAAAAAAATATCATTGGCCTGTGCGTCAGAGCTGATCAAGAAATTCTTCCATCTCAGTCTCGACCAATAAGCTGGACGCTTACCTGTGCACTTACTCTACTCAGGGGGAGAATCAGCCAGCATAGAAACACCAAGTCAGGGAAAAGAAAAACTCACATTGACTTCAGACACGTTTTAATGCCTCTGCCTGAAGGTCCTGCTGCTCTCAGGCAGCTGCTCGCTTCGCCCTCAGAAGCTGATGCAGCGTCTCCATTGTAAAGTAATGGGTTTGTTTATTTTGCCGTGTGTGCCACAGGTGAAATCTCACGACCGCCGCCGTCGGAGCGAGGAGGTTCGCCGACTGACTGATGAATTGCGTGGCTGGTGTCGGTTGGCTTGTCTTAAGCCAGAGATAACAGCTATTCAAACACGCCGTGCGTTTGCTCTGCTCGTACTTTACAGCTTGCAAAGGTTTCACATATTTTCCAAACAATGGATCCTTGATTACCGGCAAAAGGAAAACTAAACTTCTTTTTTTTTAAAACCCTGGCTTCTCTCCACGTCGGATGGCAGCCGTTGCTCATAGATTTTATCTTGAGCTTATCTTAATATTTAAACTAACATTACTTCATGAGGCTCAAGCAGACACTCCCAGTTCGAGTTGTAACAGGATCCTGATTACACAGATGAGTCTGTGCAAAAAAGAGGTGGATTTTATTTGTTGAAATACAACTTCTTCAAGAGTTCGTTATATCTGTAGAGCAGAGATTTCCAACAGAGTGAGATTGTCTTTGAGAAAATCTCTGAACCCCCTCTTAGATCCCTGTTTTGCCTGAACCAGCAGTGTTGGACACACCCACTCTGACAAAGGCAGGTGGCCACACATTAAAGCAAAAGACAGTTTTCCAGACTTGCTATAAATGATCAAAAATGTTTTATTTGACTGGTGCAAGTCGAACTTTGACAGCCCCAGGGCGGGCAAATCCGTAGGCCTCCCTCTGATCTCCAGGACCCCGTTTTCGGAAATGTTGCTGTAGAAGAGAAATCAATTGAAAAATATTACTTTTGTCCTTGTGTCAGATAGAGAGAAATATAAAGGATCAGACACATAAGTCTGTTTAGATGAGTGATTCAGTCTAACGACGACTCCATCCTGGAGCTTTTGAAATATGGAGGCATTGATGAAGGATTGATTTCAGCTCAAAGCCTCAGTGGGGACGCCCCGCTGAAGGTCCTGGAGTTAAACAGGAGCCGCCTCCCCCTGCGGCTCGTCCGCCTCGTCTCATCTCATCTCGAATGGAGAATGCTGTGAAGTGCGCTGGCTCCGTTTCAGCCTTTGTTCCAGTTGTCACTGGTGTGAAGCACTGCTGTGTCTCAGCTCCGTCACTTTTCTTGAATGAACTGTATTACAGGGAGTGCGATGCAGTGCAGGGGTTTGTCAAGCCAGCAGGGAGCATAGTCCCATCAAGCTACTGCAGAAGTCTCAGAATAATCTGGCTCCCCTTCTCAATTTTGTTTCTGCATATGAGAAAATGGTAGAAATGAGCGTAGAGCGTCCTTATCTGCATTCTCTGCACTTCTTTAAAGAGGTCCATTACGACTGGCGAAAGGTTCGTGACTGCAATGAAAACGTTATTTTGGAGTTCTGTCCAAGGCTGTTTATAACAAGTAATCGAAAAATGACACGGAAGAAGTGAGGACTTTATTCAGGCTGGTGTCACGACAGAAAAACGAATTCCTATGAGAAACTGGAGAAAGCAGGTAAGACGATCATCATCTCACGACAGAGAAATATATGGAGATTATGTGCAATATAAGATTGAGATGCCTTTTACTGTAAGTCTATACACTTGATCCAAATGTGTTTTTGTCTTTTTGTTTCTCCTAATTGTAAATCCTCTTAAAGGAATATCTTTTTTGCAGATTTCTTTTTTTAAAATGCATTAGCCTATCTGCTATCTTTTGTTCATCAATAATTGATTCATGTGCAGATGTAAGTTGAAATCTAACGTCTGTTCAATAAGAACTAACAGCGATGTTCAGTGTGTCCATTTTCCTTAATGTGTGACAGCAACATTCATATCGGTGATGGACTCAGTTTTTGTACTGTCAACTGGTGGTTGTCGTACAACGCTAATGTATTTTGCAAGGTCAAGGCAAATTTCAGCCAAATTTCACTGGAACTATGTGCAACATATGCAATAGCAAGTGAAACTTGACAGTGATATTTTTTTTTCTCCTGTGTCTCCAAATAGGTTTTTGGGTTGAAAACTGTGACAAGAGTGCCTTCGAAATATTGCATGTTTTTTTTGCTGCGCGATCGTCCCGCTGTGAGCTTTCAGCAAACCAGTCCTTCAAGACTTTTTTTTTCTTTCTTGGAGATATTCCTGAGCTGTGATTGATTGACAGGCCTTGGCCTGCTCTTCACGTCAACCCCGACACCTCCGCCGTGAGGTTGACCAAACATTCGCTCTCGTGTAGCAAAAGTCACTTCAATATAGTACAAGAACGCATAATTTATTTATTTATTTATCTTTCCAGAAAAGACAGCGCTTGCAGTGAGAAATAAACCCCCCACCCCTCCGTCTTTAAGTCTGAGTGTTTCAGTTTAAAGATAAAGAATTCTCGGTTGTGGACTCGGGTGGGTCCATCCGTCTCGCTGTCTTTGGGCGCCGCAATGACAACGCCTCCATTGTCACAGCTGAGAAATGGTTTCCCACTATTTGCATTTTTATTGATGTTCCAAATTGCAAATCGCTCTCCCCTCCTTCTGTCTTAGTCTTTGCATTGAGGAGAGGAAAAAAAAAAAAAAAAAGTCCTCATTTGTTCAAGCGGGCCCTATATAAATCACTATAGAGAAGAGGAGTGAACTGAACTCATTGCTGAATAAAACATCAGGTGGCAGACAGAGCACACCAGAAGTGGGTTTATCTATTAGGCTTTTTTTTTTTCTCCTTTATTTTTCTTTGCAGTAAACTCGCTGTAGCCTTTGCCGCTGTGTTCTGCAGAATGGACACTATTACCGATGCGGAAAAACAGAGAATTCCACAGAATGTCACCACCGTCTAACACGCGCTGACGTGTGTTTGAGGGTTGCATCGCAGCTCAGTCACTAACAAACCGCGGTCCCTTACCAATCTGGGAGAACGCAATTACTTATCGCTCTCTGAATTACGGAGGATCTGAGTCGCACACCCCTCTCCTCTTTCCGCTGTGAGCCGTGTTTCCCTCTCCAGAATGAGTGACGACGAGCAGATGAAAATTTCATTGTTTATGTATTTATTCATTGTGAAGCAGGGATTACTGACTTTACAAGGTCATTCAAACAGATGAGTGAATACTCTATTGACTGAAATGTAAATATGGGCTCATATGGGCTCCAGTCGCACGGCTACACCTACAGCCGCCGTCTTTATTGTCCTTCATTGTCATCCAGAGGAGCAGAAGTGTTTTCCTTAAACTGCTGATTAAGTCGCTCCGGCTTCCATCAAGGTCTGGGGATCTTGGGAAATAGAAAACCAGAAAATTAGATGTTAATATTGATTCTACAATCGTGAGCAGAGGGCACCTTTCACTTAATGCTAACTGAGCTGACGGCCATTTATACCTGTAACCTTTTGTTGTTAATATGGAAATTTTGAAAGTATTTCTGAGTGAAAAGCTCCAGAACACGTCTGCTTTCAGAAAAGTTAAATATTTTAGAGAATTAGAAAAGCTCATATAAAACCTTGAGCTTCTATTTTGTACCTGTATTTCAGACCGATGCCTATAAGATACAGAACCTTAATTGCTCTCATTGAAAACTTTTTTTTTCAGCCTAGATGAAAAATCCTGTCAAAAAAAAGATGATCGAAAGAAGATGACTTGACTATAAGACTATAGAATGGCCTCGATTACAAGTCATTTGTTTGATCAATCTCATTCGGGGAACATTGAAAGACAGAGTTTCATATCAAAAAATCCTGCTACAAGAGAAGCTGAAAGGAGTCTTTCTCAGCTGCGGGGAACCTTGAACGAGTTGATCATTTTCTGTGTCTTTGTTCATTCAAGCACCGCATTTCATTTATCGATTAGCGCAGCATTCAAGACAGAGATTGAATACAAGTGTTTATATCCTCGTTGGTGCAGATAATGACTGCGAATAAATGCAAACTAAGCACAAATATTTATTTAAAAGTAAAGAAAAAAAAAAAGCTTGAAAACTTTAACTACTGATCACTGAGGCCAAACAAAGAAAATTGGAAGTAGCACGCACAGCGCAGCAGGTGTCAGAGGTTTCATCTGTAAAAGGTTGTTCCTTTCAGCTCAGAGTGACAAACGGTTGTCCTTCCAATCTCTCCCTGCCGATCCGTCCGTCCCCTCGGCGCCGCTCCTCTCCGGCCGCGTTCTGTCGCAATCTGCCGGGCTCTTCATCTCGCCGCGGCGCCCCTCGTCTCTTTCATCATCCGTGTGACACCTGCACAGAGGAGGTGAAGATGGAGTCGTCTGTCTGTCAGAGCGAAAGGTCATTAGCCGACGAAGGGCACATTGCAGGGCGGCAGCAAGGACACCAGCGAGTGACCACGCATGACATTATATTATAAAACAGTCATCTTAATGAAAACACCAGTATAAAACAAAGTCAAAAACAAAAATTTATAGGATTTTCTGAATAATGCCTCATTTTTTATGTCAAAATTCGCCTGACAACGACTGAATGGACTTGGGAAAGAAGTGATAGAAATGTTTTGGTTATTTACAAAACAGTTTTTATTGTAAAGAAAAAGAGGCCCTCAGTGACTCTTCTGGTATTTGCTCTTTCGCTCTCCTCTCATCGACAGTTGGGGCACGGGCGGTCACATGTTTGTTCGGTATTATCCCTCAAATAAAACTCCTCATCGAAATGAAATGAAATGAAATGAAATGAAATGAAATGCCCATGGCTCATTGGAATGACAACGGCGGCAGATTCTGCTCGCACCTGATAAAATTTCACATCGCCTCCTCTTACAAAGAGGATCAGTGTGATTCCTTTGAGAGGCAGAATGTTGAATCCAGCCCCAACATGTGCGGAGCACTTCTGACATATTCACGCTTACATGGATAAATGCGTTACATAACCAGTGAACCATCTGTTTGAGAAAGCGCCAGATAAATACTAGGTAAACAGTGGACGTGACGATGTAAAAATGAATTGAATTAGGAGAGGTCTGCCAGAGCGGGAGTGGCAGCCAGTTAGTTGGATAATTGGTTTGTGAGGCAGAAAGATGAGAGGTTTGTGTTGGGCGAGAGAACAAAGGTGGGGGGGGGGGGGGGGTGACGTGGAGACGTGAGGTGATGTGAGGAGATGAGTTCATGGACAGCTGGCTGATGAACAGTGAAAGCAGGGGGGGGAAGAGACGCAGACCTGCTGAACTGAGCCACACACCACCCGGGATGATCCGGTCAGCGTCTATTTTAACAGCGGCAGCAAGTCTCATAAAACATAATGCTGCGCCGTTTTATGTGTTTTCATTTTTTTGTCCCGTTGCTTCAAAACAGACTCAGAATTTCATGCACATTTTACAGGAACGTAACAGGATTTACTTTAAAAAAAAAAAAAGGCCCAGACTGACACACGGCGCCACGTTTGGTGCCGTCGACGCAAACCCTGCCTCCGTTCCTGCGTGAGTGCAGTCCGCCCGGTGGAGGTGCGACCTCTGCAATCTGCACACCGAACGAGCGAGCCGACCCTGATTGAAAGGCGAGTCTTAGTCGCCGGCAAACCAACTCTGAAGTGGTTCAATTAGAGTCCGATTGAAGTCTGAAGGCGGCGCGGACCAAAGAGCTGTAAGCGGACCAAACACAGGATGTGACAGACTTCAGAGGCGCTCTGTCCTCGCCGCTCATTGTATTTGATGTGAGAAAGTTCCCGTCACTCTTTTTAATTGCTTCATAAATTTCATAGGCTGTTGACGAGTTCCAAGCCGCTAGAAATCCGCCACAATAATCCAACATGCATGAGGCGTTCAGAGTGAAGAAGTTATGCTGCGGAATATACATGGGGTCCGTTGTGCAGTGTGTGTTTGCCGAGAAACCGCAAAAAATATGAACACCGCCTTAATGTCTCATATTCAAGGTCTAAAAATGTACTGAAATGCCTGTTGTGAAAGGAGGTGAGGCATTCACTCCGGAGCAAGGCAAAATGGCTGCATGTCTCTATTTTTACTGTGATTTCCTGCCTCTTGATGTCCTTGAGGTTAGAGCGCTTCCTCTTCTTAATCTTCCTGTTGTTCTTCTTCGACTTCTTCGACTTCGGCTGAGCTATTTGCTGAGTTCATTTAGATATCTGGTCACTTTTAACCACTTGATTATAAATTCCAAGCTTGTCATCAGTGAAAATCAATGATCGAGACTCTGGCTGTGTTTCTGTTGTATTTGTGTTTTTCTTTCCGGATTTTATTATCTCCAAACTCAGTCGACACTTTGGTGATCTCCTTCAGTGTTCTTTGGCTACTATTGTCGTTTGTTGTTTTCCGATTACAAACTCATCTCACTGTCTGGCTCTTTTTGTCAGTTTCTGCTTCGTCAACCAGTGATACTGCAATTAAAGCGGCATGAATAATAATCGGTGGTAACGTGGCCTTGTGACAACACACACACACACACATACACACACCCAAATGGCCACCTGTCTAATATTGAGTGAATCCGTCTTTTACACAACGAACTGGCGTTTAATGAATTCTCACACATTTCTATGAGAATTAGCACGAACGTCTGCAGCGGTTTGAGCCACGCTAGTTCTTGCTGTGGATCAGACCACTCTGTAGTTTTGCTCCGGCGCAGATGTTCTTTTTAAAAACTTCTTCAAACGTTTACGCTTGCCAACTGCTCTGTTTCAGCTGCTGCTTGATATATTAAATCCGCTAAACCGTCGCCACAAACATCAAACAGAGGAAATCAGTGTTAACTTCCCCTGTTAGTTGTAATAATGTTACGGCTAATCAGTGACTGTGTTTCCAGCTCTGTATGTGTAATAGGAATATCTTGCAGGTGTCATTGTTGTACAGTTCACCACATAAATAAATCAATAAAGACGCTGCATTTTCTCCCGAAAAAAAAAAAAATAAAACTGAAGTTCTGGGAGTTGAATCCTGAAAATCCCATCTGTAAAGAAGAACAAAAAACAAAAATGAAGAAAATCACTGCATCTTGATCATTGAATACTGCCTGCTTCTATCCTTATGATGCAGAATTCTCCTGCGAACAGCAGACGATACCTTTGTGAGCAGATTAGTTTTAACTCACAGACGACGTGTTGTTGAACTTGTCCGCCCGACACGAACAACTGTTCAATAAAGTGAGGGCGAGAGGTTGACTCGACAACATGTTGCAGGTGCCGAGCTAAGGAGTGAAGCCTCCCCACTGTTTCAGGAGCAGAAGTGCCTCTCAGCAGTATTAAAAGCTGCAGGAAGAGGAGAGCAGAAGGCTTCCAGGAGAGAGAACTGAAGACGTAGAGTGGACAGATTTAGCTCTACGGCATCTTGATGAAAACACACACTGATGAATCAAAAAGCTAATATGATGTATCGTAGTGGTTCCCACCTTCTTTCCTCACAGCAGACAATGTTGAATCTCAGCTTGTATGATCAAGGTGAAATGAAGGTGAAGGGTCAGGCGACCTGTTGTTTTGGGCTGCTGCCCTGGGTCAAGCTCCCGGGTCACTTTTCTGCTGCTCTCAGTCCCTGGAGAGCGAGGCAAGAGCGGGAGGGGGTCACTCCTAATCTCGTTGTTTTTCTGTCTATGATGTCTCCTGTCAAAGCCACTTTTCCCCACGCTCGTCTGAGCCCCCAAGCACAGAAATCCACTCTCTTTCCCATGCAACTCAGCACTATGTCAACCTGCTCCGCACGAGGGATGGCACTCACTCACTCACTCACTCTCTCACTCGCTCACTCTCTCACTCACCCGCCCAGACTCTCTGACTCTGACACACACGTTCACACACAAACAGACCTGGTCGAATCTGCAACTGCAGCAGCTTTTCTGTGAGACGGCCTTTGTTTTCTTTTTTTCCCAGAGATCGGGAGTTTTAGCAAGTTGTGTTTGTGTTCTGGGAGAAGTGCAGGAAAACCCAGATTCCCTGTTTAGATAGGATGGGGAAATTTGAGTATGTCTACATTTATTTGCTCACGGCAGAGGTGAGGGCATTTAGAGACATGACATGATTACAATATTACCACACCAACAGCCCCTCCTACTGGTGGGCAACAAAACAGCAGATGAACCTGCTATCTCAGTAAATTCGAGTTGAAGAAAGTTAATGAAGTCAATGTTATATGGAGGAGGACAGACAAAAAATCATTAAGATTTAAAAAAAACAAAAAAAAAAACATTTTAAAAGTATATATATCAGCATTTTGCTGTTGGCCATTGTTTTTAATCCAAATTAGTGAAACAGAAACGGTGGGGTATTTGTTGACAGTTGGGTGGAGGATGAAATTCTGGGGGTGTTGAAGCGTGCAGCCCCACCTGAGAGGGAGGCAGCAACACGTCAGGCCGAACCAGCAGGCTGACAGGACGGGGCAGAAATCTCTGGCAGAGACTCCGAATAATCAGGCTCTTACACTTCTGTGAGACTGACCCGGAGTAATGAGCGGCTCCGCCCACAGCTGGACTCCTGCTAAAACGCATCACGCCCCTCTCCGTCAGCACGAGGTCCCAACAGCAGGCCCAGGAACAAACCAAGACTAGATACTCCATAGAAACAACTTTGCTTTGCACATTCAGGGACTAAAAGAAATATCAGCGCTAATCAACTGTTCGCTCTTTGTTAAACTCGAAAAGAGACGCTGAATTCTTGTGTTGCTTGGAAATACTTTATCTCTCCACAGAAGATGTGAGGAATTCAGAGATGGCATGACTCAGAGAAACCGGAGCCACATCATTAAGAGTTCTCCATCCTTCCATCCGTCTCCACGCAGCCTCGCCCGGTTCGGGTTTGCAGCTCGCTGGAGCCGATCCACGATAACAAGTGCACACACACACACCCTGGACAGGTCGCAAGTTCAGCAAGTCAATCACACACACTTATCTTTATATACTGTATACAAAAAAAAAAACAACTAAATATTAGCAAGGGTAAAGTTTTAAATAAAATAAACACAAGATAAAATCTAATCAGTTGACAGTAATCTCACAGTTCAGTGAAGTTTCAAATAGCCAATAGCTGCCGATGATCAAAGGAGATGGCGCATAATGACTCCACTAATTAAACATACCAGTGTGATGAGACACAAACCTCGCTGTCAGCATCAGTAAAAATAAATATAGGGAGAACAAGTCCACGGGGAAGTGGTGCAGCGGTTAAATGATATCACCGATCGATGAGACGCTCACACCTGAGTCCACCGAGCCTTCATGGAAAACTGCGAAGGAGGAAAAGTTGTTATCTCTTCACTTATGCTCCAGCTGGCAATATAATGTATCTTCTGCTCCCTTCACCGTTATTGATTTTGTCATCAAACAGGCGAGGAAGGGAAAGAGCAAAGTTTCAATTTGTCAGGTTAAGCAGATGCCGCCGTTAATGCGGAGACAGCAACTTGGATGCGAGGATGGAGGAAAAGGAAGAGTCGAAGCGAGGCGCTGACGCCGAGGCTGTGGCGGCAGGCCGGTTCCCGTCTGACGGACCCGCTGCCTCAGATATATGTGAACGCTTCACATCTTCATCACAGCGAGACGGCGTGTTAACTGATTAACTGAGCCTGGTTCATTTATTTATAACTACCAGCACTTTGAATAACAGCTTTTAAACGGTGATATATATCTACAGCGCCACTACTTCGCCAATCAGTCACTAATTACAATTATGATACCAGTAAAGCAATCACACTGTGTGAAGTGTTATTCCGCCATTAGTCTGAGAACTGCAGCGCTCGTCCAGCTCACCTCGAATTATCATTATTCAAGGCGAGTTTCTCTGCTGAAAAAGCAACTGTCCTGTCGTTTCCACGCTGACCTGGCTCCCCACTCATTTGAACTCAGCTCAGTGTGTGTGGGATTATTTAGAGCATGTTCAATGGGATTTTTAGAGCGGGGTCAGCTGGCCTGTCAACCTACCAGAGTCTGTCAGGTTGAACCCCGAACAACAGCTATACGAAGAAGATACACTGTAAATACTGTTTAAATCTACCCAACGTGAAGCAGCTTTATTGACTTAATTTAATAAAGCTTTTATTTCATGTATTCTCCATGTTCAGTCATTTCTTATTTGCTTTGCTTTAATGCGTTTACCATGTGAAACACTCTGAATTGCTTCATGTCTGAATACAAATAAACTTGTCTTGCCTAAATGTGGACTCATTTATGCTGTCAAAACATCGTTAGAATGCCCCCGCAGCCTTCACTAAAAACATTACCACTACAAAGGAGTAAGTTGTACAAATTCTTTTTTTTTTTTTTTTTTTAAAGGCGCCTACCAGATACAAATGTTCTTACTTTTAGTTCACCCAACTTCTTAAATAGCTGGTTATTTTATATTTACTAAAGGAACTCCATTCATTATACATGAATAGACAGTCACATTGTTCTCAGAAAACACTGATATTTATGACTAGGGAAGTGACACATTTTAAGTAAATCATAAGCTTAATCTTTCACGCTAAAAATAGTTTAAAAAATGTAAAATTTTGGAATTAATGAATGGTCCTTTTTAAGAGATAAACTGAACATTGTGTTGAAATATCACTTTAGCTTTGTAAGCAAGGAAAGTATCACTAAGTGTATGGTTTTCCAGTAAAATTAAATACTGTACATATGTTATCACTGGTGTTAAAGACAGGAAGTGAAAACATGGAGCACTCGAGAAGTTTTACTTGAAGATGAAGTTCTGCAAAAAGTAAGTTAGTCCTTTGACAAACTTTTGGGGTTTAAGCTATAACTGGAGGACCGCAGTGTCTGTGCGGCCCTCAAATAAGCATGCAACAGATTACTGGCTTCTTTCTGGCCGCTTTGATGTCCCAAGAGCCCGAGGCCCAGAGCTCTCTCTTAAAGGAATAATCTGTGACATTTAACTGTCTTGTTTTACAAAATGAACGCGGCGAGCGAGCCGGTGTCATTCCCGCCGTGACACCGCCGCTCTCTAAACAAAGAGTCCGGTCCGTCGTCTCTCACAGGAGCCGCTCGCTGCGAACGCGTCACACCGAGGCTGCTGCAGCGAGCGCCATTAAACGAAGGAGCTCAGCTATATCTTCTATTCACGCCGACTTCAAGTGAGAGTCGGGCGCGGAGAAAAGGAGCAGAACATTCGTGCTGAGTGGCGTTCAAGACAAGAGATGATAATGAAACAGGCCACCATGAGAGAAATAATGGAGCCGGGGCTTTATGGAGAACATGAGCGAGAACTTGCCATGAGCTGAACACAATAGTCACTGTACGGAGCGACTGTTCCCATCCACCTCGTCAGAGCCCGTCTCCCTGGCAACTGAACACTGCTCCTCAACCTGCCTCAGAAGTGACCTTGAGGAGATATGACACAAATGTGAAACAATGCTGCGAGGAAGCGGGTTTTTCTTTACGGAGTGGAAGGAACGAGCGGCTCTCGCTCGCTTCGGCTGTGACTCAGGTGATTGAAGCTGCGGCGTTGGGGCAGGCCTGGATCCACGACGGTTCACTTCAAGAGGACACGAAGGCACTTAAATACCACATGGATATCAAACAGATGGTTTATGGCTCCACACATGGAGGATGATTTCCAATACCCTTAAAACACAAACGACTCCCAGGTGTAATTATGCTCTGTGAATAAATAACAACAAACCGGCCTCAAAACTAACAGTGACATTAATCCCTTAAACCAAGTCAGTTTATTAGGATTCTGCTTGAAAATGATTCGAATAATTCTGGAGGTGTTGTTTTCATTTGTTGTATACTTTGTGTGTGTAGCATTAGGTGGCAGAGCGCTGGTGTCGATATGAAATGGTGCCGTTTGCACTTCGGTATTTGCTCATCTATTTGGTTGGTGTGGGAGTCGTGTTTGGAACATGTACTTATGTCTTTATTTCTATATATCTCTGTAGTTATTCTCCTGTTTAACTGGAAGTGTTCCATCAATGTATTTTAACATAAATTGTGCATTGATTTTTCTGTTCGTGGAAGACCTTTCCTTCTGCTCCCGCTGCCCTCTGTCTTAATGTGTTAATTATCTTTTTAAAGATATTTTTAAAGGTGTGTGAAATTTTGTCTCAGGAGTTGGGAAACTTTGTGCACCTGTATGGTATTTTACCATTTTTACAGGAATTACAGTTTGGTATTACTAACAGCCTGGATTGCTTTTCTCCATACATACATCATAAATCATGGTGCATTTCGCTGTTATATCGAATTCATTACAGCTTGTACCACTGGTTTACTGTTGTATGTACCTGTTGGACTGTGTAATGGACTGTGTAATGGACTGTGGCAACACTGCAGTATCACTGAACGCACCATCATGACTCAAAAATATTTTATAACATCATGACAGAAATATTATTTTACCTTGATAATTAGAGTTGTTTTCAGTAATAATTAGCAAAGTGGTCTCGTGGTACAGCGGAAACACATGATTGGGTGGAATGATGAACCTTGATTTCAGTTCTTCCTGAAACTGTGGAGTGTGTTTAGAGGCATATGATTTAGTTTGGTATCTTAATTGTAGTGGTACGATGGCTGGGTCGGAGCCTCTCCGGAGGCTGCTCGTGATCCGCAGTCGTCAGTATCTATCAAAATTAGTCTTAAGGAAAGTGAAAAGCGGCGAGGCGGCGACAGGGTCATGAGCGGTGAAGCCTCATTGAGGCATGTGAGAAGCAATCAAACAGATGAGCTACTGTAGCTGACGTAGCTGCGGGGGAAGCGGGGCGCCGCCTCAGTGCGAGGCGGACGGTCATAATGGTGTGGCTGATTGGCGAATGCATGTAGGTGAGTCCATTTACTCTCCTGTAAATGCTCAGAGAACACCGCCTCACACTGATTTAATGAACTCTTTCATGTGATTTCAGATCGAAATACCTTCAAATGTGACTGAATTGCACATCCGGAGTTCAAATCAGTTTCTTACATTTTTTTCCTGGAGTTCAGTCCATCCAGACTTTTTCCCCCTCGTACACCAGAGCACACATTATTTCTGTAGAAGTCCGGTTTGTATGTTCATATTAAAACACTGAACACTGAAGTGACATAGAAGCTCTCTCTCGCTCTCTCTCTCTCTCTCTCTCTCTCTCTCTCTCTCTCTCTCTCTCTCTCTCTCTCTCATTCAATCAACATCAACCAACTAAGTAACTGTGTCTTTGTCCTTAGGTGTTCTGTCGAGTGTGATCATCATCCAGTTTGAGAGTGTCACCACTTCAGGATGGACACACACACACAGTGTGAGACAGTGTGTGTTTCCCAGCGCTTTGTTGTTTCAGGAAATCTGTTGCTTACCTTGGTGACACGCCGGAGGCCCGAGGCCACAGCGCGGCGGCCATACGCTACCCTCACTGCTTATATTCATTATCGTGGCTAATTAAAAATCTACCAGAGTCGTGTTGTTGTTATTCGGTTTAGCTGGACCGGCCTACTCGATGATATTAGCATTGTTGCACCTAGTTGGGAATACAATTACACCTTTATCGTTCCTGAGAGTAATTGGAGGCTCGTGCTGAAGTGAGATGATAATAAAAGAAAACAAATGTGTGGCTGTTCAGAGCTTTGCTAGAGCTTTCACAGATATTAAAGGATGAGCAGTACACCCAGGCAGACAGCACGGTGCCTCACAGTGGATTAGTGGTTAGCGCGTTTGAATACCGGCCTTTCTGTGTGGAGTTTGCATGTTCTCCCTGTGTGTTTTAAGTTTCTCTTTCATGAGATTATGTTAGATTCAACTTTACTGTCACTACACAAGGTAACGAAAATGCAGTTTGGTATTTAACCAGAAGTGCAATAGGGCGCAAGTGCCACGTTTACAGATTTACAGTGGATATGGATGAGTATAGATAAATATATAAATACTATACTATTATATGATACTAATTCTAATACACGATTATATGAAATGCAATTAAACATTGTTAGAACTTCCAGACTGAGCAGTCATTTCACCACTTTAACCACTCGTTACTCTTGATATATTACACAATAAACAACTCAAATGCATTTATTAAGTCAACATGAAAGTATGTCACAGATGGTTTTGTAAATGAAATTAGTAACTCTGATTTTCATAAATCTTCCTGGTGGAAGAGTTTGATCATTGTGAGGTTGACAAAAATGTCATGTTAAAGGGCCTCAGTGGCCCCTGTTTTCTGTAAAAAACTAAATGTAGTTCTGCAGCTCTACATTTTTGGTTGAAAATGATCAGTGCATTTACGATCTGTTGGTATTAACCACGTAAATCCAGAGTGTAAGTCAGTTCCATTTTGATTTCTCATTATTTAAAGTTGAAGTTGTTCAATAGTTTTCTCCTTAATGATGCCAGATATCATCATGTGAAAGACAAACAGTTCCTGGCTGTTTGAAAAAATAACAAACAACTCCTAATACCTAAAGATAGCAGTTTTATTCTTCGTACCAATGAATTATGAACTTTGTGTAGGTGGGCAAATACTGCCGGGTTAATGTTTTTTTCTATTATTATAACAGAATTGAACGCAAGCCTGATAGTAAAGGCTTTGATTGGTCCACACTCAATGTAATTTGTACCTGCTACGCAAACATGTTGCTGACTTGAGATAAAAATAATTGCATTTGATCATTTTATATTGTGAAAAATATAAAAAAAAGGTTAGGAGAAAGGACACGAGCTACATGGAACCGTATCTCGGGCTGTGATTGGCCTTGGGACTGGACACGAGATTCACAGCTACAACCAAGAGATTAGCCAAAAACTTTTCAGATGTGTGTTGCTTTCGGGTTTTTGAAGATGCTGCAGATTATCAAATTATACTGCGACCAACAGTGTGAGGCAGTCTGCATGTATGCATGTCATTATCCTCACATACGCTTATTCCTGACATGAGTACAGAATCAGCGATTATCTGACAGCAGAAGACTGAGTGCTTGTTTCAGGGCCGTCACACAGAAACAGTTTGTTTGTTGGACAAGCCGTCCTCAGTCCTGAGCTCCAGCTGTCCTTTTCATCCTGCTGCCATGGCCCCGTGGCCCGACGCTGGGAGCCTGTGTGGGCTGTGGTTGTTGCTGGGGAGTAATTTACGGCCATCACAGGTGTTACGGGTCCCGGGTTGGCTATATAAGAGGAATCTTCAGGCAGCTGGAGGCAGCTGGCCTCTGTCTCCAGACTACAGAGAAGCCAGATCCTCCCAGGAGAGTCGTCGTCTCTCCTTTCTGGCATCATCCTTTGTTTCTGTGAGTCTTTGTAGTTTATTATTACTTTTCCAACTATTTTTCTTTTGTCTTAGCTGGAGGTTGGCAGTGTGAATTGTTCGCTGATTTTATACCTAATTCAACTAATTAACAACTTCGAGAACTTGTGCAGCTCTTTTAGCCATGCATCAACTTTTATGCGCAAACGGTCTGCCTCTAAATTAGCAGAAGTGGACTCACAGACACTCAGACGCTATAGTGCTTTGGACTTTAGACCATTAAAACAGGCCCCTGAGCTGTACTGGGGCATGTCTACGTGTTTTAGAAAGATAAAGTGTGAGCTGTAAGCAAGAACAGAAAGAAAAATTAAGATACGGCGATTGAGTCATGGAGGAGAGAGCGGCGAATAGCATATTTGACAAGCACTTGACCTTTTCCTCTTTTTTTTTTTTTTTTCTTGGCCACATGCTACTCCACCTCACTTACCAACACACAGACAAACACAGACACGCACACACACACACACACCAGCAGACGGGCCCTTGGGGTGCGTTTAGCCCTGAGGTTGCCATCTGTACCTGCCTGTTTGGTATGCATCCCATGAAGGCCTTTTCCTCCTCGGCTTCTTTAACTGCCTGCACTTAGCATGTGTGATTGTGTCTGTGCATATTTGTACATATGTGATGATAATTCTTCCCTTTCTTTCTTTTTTTGTTGCGTTCTCCTCTGCTTGTCGTTATTGAGGCGTGGGTGTGTATTTTGTAGGTTTGTGTGCGGCGTCATAGATCCCGGAGTGTGGTTTCCGACTTCCCCGTGGCGTCAGACTCTAAATCCTTCAGCGTTGAGAGACCAGCTGTTACACGGAGCGGCGAGATCGTTTCAGATGCTTCGTACATCTCCTGGCCACGTTTTGTCAATTTGCCTTGATCTTTTCCATCGCGCATCTACAGCCGACTGAACAACAAGCGAAGATTTTGTTTTCTAATCTGTACGTTAGGCGCTAATACTTGCTTGTGCGTTTCGCCACACCGGTGGCGGTGTGTCGCAACACTCAGACACGAAAATCAACTGCGAATGGATCAGCAGTTTTTTTTAATTAGCGCATGATTTTGAGCACTGAACGCTTGCCTGGAAAACAGACCGATGAGAATGTTCATATTTGCCTCCGATTCCACGTCGCGTCAATGATATTTAAAACTTAATTAACAGATGATCAATAGTGTTTACACTGTAAAGCGACTGGGGCAGATTCTAATTAGAATATCCATACATTATTAATGACATTAGCGAGCTCTGAAATTAAAAGGAGACAACCGCCGCGTTCAATTAGGCCGGCACTCGCGGAGAAAGAGTGGTGGCGAAAGGCTGAGAATGAAAGGGAGCGAATGAGGCGCAGATCAAGGACGAGATGGATGAGAACCGATGACGATCAAAGTGCGGCGCAGCCGCGGCAGGTCGGGGCGCCTGCAAGTCGTCTCTGGGCTGAGCGACATATAATAACCAAAGAATGTAACAGATGCCTAATTAGAATAACCCTGTTTTATGAATTCCAGAGTCACGGCGATATACGCTATCACAGAGCGGCGCACTCAAGTTAGCTCAGTTCCGAAGAAACTTGCGGAGTTAAATGTACCGGCGCTCTTGTGAATATAGTCAGATGTTGAGGCTGGAGTGTCTCGGCACGCCGCTTGATTAAATATTCACACCCACAAGGATAATTATGATTCACTGCAACTTAGATATAGTTTTTATTGTTCAACACATTCAAAGGAGTTAAGTCTCTCATTCTGTCATTGGGGAACTGTAAAAGAGTGAAGTCTGCCAGTCAGATGGGGATCAGCAGAGGTGGCACAGCCAGATCTTCTGATTAGAAGACGTTTTTTTCTACTCGCCAATTTATTACTTTGTAATATATTCCTGCATTAGCACATAAAGAAAACACGGCTGGTCCTGGCGAGATGGGCCCGGCCTCTAAGTTCAGATTATGATTCATAACTCACAGCCATTACTTATGTGTGTTGGGATAAATCACCCTCATAAGCTAGTCTGCTTTGATTTATGTGTGTTCTACCCAGTGGTGGCGTGGCGGTTTGTAGCCTCACTTCATTCAAGTGCGACTGGGGGAGTTTATGTGTGGAGTTTGCATGTTGATCTTATGCTGCTCTGCTTTCCTTACACCAGGAGTGTGACATACATCTGACAGCATGGCTTTGAGGATAAAAAGAAATCTGTTTAAAAACAGAAAACTTTGGCTGTGGTTTGGTTGTTTACTCGACAATATGGAGAACGTACATTTCTGCCCTAGTCAAACGTGCTGTCGCTGGACTGGAGATGTGGCCACTGTCCACGGACATCTGGGATCAGCTCCAGCGCTGTGACCTGGAAAAAGATGAAGTGTTCTAGAATATGAATGCGTGGATTTGTAGCCAACATTTTGACAGTTCAAAAAAAAAAAAAAAAAAAAAAAAAAACAGCATCCGGATCCTTTTCATCTGACAAGTCAGTATAAAACATGTCAGCTTCAACAAAAATTGAAATGCATATTGGGACAAAAAAATCTAACTAGGGCGCCAGTTTAATTTTGAAGCAGTGAAGCAATTTGTGTGTTTACGGTGAACAGAGGATAATTGGCTTTGTTATCTCTTGCGGGCTTTCCTCTGTTGCACTTGCTGGCGTGTTCCTGGTTGAGCTGTTCAAGGCAAGCTCCTCGCACCTGATAGGAATGGCGGCAGGAAGTGAGACTCAGGCTGTCATGAACTGGAGGTACGCTTAACTCCATCGTCGGAGGCATTGAAACACTCCGTCTCAGTCAGTGAGTCGGTGAAAGAGAGAGACTGAGATCCAAGCCGGCGACCATCATCTTAAGTTCATCTGGGTTCAGCTTTTGCCATTTGTGGCATGGGAGTAAGAATGAAACTTCTGAGGATGAATTGTGTAAAGAAAAAAAAAAACTTCAACTTGGCTAATTACAAAAAGAGCTTAAACACTCATAATTAGCCTTTTCTATTGTTGTACTGGGTTATCACAATGTCATGTCAATGCAATTTTAGAGGAAAGTGGAGGGGAAGTGGAAGTTGGAATTGAAAAGTAGCACTTAGAAGCTCAGCTGGGAATCATCAGATCACTCAGGAGCCTTTAGTCCTGACCACTGGTTTCAATAGCTATTAAATTGCGCTGACGTAACATATATGGATATTATAATTTCAAATGAGAGCTGGTGAGCTGATTTGTCAGCCGGTAAATTCCTTTTGTTCAAGTCTGACCAGCTCGGGTCTCAGCTAAATCTTGCAAGTGTGACACGAGAAGAATGGAGACGTGTTATCTGATGTGCGGAATAAAGTAGTTTTCCAGTTGTTTAGGCTTCCATCTGATGAAGTATTTTTATCCAGACTGATCATTATTGCTTTGAGTAATCAGTTTGCCGCCAGCCCAAGGTTATATTTTCCATTTGCCTTTATTGTCTGGCGGTTTACAATGACAGAAGAAAAAAAAAAACGACCAGGGAACAGTGTTCAACCAGTAATAATCAGTCAGGGAGCGCAAAGGAAAAGGCAGCTTGTTGTTTGCACACGAAATGTGATTTGATATCAGTTAAACTAATGAAAGGTGGGATTTGTTACCTTTGGATAGAGCCAGTTTTGAGCTAATTGTCAATCCAAGCAGCATGTCTTTCTCCATCTAACATGCGGAAAAACATTACTTATCTTTTACAAGAAGTGAGTTTAAATTAAATAGTACTTTTTGTCAAGGATCTGTTCTTGAAAAACAACCCGATCTCACATGAAGACAACCTGATAAAATGAAAGTCAAATTAAGAAAAAAAAAGTAAAACTTTACTTTTCTTTTGTTAATATTGTGTTAAACCAATGAATAAGCTGAATACGTTGAATTTTTACTTGCAGTGGCCACTGAAAGCGACCAAAAGCGACTGATACCGGGTGTAACATTCCTGCCAGAGTGTCTCCAATAATGCCTTTATAATTGGTCCTGCGGAGATTAACGCAGCCCTATTGAAGCAGATCATGCGACCCTGAGGTTCAGACGCAGGATGAATTGCTGACACTGTACAGTGAGAGTAGTAAGCACAGATACGATTCTCGGCGTCATTCATCAGACGGTAATAGATGTGCCCAGTAGGGCAGAAAACAAGCGAAGGCGAGGAGCGGCGAGGAGGAGAGAGGCAGGAGGGATACATTCATTTCATCCGCGATGAAAGACAAGAGACACAATATCAAGACGTTTGGGGAGGCCATCTTTCACCGTCTCTTTACTCTGGGCTCGTGCATGACTGTGTATATGTGCGCGCATGAGAGAGAAAAGGGGTAATTCGATTTTCTGTCCTCTGTCTTATGGCTGAGGATTGGGACGAGCGAGCAATCTCGTCCACTGACCTTCCAGTTCCACTTAAACTTTCGGCCTTGAAACAAAAGCTTTCTCTCCGATTCTCCTTTTCTAACGCCAAAAAATATTGGTGCATGAGCGCGCGCGCACACACACACACACACACACACACACACACACACACACAGTCTCATCTCTCACCCTCCGTAATTAAGCCTTCATCATTGATTCCGGGGGCGTTTTGGCCGTGTAACCTAATACCAGCAGCAACATTTCTTGCATTTATAACACAAGTGAGCGTGTCTGTCGTATTTGCTTTGTGTGTGTGTGTGCGTGTGTGTTTTTGCCGGTGTAAGTGTGTGTACGCATGGGGTCGTGTTTCCCTGGATACACTGATGGGCTCTCAGACTGCTTGTAGCGGTCCATTAGAGATCAATGGGATCCCTGCTCCTAATTCCTACTATCAGGGCGCCTCTGATCCTTATCTGCTGTGTGGAAAATGCAGTCAAAGCCATTTCATCCTGGCACACACACACACACACGCACTCACACTACACGCTGTATGCGCATGCAAGCATGAATATACTCTCAGACATGCACCGCAGCCAGTGTAGGTGAAGATATTCTCACCCCCATAGATTTTCCAGGTGTGTGTGTGTGTGTTTGAGAGACTGTGTGTGTGTGTGTGTGTGTGTTGAATGAGGAGGAGATGAATGTCTATTGAAGTCTTAAGCAGAGCTCATCATTGCGGTGAATGGGCCCCGAGGTGATGGTGGTTAGACCGTGAAAGCCAAAGCTCCTGAGCTCAGGATCCAAAGCTCAAACCCGCAGCTGGAGAAATCAGCCAATACTCCCGGCGCTCGCCAGTCGTATCAGATTTGACTGGCATGCAGTAATAATTGTGCAGGAACAATGACGTGCGACGCAGGCATCCCCACTGCAGGAGTGTCTGTTGTGAGCGCGCAACTTGTTCTGGAAGGATAAAAATGGCATTTTTACATTGCTGTGTGAGCTTCGTTCTTACTTTATTTCACATCTTGTTTCACCTTAAACTCTTTTCATTTCTCACACAGTTGCCTGCCGTCAGTAGCAGTGATTCGACCTGGAGAGTTTTATGCCCGTCCAAGTCTTGGAGGTGCTCCAACAGCTCATTAAATAACACCAGCCATGTCTGAAATCACCCCCTCCTTACTATGTAACGCAGCGTATTCATGATGTGTGTGTGTGTGCTCTATGCATATCAAAAATGTTACTTTCATAGCATGAATACTGTCCACTATCAGACTCCTCATTTGTTCTTAGATTGTGGGGAATGGAGGGGTTCTTCGTTTCTTTCTACGTTTGGGTGGGATTAAGGCAGTTGTTTCACGAGTAGACATGTTCTGCATCCAAAGTCAGCATGAAGTTAAATCAAGAATTAGCTGTGAAACACTTCATTTGTGAAGACTCTCTGGTCATTTAGGACTTGTAACGTCTAATAGCAGCATAAAGGCAACTTTTAAATTAGATGCCGGTGAAGCCTTTTCAGTGACGACTGAAATATCTTCGGGAGCAAGTCCAGCCGTCTTCATAATACGATGAAAGGACTCCCAAAACCGTTTAGAGAATAATTAAAAAGTGTAAAAACATTGATCTTTACCTCTTATCTTTTAACAGTTTTTCATTGATTCGATTTTGTTGAGTCTTTTGGGACAGGTGCAAAACAGCAGGTGAGGATATAGAAACGATCCTGTTTCCCATTTCACAATGTTAACAAAGTTCTTGCTTATTTACCTACATTACTTACCTACCTAGTTAACTGTACCTTTCACCACAGAGTCCCAGCGTCTGTCTTGAAGGCGTTCCTTCAGAAGGACTTGCTCATGTGGGAAGGTTGTCGGCTAATAAAGCTCATCTGGTCGATAAAATCTGCTCCACATGTTTGCTTGTTTGGGATTTTCTCAGCATCTGTTTGTGATTACAAGTTGTTGAAGTATTATATTGAATAACGGTCTGTGCTTTCAAGTTAGCTTTGTCTTTCAGGCTCAGCATGCACATCTTCTGAGTGAATTTAGCTACACTGAATTTTAAACCCTTGTATTCCTTTTATACACTGAACTGACTGATATAAATTGATCAACCACCTTATTTTCACTTCAGTATGAAGGAGAGTGGACGAGTGTCGTTTCCCAAACGGTTTTGGTTGCTTTTTGGTTGAATCAGTGCACAAGTCACCATTACCAGGATCTGCCTGTCTGAAGACTAAGGTTAGTTTGATGCTTGACTTAGTAACGTTCGTAAGGATGCTGCGTGAACGACAGAGGAGGTCCAACCAGCAGAGATCAGTGAGCTCAGGCAATTCCAAGTGTATTTTAATGTCCGATTTGCTGTTCATGCTCATGCTAGGGAGGTGTAGCTTGGAAAAGTGATGAGAGTTCACTCCTGAGCAGATATGAACTGCCCGGCTTACTGTGGTTATTACAGTATATCTTGTGAACTGAGGTCTGGAAACCAAGGCTTGTGCCAAGCAGCACTCTGTGCTACCATGACTGACAATGAACCAGCTTTTCTTTACCTTGATTCACTCCGAGGTTTCTGGGTAAGAACTAGGGACTACTGGGATGGATTTGAGATGGAATGATAAGTCGGGTCCAGATCATCTTGCTCGCTCTCATGCAGAGATCCAGTTCTTCCTCGGGTGAATTCCACAAGTTCTGTTTTTTTTTTTTTTTTTGGGTACTTCAACTTTCTGCTCATTTTTTGGACTTCCCTCTGCCTGACTCTTTTGGATTCCTCAGCCTCGAGTCATCGTTCATCAAGAAAATCTTTTTTTTTTTTAACTGCACCTGTGACTGTTTGCTTTTGGGCCATGGCCGTGACAGTATAGATCAGTTTTTGACAGCTCTTTTAACGGACCTGATTCGTATTACTTCATCTGCTGTTTTTCAGGCATCAAGGTGGAATCTTTATTTTTTTAATTTTCCTCATATAGTCTTGAATGTGTCCCTGCCCCCAGCCTTTGAAGAAGTTTAGAAGAGTTTTTGACTAATTCAGCATCCAAACAGCATAAATTTTGGTCCATCTGCTGTTTAAGGGCCTCCTTTAGCGTCTACGGATGGTTCCTCAGTTGATTCAGATTGAATAAATGTCAAACTTTCAAGTCACCTTCCTGCATGGTCTTTGTTATCTCCTCAAACAATGAGCCAGTTGAGACAGAAGAACAGCTTGGTCTGCTTAATTTTAGCTCCTCAGATCATGAGATCAAAGTGTTGATTAATTTCACTGCAGATGTGGAGATAAGGATTACCAGCTACACCTGCCTCTGCAATCATCACTCCACAATGGCTGGATTTACAAAGCTGGATTTACTGTTTTTACTACTGATCTTCGGCCATGACACCATCTGGCACTGTGGTGGTGCACCAGATCTTTCACAAAAGGTTGCTCAGTGTCTGTATGTTATGGCTTTATGTTTGAGTCTATTCAACATATTGAGATGAATCTGTTACGATATGAGTATGTGTAATGTGAAGAATTTCAATCTGGAAGGAGCAAATAATGATATTCAGTTTAAAAACATTCAGCATATTTCCTGGTTGAAACATTCTCATGAACACACAGCCACCTGGCCTGAACTATATCCTTCAAGCAGACCAGAAAAATGTTATACTAAATGTAACACTAAGATCGCAGTAATATCACAAATGAAAAGGAAAGGTGTGGGCCACTGACACAGGCATAACCCCCGTTGTAATAACTCCTTTTTGAAATTTGATTTGAAAATTAGCATGATTGTAATGTTAATTTCACGTTGAAACTTGAGATTTTGCAGCTTTTTCACCAAAAACTCTTTCATTTCATTGGAAAACCGGAAATCGTGAAACTGTATGTAGACTGTGGACAAGCTTTGGAGTGGAGGAATATAGACAAAATCCTATAAAGTTAAGAATAAATATTGAATATCCATCCCAAGGAATGTGGAAAGAAGAAAATGTATTCATATATGCACCTCCATGTTTGCTGAAAAATAAAGCATTGAGGGGAAGCGTGACGCGAATGCTCATGTAAATGCATTCAGCGAGTGACCTCGGCTGTCGTCTGTATTCAAAAGTACAAAAGTAATCCTGGCTGCCACTGAACCCTGCGTGCAAACCGAAAGCCTCCACTTGAAAACTAAGCAGCTTGAAGCGTTCTTTGGCTTGACTTCGGTTGCGAGTTGCTCCGCACGCGTGTCGCTGCGCAGCGCCTCCTTATCAGGTACGAACTTCCACTGTGGCTTCCAGCGCCGTGGCCGGGCGCTGCGGGCGTAATTTGAAGAGGTAGGTTACTGTTAGGGTAAAGCGATACAGCGGTAAACAGCATTGTTATACGGGAAGCGGCGGGATAACGGAGTGGTCTAGATTTCACAGACGATCTCCAGCTGCCGTTATCGCACGGAGTGTAATGAAACCTTTACTGGTCAGAAACAACGGGGGACGTCCTCCTGCTCTCTCTCTCTCTCTCTCTCTCTCTCTCTGTTCTGTTCCTCCATCCTCCTTTTGTCCTCGCCTGGTTCTGTCCCCCCGCATCCCTCCTGCTCGTAACCTTTCTTCATCCTCCTGTCTCCGCTCTTTATCTCGCTCTCATACATCCTGTCTCCACCGTCCTCCTCCTCCTAACCTTCTCCCATCATCTTCATCATCTCCTCTTTTTTTTTTCATTTCCTCTTTCTTCGTCTTATCCTCCAATTCATCACATAATTTTTTCACTTCTTTGTCCTTTCCGTCTCCTCCTCTTCTTCCTTTTCACCTTACTTGATATTCGTTTTAAGATACACTGAATTACCAGCAGGACGGCAACAACGATTAAAAGCGAGAAAAGATATCCGCCTCTTTTTTTTCTTTTTTTTTTTTTTAACATTTTCTAATCTCTTTGAGGTCATCTTGTACATTCCTGCACTGCCTTTTTCTTCCTTTCAGCTGCTCAAAAGACTTATTTCATGGACAACTTATCAACTTTGTTGAAATGTCAAACGCATTCTTTTTTGCTCAATTGTCGTGTTCATCGGCGGTAGTGCAGCAAATGCAGCGGCGGCGACGCAGTCACGCTCCAGAAGGAGGAAAGACTGTTTCACACTGGAAGTACGCGGATTTTCAGCTCCTCAGACAATCCACCAATTAAGCTAATAAACAAATTTTCACAATAAGGCCCACTGTTTTTGTTGATTTCCACTCTTAGTGTGCTTGAAGGCCCCCGAGAGGTCTTGCAAGTTTGAGATTAATTACTTTTCTTTTCTGCTCGAGCAAATTAAAGACAGCTCAGAAGAAGGCCCCCATCACGTAATCAACTAATCAGCCTCAACATCCCCGCCATGCTCCTCTATCCTCCCCCCCTCCACCCTTATCATTAGAGGATATTCGGGGCTCATTTTAGTCCTCTGAAGATCAGTCCGCAGCACAACTGAAAACCACAAAAGAAGAAACTCCATTCATTCTGTCACTTGAAAATAGATTTATTGATAAGGTTTTTCTTTGAGGGTGGGCCAGCGCACTTTTACTTTGGAAAAAAAAAAAAAAAAAAAAAGGCTGCATATGTTTGCAGGCGTTTGGAGGCCTGAGTGGCAAAAAAAAAAAAAAAAAAAAAAAAAAAAACAAGTCCCTATAGGTTCAGCGGCTGGTGTTTTACCCCCGGGGCAGAGAGGGGACCTGGGAACTTCCCCCTTGCCCTCGCCGCTCTCTCGCTGGAGCAGAACAGCGGCCAGCTTTCACAGAAGAGCCGCCGCAGACACGGGGGAGGCTGATAAGAGTGAAACACGCCATTGAGCCGCTTAAAAGAGAAGAGTTTTTTCCATTCCTATGTAAGTGTGGGAAAGAGTTACGCCATGGGAAGACAGATGTGTGATGGGAAAAAATGTCGAGAAACAAGTGACTGTGGAAAAAAGATTTACGTAATTAAAAATAAAGACTCTTGATGGGATTATCTTGAGCTAGATGTTAATTCACTGACTCATTTCGTCCCCTTTAGGCTGACCTTGGTTTGGCGTCGCTGCATCACACCTTTTCATCTGATAGCTGAGATGAAGTATTCAGCACCATCGCTCCATCTTTCGCTCCCTCCGTCCCTCCGTCCACCTCACCATATGTCGACTTCTGGCCTCGTCGCTCCTCCTCCCCTCCCTCTCTTCTCCTCTTACCTCCCTGCCTCTTTCGGCCCCCCCCCCCCATCTCTCCGTCCTCGTCACACTCGGCTCCGAACGAGACCGATGAAAAGAACAACCCATCCTTTATCGGCTTGCCCTGATTCTCATCTCATCTCTAATCTGCTGGACCACCCCACCCCCCCCCCCCCCCCCCCCACCCCCCCTCCCCTCCCCATTTAACTCAGTTCATCTTCGTGGCATTTTTGTGTGTGTCGCTGTGCATGCATGCGTGTGTCTGTGCGTCCCGATCCAGATTGATAAACCGTGTTTCTTTCTCTCAGCCTCTTCATCTGCTCACAATGGGACTCATAGGCCATAATAGTGCTTTCTTTCTCTTTCTATCACTCTCTATGGTGCTATAGCACAGCCTGTTCTACAAAAGCAGTTTTCACATCACTATTTTTCTAGATTGGCCAATTTTCTCTCTGACAAGAGAGTCGGACGCGTACCCTGTGAAGACTCGGAGTGCCATATTGGCACACAGCTTGAGAGTCAGGTCACAGCTTTGGATTTCTCACTGTGAAATGATTAAAATAAATAAATAAATAAAAGCACAACAATTACTGCTCGGTTTCATTTGTGTTTGAATCTAAAGAGGATGATGACTGAAGGCAATACAATAAAAAATTGTACGTTTGCGTCCCTCCAGTACACGGAGCCTGGGAAATATCTTTGCATCTGTATCAGATTGTCTATTGTTATGTCTTCATTGTAGTAACACAATATACATTTCCTTCTGAATGCACAATCACTGGCTCTGGTTAATGAATACAGCTTCCTTCTCTGACCTTGGCAGAGTCGACTGAGTCCCTATTGGCCATACGTGCATGATTACACACAGTGAGACACACACACACACACACACACGCACACTGAAACATCTGCACAAACACACCGAGCTGTCAACACAGAGAGGTAAATGAGCCTCCGCTCAATACTCCGGGCCTCTAGTGGTACAAATTATCATTGTATTCATGAGCTGGCAGACCTGTTACAGCTGCATATCGGCTCTTTGCATGTGTTGCGAGCAGTTACAAGTACAAATTGTGTTGTTGGTTGAGGTTTTCTTTTTTTTTTTTCTTCTCCTTTTCCACCGATCAATGTATTGACCAACCTATAATGAGAAACCATGCGTGTGTCTACATCAAACACGTTCACTCACCAGAAACTGCCAGTGTCCGGAGGTCAACGGGAATTATTTATGCAACGTGGCAGTTGTCTAAAGCTTATATTTGTTAAGCGTTGTTAAGCCGATGTTAAAGCTATCACTTACAGGGACGCCCGCTCCCCGGTAACTGCGCCCCGCGGCGCTCGTCCATCCGTCAGCGGCGCGGGTCAAGCCCATTTGTTTGTTTAAAGAATATCCATTTCAGCAGGCAAACAGGGTGTGTGTACATTAGCTATTTATTACCCCACATGAGCACGACTGCGCCCGCCGGACACAAGCAGCCCGGTGCTTATGGAAAGCCGTGCATCACGCCACGGGTTTATTTCTGACGCAGAATCACGGCACATGTTGACATTGAGCCGGTCCGAAAATGCCAGGGGGAAAGTTCATCCTGCTGTCAGCCTGTGTTTCTCTCGTTGCCCAGAGTGATCGCTCCTCTATGCATTATTGAGGATTTGATGAAGAACCTCTATAACAGAAAACAGTAATGGCGCATTTCTCAACTGAGCTGTTTTCTTGTTTCTGGTTGTTTGGGGGGTCAGTCAGATCAGAAAAAGGTATAATTCATATACTGTAGTAGCGTGAAAAGCCTCGGTTGCAAAGAAACGTCCGAGAAGTCCAGAGTTCAGGCACACAGGAAGCTCTTGGTCACTTGCAAACCCTCAGAATAAATGAAAAAAATCTTATCTGCAGTGTTTTTTGCCCATGCACCTCACCGAGTTGGTATTTTCGCGCACGCCCACTAACAGCTGTTCCCACCATGCGGCTGCAGTTTTTGGTTCAATGCATAATTGCAGTCTTGCATGTTATGGATTAAACTTGGGCTCAAGTCCAGTCAATGCAGAAAAGAAAACCAAGTGTTTGTGTTAGTCAGAAATCAATAACAGAGCACTGAATCATGTTCTTCATAATATTGCCACAGCATGTTTCTGACAGAGCAGAAATAATGTGAACATTTCTGTAGGTGGAGAGGAACCCTGCAGTTTGGAGCAGCAGGGAAAACACTCATACAGTATACCCCAAGAACATTTTACCACTTCCACACTAATCACGTCCACAAAAAACTGTTCCATACATAATCATTAGAACAGAAGCAGTTAGACATTAAAGCAGATTTAGATCCAGTCTGCTCACTAACGTCTGTGTGATCTAAAAGAGCTGAATGACTATTTTAATAACTTACATAAACCCATGATGACCCGGGGCAGTATCTGTGTGAAGTTATCCACTGAGATGATGCTTTTGTGATTGATCCATGATTTAATCTCCTCTGACATTATTTTCTGGGATTGTTATTTTACTGTGATGAGAAGGTATCATTTCATACCAACATCTGGCTTCAACAGGAGGACTGGGAGACCGCCATTTTTTTTTTTTTGCACTGGGCAAAGTTCATTAGTGTAGTGTAGAAAAGACGCTAAAGGGTGCTGAGATGTAGGGAGGATGCTAATGTTCATGTTTTATGGGCCCAAAACTTCTCAAGTGAGAAGGTTTCGCGTGTTTAGTGAGCGCCGGGGTTTTTATGCCGACTTTCTCTCTTCACTGAACGTCTAATGCAGCATCTACAGCAGGGCGTGCACACACCTAAAGACCAGGGGGTGAAAAACTGACGATGTTTAGCTTACTGAGACTACAGAGAATTCCATGTTTTTCATCCGGCAGCAGAGCCTTGGAAGGTACAGAGGAGACCCATTCATGTAGACACTAATATAAATGCAACATTTTCTTTACAACTCAGTCAGTTCAAATCTCTTTTAGATTACACATGACCTCTCCGACATCAACGTCTTCCGCTCTGTGTTAACCTCTGGCTTCTCTGCTCACTCCGCCTTCTGTTTCTGTCCTTGACTCATCATCCCCCCCATCTTCCTCTGCCCCCGCGTCCTTCGCTTTTCCGTTTCTATTCACAAGATTTACAGCTTCTCTACTTAATTCTCAGATCTCCAGTAATGTAATCAGAAATGCAAAAAAGTTTGTTTTGAGTCTCTTTGATTTTTCTATATTGCCTCAGAGATTTTAAAATATAGATAAATGATTATCACCTGATTGCCACCACAGCGCTTGTTAGGGAAGGTAAGTCATCCATCAGTGCTTATTTGGCAGGCCAATTTTCTCTGTGAACTCAGTAGGCAGATGAACAGAAATCAAATTAACTCTGATGTATCACCAGTCAGCCATGGGAAAAACAGATGCCGGGAAATAAAAGTTAAAGGTTGCTCCGCTTGTCACCGAACTCGCTGAACAGGTTGAAACATGTTGGGAACAGATTTTCATCGTGTGCGTAACAACATGTGACTGGGATGGCTTTTTGAAAGACGAATCATCCGTCCGTCCATCTCCTACACCGTTTAGACTCACAGAAAAACAATATTTTATATATTCAGGCAGCACCACACTGTGCTTTACGTTTTAGAATCAACCATTCAGGTTTATTTATTGAATATTTCAGCTTAAAAAAAAAAAGAAAAAAAAGAATTGCCAAAAACAACATGACGCTGGGATGTCGCCCAGTAAAGCCTCAGCTGTAATGACAGGCCATTAAATCATTTAAATACAAACTCTGACAGTTGACTTCTAATCTGGAAAAATCGACAGCAGCAGAAAGCAGCAACACAAAAATCAATATGAGCTGTATTTAGATTTTGGTAAGAATCAAAAGGTTGACATGTCTGGTCGAATTTTTATTGATAAGGTGAAATCCACTATTTTATTGGGTTACTTGTTTCTGGCGTTTTCTTCACATGTTATTTTGAGGAAATCGATTCTTTAACATTTTTCAAGAAGAAAATGTATGAAGAGGGTTTATAGCTGCATTATTGATTGGAAAAAAAAACACCTGAACTCCCACTGTTGAAACACACACCCATACTTTTAAATATATGTCAGTTTAAACTCTCTTTAAGATCAGTGTATTGACATCAGTAATCATTACATCAGCCTTGTATTTATTTAGCCGTATTTTCAGGTTTTTAAAGTGGCATTAACAAAGACTTTTGAGGCATAATTTACTTGTGTGTTGCTTTATATTGTCTGTATTTTCTTTCTCTGAGCGGCTGATTTGTGAGGCAACTGTGAAGTGGGAATTTCCTAAGTAACAATTTTCCAAGTTTTCAGCTGCGTTACGACGAACTGAATCATTGCGATGGTTTCAATGAAGGGAAAGTTGTTGAAGCCATTTTTCATCTTCTCTTCTTCACCCTCTGGACTCTGCGGTGCCCGTCTGCTTTCCCGTCTCCTCTCTTGGCATCCATTACAGGTGTCACACTGCACCTGGCCGGAAAGTGGATGCAGATGCCCTCATCTTCACCTTCGCCGTTTCATTCGCAGCCATCCTTTCCCCCCACCCTCTCCATTGTTTCTCTGCCAGTCTCTCCTCCATCCCTCCTTAACCTCCTCCCATCCCTGCTGTTGTCTGACAGCGCTCCAAAGCCAGGGGCAGATGCCTGGGGGGCTCTGTCCCAGAATGGGGCTATTTAGCCCGAGAAATACAGTTTGGCGTCGCCAGCGTCAAATATATGACGTGACGTAATGCCATATTGGCTTGCGAGCTTCCAAATTACACAAGTAGCCAGCGCGGAGGGCTGTTAGCTGACAGATGGTCCAAGCATGAATCTGCATTCAAGTCAGCGGAGGCCTCAGGCTTCCGCCTTTTCATGCTTACACATGATAAACAGTGGATGTGTGTAACATATAGTGTGTGTGTGTGTGTGTGTGTGTGTGTGTGTGTGTGTGTGTGTGTGTGTGTGTGTGTGTGTGTGTGGTATGCTCATCTGCTCACGTACATCTGTGTGCTTGGAGCTGGGACTGCCAAGTCTCATCCATCAAGTGTAAAATTCACGCATTTGACGACAATCTCACATTCTTACGTTACGTACACATGATTTTTTTTTTCACGTCAAACTATATTTTTTATTTATCTTTCGTGCCAGATGTCCACACATTTTACATCAAGAGGTATTTTTTCTCCTTGAGCAAGAAAAAGCAATATAATGTTCCCACATCGGTGGGATTAATTTAGATAAAATTGAAATGACCAATTTATTACTGACCATCCTATAAGATTATAGCTTTTATTTAACTTTTTATTTTTCTATATGTTTATTTCTCTTAACCTCACATGGTTTAAAACTGTAAAAATAAACCTTTTCTTTCCCTTGGGATTTTTTTGTTTGAGAACAAAAGGAAGAACGCATGCTGGGAAATGAATTCTATCTGTCTTCCTGAGGTAACTTGCACAAATAGCTTAAGTTCCACACTGGTTAGGTCTTTCTTCTTTAAACAATGAATGTTTCCCAGTGAGTTGAAAGGATAAACTATAAATAAGAGCAGAGGAGAAACTGAGACGTTGCTTTGATATCACTGATGAGCATGTGCCATGTATTTTTAATGGACGCAGGTTTCATTTTGTTCACAGAGCTGAAACACGGAGTTATATTTAAAATGTTAGTTTCAAGTGTTGGAATTGTTGGAAACGTAGCAGAGGTCTGTCCTTCTGGTCTGGGAAGGCCTCCTGCATGTTTTTGAATGTCATGTAATTTCAACACACTTGAATCTAACATCCGTGTCATGATAAAGCTCCGGAGGAAACCCGATACTGAGCCAGTATCATCTGCTGTGTTGAAGGGAAGACGGAACAAACAAATGAAGTACTGCAGCCCTTCAGAACCACAACTTTCCCCTCTGGGCTCTGTGGTTATCAGTGTGTCACAGTGAAATGAATGTAATACCTTTTCCTCACTTAACTGACTCTGTAATCTGATTGCTGGCGATGGCATCGACACAGAACCCAGCGAGGAGGGAGACAAAAGTCAAATCGCCCTTCCTGATAAATTCACACGTATCGGCGAACGCTCGTTCATCTCCGCATCCTGCCAGTCCAGAGCCGCTTTACTGAATTCCTCAAACACAATCCACTCACTGCTCGGTAATGGTTGTTCTTCATAATGAATGGAGGAATGAAGTATTTATTTCAAATGCAAAATTAAAAACGGCTCCAATGTCGTCGTACATAAAACATGCTGACATATTCAAAAAGGAACGAGAGGAAGTGTAAACTCATTTAATATCATCGCTAGTCTATCTGTTATTGGACGATACTTTATTTTAGCTTCCTGGTAAAAATTAAAATTAGAGGTTTGACAAGTCAGCGTGAAAACTATTGAAGTTATAGTCTCTGGATGAGGGTAATTCAAAAGATGGCAGCCCAGTGCTGCTTGCTAAATGTCCATATGTGACAGGTTCTGGTGGCGAGCGTTCACGAGCGCGTCCGCCGGCGCACGCTTTGAGTCTTTCGGTGCTTTCCGGGCACAGAATCAGCAGAATGCCACCGGAATGAGAATAAGTGTGGCTTCGCCATGGCAACGGAGGCATGCCAGAGGAGACGGGAGGAGCAGAAATAAAGCCCGGCGCTCATCACAGCAGGGGAAGGAGAACGGAGGACCTGATTAAACGCCGCCATCTCTCCTCGTGGCGCCCCCAGCCTCCGCGCGTTTCATCTTCCATTTCAGTCTGCCGCGAGACGCTACAAAGTGAAACCGCTGCAAGACGCCCGTAGATTCAAGTAGTCGCAAGACCTCATTACAGAAAGCAAAGGAGTTTATGCAGATTGCAATTACTTTGTCGTGTTGGCGGGCTTGACGACGCAAACACGGACATCAGAAAGTAGTCTTGCGCGCGGAGAGCAGCTGAAGCCTGAAGGAGTGATGCATCATCACCCCGAGCAACGCCGCGAGTCGAGGTACACGTCAACTTGATAAGTGATTCAGAGTTTAAACTTGTCTCCCGCTTGCATCACAGAAACGTTTGATTGATTTCGTCGGTCAATAGTGCGACGTGTTGCAGCCACGCAGACGCATCTTCACACCGGACTCTGACTAAGTGCGGTGATTGATGGCCCTCCGCGCGCTGCACAGTCGTCCGGTTAATTGCCTGAGTGGGGAACCTGGTGGCAGATTTCTGGGTCCATCCACGACGTCCCAAAACACGCAGAACTAATCCTTTTTCTTTTTTTTTCTTTTTTTTTTAATGTTCAAGGGTCAGCTGGGAGGTCTTGGACGTCTCTTTTGGTATCACTGAGGCAGCAGAAATTCGTGCGGGGGGTGGGAGTGGGGGGTGAGGGGGGCAGTTGTGTAGGACACACACTGGAATGTCACCGCAGGGCAGCAGGCTGCTGAGGCAAGTCTTAACCTTTCTTCCTCTCTCAACAACTCCTCTTTTTATTTTGACTGTGAATCACTGTTCAGCAAGGCTGCCCTTGTTAGCAACTATTGATTCATTTACATGTGCATATCGTTGAAGCACCTGTCTCAATCCATCTGTTTTCTTTTTCTTTTCTTGCAGTTGGCATCGCTGCCCTCACTTCCTTCCATTCAGGCACTGCCTTATTATTTTTTTATTTTATGGACTTAAGACCATGAAAGGGATAGAGACCCCCCCCCCCCCCCCTCCCCCCCGAGGCCAGTCCAATGATATTAGTTTGTCCAATGATATTAGCTGAAAGAAATTAACAATGCCGTCAAATTAAAAAAGATCACTCTGTGACCTTGTAAAGACAATTATAGCGGCTCATTCTGGACGCGCTGATGAGTTTCTTGTAGGTTCATCATCATAAGCTAAATAAAGTAGAGCCGAGATCAAAGCTGGCAGGACTGACGCCACTTTAATGTAATTCATATTGACGTCCATGATGTAGTGACCGTGGAGCGTCGAGCCAGGGGTAAGAGCTAAACAATGTCCAACTCAACAAATGGCTCTCCACATTGTCCCCCACCTCACAGCGGTCCTGTCAAAAAACATTATGCATATCCGTGGCTTTTATCACGTCTATTTTTAGTTATGCAGTTTGAATTTTCTGGTAATTACATGTGCTAGTGTTTCATCTTCCAACTTTATCTTTCTTGCAGGAGGCAATACAAAAGTTTTGCAGCTAATAATGGATTTTTTTTTTTTTCTTTTCATCGGCACTGTGATCAGGAAACGCTTGTCTCAAAACGATTCCGGGCTTAATATGAATGGAAATACAATCACAGCCTTCGCCGTTCGGAGGGAGAGCACATACATAAAGGAAACAATATTCCTGGAAATTGGAAGGTAGTCTTGTGATGATTTCATGTCCTCAACGTAACACCTCTCCCGCTCGCCTTTCAGTGCACCTTGTAATTTCGCTTGTAACGCGAGAGTGATCGAGTTGTGATAATGGCACGTTTTCATTTCATATGAGGCGGGAAGGCTCATTATGAGCTCCGACATGTTTCTCGACGGGGGGAGAGAAGCGCTTCCTGTTATCTGCGACGTCCCTGTGTCTCAACAGTTGTCAGTCTTCCATTTCCCCTTCATCGACGGTTTCATCTTGATTTTTTTTGTTCGTGCGGCTCGCAGAGGCGCAGCTAAACATAACATGGAGATCGGGCTGAGCTGTGAAACGGTCCGCTGTGGTTTCAATCACGGGAAAACTTGCATGTTTGTAACAGCCGAAATGCATTAAGAAGCAGTTAAAAGGCTTGAAATGCTGCAGAATTGGACTTTTAATTAGGTGGAAGTTGGAGTTACTGCAAAGCTGTACAGAAAACTGAAACCTTTGCAAAATGTTTTTTTTTTTTTTTTAAATCTTGTTTTCAAACCTCAGCTGGTGTAAACTGGTGTTCACATTAGAAGATTTAAAGAGATGAAAAGATATGATTAAATAAATCTCACAGGGGATGAGAGAGCCCATTCTGAGAGCCGGATTTTGTTTTTATCACAGCATCAACAGTGCACCTACAACGTCAAGGAGAGATTAAACGGGCCGGCCGCATTGCCAGCAGTATCCCAGCCTCCTTATTTCTACCAAATGTCCTCTGAATCAAAGCCAAGTCTTTTCTCTGTGGGGTTTACAATAACATGAATCCTGGCCCTAATAACCCGCACAGGCCAGCACGAGTACTTCCACTCCTCCGTCCCTCTCCTTCTCCCGACCCATTTCTCAGCGTCTCTCCCCGGAGCATTAAAACAGACAACGGACCTCGGTTAGGTCATGGCCAACACGGACCTCATTTGTCACAGAGGATGAGCATCCATGAAGCTGGATTGTTAATTATGAGAGTGAAATGAAGACGTATGAGGCATGAAGGCGGATGCGCACGCAGCTGAAGCGCGAGCCCGCACCTTGCAAACAATTATGCAAGGATGCAAACACACACACAAATATGCACACTTGACTGCACATCACTGACCAGCTGCATCCACACACACACACACACACACACACAAACACCCAGAGTGCCATTAGGAGCTGGATAAAGATGTATGGGAGCTGCGTGTTTCATAACTCACGCTGTATCGGGCAATTAATGGGTCTCAAACGGTGCAGTTTAAGTGGGATTAGTTAACTGATGAACACAAAGTTTGAATACTGGGAATTCTCCTCAAAATGACCCGTTTGCCCATGAAACACCTACTGCTGGATCTTCTCCAATGCACGTGCTTGTGAGTCTGTACGTGTTATATATATTTGTAGAAACAAACCTTCTTCATCCTAATGAAAATACAAACACAGTCGGCATAGTTAAAAACTAAGGTCAGTCATTGAAAATCTGATTATACTGAAATAAGTGGAACAGCTTTGCAGCTCTCATGGTGGTCCTCTAATTATTCATCCAGATGTTGGCTGAAATGAAATGGAGTGAAATCCCATAAACAAAAATCCAGGTGGTTTAACAAATGTTTTCAATTTTTCAAGTCAATCTAATAGCGAGGTGCTTACGAGCACATTCAAACAGCTTTTGCTTTCTGTCATCACTCCCGCCGCGTCTTACTCACTTCTGGAGTCAGAAAGATGTTTTAGACACACACTTCAAAGCATACTGATGCCCTCAGCCGCATGCCTCTGTTCACAAATTTGTGTGCAGAACAACATTCAACATGTTCAACTTCGATTGCATTAGATAACCTTAACCTTTAACAAAGGTATTTTTGTCCTCCCTTTGCATGCTCTGATAGCGTCACTTCAGCCCTGCAACAGCGCTCACACAATGCCACTGGGGTGGGATTATTCTGGGAGTTGTTTCCTCTATTGTAATTCATATAACTCTGCCTCTGCTGTGTTACTTTTCATCACCAGAACAAAACTGATTTCCCTCTGAAGTCATGAATAATGATGTTTCATTCATAATCCATACAAAAGATACTTCACCATCAATAAATGTTTAAGCGCTGCAGCTTCAGGAAAGTCTATCAATATCAGCCTCAAAACTGATGCCAGGTCAGGTTAGATGAGTGATGTTGTGCTCGTACCGCTGGCAGCAGCTGCTGTGATTCAACGAAGGCCTTAAAGGAATACTCCGAAGATTTTGACCCACACTCTATCCCTATCATTGACAAAGTTAGACAAGCTCATAAATATCTTTTTTGTGTCTCTGCGTCCAGTGGTTGGTTCCCAGCTGTTAGCATCGTAATTGGCTTAGCTCAATTGCTGGAAGTCAATAGGAAACAGAGCCAGAGTGACGAAAGTGGACAAAATACTCCTTCCAGTGGTCTAGGGGATGGCGTATTAGCACATGAAGTAAATGCGAATGGTTATTAAAACATTTTAAAAGACGTGTTTTCTTTTCAATCTTTTAAAATAACGTTTTGATACACACAGATCTGCACAAGTGTAGTGCTCCGCGGAAGGATATACCAGGCGCACAGCGGCTGAGTCTACGGCTTCTACTGCTGTGCTCCGGTATATCCTTCCACGGAGCACTGCGCATGCGCAGGTCTATGTGTATCAAAACGTTATTTTAACGGATTGAAAAGATAACACGTCTTTTAAAATGTTTTATAACCATTCGCATTTACTTCACATGCTAATACGCCATCCTCTGGATCACTGGGAGGAGTATTTTGTCCACTTTCGTCAGTCCGGCTCTGTTTCCTATTGACTTCCAGCAATTGAGCTAAGCTAACTATGATGCTAACAGGTGGGAGCCAGCCACTGGATGCAGAGACTCAAAAAAGGTATTTATGAGCTTGTCTAACTTTGTCAATGAAAGGGATAGGGCGTGGGTCATAAATCTTCGGAGTATTCCTTTAACAGCACAACTCTGGCTCTCAAAGGCCATTGAGACACACCTGATTACAACGAGGGGCTTTTTTGTGATCAGGGCCTGTGTGTTGTTTGTTTACGTAATGAAACCACACACACACACACACACACACACACACACACACACACACACACACACACACACACACACACACTAACAATGGCAAGTTCATGAGCACTCGTATGGAGAGATGACAAAGTTGAATTGAAGTTACAACTATCTCACCAACATATACAAAGTTACAAAAAGGACAAAAACGAACATCAGCACCAAGAATTCCTCAGTCATCCACATCAACAAGAAACTATCAGGATATGTTGCTTCAGAAGTCCTTCAAATTGTTCGTTTGGTCGGATTACAGCTTTTTTTTTTTTGGTACATGTGGCATTGAGACCTCAATCGTTCCAGGGCTTGCTTAATAGAATCAAATGTGACCACAACCTTAGACTAAACTGAAAGAAGAAGCAAAGCAGGCACAGCGCTCAGTGTGAAAAGGTTTATTGAGAACTGAGCACAAAAGCATGCAAAAACTCGGTGCACAGAAAATCCAAAAGACAGGCGGCTGTACAAAAGGGCAAAGCAACACAAAGACAGGAGTCACACTTACAACAGACAACACACTGTTCCTTTACACATCAGGAGTTAACAAAGCACAAAGCAGGAAACAATTAAGGAGAAAGGCATACACACACTGGGCAATTTTGGATGAAAGATAAGCAATAGAAGCATTGAAGACAATATATTTGATCTTTGAAGCAAACAAAGGCTGCAAACAATAGAAATGCAGCAGAAAATGATGCAACAATAAAATCAAAACAAGGAAATCAATATCAATACTGAACTCATCCCAGTAAACGAAAAGATGATGACCCAATTCTTTGCTACTTTGGCATATTTTACATTTCTGGTTTGCACTGATCAAAGGTTAATGTTATTATTATTATTTTTATATGTTGAAGCATGTTGTAGCCATTCTTAGTTGTGTTGTCAACTTTATATTGTAACCAAGTTCATAAAATCTATGTTTCACAGTGTTGCAAGGATTTTTTCTTTTTTATGAGAAAGCCAAAATCACACAGTCTGTCGAAGCCTCAAGCAGGGAAGACTCAACCCCGGATCAAAAGTAGCGGGAGGTAAGTGAACCTGACAACACAGAGACATAAACAAGACAATGTGAGTCGAAGACAAACCCACATCAGGTTAGTTATTTTCTTTTTTATTACCCGGCTCAGGAACTCTGACACAGATTTGACATATGAGCTGGCAGGACGCGTGCTCGAGATGCAGACTGACTGTGTGACTGACCGACAGGCCGGATGATTGACATCCAGCGGAGAACCGAGCCGGAGAAGTCAAAACAGGCTCACCGACTGACTAAAGGCCAACCGGAAAGCTTCGGGCGCACAAAGAGAAATAAGTGTTTTCGGCGTCACCCTGGAAGAGTAAATAGCGGCCCCGGCGACACAGCGGGCTGCTGTCCGGGCGGAGACGGAATGGAGGGAAAGAGATGGGGCGTAAAGAGAACAGGGTGCAATACTGAGGGGTGCTGAGGCGGTGAAATGAGGGGTTTGAACTGCTGATGTAAGCCTGGACACACTCTCTTTGTCTTTCTCTCACTGACACGCACACACAGCGCTGACAAGCTGCTTCTACCCATGGGAAGTCGTTCTGGGTTCAGAGGTTCAAATGGAAACGGATAGCGGCGGCGGACGCACCGCTCTTCTCCTCTCTCCCTCCTTTCTTGTCTTTCTCGCCGCAGACGTAAACAGGCGTTTTCCTCCATTTGCCTTCGTTTCTGTCTTCCCTCGACCCGCTCTCCGTTCCCCGCGCTGCCCTTGCCCTTTTTCTCTGAGCCACCCTTGGCTCTGCGTTTCACACAGCTCCCTTTTTAAATATTAACGGCTTCGGTCGGAGTAGCGCCACTGTACGGCGCACAACATTCAGAGAGGCAATTTCGAATTCATTTTAATCAGCATTCAAAGGGCAGGAATTCTCTATTCATTCTAATCTAGCTTGAGCATTTTAAAAGGCGCCATTCTCAGGACCTGCATTGAATTTCCTGCCATCTCTGAAAAACACGGAGGATTCTCCATGGGGTGAAGTCTGCTTTTGCTGCCATCTGTAATTGGTGTTTTTCCATTAGGGACCATCTGCATGGTGTGACAGTGGCTTGAAAGCTTAAATATTCCATTTTATCAGGCGCCGGCTGACGCTTTTTGGGGCGGAGAATGTGTTAAATCATGAATTTGATACAGCACAGCGGCTGTTTCAACTCAGATCAATTAACAATAGGATACACACAAAGATGAGAAACTTTGCGAGTGGTGCTCCCCTGAAACCAGAACATAACTCTGTGCAGATCACAAAGAAAACCCCAACACAGTGATACTCATGCATGTATTCTTAAGAGGGACTATTTGAAGGTGTGTGTAAGGTTGTATTTGAAAAGAATAGAAACAAAGAGCAGGATTAATAAAATATCAATGACAGGTGCCCCAAGTAAATGTTCCTGTTTCTCCTATGAAACTGGCGTTTTTGACCCTTTGGGTTTGATCTGTGGCCTGCAGTCCGTCAGCTGAAGTGACACAAGAGACGAAGAAGTTTACACAAAGCCTGCAGTTTGAAATCCACTCCAAGTTGTTTACAAGGTAGGAAAAAAAAAAAAAAAAAAACATCAGTGGACTCGCCAGGGTTACATTGATACCCCATTGAAACAGGCTGGAGCTATTAATTATTGATGACTCACCATTGGCTGGGAAAAGTTTCACGACACAGCTCTAGATGGACAAAAATATCAGCAACATTTGAGAAGCTGGCAAGAAATGATGAGGAATTTTCACATATGGAGGATAGTGTGAAGGACTATGTGACTAACTTCATCTTCTGTCCAGGGGTGTCTCTTTATGGGGTCTGAATGCTGTTTTGTGTAAGAGTGCAGCGGTATTGAGTTTGCATGTTCTCCCTGTGCCTACATTGGTTTATTCTGATTTTTCTTGTGCTTTCCAAATTCTCAAGGTTCTTTCATGAACTATGTTCCATGAGCTGAGCGTTCTTTACGTTGTGTATTCCTGTCTGCTGAACCAAGTTCTGAAAAAAGCAGCTGGTTTTGTTAGAAACTATCGATAGCACTGCTCACTGACTTGTTTTTAAGAGTTTTACAGCAGCACAGAACACTGCCGCCTGAAACGCTGCCTCTAATGGTGCTTCCTTGTTAATATCAACAGTAATTCTACCTCCTGTTTTTGCCGTGTTGATTATCATTGACTTTTCTTGTCCTCTGAAAAAAGAAAGAAAGAAAAAAAAACTCTATTCTTTTTCTTCCAAACTCAGAGTGGCACCCTCTGGACCAAATCAAAGCTGTAACATTTGCACTGTTTGAAGCACGAGTACCATCTTGCGTATGGACGAACACTACCTGAGTACCTCATGTCGTCCGTCTCTGTTTCTTGCAGAAGTTCGACTCTGGAGCTGAAAGTTTGTGAAATCTGCTTCCTGCCCTCAAAGAGTCTGCAGCCGGTTGATTAGTTTGCTGTCTGTTATCGTCCTGATTGTTGCTCTCCTCCTCTGCACCATCCTTTTCCCTCTTGCTACAGCCTGATTAAAGAAGTAGAAAGTGGCTGGATTCACCAGAGGAACCTCTTCCTTTTTTATAAACAAATTTATGTTTTTGCAGTTTTTCAAATGACTTAACTGACTGGTTCTTTGTGCAGAGTACGATGGTACTTTGTGGCATGAGACGCAATCCCAAAGAGGACACCTTGTGAGTGGCTCTATCGCTCTCAGAGGGAGTGCTGCTTCTACGATTAACGGAGAATAATATTCCCCACTTACCCTACCAGTCAGGATACACAAGAAACAAAGTCCTCCATGTGTGAAACTGGCACAAACACAGCTCGCAAAAAGTTACGGATATTTGGTGACGTTTCAGAATGGACCTAAAATGCATTAAAACCTTTACAACCTTCTACATATCACTGTTGCATGAACTGTTGACGTTTTCCGTACATTTCACCTGAAAGTCAAAGATTCCTGTTTTGTGAGTAGTGTGTGTGTGTTAATGTCTCATAAAGGTCCCAGAGACCTTGGAGCTTACATAGCCAGAGAAAAACATTTTTTTCGTCAGACCTAACAAAACAGAAAATGTAGTGAATGCAGCAGAGGCTGCGGTGGCATTTTACACTGTGAAACACCACGGCAGCTGTAGGTCGCAGGATCGCACTAGCACCTTGCTTCAATCATTATTTCATTCCAAAAATTCTGAGGCAATTTTTTTTTTTTTTTTGTACTTTTGATTGTCAAAGAAATGTTATTCAAAACCAAATCAAGCATGGAGTCGCGCGAATCAAAATGCCAGTTGGAGGCACCAGAAACACTAATGTGGACATACTCGTGAGTTTGGCTTCTCCCAGACAAAAAAACAGAGAAAATTCCATAATGACAAAGTCTTTTCTTGTGCTCTCGGGTTGAACAGAGTGAGGGGTTCAGACATACGGTGCTGTTCTCCTGACAATATCAAGATATTTCACAGTTTCACCTGTGTCTCTCTGCACGGCGCTGTGTGACGACTGCTGTAATAACAGCAATGTAGCAGAAAGCTACATGAAGAATGAAGCCACACCGGCGCTGCACCAAAACAGCAATTTGCAGGTTTCAAAGGAGGGTGAAATGCTTGATCGTTGTCTATTTTCACACGATGTTCTTCTCTGCTCGCATCAAAATGACTGCACAAGTGTGCATCATGCATTTACACATAGTGAGCTGGGATGACTTCCTAAAGCTCCCCTACTGTCTCGCATCAGATGAAGCAGTATAAAAGACAGAAATGTAAAGAAAAACCATTTAAACCACAATGAGATCACTGATTCGCTTCAAAAATCAGCACACGCAGCATAACGAAGACCAGATTGTTTGTTGTATTTATCTGAAAAGTGCTAAAATGTCTTGATTATGTTTGAACTATCACTTGCAAGCTCAGTTCAGTTGTTCTAATTTTATGCAAACATTTCTTTTCCTCATCGGACAGATATGACTTCAAATTTGGCCTTGAAGCTCGCAGCTTACGCTGATGAAAAGAGCCGCTGCTTGTTTTCACTAATCTATTGATCACAACAGGAGTTCTTTTCTTAGACTTATTTTGGAAATGAGCTGTTTTTATTGTGTTTCTTTTGATTTCCGTTTTTTTTTTTTTTTCTTTAAATGAAGCAGCCTTGGTTACAGTCCCACTTTTTCCACGTTACTTTGATTGACCGCTCCGCGGCGAAGGTCGAGCCGTCACTCCAGCAGCTCAAACGTGCCGCGGCCTACATTCGCAGACAGAAACGCGCACGGCAGCAGCCTCGCGGCGACCCCGGGAAGGTGTTGGTGCGTGAGCGTCGGCGTGCGACAAGACAAAACGATGGATACCTAGTTGTCTAAAAGCTCTGCTGGGAGCAAGTGGAGCACTCATCCATGTGATGCTCTTAGTGCCACTTTCAACCACAAGTATACATAGCATGGGCGCACACACACACGCAGATCGACACACAAACTCAAGCAAGCACACATACTTCATGTTTTGTAGACTTGAGAAATATTACACACACATAAAACTGTGAAAGGCGGTGTGGCTGACACACCATCGCTACAGCGCTTTCACAGCGTATTACTGGCATCCCGTTACAAGCGTTTGTCCTCCCTTTCTGCTGTGAGGCCTTATATTTAACAATGAGGAGTCAAATTTGCAATTCAGCTAATGGGCGGCTCATTCAGAGCCTCCGCCACGTGTAACATTACTGTTTGTACTTAGGAGTCATTTTGCCGTAATGTTTATTTAATGCATGCTTCTGCTGCCATTACACCGTCTCCGGTGTTCTTTGTGTTTGTGCTTTCTTCTCTTTTCAAATTTGAGACTCTTGTTCTTTTTTTTTGTTTGTTCATCAGGAGCAAAGAGCTTCAGTTCCTGGATCATGTGTTTTTTTCTTCCTTTTTTGTAAAAGTAATGACAAGTTAAGATGTAGCACCATGACAACATCTTTCTTGGAAGCAGATAATGGGTTTTTTTTGGTCTGTTTTTTTGATGACATCGTACAGTGAGTTGAGAAAGAAGCACAGAAATGATTTAGTGCACAGTGAAATGACTGGAGCTACATCTTGCACAGATAAGTTTTTTTTTTTTTTTCCACAAAGGAAAATAGGCTCTGGTGAATAGCGCAGGCTTCCCAGATAAAACCTCACCACGGACTGAATGATTATATTTTCAGATTTCAACCTTTCAGCGCCTGCCTTCGACACAGGGAAAAAAATTATCACCGCGCTATCGGTGGCCGGCGGGCGACCTCACAAAGCTGTGATTGAGTGATCTGGATCCGTTTGGATGTTTTTGACACGTGCTCGGACGAGCTCGTCAGGGAGGTGAGAGATGAATCTGTGAAACACACGGGTTTCTTATTACTGCCCTGAGTAAAAACTATTACAACGTGTCCAGTGAATACACTCCACGGGAGCGTGTGGACACAAACAAACATCTGCAGACTGATTTCCATTCATAAACAGCGCAGTTTCCAAACAGCCATATGCTGCGTTCGCCACGAGCCGCCCCGCAGCGGCGTGTGTGTTGTTGACTGAAGCCACTGCACGCTGCTTTGAGGCTGTTGCTCGCATACATATTCTTTCATATTTGTTTGTTTGTGTACTGTATTCTGAAGCTTGAATATATCCTGCCTCCTCCTTTATCTTCTTCTTTTTTTTTTTTTTCCTCTCTCTTCATTTCTTCTGCAACCGATTAAAAATGGATGAGGACTTTATTTAGTGCGAGGCAATTCACTGCCAGTCAAGCATGGTGCTGGAATGAATTAGAGGTGTGTGTGCGTGTGTGTATGTGTGCGTGGATGGGTTCCTCTGGAGCTCGTGGGGGTGATGAGACAAGTGGAAGTGGGGGGGGGGTTACCGCTGGGTTAAAGCAGTCTACTGTCAGGTCAGCCAGAGTTCAGTCACACAGAAACTGGAAAGCAGGCAGACGGCGGCACGGCTCAGGTAAACGGGACCATCGCCGCGGTTTAGACAGACGAGACCGCTGAGGTGGAATTCCTCCCACAGAGATAGAGTCAGACGGGAGGATGCCCAGGTTTAGAGGATCGCAATTAAATCCACAGCAAATCTAATCCTTTGGAAATGAAAGCTAGCGGTGAGAGCTCCCCGCAGGAGTGGAAAAACAAAGTCGAATTTCACCTCACTGTGTCACATTACTCTCTCTTGACCATGGGAACCTATAGGGGTGAAGTCAAGCTCCTGTTATTAGCTACTCTTTCTTCTTTGCCTGGATGAGGAATCGTGTAAACCAATTTTCTTCTGTCTAATTTGGATTTTCATTCATCCATCCGTTTTTTTTTTTTCCTTTTTTTTTTTTCATCCAACTTTAATAAGACATGGAGCCAGTCCCAAAAAGCAGGGCACCCAGGGACAAAACACACGCACACACACACACGGAGAGGTAGGGGTGTTTTCCAGATTGCTTTGTTTTTTTGTACTTTTTGACGAGGTAATCATGATAAAAAGGAAATAAATAACCCATTTATTTTAATAAGACACACATCTTAGAACTGAATGTAATGTAAATTTAATGAAGACTAATTACAGTTATAAATTAAGTTTTCGCACAAAATCATAAGTAGATGAAAGTAATTTCTCACACATGCAGTGTTTCACAGGGGGAGATTTTGCCCTCTACTTTTAACCCGAGTAGTGGAACTACTGTTCAGCACCCGTACTGCTCAGGGGCCTTGTCCGAACAGCGCTGGTGTTTCAGGTGAGGATGAGATGCTTTTCCTGCAAAGGGAATCACATTTTCATTGCTCCTTTGCTGAAAATAAGCATGCAGTTATATCTCCGCCTGATCCTGTGACGCAAACTGCATTGCAAACTCATTATTTACAGACAGTGCTCAAGCACTGGGAGAACATGCAAACTCAAGAAAGAAAGGTTCAAACACGGTCTTCTTGAATCCATTTCACCATCATTCAGTCATTCTAAGATAAAACGGTTGAAGTAAATGTGCTCATATGTACTCAGCATTGTGGGAAATATTTCTGAGGCCAACTAGAAACAGGTAGAAATGACTAATTCATAATCCCAGCCGTTCCTGAGTGAATTACTTATTTAATAAATGTTGACATTATAGCACTTTATGAATTAGTCATGAGCAAGAGTAAGTTGTTGTTTTACTTGTTATCGCATTGCTTCTGCTTCTCTGTGCCTCTTAATAAAACATTTCGCACACACAGCCGTCATTAACGGAGGGATATTCTCACAATCAGCAGCTGGTTTAGCCCTGCTAAATGCAACCTGCCCTCCAGAGGTTCACCCACGCTAACGAAACGGGAGATAAAAAAAAAAAAAATTACAAATCCCGAGGTCCAGGAGCCGGCTGGGGTCACGCATTGCATCACATCCCGCACCACTCTCCCTCCAGAGTGCACAGCATGGCATTCACATCAACCTCTCAGACAACCAGAAATGTTTGGAAACGTTGTTATTTTGAGAAGTACTCCCAATCCATTAATTTCTCCATCTTCTACCCGCCACTACATCCAAACTCTGGCGAAATAAGAGAAATCCTGTTTCCTTCAAAGCATGAATCAGTTTACATTTCAATTAAAACACTAGATAGTGGTCGTTAGAGAAAATATCCCATCAGTATAACGCACTCCAGTAGTGTGCTGTGTTGCTGTAAGCTGCAGTTTATAGTCAGACCGCTAATAGCAACACTTATAGTAATTTCAGTCTATGAATAATAAAGAGGACCTCCGATGCCTGGCTGTTTCTGCAGAGCATTTACAGGCAGCAGCTCTAATTACCATCTATTAATAGTCACCAGACTAGAAGGGCCTTTTTTCCAATAATAGTGACAAGATGACCATTTGAATGCGGCCACGTCCTCTACAAGCCGTTTCACCTCATCCAGTCTGCGCTCTCCTGTAAGCAAAGGCATTCAAATCAGGGGGGGGTTAATGTGTGTCAGGATACAGAGGGAACGCTCACAGAGATTGTTCCAATTAACCCTCCGAGACTGGTGTTGAGAACTGATGGGTGCTGAGAGACATCAGTCAAACGGTGGCAGACTCTGAGGAAGCTGCTGCCAATTAAACGTCACCAAATGGGAAACAAATAATTTTTCAAAAGATTTGAACTTCTGTTTTGTTCCCCCAATATATTTCAGCGGTTGTCACGTCTCCATCCGCAATTTGTTTTGAAATATGTTTATTTTACACATCAAGGGAACGAGGCTCCCGGGCTCGTTTAAAACGTAGCAGTCGGTGTCAACGTGTGCACGCACACACACACACACACACACACACACACACACACACACACACACACACACACACACACACACACACACACACACACATACAAAGTGAAAAACAAACCCCAAACTTTTCCAAGTTTCAGGCGTAGAGCAGCATTTATGCTGTCTGTATTTTTATTTATCTTTTTTGCTTTTCCCTTCATGGTTATTTTTTTCATACACTATTTTGCACATTATTCATTTTGAAAGGGAAAAAAATATGAATTCAACCTCCCACAGACAACATATGAGGTTGTCTTCAGCTGCCTGTTCAATTTTAATTTAGTTTCAACCGGATTCATTTGATGTTTATGAATATTAGCTTGGCACATTATCAGTGATTTTGCTATAATGAATTTCAAGTTATTTCAAATGGCCATCAAGCAATGATATGAGTTTGAAAACGTTGTTCTGCACCTAAGATACTCGGTGTATAGAGATATTTAAAATAATTTTTAGACCCCATTTATAGGACAGTCGATGTGAAGATGCACAATTCTTGTGTTTTTATTTCAGGAAAGTTTTGCATTTACACCTTAACATTTTGAAGAGACTGTTCGTTTCCACGGAAATGGCAGAAATGCTAAAAATGATGTAGTTTTCATGTTGAGTGACCACTGGGAGCTTTTTTTTTTTTTTTTTTTTTGCTTTTGGTGAAGAAACCACACAGAGAAAACAATATGCTAGAAACATGAACAATGGGGAGTACACAGATCTTTAAATGATTGACTTGGAAGTTGGGTTGTTATTATGGCTGACTCAACTATAAAACTACCAATTTCCAGGAGAATATGGACGGAAAGTCATGTTGTGCATGCACAGCGGCAGTGTTGCATTGGATCTAAATGTGAGAGTCCACAGCAGGAGAACGCATCAAGAAAGTTTTTCGTCCTGCATTCAGTTTTCTTTACTTTTGAGCAATTTTTACCTGAAAGAATTTCATCGACAGGCTCAAGCAACTGGAAAGTGCCGTGTCAACTTCCTTTTTTCAGCTGGCTGACACACTAAGAAAAATGTCAACGCAATGTCTGACAACTCCACACTTCAAATAAATTATCTTTTCGTGATGTGATCTTGTAATTCTGACTGCCTTTCCCCCAAAAAACACGGAGACCTCCAGACACACGAATAAGAAGCTTGATAAAAAACTGCTGAGAAGACGGGCAACAGACGGTTTCTACTTTCATGTGAACACAGGAGTTTATTTATGGAGAGTCAAACAACAAGCTGGCTGCCATGTGCATTTTTACTAATGACGAGTTTCTGTACGGTTACTCAGAAACTTTTCAAAACCGTTCCTCAGATTTGTGACAATCCCATCAGAGATCTACCAACAGCTCACTCAGCGTCATGCTTGGTCCGTGTGCTGACAAGGACTCTCAACTGGTGGACCTTATATAGACGGCGTGTCCTTCCAAATCATGTCTAATCAACTGAACTGACCACAGGTGGCGTCCATTTGAGCTGGAGAAACATCAGGGCTGTTCAGTGGAAACAGGAGACACCTGAGCTTGATTCTGAGCTTCATGGAAAAGGGTTTGAAGATTTAAGTACATGGAATTTCTTCATTTTTTTGAACAGTGAAATAAAATAATCTTTCTTCATCTTGGCTTTATGGTTACAATTTTGAGGAGAAATAAAAGAAATGAACCCATTTTGGAATGCGGGTGTAAAAAGTGAGGTACTGTAAACACTCTGGTCACCACGACGTGACCGCGCAGCCCCCAAAAACCCTGAGTCCAACTAACCTTTGATTTAAATGATTAGAAAGCTTTGTTTGCAAACTTGCTGACAGTATAACTCTGAAACTCAAATCGATTGTTTTGTCCGCCATTTAAGACAGTCTGCAGTTATTTTCTTAATCAGTTTCTATATGTTCCAGGTAGCTACTGTTGCACTGTTACGTCTATTGGCAGCGTTTGTTTTTCAGTGTGTTTAAGCGACCTGCCACTCTGAATCTGAAAGGCTGATGAAAACCTGAGGGACTGAAACATTTGCTATTGATTTCAATCTTACCTTTTTTTGTGCTCCGACAATAAAGCTTCATTGAGAAAGATTTTCACCTCAGCTGCACGACTCTTTCTAAAGCTGTTTACTTTCCATTTTGTGTTTCGGGTAACCTTTACAGCTCTTAACTCTAATACCTCGCCTTCAAAGATGAGAGGCAGTCTGTTGAATCCGCTTTACTGTTAGTACTGTCGTTTCTTTTCCAAATTAAAGAATAGGGAATCTTTGTGAGCTACTTTTTATTTATCACTGTGACAGTAAGAGTGTCTTAATGGGTGTAAGTACGCCGCTCACTCCTGTATTATGAGTGCATTTAGCTGCTGTGAGGGCCGGAGTATCGAGATGGACAAATTTGAAAGAGGGGATCAGTGCTGGAGGAGGCGAAGCGAGCAGAGACAGGCAGCCAGAAGGATACGGCGTGATGGATAGAGGGCAGAGAACAATGAAATATGCATCAGAGCTCTCCTGAAATTTTAATCCAGACTGTTGACTGGAGGTTGACCCCGTTGTGACCCAACACTTGGGGGAGAGGAAATATCCAGAGAGGGAGGCTTGGAGAGTAGCGATGGATGCAGGAATGGGCCGAGGAAATTGTGAGGAAGTAGCGGAGTAATGAGGCTGGCTGAAGGTGTAGACGGGTAATTTTATCTGTCTGAGTGCCTGAGTGTCTGAGCGTCCCCTAACTACATAAGAACCTGGGAAAATCTGTCAGGACTTCGAAGGATTTTTCTGAGAAAAGAAAGATCTGACATTTATAATGAAGTGTATGTGAACAGAAAAATGTTACACAGCTCTCAACAGAGCCTTAAAAGTACATTACAACAACATGTAACTTCAGAAATGTGTAGGCGGATGTCAGAAGAAAAAAAAAGGAAGGAACTTTTTGCACAGTAAAAGTGAAATCCTGGATGAAAATGTCAAAGAAAATCACATATATTTTTTTCTTTTATAATAGAAGAGTTCAGAGGGAACACAAATCTTTCCCAAAGCACAACACTAAGACTTTAATCTGTTGTATGTTATTACGAAAAAAGCTTTTATGCACACAAATAGCTTTATCCCTTTGTGCATATAGTGAGCAGAACATTTGACCATATCCCCAGGACATCAGGCTGTCACAGTGCCTGGCGTTAGGAAAAAAGATGTTAATATTTGCAGAGGCTGATTGAACCACACAGGATGATAAGACTGACTTATGTAAATTCTGTTTTTAGTTTGTTTTTGCCTTTAATGTTTTTGTTCAGTAAGTTGTTGCTGACGCTTGAACCCTGTGTCCTTTCTCTCCCTTGATATTCATTATCAGCGTTTATCTGGTTGCTTGTGCTGCTAGAAAAATGCTTCTGTGTTTGCAGGCATGTGATGCAGAGTTAAGACATAAAGTACTCCTCACATTTATGCTTTAATTTCCTCTGTTAGCCCAAAGGTCTGATGGACAAGGTGATCGCAACCATTAATCAACACACCTTGATGCACATTTAGCCTGGTTTTGTTACGACAGCGCAGAAGTGACCGATGCAGCAACTGTAAAGCCCAGTTGGTCCAATACTGTTAAAACGCTCAATACTAATAAACTGACCTTAAGACTTCAGCTTTCCTTTGCAGTGATATTAAAACAGGTTGGCGGACTGTGGTGCAGGACGCGCAGTGCTGTTTTCATCTGGCGCAGCACCGTTGCAAAGCCAAATTGATAATTTGGTTGATCGAGCTGCGCTGAGATGGGTGCGGCCGCGCATCAGGGGGAGGGGTCAACACGTTCAGGCTCTGGGACAATTTTGTGACAAACAGTGTGCGAAAGCGCGTTGTCGTGCCGGGCAGGTGTGACACGATTGTGCAGGATCAACCAAAATATGGCTCACTTTATTCATCCTGCAACTCAAGGATTCATGGATGGATTGATCTGTCTGGATATGAATAACACTTGAATAAACTTTGCAATGTACTGTTTATTTTATACTGAATCAAATGTAAAAAAAAAAAAAAACACACACACAATAATAATGAATTGGTTTTAATCAAACTCTCATTATTGGACTGTTGGTACATCTGACAAAATCAAATCAAATCAAAGATCTTGACCTTTGATATGTTTGATTTAGAAAGTACCCGTTAATAGTTTCTGTTAACTACTGGGAGTGTCATTCTGTACTTCATCAGTAAATCTATTTTTTTATTTTTTTATTTAAAAAAAAATCTATACTGAATTGTTGAAAACTTCCAGGCATCTGAAAAACAACCATCCAAGGTCTCGGTGCTGTGGACTGTGCTGGTTATTTTTTTTTTCACCATATGCACCATGTGTGTAGGATTGTGTGTGTAGGTGCACCGGTGTGTGCGCTGCCCACGGCTTTAACCACTCCCTCAACCTCTAGTGCACCGGCCCATAGCCTCATTAATAACCCCTGCGTTTGCTGAATGGGGCTCCAGCGATCTATTGCGGTCTATTGCGGTGTTGTTTTTGTTTGGCCCTGGTCACAGTGATTCCTGGGAGATGGCAGCATCATAAATCTACAGCTTATTCATTGAGCTAACCTGACCTTTACAGCAACACCGAGAACAGAGAGAAAGGCAGAGCGAGAGAGATGGAAACCGAGGGAGAATGGTAGAAAAGGCCAGGGAAGAGGGAGAAAAGGAGGGAGAGCGGAGGAGGGGTTAGAAGGTTTAGAGGTAGAGCTGAGGGGATGAAAATGATAAGGAGGAGGAAGGGGGGAGATTTAAGATGAAGACAAGGTGGTAAGAGCACAGAGAAGAAATGAAGAATAGACGGAGGTGGCTGGGGGAGATTCCAACGATACGAGGGAAGAAAATAAAATTCAGCGGAGGATAAGAGATTGAAGAGAGACAATGGCAGTCAGAGGATGGAAGTGGTGGGCCCGAGAGGTTATTACAGGATGAAAGCAATCAATGAGTGTGAAGGGATGTAGGAATAGAGAGATGGCAAGATGGAGAAGTGCATGCCTGCATGTGTGCGCGCATGTGTGTGTGTGTGTGTATTACTTGAGTGTGTTTCAGTCTGCGGGGCCCATCTTCCCGGACCTCCGTCACCTGTCGAGTCTTTAATGAAGTCTCCATGTTGGGGGTTACGTCGACTCCCAGATGGCGCCGCGTCTCTCTGCGTGAGCCGTCTCACATGCGGCCGACAAAAGTACAAAAGTACAATGTGCTCTGAGAGGAGCTCTGCGCCCCGCGTGTGCACGGTGTCTGGATTCACAGCGCGCCTGTTTCCGAGTGAAACTGCCGCGTTTTTAGTTCATCAGTTCAGCTGCAGCTGGAAGAATCGAAAGGACAGACGATGAAAATACGTTTTTCTTTTTTTTTAGTGAGGATTTGTTCTTTTAGGTTTAGTCTGCAGTGATTCAAGATTTTTTTGTTTTAATGCCATAAAGCTTTAAAATTGCGCCACAGATTGGATCATTTCAGACATTTTTCTCTCACAGTTATGTGTCACAAATTCACCAAAAACATAAAAATGTTTGGATTTCTTTTTGCTTCAATATGAACACTGAACAACATACCTTTATTCCTCACTGTGTTTCGATAGTAACCTTCAGTGTAAAAGCTATTTAAATAAAATATAATTAAAAATGGATTAATTTGAATGAAAATGCAAAGGGAGAACACACAAAGCACTTCGCTCAAAGATGCAATATAGTGTGTACGACTCGACTGCACAACAATCACATTGCTGCAGACTCCGTCTAATGTTGCAACCTTTTTATTAAAAACACTGCCAGTTGTATTCTTATCTAACCTTCAAATCTAAATTAAATTTCCTTTCCATTACTGCATGTTTGATGGATTTTGCTCTCTGTAGCACTTCTGTGTCATTTATTAAATGTGGTCTGACTTATTACTTCACTGAAAATAGTTTTTATTCTTACATGATTGCGTTTACACTCTTTTTCATTAGAAGTAAATGTGACTTTGTATTGTCTTTGGATTTCTTTTAAAGCTTTTACCGGACTTAAACGTACAGTACAATTTGTCTTTAATGTGCAACAGCATGTCCAGAGTTCCTTTAATTTCCACAGTTAATGTGTCGTTTTTGTAAAGCTGAAGCGCAAATGCAATGTAAGTTGCTTGCGTGCTTTTGTGCCACACACACACACACACACACGCACATTGTCCAGAGAGGGGCCTACTCTGCTATCATGTCTCATTATTACCCACATGATACGCTAACCATTTTTACCTAATTGCTTTGGCAATATTGTTTCTGAACTTTCATTCCAATTGAGCTCATTAAACTGAAATTGCACAGAGATAGAGGTTGATTTGTGAGCCTGGACTGATAAAGTCATTCCTATGGAAACAGCTCCTCTCATTGGTATTCTGCACCTGTCTGCCACACAGACCCATCATAGATCCAGCAAGTTAAAAAACAGGACCATTAAGAAGCAGCGACTCCACGGCTGTAGACACACACACACACACACACACACACACACACACACACTGGCGCTCTGTCTTTAGCATTCTACAAATGAAATACCACTACATACAGTAAGCCAATTAGCTGTCACACCATTAGGCTCAATATCAAGTTAGCGAAGGAGGAAGTGTTTCAGTGGGGTGTGTAATAAATGTGTGGACGTATCTGCGGGCTGTTCGCCAGGAAAATGGATTCCAGTGTTTGTTTTCAAGTTGTGCTCACGTAGAAAGACCTTGATTTGGTCTGAGAATTATTTTCTCTCAGGCTGTTGTCTTGGGGATTTGGCTGTAATTTCAGTCAAATTAAACGATTTGGAAACTCAAATGAGATCCCAACAGACTGCCAGGAAAAATCAATTGCTTGGCCAAAGCTGTGTTAAGCCGAAACTCTGCACACACATGCATTAAGACAGACCAGAAAAAAAACGCTATTCTTCAGCGATTACAGTCTCACCCTGCATATGCATGTCTTCGGGTGGCAGGTACATTCGGAAAAGACATGCAAGCAAAACGGGAGCGCGGTCCGAGTGTACTTACTATTTTGTTCTTCATCAGAACAGTAGTAGCATTGTAACGTTTTAGGAAATACTTGTTCAATTCCCCTGCTAGAGTTAGAAGCATACCCCTCTTCTCTACATTAAATAGACAAGCTTAGCAATAAAATGGGAAACAACTGCTTGCTCCACTATGTGTCAGCCAAAATTGATATGGATGGCACTGTCTGGTGTCGGCAGCGAGGAACAAAGCAGGAGGCTTTAAGAAGGCTTTCTGCTCTGATCACATACTGCACCTTTAGCTGGGTCTGTAAACACAAATGTTGTGTGTTGTCATGTATCACAGGTGTTAAAAGCCACTTTGACAGACAGGTGAGACACTGACAGGCTTCCTAAATGCAGGCTATTGGTCTGCTGACACTGTTGGCCTCGATGCTCCAGTCACTGGTGGGCTGAATGGCTGCAGGTGCAGGAACCAATCCAAGCCAGACGATTGGATACAACACCTGTTAACACAAGAGGGATTGAAAAAAAGAGTTGCGTTTTAATTACAAAACATAGCTGTGGTTAACAAAAAGACTAAGCAGCTATTTGTCCATTTCCTTTCAAGGTGAGCTGCCACTTTAATGTGGTGGGGGAGTTTGAGTGTCCGTATGATCCCAGGAGCTATGTCGTCTGGAGCTTTATGCCCCTGGTAGGGTCTTCCATGGACCTGGCTGACTGGCTAGACTACAACCAGGTCAAAAGCCCTTACAAACACATTTAAATCAAGGACCGTGTGACATTGCCTGTTATGACACAAAGTACATTAAATCTGTGTTTGTGCAGGGACTGTCTTGGTCTTTCCGCTGTTAAACTGCATTGAGTGTGAATACAGTCGTTCATTACAATGGGGGCTAATCCGTACGGCTTCTGCACTGCAACACCACTACCGCGTCCGGTGTAGAATAGGGGTAAGGATTCAGCATGAGATTGAAAAGAAGATCGGTGCAGCGCCTGCAGTGATCCATGGTGGTGTGGAGGGAGCTGAGCCAAAAGGCAAAGCTCTCAATTTACTGGTCAGTCTATCATTCTTCCCTCACCTATGGTCAAGAGCTTTGGGTCATGACCGAAACACAAGATCCCGTATACAAACGAGCTTCCTCCGTAGGGTGCCTGGGCTCCTTAGAGACAGGGTGAGGAGCTCAGTCACCAGGGAATAGCTTGGAGTCAAGCCGCTACTCCTCCACATCCAGAGGAGCCGGCTGAGGTGGCTCGGGCATCTGTTCAGCTGCCTCCTGGACGCCTCCCTGGATTGGTATTCTTTGCATGTCCCACCAGGAGGAGGCCCCGGGGAGGACCGAGGACATGCTGGAGAGACTGTCACTCAGGTGGCCTGGGAACGTCTGAGGATCCTCCCAGACGAGCTGCAGGAAGTGTCCGGGGACAGGGAAGCAAACGCATCTCTGCTTAGACTGCTGCCCCTGTACCCACCCCCGGCCACACTGTTCTAAATGGATGGATGGATCTTTTCAAGGTGTATCTTTCAATGCATTTGGCTCATCTTTGAGCTCAAACAGACTGTGGATTCTAATACAGCACTCGTCAAAACAGCATACCCTGAAATGTATTGCAGTCGATTGCTTTTGGGTTAAAAAAAAAAAAGCAAAGTCTGGTACTGTTCGTGTCTGCGGCTCCATGTCTGGATGCTCCCTGAGCTCCACCTGCCCTGCAGAGAGCGATGCAGCTGCAGCTTTGCCTCTCTCTCCTCCTCATTTTTCATGTCTGAGACGTACGTGTTGATTCCAGCCAACATCTCAGAAACTATGCCCTCATCCATACCATCCTCAGCAACACATTATTCAGGATGCCACTTTCGCTCAGAGGCAGTCGGTCTTGTTTTGTTTTTAAGTGGCGCTCAAGAGCATAAAGCTGAAATCCAAGGATATTTTTTTTCAGTCCATCAAATACTTCAAAAGTCAAATGATAGTGTCAATGTCAGAACAACTGCTTTGCAAAAAATTGTCAGAAACACAAAACACTCCATTTCAGTCAGTGATTGTGCTCGACCTCAAGCCTCATGTGGTTTTGTTTGTATGGGTCAAATAAGTTGAACACTGTTACTCATCTGATTCAGGTGCACTTTATCGTCATGTAATGAAGAATATTCCTCCGTCTCTTTACTCAAGGATCACGACTGACTAGGCTTATCCACAGGTGTGAAAGTTCAAAGAGTTATATTTCAAAGTTCGGGCCTTTTCACAAACCTGGAAAAAGTGATCTGAGGGCAATCCAAGGGGGTCCAAGACCAAAAACAAGAGCAGGAGTCCAAATATGCAAGAAAGCAACGGGGAAAAATGCGGGCTCTAGACACAAACAGTACTGAGACGATCTGACACAGACGAGGGAGGGAAGAGGGTTTAAATACATGGGGGGAAAAAGACAGGTGATTCACTGTAGGAAAAGTCACTCACGAACACACACACACACACACACACACACACACACACACACACACACACACACACACACACACACACACACACACACACACACACACACACACAGGGAGGGCAGACAGAAAGGAAAAATGCACAGTGACAGAAACAAAACAGATGAGCCTCAAAATATAACAGGAAGGGACGGACAAACAAGTAGAAAAGGAAATTAATTTCCTGCAAAATGTTTTTTTTTATACATTTTGTTTGATTTACCTGTGTACAATATTTAAGTTTAAAGGATGAATTTGAAACCAGCAGGAAGTTAAACAAGTGTAATTGTGAAGCAAAAAGTGCTACTCCTTAACGATGCGAAAAGAATGAATTCATTGGTTGCAGAAATTAAAAATTTGATTAATAGAAATTTTAAGCATACTCCGCAAACACTTGTCAAACACTTGTGACTTGACAAAAAAAAAAAAAAAGAAAGCATGTAAAATGTACTTAATACTGCATTTACAAAACAATGTTTTCAAGTTAAATTAGGAAGATTTCATTGTGCTTTGGGGCCTGTTTAGATGACAACACTGCTGGGAGCCAATAAAAACACAACTTTTGGAAAACAAATTCCAAGTTGGAACTTTTTGAAAATGCTCCAACTGTGTCGTGTAAACAGGGGAAAAAAAACCTCTTCTGAAACTCTGCTACTGTGCATGTGCACGATGGCCATAGTTGTTCTGCACATCCAGAATAGATAGAAAATAACAACACTGGCACCCTTCAGAGTGTCATACCTCCCAGCCCATACTCTCCTGGAATTTGGTAGTTTAATAGTTGAGAGTAATGTGTAATAATATTCCAACTACAGTGTATTTGTAACTTTTTTTGTGTAACAGCAGAAAATATGTGTGTGAGCTCATTACAAAGGCCAGAAAATCCTGCAACCCCAACCTGCAACTTTAGACGCAGTTTCTGAAGGTCAGTGGCACATACGATTTGCCCAGAGCTGTACAGAGAGAGAGAGTTATGACGATGATGCAATAGGCGCCATTTTTTTTTTGTCCAACAAGTGTTAAGTCACATATGTTTGAAGCCTGATATTACAAGTTCAGAATATTATTTGAGCTTATTTTATGCCCAATAGTAATTGAAGAATTGCTATATGGCATGAGCATCACACAAACACCTTTTTTTTTGAGCATGCAACGGATACAATCACCTGCATTATCAATAGTTCAACTTAAACAACATCCAGACATGTTGCCTCAGTTCAACATTTAGACGGCACTGATGTGTTGACATGGCCAGTGACCGATGAAAACACAGGGACAAAAAAATGGCGGAACCGAACAGTCATTGTTGCAACTGTCTCACTAAGCGGCTCTGGATTTGCTACTTTTGCACCAGACCATATTCCATTTTAGGACCAAGATGTAGCAATCTAGCAACATAACAAAATATGTGCTAGATATCAATACTGACTGTACATTTATTCCAGTAGTTCGTCTGTATAAATTGACAAAAGTTTTGGTATTGTTTTTTTTATTTAATACTCTTATATTCATTTTCAGCAGTCTAATTAATTCTACGTATTATTTTTATTCCTGCATAGACACAATTTAGTTTTCTTACTTGTGGACTTTTCTCAATGTGTTGGTGTATTTGCTGGAGTTATAATTTAATTTAAATGTATTCTTTGTAGTGTATTTAATCCTACTATATAGAAGCAGTTGACAGTTTGAATTTCCCACAGGATCAAGAAGTATTTATCCTTTTGTGTTATTTAAAAGGGGTACATTTTCCTGTAAAAAAAAAAAATCTAAGATTAAAGAGGGAATTGTTTATTCTCATAATTTCCCAGAATTCTCAGCTGACTAAAGTGATCAATTGCATGTTATAACTCTTCCTCTTCAAATCTAGAATTTCTCGTCCCTCCATTTCCACCTCTTCCTTTCTGCATTCCTTCTGCTTACCTTTCTTTTTTTGGCGCTTGTCTCACTCACCCTCCATCTTTACCTGTCCTCCATGCTCCCTGCTTCGCTGTCATCCTTCCCGTTCGCTCCTCATATCTTCATAACTTCCCCTTCCGTCTTGTCTCGCCTCTTCCTCCGTCTCTTCAAAGTCATTCCCGGTCTTTGCTGTCATTGCACCGAGAATTACACATCGCTCAAAGCCGTAACATCTGACAAAACGCTGTTCGCTGACATTGTCAGTGGTAACACGCGGAGTGATAGAGAAAGTTCACTCGAGCAGTCATCCTATTATCCCACCAGATGCACACGCAAAACTGTACCTCCGCTCTTGACAGTTGTAGGTACATCCAATTTACCTTGTAGTGGCCTCCCGAAGGGACGGCCACGACTGTGCTGAACTCCAAATAACAAACACGAACGTCCGTGCAATAGATCACACGCACATATACACAGACACACACACACCGACTTCCTCTTCCTGTCTCCCTCCCACTCTGCATTAAGTGCATTCGAGTGGCTGGTAACAGCAGCAGCATCAAGCTTTTATCGCCGTAATTTGCCGCCATACATCAGTGTGACAGTGGCCGGGGCGGGACGGCGTCGGCCCGTCTCCCAGACACTAAACTGCGCTCCCTTCTGACGCACGCCAAGGGCAGTCAGATAATGTAGATGTATGAATTAAACAACGCAACTTTGATGTTGCAGATCACAATGCATCATTCATTCACGTCCGCAGTGAAACACAAAGTGAAGGATACTGTCCTCCTGCAGCCGCCAGGCTGAGATAAGGGATGCAGGGGGATAAGCGATACGCTGGTCATGGCTGGACTTCAATCAGCAGAGCTTCAGTGAAAATATACAGCATGCTATTTATGCAGTGGCTCACATCTGCATTCAAAGGGAAATGGCCAAGGGGGGGGCAGAGAGAGAGAGACAGAGAGAGAGAGTGAGAGAGAGAGAGAGAGAAGGGGGGTGATGCAGAGGAATGGAGAAGAGGATGAGAGGGATAAAATGTCATAGCTGGGGTTGATAGACGGGGAAGGTCCATCCACTCCATCTCTGAGTATATGGAGGGATAGAGATGAAGGGGAAGTATGGGGGGGGGGGGGGTGAAACGGGAGCAGTGAGATAGCCGCGAGGTAGAAGGGGACTGTATTAGAGAGTATGTGAGCGGAGGGAGTAACGGCACCGGAGAGGGAAAAAAAAGGAGGGGAAAGCCAAGGGATTAGGGATGCAAAGAAACGAGGGGAGAAGTTATAATGGTCGGCCGGAACAGAGGAAATGGAGAGAAAAATGTGCAGGTTGATGAAGGTGAAGAGGTGCAGGTGGATCTGAACAGTAGTCTGGGGAGGCAGAGAGCGGGAGGAAGGGTGAGAGCAGGAGGGGGAGACCGGTAAAGGTTAAGAGGGATTTTGTTAGATCTGTTTTTTTGCTTTATTCCGTCCTGGCTGATTTTAATGGGGTCTTAAAGTTGCTGTGAGGTTCCCTTGGCAACTGAAACATGATGTTGAACAGTGGTGGGACATCTGTGTTATCTGTGCAGGAGAAAGGACACAAGAATTATCTGGAGAGATGTGTGTGAGAATGAAAATTCCACTTCACCACAGATTTTCTGATGAAAGTGTTTGACTGCCTATTGGCTCATTTAGATTGGAAATGTATTTGTGTGGAAACGGCGTGTATGAAAGGATGTGCGTGCATGTGCGTGAGGTGTACAGACGTGTAAATGTGCAGGAGTGTGTAGCTCTCAGTGGTGCAGAGGGTTATTTCTTTTCTCCTGCGCTTTGTTCTTTGACAACGACACTTTTTTCCTCCCTCTGTTGCCTCGGTTGAGCCCAAATTTCAGAATGAATTCAGTCACTGAATCAAACAGAGCTTCTGTGATTAAACTTTTATGAACCTGGACACAGAATCCACAGTTAACCAACTGCAAACTGGCTTCGCAGCGCAGACTGAACGAGAACTGGACACGAAGCAATACATATATATATATATATATATATATATATATATATATATATATATATATATATATATATATATATATATATATATATATCGTATAATCAGGTTTGCATGATTTGTCAGCAGTGTGTCGCCGAAGTCAAGCTCTCTGCAACTCCAGTTCAATGTTGATGTGCAATTACATCACACTTTCTGCAATCAGCGGACGAAGTGGAGTCAGAAGAGAGGGAGCATATCATTAAAGGCTTGGCGGCGCTGACCAAAACACATGCAGCAGAACTGGAGGTGGCAGAGCCGAAGATGTTTTTTTTTTTTTTTTTTGTTGAAAGTGAACAGATTGGATAACAATTGAGCCATGGTCCCATGGACATTTATGTATAGGAGACCAATGAGGAGCTTCATGGATTCAGTGAGGGAGGAGAATTCAGGGGACAGACAGTTCTGGAAGGTAATCCTGTAGCAATGAGAATTTTGGAAAGAAGGCGGCGGTATCATGATGATGATAGATGATTTATTCTTGTCATTGTAAATCCATTGTGATGCACCTTCTCTTGTTTTATTTGAAGCGTTTCGCGGCCGTCCTCCTTCATACCTGTCTGGCTGCTTGTCTGAATGTGTCGAGAACAACAGCAGACTGTCAATATGCCACAGACGACATCCAAACACCGTTCAGGAGCAGCATTTTGTTTTTGTGTCCTGTGACTTGGAACAAACTGACAGCTCATAAAACTGAAGCATCTTCTCCAGACAGTGTTCAGTTTTAAGTAGGTTTCTTCATTTCTCTGTCTTCCATTTCAGTTTGATTTTAGCGACCAGTTAAAACATGATAATAAAATAATTTCACTTTTTAAGTTCTTTTTATTGCTTTTGATTGTGTTAAGCATGTTTGGCTGTACGTTTTAAGTGACAGTTATTATCATCAGTAGAAGTAGTCGTAGTAGTTATTATTTGAGGTCACATAATTTAAGACATTTTTCCAGGTTCTAGACTCCACTAATGTGCCCTTTCATGATAGTTTTTTCAAAATTATTATTTGTAATACGCTGGCCCTTTATGCCCTTCTACTAATTTTCTGTGTGAAACAAGCTGTCTTCGCTCTTTATGTTCCTCCTCTTTCCCTAATAATGCAGCTTTTCACTTGCCTCGGGGCTCGTAATTACGAGCCTTTTTCAGAGTTGCCGAGCAGAAGTAATAAACGCCCCGCCCACTTCGGGCCAGTTGAACTCGAGGCGGTTTTGAGGACCCCAAGTTTTGCTTCCTCAATGTCTAAGCAGAGGTTTTGATTATGTTTTCACAGGAAATATGGGCTTTCCACCTGTTTTAATGATTTGTACGTACAGCACGGCTGCAGTGTTGCCACCTGTGTGTCTGAAGTTCTGCCATTGTGATTAAACTGTGGTGTAATAAGTGTACAACCAGCTCAAACACACAGTTTTCTTATTCACACTTTTTTTCAACCCAAGTTTAATGTAGTTTCTACCTCAGTTTGTTAAAGAAATGACATGATTTGAAACAACAGAGGCAGATAAGTGACACCTCTCTAAAAGCTTCCCATGTAGAAGTGGTGATTCTGCCGACTTTGCAGCATCGTCCTTGTAATTTGACCCCAGCCTCATTGTCTGCACAAATACAGAAATCTGTGACAGTCTGACGTCAGCCTGTGCAAACCTGGTTCAAACCATTTTTTTTCATTGACAGATGTATTCGCCTCATCATTTGATTGATTAATTGACCTCATTGTGACGTGACAATCATGAAAATATGAGTGATAACAGTTCAGAACAAAAGGTATAAACATTTACTTTTGCATGAGTATTTTGCAAAACTGATCAAAACCACCATTAAAACTCTAATCTTCTAAACTTTTTATCGCTCAACTGTAACAATAAAACTAAACGCCCCAATGTGGAGACGTAACTCATCACTAAAACAAATTCAAACGAGCAAAATATGAGCAGTCTGAGAATCGTAACTGTTGCAAAAATAAAACATAATAACTTCCATTTATTTCCCATAAATGATGTATGCATCTTTTTTTTCTGGTTGATGTTGATCACCTTCAAGACTTGCGGTCTAATGACCAGACGTTTTCTTTTAAGACCCACATTAAGGAGTACAGTGCTCTAAAGTTTGGTGTACAGTATGTGCTGAACTGAGGGGTTTTTTCCCCCCCCCTCTGGTGTGTCTTGTGTATAGGCAGGCGTTTCCCTGTGTGTGCAGGAATGTGCCTTGTTTGTCAATGTACCAGCGTGTGAGCCCGGCTGGTGCGTGTTGCTGTGCATAGGTGTGTGTGTTTGTGTGTGTTTGTGTGCCCATGAATCTGTCTGTCCGTGTAGCTGTGCTTGCACTATATGACAGAGTGTGAATCACCAGAAGCAGCAGAGCCATAAAGCCCAGAGCTGTTAGGCAGGATGGCTCCTGGAATGATCACAGGGTGGCTGTACTTCTATTTCCCAGGCAGCGATCACTGTGGGCGGCTGAGGGGCTGCTGTCGCTGTGTTTGCGGGGACCTGAGGGTTAGCCAGTATATAGTCACGCCTGACAGCACAGCCAATGGCCATAACGTCAGCGACAATGATTGAACACATGAAATATGTGCTCTTTGTCCGTGGTATTGGACAGGGTGGAGGTTAGAGGTAGGGTCAGGGTAAGGGTTAAGGCAAGAGGAAAATTGCCTGTTTGGAAAGAAAGCCTGCCTCTCTGGCTCAGCCTCCATCTTTTATTAGTGAGTGTTGAGAGCTCGCCTCGGTGACAAACAAGATATTTGTCAGATCTGATTTCTTCTCTGCAGCACAACTTTGCTGGTTACCCCAGCAGAACACAGTAATATAGAGACATTAATAATGCACATGTGCCCACTGCCAGGGCGGATCTATGTAATTGCAGCAGACAAAACATTCTTTTGATACTCACTAATGCGGCATAATTTTGAATAATCAGATTGCTCATTTGGAGTAGTTGGGATCAAAATACTTGGCTGTCTACAACAGAAACAGATACTCTGATTACTGTTGAGGTGAACTCAATGTTCCCTTCATCTTAACCCGGGAAGTCATCCATTTTTAATCATATGCATCCAGTTTAATGCAAAGAAAATCTAGATAGAAAATAAAGCGACGAAGGAGATGTACGGATATGATCCAGTTGAGAAGGAGAAAAAACCCATTGTATTCAGTATTTTTCCCACTCCTTTATGCCTCTACTTTCCACGCATTCCTCAGTTTTGCTCTCCATACATAATCATTCAACAGTGCCAGTGTTTACATTGCACCCGTGGCACCAGCGGCTGCCTTTAGAATATGGATGCAGCCGCGGCTTTGCGTGTTTTCACCATCTGTATTAGTTACATGACATTTTGTGACAAGTGTGGGCTTTTTGTCATTTACCTTCTGCTTCAGCTGGAGAGACTAAATGGAAGCTCTGCGGAATAGTGAATGAGAAATAACAACATTATTATTGTTAAGTGTTTCATAAGTAGTTTTGCAGGCAAGCACATCCATCAGCGCTCCGGGGGTGGGTGGAGGCGGGAAGCTGGGGATGCAGGAACTCGCTATGAGGGGGCTGCACTGTAGTTTTTGGTGGCTGCTGGAGCCTATGTAGACCGGCTGGGCTCAAGACGGCAGCGCAGGGACCAGAAGCTCAATAGTGCCATCAACAGGAGCGAGGTGGCAGTGCTGGTCACTCGCCGGCTCTGAGCACTCACACCGGGTGATATTCACTCCGCTCTTTTGGGGTGTAATGGTGAAGATTTATCAGAAATATGATCAGGTCATAAAGTGAAATATGCCATCGCGTCTGCTGGGTCTTGTGAAGGATATACGAGGGATGGGGATTAAGGTGAAGATGAGGCTGGCTTGTGTCCAACCTATTCTCTGCCAAGGTTAGACTATCCTCTGGCCTTTAAAACCCTGTCAGCTATGCTTCCTCACACACACACACACACACACACACACACACCACCCAGTTGTAGTCGTATTCTGCCCACACGCTAGGTCAAGGTTATAGCGCGCGCTTCAAAACCACTGGCCCACTTCACCCCGCGCTCTCCGCTTTTAAATCACTTCCTTTTGCGCCCCGTACATAATCACACGTACCGAACCCACGACAAACCGAACGCACCAAGCCGCTGAGTTTTCCCCTCCATAAATAAGTGCGGCCCATCCATCACGGGGGCCTCAGAGGGGCCCGCTTGCCCTCTGGCTGGTTCGGCCCAGCAGCCCCAGCAGCAGCAGCAGCAGCAGCACGCCAGGGGATGGACAGGCAAGGTCATCCCAAACCTCCACAAGGAGAGCAGTAATAATCATCATCATCCCTCTGTGTGGACTCCTCGCTGCTGGTTGAGGGCGCAGCGAACGGCCTACAAAGCGTTTTAAAGGCCCTCTGTCATTTTCACCTCTCGCTCTCTCTCAAACACACTTTTCTTCACATAGATTTTTGTGTTGGGCCAAGGCTAACGAGCCAGCGGAGTGAGTGCAGGGACTTCAGGAGCTCATGCAGCGCTTCAGGGAACAGATACAGATTTGCCTCTCTGATAGAACCTCCATTTGTGTGATGTGTGTGTTTTCAATGTTGCAGTCTGAATTCAGAGTCAAAGCGAACGCTTTGGAGACGAGAAATCTATCAAAGCCATTAAAGTCTAACATAATGAAGGAGCGCTCTCCTGAGACCAAAACCAGAATTGGCCCAAAAGCATGGCTTTGCAATGTAATACATCCATTCATCTTCCATACCACTTTAAGCAACAGTGTCATGGAGCCGATCCCAGACGGCTGTGGGTACAGGCAGGGTAAATGGTCTTTACTTACATAGTGCATTTTACTACTTAAGGAGTCTCAACACGCCTCACACGATCCGTCACACACACACACTCATACACCAGCGGTGCCGAATGCCATGTATAAGGCGCTCGCACGTGACTGGGAATAACTCAGAGTTCAGTGTTTTGCCCAAAGACACTTTGACACATGGACAGGGTGAGATGGGGGAATTGAACGGCGAGCTTTGGGAGCCCAGGTCACCAGTCCATCACCGAGGAAACCGCAGTCACAAACAATCGCTTTCACATCCACCGGTAATTTAAGGACCATGGGTTGTGGGAGGAAACCAGAGGAAAACCTACACACAGGAAGAACATGCAAATACCACACAGAAGGCTCCAACTCTCTGTTGAAAACATTTTGTACTTTGATTCAGCTTTCTTGATAACATAATGCTCCAATCCTGCAAATTAAAAGCATCTTTTTTTCCCCCCCCTCTGGTCTAATTTAGCAGTTCTGTTGTGTATCCTGATTTTACGGGGACCGAGCATAAACAAATAGAAATAAAGTGCTGAGACGTGGGCTTGCAGTATCTCCCACAGGTCAACAAAAAGCACTCAGATGATCACACGAGCTCTGAGCTAAATTTTCTCGCTCTCCATTCAGTTGGAGGTTAAACAGAAAGCGAAGCGCACCTGCAGTGTTGGCATTTTAAATATTGCATGTTGAAGTTGATCCAGGAGGAAATTCCACGGCAGTGATGAAAGTTCACAACAAAAACACGCTGAGGCTGCGTACAGCATAGAAAACCGCCTTTATGTCTTCTTTTAACCGCCGCCTTTGTGTTCAAACACACAATAAAACTGAGGATTTGTTTACAGCCTGATCATTTAAACTCCATTGTGGGAATGCTGGCCTATCTCCAGATTTCTATCACAAGTGTTCGGTACAAAGTCGTCACAAACGAGAGTAAAAAAACACCCTCAAAGAAGTTTTATTTAATTTTTTTATGTGTAAAGCACAGCACAAATCTCTCAGCCCCCACATCTACCAACATGACCACAGGCTTCCGAGATAAACACGGCGATGTTTGGTGATGCCGGTAATTGTCTCCCACTTAAAATTTTCTACCTGGACAAACACGGCCATTTAAATAATGACAAAACATACTACGCAAAGGAGGGGGGGGGTTAATGAAGCGAAACTTTGTAATGGCTCAACATTTTGGGTTGTTTGCATGCATTCGCGCCAAAACAAACGGCTCACAGTCTTGACACAAGTAGGTTGCACCTCACAGCATCACACGGCGACGGCGTGTTAAAACTGACAGAAATGGTTCACCCTCATCACGCCTCCTTTGTCTCCGCAGACTAATTACGGAGTAATTGCTGTCAATTTAGCCGGGGAATTTATGCAACATGACACCTTCCAACAGCGCTCAAGGGCCTCGTGTATCCTCATCTTGATCAGAAACTTAATGTGGTGCCCTGCTTATTTATAGGGGGCTCTTAACCTTTAAAACTGCGGGGAATGAGCCCAGGAACATCCAGAGACCTCAGGGATTTATGTCCCGTAGTAAAATAAGATTAGTCCCAACCTCACTCAAGCACTTTCCCCTTCAGTTCAATACGTTGTTGTAATTTGTTCATCTGAGAGAAGATTAAGGAGAGGCTGTCCGATACCATCATTTAAATGAAAATTTATATTGATCGCTCCGTCGTGAAGAAAACACGTGTTTCATTTTAATACGGACTTGTGCTCGCAACTTCATTTAAGAAAAAATAAAATCAGACAGATAGATTTTCTACTTGCTTTCCAGTTCTTCAAGGACACGGGATCCCGCCGTTCTGAGAGTGTGACATTTCTATTAAATGTACCATTATAAAATGTTAATCACACCGGCTGCCAGACCTAGAAGGCATTACTTTTGTCCATTTTGGGGGAAGGCGGACGTCCTTTTCCTTTCCCTTCATGCGGCTGAGCTAACACAATGTTCTTAAATAAACACCCAGCCCCTTCTCCCTCCTCTGAACACCTGTTTGCTAAAACGTGTCCCCTCAACCGCTGGGAACCTCTTATTAACAAGTAGCACTTAACAGATGTTTGGAAAAGCTGCTTGTGGCTCTTCTGCCGCTTTATGACTGCTAACAACCTAAAAATGACGTGTCTGTGGGATGTTGTGTTTTCCAAATTGAAATACGCTCTAACTCTCGCTTCATTTATGTTCAGTGGCTTCTGTTGCAGGATGGCCCAGTCGTTCATTTCTAATTAATGAATGCGCAATATTTTATTTTAAGAGCTTAAACTTTTTCAGAGAGACTATTTTATTTCTTTTAGTCCATATGTTGGTCGTTTGGTTAAGCGTGTTGGCGGTAAAAGCTGTAGATCAGATTTTCACATAAAGGCTGCTTATAGTTTCACTGTTCACTCGCAATGTGTTATATTTCACTATTTCTTTGCAACTTCTTTCCACAGGCACATGTTGCATAAATATGCGCCTCCAACGACACATTGTGAACACATGCTGTGATGAGAAGCACGCCGAGCACCACTTGCCTCTTTAAAAGCCGACATTTACTCACTTTGAAGATGTTCATCCTTTAATCTCTGAGTAGTTTTGACTTCTGCAGACATTGTGTTGTCTTGCCAATAACACAATATTCTCCTTAATGTGTGGTTTTGTACGTCCTCACATTGTACTGTATATTTTTTTTATTTCTCCTTGATCCACAGCGTCACTGACACATCCCTTTTGTTGGGCCAGGACTCCACTAAATGGATTCGTGGAGCATTACGTTAAATATTTTGACTGGGCATCGGCGCAGACAGTATCGTGAAATTACACAGGCGGGAACACTCCGTTATGAAGTGTGATCGGAACACTATTAAAGCTAATGGAGTTCAAGGATCAATGAAAAGGCAAATAAGCCATCTATTGAAGGTGGGAAAAATACTGTGGAGATTTTTTTTTTGTCTCCTGCTTGAGATCTCACAGTACTGAAGGAATCACAGTGCTGCCGCTGTGTTTTATTTAATAATTCAAATTAGCCCATATTTTGTCGTGAGAGTCCATTCAACAGGAAATTAGATTCCTTTGTGTGTTTAAAGACTGTTATTGGGTTAATTAAGAGCCCAAAGTCCTTTATGGCCACATTCTCCCTCCGATCTGGCCGGAGCTGCTGGATATAAGCAGGATATCTGGACAGGAAGCACTAAAAACGGCACCTTATAATGGCTTGAAGGATACTCAGCCTTGAAGAACCTAATGTATGCTTTACTGCCGGAGCAGAGAGGACGGCAGGTCGAAGCACTCAAGGAGAGGAGAGCACGGCGCGAACATGCAGAGTGTATTTACAGTGGAATAGATGGCAGATGAGATGAGGTCTGGTTTTAATAGAGCAGAGACCTGCTCTCACAGCCAGCTGCCTTCACGGGCCTCAGAGGAGAGGTGCCAAGGAGAGGTGAGGAGCACTGCAAGTGTGTGAATAAAGTCAGGCTTTTTTTTTTTTCCTTTTTCTTTTTTTTTTTTTTCCAAGCGTGTGTGGAAGTTAGGAACCGCACAGAATGGGAATCTGGATGAATAGTCATCTCTGAGGACCATTATCAAAACCTTCATGGGGTAAGGTGGATTGGCAGGGTCAAAAATAGAAGAAGTTATTGCTAAAGCTTTCAAGTCACTCCGGAGCTGTTCCGCTGAAAAGAAGCATCACAGATGTTTTTGCGTACATTCAACAGCGAATATTAAAGAAAAAAAGGTTCTTTCGATTATTTTTTTTCTTCCTCCTACAGTCAGAGTAACTTTCCTTCAAATGTAATGCCCAAGATTTTTTTTCCTTCATTGAGCAGTTTGTGAAGGAACCAGAAAGAGGGATGTTTCCCAGCATGCCTTATTTCTTGCACTTTCTGACAGGAGATCGTAAACAAAAGGAATAGTTGCTGGTTAAAACTGGTATTGATTTTGATGGAAACACATTTTTAGATCTGTATGCCAGGTAGCTATATTTTTAAAAGCTATGGTGCCAAACCATAAGTTTCAGTGGTAGCAGACTTCTATATAACGTAAAGGATTATAACCCTTAGTTTTCATGATGTAAATACAGAAAATAGAGTCATGCTTTATTTTTATACTACAAAATATTGTTTTTCAGTACATCCGAGAAAGGGTTAGGGTTCTGTTATACAACAGAACAAACTAAACATCCTGTATGTGAGTCTATGACTCTATCAACATTAGTTTTAATTGAAATGTTACATGTTCTTACAAATACTGACAACTGAGAACCATTTGAGCCTCTCCTTAATTCATTGAGTTTGCCTCCAAGAAAGTGTTTTATTGTTTCTGGATCACAGCTGGAAACAAAATGTTCTACTCATGTAAAAATCTGCCATTAGTCCAAATTGGCGACTTAGTGTGAATATCGTAACACTAAACACAGTGTGTCTGATCTTGCTGTGACTTCTGCTTTTAATGTCTGAGAAGCAGCTGCTTTGCTTCATTCAAACCTAAAAATCACATTTAGAAACATGTATTTTATTCTCTGTGAGAAAATGATAGATTTTATTTCTCTATCATAAAAACAGCAGAATAGGGAATATGTTGACCAGAGAGGTTACAGATCTCCTCAGCAAATTCAAATTTAACTCATTTTTTTACTTAACAAAATAAGGTTTTTTTCCTCCTGCAATATTTACTGTTTCAATAAAAATCTTGGCTCAGTCCAAAGTGAACCAAAATGATTTAAAATCTTGTTTTTTGCTTCATTTTGCACCAAAACTGAAGCACAAAAATAAGTGAAGCAATTTATCATTGAATGGGGTATTTGACGTCCAACTTGATCCTAACTGGGGGCGGAAACTTTCTCTCTCTCTGCTGGTTGCCTGGCAACTGACACATAACGTGTTAATGAGTAACCTTAAGACGCACCAGGAGGAGGATTTCCTTACTTTTGGGGAAAATTCACTGTCTCCGCCTGCTTCAAGAGGTTACATGAATCCAAGTTAGCTTGTTGCTCCTGGCGGATGCATTACAGCAGGATCAGACTCTTTGAAAGACTCAGCTGGGAGCAAAAAGACGTGGCTGACGAAGTTAAAGCCTGTGCTTTTTAAGTCAGCCATTCAGCGAAGCCAACTCCAGTGACGTGTGTGCACGGGCAATGTTTCCAGGGATCACAATCTCATTTCAAAAAAGTAATCGGGGAAAATATTTTTAAAAATTTTTTTTCTGTTTGGACGTCATTTCTGATGATGCAGCAGAGTAATATGCAGCTGTCGTCTTGTGGTGCACAGCTTAGAGCCGGTGGGACTTCAGCAGGCGTCTATATAGGACAGAGCAATGATTTAATTATCACGCATGTTTTTTTAAACATGGGGAATGTGAGATATTCATAAACATGCTAAGATGCCTCATGTTGCTTCCCTGCACCGCTGCCCTACAACACACACACACACACACACACACACACACACACACACACACACACACACACACAGCAGAGGACACTCTCTGGCCATACTGTCCCTCACAGCTGTGTGGTGATGACATGATACATCCAGAGTTATCCTACCTCCCCATTCCCCTCCATCCTCCCACGCCCGCCCCCCCCCCCACCCTCCATCGTGTTGGACAAACACACACATACACACAAACTCAGACACACACACTTATTCATGGTTGCACTCTCTGTACCTCCTCACCCTCGCTCTCACTTTCCAACACCGGTTTGACAGCTGTGGAGCAGCTTGCCAGCAATGTCACGCAGATAGAGAGCTTTTAACACAGAGAGGTGTGTAATATTCATAAGAAGTGCTCCACTTACCGTGTAATAGACGTCGGCGAGTGTGAGTGTGAGCAACACCGATCTGGTCCTTTGGTGGTGTGGTCTAATACAATATTAATGCCAGTTGTGTGAGATAGCTTCTGCCCCCGTTGTTCATTCTGCTCCATTTCTCACAAGCGGCTCGGTCCCATGTTGCAGCGCGGAGGGCCGGAGGAAGCTTGTTCAGCGATCTCTCTGCTCCGCAGACGGACGCCGAGTTCCTGCAGGAAAAAAAAGGCAAAAGTTTGGTGTGTACTTTCTTGTTGGGCTTTGTTCCTGCTGAGCTCCGTTGTTTTGCACACAACTTTTCGCTCTGTGTGGACGCAGGACAGTGACAGATTGACTTGGCACAACAACAATGTCCACTAGCGTTTTCCCTCACAGATTTAGAGTTGATTATCTCAAGGCGCAGGCACGGTGGCAGTTTCTTTTCTTTCTTTTGAACCGCAGTTTAAACTTGACTTTGCTGCATTTTTTGTAATTGGTCCCTTTATGTTCACTGTACCCAATTACAAGTGAACCAGGGCCTGTAAACAGGAGTCGCGAGAGCTTCAGCTTTATTGAGCTGCTTTGCTAATCTGCCCTTCTTGCAAGTTCAGGCGATGCGTGGGTGTCTAAATATAAGTTCTTGCAATTCAAGCAGAGCATGAAGGACTTTTTTTTCTGCATAGATTCACCTTTAAGGTGCCTCGTTCAGTGAAAAATACATTAAAAAAATAACTGAATGTGCAAAATGGTGTGTCCTTGGTTCATTATGTCATGTTAGACCTTCCAAACACAGGTAAATTCTGAATATTAGATGTACAGACGGGTCATAAACTGAAGGGAAGACTTGGATGAATCAGCTAAGCTGTAATATTTGGCTTTATAAAGGGTGTAAACGGTCAGTGAATTGATAAGTAGTGTCAAAAATTAGGTGAAACAACAGTTACAGACAATATTTTCGAGGCTTACTGAAGCTGAAGTGTGGATATTGTTGATAAGTTACGAGTGAAACTATAAGAAATGGCACAACATGTTTATTTAGGATATACATAATGCTTATTGGGCTTCACAGGGGTCTGGTCATCATCTCTGTTGCTTTGACAGGTCTGGATTTTGCGCGTTCGCTCTGTGCAACTGTCGGTTTTCTCCAGGTTTTCTCTGGTTTCCTCTCACAGTATAAAAATATCTGAATTGCCCAAAGGCCTGAATGTGTGTGACTGTTCTGTGTTTGTCCTTTAGCGGACCGATGACCTTTCCAGAGTGTATGTAACCTGCCTTCACTCACACTCAGCTGGGCTCAGTCTCAATGTATTTCAGATGAATGGCTTTATGACACTATATATATAGTTTTGTATCCTGCAAGTATATTTACCCATTTTCATACTGAATTATATATATTTTTTCAACTGGATGCCCTTTATGATACAACCTGAGAAGTTTCAGGATGAGGGGCTTTCTGTGGTGACCCATACCACGAGGTTTGTAGTTGGAATTCCTCTTTGTCCTCATGTGGTGAAGATTCCTTTGGCAAGACACTGAACTTGAAATTGTTCCCGTTGAAGATGGAGCACCTTGTATGGCAGCCGTTGCTACAGGTATGTGTGTGAAAGGGTGATTTGACAAATCGTGCACAGAAAAAAATGTGTTTTCAAAGTGAAATATATTAATTCTTTACAAGCTAGTCAGAGGTTGAAAGTTCAAATATTTCTTGTTAAAGTTCAACATGTGAATTTCGACTTAACTGCTGAAAAAACTGACAAAAAAAGGATATTGCTGCGATGCAATAGGACGGTGGTACAATTGTCTAATAAAGTAGTGAAAAGAGGATTATGACTAAGATCACCTGAGGTGAAGCCAAAAGATTTTTTTCCAGCAAAAACTTTCAGCAAACTTTCACCCGCTTACTTGGAGTCACCTTCATACACTTAAAAAAAAAAAAGAATCAGAACAAAGAATTACAATGTTGTCCATTTTTTTTGACAACTGTTCTCAACTATTACTTATTAAAATATGAGAAAATTGAAAATCTCAACACGATGATATTGTTGAAGGATATTGTAACTGCTAATTACAAAAAAAATGACACTACATATCACTTGCACTTATCAGATGAGCATTTCTTTACATTAATAATAATAATAATAATAATAATAATAATAGTGTCACTTGTGTGATGATGGTCATGAAGCCAAACACCATGTTAATGTTAATGTTGAGAAGAAAACAAAGTGATGCCCAATTACCAAACACTCTAAAAATGGCTTCTTTGTTTTTAATTTAACAACATGAGAAGAGAATAAACACAATGAACAGAGGGAAGTTCAGCATTGAGTGACCCTTTGTCTTCCAAGCCACTTTTTTTTTCCTCTCAGCACACCTACACACAGTTTTCTGTAGGAACTTTGCAGAGAACTTTTTTTTTTTCCATCCAGCACTGTGGAGAATAAACCACAGACCTTGTGTGGATAATGGCTTCATGAAATCTCTCAGCGTCCTTTGTTAACTGCAGACAGGCTTCGCTCTGCCGAGGCAGACCCTGCAGTATCATTACCACAACATAACACTCCATGGATATAACTCTATTTGGTTAAACCGGCTAAACTCTTGTGTTTCTAGTGAGTCCTCCAGTCAGAAGCTGAACTTAATCACTAAATTTAAACAGTGACAAACATGATCAAGAGGAAGCGGATCATAGGAGTCGACAGTGTTGAGTTTTCCAGAAGTTATAAATAAGAAATGAAAAAGTTCTCCTCGTCCTTTGTGAAAGACGACCACATCTCATCATTTGTTGCCACCTGAATTTGGAGCTCATTATTCTCACCTCAATGGACTACATTAAAGCAACAAACACTCCAGAAAATGAATCCAAACATGCTTGAGACAGCAGAGTAAATTAGTTTTCCGCTTCTTGCCATCTTCCTTCACCGTCAGACCCTCACTCTGGTGTCATTTTTCTCCCTCCCATCCTCTCCTGTGGCTCTCCCTCCACCCTTCCCGCCCCCTCTCTCCACTTCCTGACCGAGCTCTTTCCTTCCGTCGCTATTTCCTTCGCTCACCCCATCTCTGTGTAACTAATGGTCCTTAAACGCAGCTCCAGCTGTCGCGGCGTTGGGACTAAATCACAACAATCATGAGTTATTATCAGCGGCGTGCTGACTGATTGCACTAATGTCTGCGCTGATCGTATTAATGCCGGGGCTGATTGGAACACATCCATCATAATATTCCCGGCAATGAAGAGGTAATAACTGGCATTATCCTGATAATGAAAAAGACTGTTAGGCTGAAGATTAAAACAAAACAGTGATAACAAGAGACTTCATATTTGGGAATTACTGAGAGCAGAAGGAGAAATTGCTGCTCCGCTCCTCCCTTTGTGGCTCCCTTATTCAGACGCCGTCCTTGTGTTTTCTTTTTCTTTTTTTTTTTTCTACTTTTTCCTTTAATAATCACCAACTAACCTTCATTTTTAATCCTTACTCATTTCCATTGTCTTCCTTAACCACATGGTCCTCACACTCTCTGTCTTGCTGCCATGTTTCAGACACTTCTTCAGGATTCTTCTCATTCTTTCACACATGCCACTCAGTCTTTCTCTCCTTTTCTTCCTCGTTAACCCTCCTAATTCCCTTCTCCTCAGTCCCTCTGTTCCCGTGTCCTTCTTATTTAACACCCCAACAGCTTATCCTCCCTTTCCCGGACTGTTTGTCCTTTACCCCGTCTGCTCATTTTTCATCCTATTTGTAGAAATCCTCCCTGCTCCTTCCTCATTTTGTCTGCTTATACTCTGACAGTCCACCTGGTTTTTTTTTTCCCTTCCTCCCTTTTCCTCATCTTCTCTCTTGTTTGACAGCCCACCTGCTTTACCTCCTCATCCTCCCAGGCACTTTCTCTCTTTTTATTTTCAGTGTGTGTGTGTATACGTGTGTATTTATTTCTTTTTCTCACTATATATCCCCTCCTTCACAGCTGCAAGGCGCCCTGTCCATTTATGAGAAAGAGAGAAACAGCCTGATGGGGAGGTGTGTGAGAGAGTTTCAAGACTTTTAATGAGCCAGCGCTCACACTTATGACAGGAGGGGAAAGATATGGAAAATTAATCTGTTTGGGAAAGAGAAGGAGAAGAGGAAGTGTGTACATGTGGGAATTTTTTGGGAATGTGTGTGTGTGTGTGTGTGTGTGTGTGTGTGTGTGTGTTTATGAGCTGTAATCCTCTGAGAATTCACTGGCTCACCAAGCAGAGACAAATTTAACTTGTACAATCAATACGAGTGGGTGCGCGTATACATAGCGTGTTTAAGTGTTTGTGTGTGCTCGTATCCTTGTGTGTGTGTGTGTGTGTGTGTGTGTGTGTGTGTGTGTGTGTGTGTGTGTGTGTGTGTGTGTGTGTGTGTGTTATACTGATGAATGGCCCAGCTCTTAATGTTCTCAACCACTCTGTGGACTAACTAGACTATTTAATCACTCTCTCTCTCATCCTCCGCCTCCTCTTCTCTGTTTCTGCCTCTCTGCCAAACCTCAGTGTACTGCTGACAACACTTATTGTACAATACATTACTCGTGCGCGCGTGTGTGTGTGTGTGCGCGCGCGCGCGTGCGTTTTGGGTGGGGGGGGGGGCGGGATGGCTGCGAGTAGCGGGAGGGCGGACATTGAGCATTAGCACTGCATCAGTCAGTGTCCGGCCCGCTGCTTCCTACACCTGTCGGCTCGTTACGGAGCGCGGGGAACGGGCAGAGGTGGCGCGCCGGAGCATAAATCCAACACACACTCACATGCGAAGGCGCACACACAACGCTCCCGCACACATCCTTGCTATGTTGACTTGAGGCTCGCTCACTCTGTAACTTCTCTTAACTCCTCCTGTCAGTGCTAATTGCCTGACTGCAGCCATTACCTTAACTTCCACATTTAACTGTGACACTTCAAATAACCTATTTTCCTAATGAGGTTGGAAAAGGCCTGGCCACAAATTAGACATTAGACTCTGACTTTTATAAGGTAGCGTACAGAGACACACACACACACACACACACACACACACACACACACACACACACACACACACACACACACACAGGAGAATGCTCGACATGCAATTTAGCTGTGGCTGGAGAAAGGTGTTGGCACATGAGACAATTCAGTTTGTGGCATGTTCAGCTGTTATTAGGTATAAATGTGTGTATGTATGTGTGTGTGTATGTGTGTGTCTTTACAGTAATGAGCACAGGGCCATGGGACGCCCAAAGGCAAGGTTCTCCGGCGGGGTCAGACTCAAGGACGTCTAGCAATAGATACACACACCCGCCTGCGGTACACACACACACACACACACACATCAAACGTAGTGGAGCAGCAGACCGCAAGCTGATGGAGACCCATTAAACAATGTGAGGAAACAACATGCTTTTTGTCCATCGCACCCACCCGTTGAGTTTTCCCTCATTCGGCTCGTCTTTTCCCTCTCCCCCACCCCCCACCCCACCTCTTTAATGCGCGCGCACACGCCACCGGCACGCCAACACACATGGTGAGACACCCTCTATTCGTCCCCAAATGAACGGGGAGATTCACGCTCCACTAGGAAAGTCTCTCAGAGTGTAGGTTATTAATGAGAGCGTGTCCTAACAACATTACAGAGCCGCTGCCCCGTGGAGGAGGCGGAGGAGGGAAAGGTGAGCGCCGAAGACGAAATAAGCAGGGGGAGAGAGATGGAAAGCGGGAAAAAGTAGATAAAAGCATCAAGGAACATGGTGACAAAAAAAAATAATAATAATCTCGTCAGGGGCAAGTGGGTGGCAGGGAGGAGAAAACAGGGCAAGAGAGGTGAAATCAAGGAAAGAGGAGTGGAGTGTACTGGGATGGAGAGGAGAGAGTTAGAGGGGCATGAAGAATGAAGAAAGGAGGTTGGGGAGAAAAGGGAAGAGGCAGACAATTAGATAAATGACAGTGCTACAGGAGGAGAAAATAGGCAGAAGAGACGGAAACAAAAGGAGCGGCGAGGGCAAAGAGAGTGAGTAAAGGAGATCAGAGTGGAGGGAGGAAACGAAGGTTAAAAAAACAGTAGGTCGTTGGAGAGGATGAGAAAAGGATGTTTAAACTGTCCAGGTGAGCAGAGAGCTCCCCGGTGAGACAGCGCCATCTAGCGCCCTGCGTCCAAAACTCTGCAAAAAAAAAAAAAAAACTCAGGTCACACACACACGCACACACACTCCCTCTCACCTCCTGTGCATAAACACACTCCTCCCCGCAAAAAACAGTGTGCGGCTCGCGGTCATTTTTCACCCAGCTCGTGCGTCATTACGGCCGCAACATGCGTCGTCACGCAAAACGAGCGCAAAAAAACATATTTGGGATTGATAGCCAGTCTCACGAGACGTGTGTGTGTGGATATGTATGTGTGTGTGTGTGAGAGAGAGAGAAAGGGAGTCAGTGCTGGGCTTGCAGTGATCTGGGGAGTATTGTGGGAGCAGAGCGATAAGCCCGGTGTCACTGGTGTCTAATCATACTCCATGTTTCTTATCAGCAGAGCCAATGAAGCGGAGGAGTGGGGGTGGGGAGTGGGGGTGGGGGGTGGGGGGGGGGGCAAGAGGGGAGAAAAGGTGAGGAATGAGAGAGGAGATTTAAGGGTCTGCTGCGCTAAAAGCATATAAGCAGCGAGCGCCAGGCCTTAAGTCACCTCACCTCCCGTGGCGCGCGAAACCCACCGCGTGTATAAAGATCCTTCAACCTGGCGCAACTTCCCTCCGCGAGGATGCGCGTGCAGGATGGGTACATCCTCCCTCCGTGTGTGTGTGTGTGTGTGTGTGTGTGTGTGTGTGTGTGTGTGTGTGTGTGTGTGTGTGTGTGTGTGTGTGTGTGTGTGTGTGTGTGTGTGTGTGTCGGGGTTATCAAGAGTGCTAAGGATGGGTGGTAATTGAATAATGACAGTAACGCCTCTGATGGATCACCTGTCACTCCGCGCCCTCCTCTCCCTCCATCACTGTCATCGCGCTCTTCTCGTCTCGCAGCCCCGCGGTCAAATCGTCTCGTGGCCGTGTCGTCACCCACGCTTCACGCGGAGACACTCCACGCAGAGAGACACACGCGCGCGCGCGCGCGCAGGATGACGCGCAGTCACGCGAAATCTCATCTCCAAGAGGGGATTTATTTCTTTGAGGTTGACAGTCCTGCAGAGTTGTCATTCAAATAAAGATGAAACAGAGATAAATGCAAAAGTGATAAGTGGCTCTGTTTTCAAGGAACTTTTTCAAACTTTTCTAAGCATCTTCAAACAAGTAATCCAAGAAAAGTAATCCAACACATGGAAGGCACATGTAAGAGCATTATAATTTCATTTAGAAACCTCATATTAACTGGTGATGAATTTAAAGTTAACTTCATTTTGGCTGCAACAAACAGAAAGTTTCTGTAAGTTGCACTATGTTTAAACACACAACCATCAATTCAAGACTTTTATTCAGAAACAGCATTCTATTGAAGGACATTATCTGTATTGTAACAGTGTGAGGTTGTATCTTTGTACTGACTTTAAAATCCTGAAAGTGTTAGTTTGTCACATTTAAAGGAGCAAATTCACTGTGTGGTTTCACCTGCTGCCAGCGCAACAGAACTGAAATAAAAATGTCTAGTTATTACAACTTTTTTAAACACAGTCAATAGATGGTTTTATATTGTAAATATTCCAGCAACCGTCCACAGACACTGCTTTGAAGTGATGCCCTGTATTTGATTAAATAAATGTTTAGCTTATGCTTGGTTCACCTTACCATGGCTTTTTAATATTTCCATATAAACTGTGCTGCATTGTTTTGATAACCTTGTATGTATGTGTGTGTGTGTGTGTGTGTGTGTGTGTGTGTGTGTGTGTGTGTGTGTGTGTTTGCATTTTGTATTCATCATTTACCTTTATTATTCTTTGATTCTGGCACCACAGTCCAAGTCTTTGGTGTTTTTTTTTTTTTTTTAGGCTTCTTCTTCTACAAGTGCAAAAATAAACGTTAATTATCATTCTCCACCATCAGCACTGACACCCTTTCATCTTTTTAACATCCGCGACTCAAGGTTGAGAGCCTCGCACCGAGGCTGCTTTAGTTGTTTTTATTTGGGCATTACAGCAGAGCGAGCAGCCAGACGGCCGAGTTGGGAGAGCGATTGCAGCACTTTGCTGCAATGCAGTTCAATCTACAGTATCTGCTGGCTGCTAAATGATCCTCCTCCATCACCAGAATGGGCTTTTTCTAGAGCAATGATGCTGCGGATCAGGTGAAGCTTTGTCAGTGGGAGCATTCAGTCCACCCTGGACGGACCAGCTGCGCTTTTACACGGCGACCACCTGAGACGGCGGCGTGTCCCCGGTTCACCTGCCTGCCTGGGTGGTACTTCTCTCCACCTGGATGCGCAGCGGTGCCTCTGTTTGCAGGTCTTTGTGTGTTTTGACCTCCATCCTTCTACTAATCCCTTTCTCCTCTCTTCTCTTCCCAAACAGCAGGGAAGGGATGAGTGTGTGTGTGCGAGAGGCAGAGGCACTGACAGTGATGATAATGGACATCATTTCCATGCACACATCAGATTATAGCTCTTTCGGGATAATTAGAAGTCGTTAATGCAAGGAGGGGAAGATTATTTTCTTCATCATCATTCAATTTAATTGGTTGAAAAAAACAGAAGGTTTGCGGCTCTACATATTCGGAGTATTTACACCAAAGCGTCTTTTAAGACTGTTGAAACAAACAGCACCAATGGTTCGAACCACAGTTGAATCAGTACAACAGAAACACAGAAGACAACAATGAAAAGCGAACACACCTCTTCGAAAGCAGTTGGTGGATCGTTGCCAGTACGGTGAGATCAATAACACAATGTGATGAGGAGAACTTAATCCAGATTTTCAGGTTATTGTCAAGCTTGGTACAGTAAATGAAAAAAGAAAGGTCAACATGGCATGAAAAGACCGCAGCTGCAGTCCGTCAAACATGTTACAGTACATGATTCAGTCGTTCAAGTCAGGCTTATAAACTGGATAAAGACTGTATTGTGACTCCTTAATCGTTCTGGAAAAATTAACGGTCCTATATTTTCTAAACCACCATTTACTCATAGAAAATTAATTCAGTAATGCTCTTATTACAAGTCTCTTTACGAGACAATAAAACTGAACTGAAATGTTCTGTTTATAACTGAAGCATCTAGCACGTTTTTCTTAGTTACTCTTATCTCCTACTGTTATTTAAATGTCACTATTTGTAGCAATATCAATGCATAAATGACTCTAACAACACATTTAAGTCTCTGTGGCTACAAGGAGAAGAGACAGAGAAAGTTTTGGTTGCAAGTTAGGAGAAATCTGATTGATTTGCAAATGTTACAGATGAGAAACAAAAAAGTTATTTTCCTTGACTCGGGGGGTCACTGGAGGCAGCCCAGACCTTTCCGCAGACTGTATAGTGTTACAATGCAGACTGAGTGGGCACAGTGCGGCCCGCCATACCAGACGTGAGAAAGCAGTGATCCAAAGCTATACAAGGCATGGGAAAGCAGCGGCCCTATCAGCACATACACACATAAACACACACCAACAGTATAATATGCCAGACTGCCAATTAGGGCAATAATGGCTGTGGGAAAAAGTGTACACACACACACACACGCATACGTACACACACGCGCACGCACACAGACAGTAACCGAGACTTCTAAGCTCAAAGTTAATAGCACCCAGTTGTTCAGTGCCAGAGACAGACCCTGTGGGAGGGAGGGGTGGAGGGGTGAGGGAGGGGCCGATACTGGAGCTTAGACTAATGCAGCGAGCCAAGAGGGATGCAATTTCCCCCAAAACAGTGAAGGAAGGGAAGAGTTAACAGGACCTTTCCGGTATGTACAAATCAGTGGTGTGTGTGTGCATGTGTGTGTGTTTGTCTGTTTGTGTGTCACTTTTGACGGTTACAGGGTAATTCCATGAATCCTGAAAGAAATCTTCCTTTAAAGAGTGATAATCGGTCAAAAACGTAACAACCACACTACTCATGAACTCCCTCTTCTTTGTGATGTATTGTGCTGCGTTTTAAATTCATTCCTCCGCATTTTCTACCTTTTCTTTTCCTGTAAGCCTCGTGCTTTCAGAGCATGGTCCCACTCTCCCAGCAGAACATAATAGATGAGATGAGGGCAATGATGTGAAAATAGGTGGAATGTAAAAGGAAAACAAACTCGAAAAAAGAAAAGCACTGAAAATAGAGAGAAAGATTCAGATAGAGAGACATAGATGGAGGGGAGAGAGAGCAGAAGTGGAGGATGGAGACAGCAGGATGGGGAAGAAGTTAATGCGCTGGATGTCTTCCTCCTCTTCCATCAGCAGAAGCCTGTTGTTGGGAAATTGCAATAATGAGAACAGCTGCAGTGGATACACTCACACTCACACACACACACACACACACACACACACACACACACACACACACACACACACACACACACACACACACAAAAACGCTTCTCCAGCCACTTAGCCACCCACTCTTCATCAGCAAATCTACATCAACACACAGACACACAAACACACACACCGTCACTCTTACCCTCACACTCGAAGGCTTGCAGCGCAGTGGTGTAAGTGGGGCCCAACCAAGAGGTGTAGCTACCCAGAACTCTCTGCAGGTGGTGGGTGGCATCACTGAAGAGCACATCCGATTGGCCGTAGCCTGCCGAGCTGAAGAGGCTGAAGCCCTCGGTGGCATTGCCAAACACATTCTGCAGGAGAGAGACAGAGAGTGTGTGCGTGTGTGTGTGTGACAGAGCTTAATGCACGAGGGCCCGCCTGGATTGTGCGTCGGCGTGCTCTGTGCACACGTGTGTCTGGAAGATTGTGCGTGCGCGCAGCCCGGGGATCAGCACAGAACGTATCAGTCATCCTGGCGTCTCCCACACAACTCGGTAAAGAAGACGGATGACAGTTTAGCAGATACCTGCGTACTGGGATGTGCAGATCAATAATGCAGGCTGCACAGGGATGTGATATAGACATAAACACAGGTATCTGGGGCAAAATACAGACACACACACACACATATAGAAAGAGGCAACTGATGCAATTTGTGTCAGCACCCACCTGTAAGCGTTCCAGGTATTTCCAGACGCGGCACTTGTCCTCCATGCGCACCACCACCGCGTTAGCAGGGACGGCTGCCAGGTGGCACCTCTCATACTCGTCCAAGCCGGCCTCACTCCCATCTGGACACAACAACTTCAGGTCCTCCAGCTCCAGATCCAGAGCCCAGGACTCCTGATTCTTGCCTGGACAGGAGGAAGATGGGTATATGCCAGATTAGGTTTAATTAAAAGTTGTTTTTTTTTAATCTACAGATTTGATATGTTGCCCAGAGTTACATGGGAGGATTGATGCAACTCTGTGATCTGGCTGTTAAATATACTGTAGGCTGTTAAGCTCACAGTATTTGGCAGGAGGACCGTAAATTGCTTGTCTGGCTCTAAAAGAAGGCAAATTTCTCCCGCAGTCGCTTCTCCAGGCCAAACACAGAACACGTCCTCATTGTTTAATGTGTACCAGATTCCATCAAGGTCAAGGTGTGTTTTCAACTGAAGCCATCTTTAGATATAATCACACTGAGAACAGAACCAGAACCATTCCTTCTGTGTTCATTTCTGTGCTGGAAGTAGGTCTTCTCACCTCAACAGATGTATTTAGTTCGGCTTGTTCAAAAGATCAAATCATGAAAACTGCATTGCACAACAGAATAGAAATACTTTAATAATCCAAAGGGGGAATTCTTGCAAAGCTCCACACAGGAATGAAAAAAAAAACAAAGAATACATTAATATTAAATAAATAAGTTAAAATATCAATATGGTAGCAAAGTTAAATAAGTAATATTAAATGTTGTACAGGCCGAAGCAGAAAAACACCACAAACAGTGGTGAGCCTGAGTGACTGAATGACCTGTGTGGTCAGAATCAATAAAAGTCTTGTCAGTAATCAAGCTACTGATCTGTTTCACTGAGTGTTCGCTACAAGATTCAAAGATGGACGACTTCTGTTAAAATTGTTCTTGTTCTTCTACAGATAACAGGCCATGCTGGGAAAAGAAACACCCTTTTGTTTATTAACCAACAACTTAGCCTCTCAGTTCAATCATGTGTTTCATTAAAATATACTTTTTAATTCATGATTTCTTGTGAAATTTTTATTTCTTGTACTAGAAATTAGGCAAAGAGACATTGACCCCTGTTTCAGTTCACAAATCAAACCATATTACTGGCATTATGTGTTATTCAGTTTCAATAATTCACTAAGAAGCTAATATGTGGAGCTTCAGTAACTCTGCCTCAGTGATTCTGTTTGCCCGATTCATTCATGATGATTCTTACATTTACATATTAATTGTGACATATTTGCCCATCCTAAAATAACAAAGCAGACGGTTAAGGAGAATAAGCAGAAGAAAAGACGGAGCACCTCGAAGCCCCGGCCTGCTAAGACACCAGCGCAGAGCTTCTGCGTTCCCTGACCTCTGCTAATTGGTCCGACTGCGGACATCTCTGAACCATATGATGAAGCATGCTTCGTTAAACAGCTGCAGTGTTTGTGCAGCCAACTTCAAACTGCTCCTTCTTGCCCGTACCAGCAGAAGCTCTGAAGCGTGACGCCGATAATGATCGCCATTAATTTTGGATGTTGCCCAAAGCGGAAGAGCAGATGCAGCAAACGGAAAATTAGGACACTTCATTGAGGGACAAAAACTGCTGGCACTTTGATTTGTCCATCCGATCCAGATGATGTCTGTGTCTTTACTTCTCTGACGCATATTTACTCGAGTTTACACATGTTTCTGCATGTCCTCCTTCACAAGTTCTTATAAATCATGTTGTTTGAGTGTATTTCATCTATTGCATTCTGGTTTCCACATACAGCAAAAATACAAAGAAACATTGGGAAACACTGACATCCTGTGTTTTGACAGGGTGTGACACTTTCTGCTGGTTTGAAGAACTCTAATCGTGGAGCATATAAATAATGAAGTGGTGTCATTATATAATCAGTGGTGTAGTCACTAGCCCGCAGAACAAATTAATCACTGACCATCCAGATTGTCAAAGATTGTCGTGTGCTTGATGAAAGCCACGTCGCCGAGATTCTCGGCAACACATCTGAAAGAGAAACACAAAAATAATGAGACGCGTTTGATCTATAAATAGATCAAAACCTGAATTACAGGGAAAATCGGCACCGCCGGAAGAGCGCTGTATGAACAGTGGGACTCCGGAGACTGAAAGTAAACTCCCTCTGCCACCTATTGTTGCACTTTAAGGAATTGTTAAATCATGCATCTGCCGTGGCCCGTTTTATTCCCATTAGAAACGCACTTATTATGAGGCCAAAGGCTGCTTCACACAGCACTGCTACAAAGCCACAGAGCGATGCTCTTGTTTACAGTTTTAACAGACACTGTGTGGAGGTGAAATTGAAGAGCCATTCAAGGTCACAGCGACTGATCATTCTGGTTGTTTGTGTACTTTTGTTTTCATCCAGTATCAGTCTGCTTCAATGAATGGAGTTTTTGTGGATAATGTAAGACTCTATCTCACTTCTAAAAAGGACTCATAAGAATTATTACTCATTTGTCTCTGCATTGTTATTATAATCACTGTATTATTTCAGAACAGGCAGCTCAAATTACTCGCTATTTTTATTTTACGGTGGTTGTCTAATGAAATGGATGCAAAGAAAGGGAAAGAAAGTCATAACAGCAACGCACCTCCAGGAACTATTAGTCTGTTTTTCTTTGGGTTATTAGTGCAGGAGTTGTACCTGAGCGCCCCGGCCTCGCCGTAATGCCTCTCTCTGTGGTTGTTGGCGCAGATGTGTCTGTCGTTCTCGTCTCCTATGCAGGCCTCACACAGGTTCTTTGGGTTGTTGCCTCTGGGATCATGCTGGGGGTCTTTAACACCTGGTACGCAGCTGTAGCCGAAGAAGTTTCCCACCACTGGCGATAATAAACAGGAATCAAGAGAGAGGAACGATTAGTGAAACTCCTAAATGTGTGTGTGTGTGTGTGTGTGTGTGTGTGTGTGTGTGTGTGTGTGTGTGTGTGCCTGTATCTCAGCTTGTTCAGTAATGAACTGGTGAATTGTTCCGGGTATAATCCAATCCCCTGCCACTGTAAATAGGATAAAGCAGCTATAGATAAGCGTGGATTTGGGTAAACAGTGAATGCACATTTTATTAAAGTGTTTAGATTCCTGCTGGTGGATCATTTTTGATATTGAGTGCTGTGGACCCAGTTAGAAATGCCAGTAGAGTTTTTTTTTTTTTTTTTTTGTCACCAGGTCATGTTGTAATGTTATAAATACCTAAATGGGCTTCTAATATTTTAGATTTTTTTAGTATTAGTAACTAATTTTCTAATTAGTATTATGACCTTATCCTCTTATCCCCATACTGCTCACAGAGTGAGACCCAGCCATCTGCTGCTGACTGTTATAGAGAGATGCACTGTTCTGTAACCGTCTCCTCTTACCTCCACATCCATCCGTCCGTCCATCCATTCGCCCCTTTCTCTCATTTCACTGCTTTTACTCTGCTCCCCATAAACCTCTCATATACGTTTCACCTATAAACGCCCACCTATACCATTACTTATCTCCCCAGCTCCGTGTCCCGCTTGACCTCACCTCTGGGGAAGTTGCACTGCTCTCCCACACTGATCTGGGACGTGTTGACCAGGTAGCCAATCGGCACGGTCCAGCCCACTGTGGTACGAATGCCGGGGTGACAGGAGCTGCGCTCGTGCATCTCCAGCAGGGACAAATCTGAGGAGGAGCGGCGAGCCATGGCAACCACGTAGTAGCTGATTCCATCTGGAGGTCATTTTTCAAGCAAACGGGCAGGAAGAGAGCAAGTGGGCACTACGTTAACATCAGGGAGATTTGCAAAAATAGAAGAAAAAAAAAACACAGCCTATCTGAAAATACATGCACATAAATGTGTGGGCATAAGGTATATCTTTTAAAATAATTTACATTCAGCTTGCACTTTCGTTTTGAATTCCTTCCTGCTGTACCTGCAGGGTTGGAGACTGTAACTTACCGACTCCATTGTGGGACTCTCCTGCAGCGAGCTCAAGGCCGTGGCAAAAACCTGCAGCATAAATGTCATCTGCAAACATGGTAGCTGCATCTGCTGTTCCATTCTGAGAAAAACATATTTATATTTCAAACAGCTGAGGGACATCTGGGATAACGCACAAGGAAATGTTTGCTGTTGTTGTCGTCATATACACTACAGTAGAACATTTCAAAAAAGCACTAACTCTCTACTTTATTGGATATATTAGTGCAGTCTAAGCCTGCTGTGATTAAATGCAACAGCATTGCCATAAATTGCAGTCCACAGCTCACAGTTTACAGTTGTGTTGACACAGTCAGAAAGGTTATAATTCTACTTTATGTTCTGTATTGGTGCTGGAGGGAGTCCTGGATCTGTACTGCAGAGCATTTTGTTTTTGAAATGCATGCAAAAATCTTTTTATGCCTGTGAATAAGCATGCAAAATATTACAAAAATACTTCTATGTGCAGTTCAAAGTCAGTGCAATCGCAAAAGTCAACATACAACAAAATAAATACCTAACACCTCAAGCAAGGTTGTTATAATAAAGGTAGGGTTCATTCCACAGCTGTCATCACAGTGTGGTGTGCCCTCATAACATATTATCCCAATATTTGAAATCAAAAGCAATGTGGTTTCCATTTCTGTTGTTTGTTTACCTTGATTTTATCCATGCAATCCCCAGTGTTCAGACCACGGACACACTGCAGCGTTCCTCTGACATTACGGGCTGTAGCATTTCTGGCCAAATCCAGACACTTTCGCTCCTCAGCGTCAGACAACACACACCAGGAGACTGACAAAAAAAGAAAGAAAGACATAGGGAAGAGCTTATAGTTACTTGAAAATACACCTGTGAAGGTACACATTTCTCGAATAATTACACTGAATGTAACTTCCAACATGCGCATTATTAAAATCTCACCACCAGTCTGATTAACATTATCCCCATCAACCAAGACGTCTTCATGTGACGTACCTGGTTTTGGATGGGAGACGCATCTGACAGACAGAAGACGCAGGAAAATGAGGAAAGCCAGACGTAGTCTTCTCTCTGGACAGGCCATGCTGGATCTGGTCAGAAATGCTCTCTGGAGTGACTCGACAGCGTGGAGCAGGTGGATATCATCGGACAGGAAAGCCACTCAGCCCCTCTTTTCCTCTGTTATAACCTGGCGTCGAAGCAGACAGAGAGTTGGCAGGTCGTCTGAAAACCGAAAGCAGGACGCATGAAATTCTTCCTCCTTCCCCACCTCTTAAGTTGAAGTCTGCCGTGGATAATCCTTCCTTCATCTCCTGATGGCAGTATAGCATTTCCCCACCAATTATCCAGTGAGACTTATCCCCAGTGGAGAGGATAGTGGGAGACACATGTCGGCTAAGAGCAATTCAGGTCACTTGGCACAGAGTGTCAACCAGGAGGTCTTTAATTAAAAAGGCTGCGGACAATGTGTCGTTGTGTTCATGGAGAGCAGATACTGGATAGGTCCTGCTCCGACTCACTGGAGACTAACACCCCAGGTAAGCAAGAACAAACAGCACTTGGTATTGTCCAGGGCTCAGGGAACCAGTGGAGGAAAACATATTGGCTACATGATACCATTTTCTTCCGTTTTCTCTCTTTGCAAACACACACAAAGGACCTGACACACACGTTTTCCTGGCTTCTGAACCCAAATGTGATAATAATAATTTAACAGGTGAGAAGTGAAATGAATTTATCTCCCCATCCACCTGTTAGCTGTGTTATGCAATGTTGGAGCTGCATGACCGGTCAGGAGAAGAAGGGCCATATTGGTTTTCAGGCAGCTTTTCAGAAAGGACTCTTTTTGTTTGGAGGCTGGAGTATCTGATTCTCAGCAGGCTTGACTGAAGGGGCGACAAGGCACAGAAACACTTCACAAATGAGGCTATCATGTCGAATTTTGAGAGTTCCAATGAGACGAACGACAGCTTCTCCCTATAGAAACTGAGGGAGCGAAATATCGAGATCATGAAAAAGCATGGCTGTAAAAAGTCGAGCTGATTTCGTCCTTTTTGCTTTTCCAGGATTTTCAGTTAAGGAGGAATTATATTGGTTATTAACACGACCAACACTACAAACAAACAAAAACAAAAAGGGATTTAAATGATTTAAAAAATTACCTGAAAATTGCAGCTCACCTCCTCAGAGCCTCAAACCGCCTCATAGACCAGAAGGTCGGCTCACCCAGAGCACAAGTAATGTCAAATAAAGACAGTTTTACTTATTCAGTCCATTTGATCCAATTCTTGTTGAAGCTTTTCTATGAACCTTTTGAGATCTTAAGTTCACCATCGGTTCTATTTGGAATAAACAGCTGTAGTCAAATGTTCTTGAGCTTTAGTGATGGTAATCTTACAACCAGAAATGTGACCAAATTCCGACAGTCTGCTGCTGTGGGAGTGAGCAACCGCCATTCTTGATTCATCACTGAATTTGTCATTAGTCATTAAACAGCCACTCACACTAAACCAATGTTTTACATTTTCACCAACTGGTAGAGGACTGATGTAATGAGACACTTTTTCTCTGATGATTTTCAGCTTATCAAGGTAAGGTTCAGTGGTTCACATCTTGCAGCTTCAAAGTTCAAAGCATTCAGCCTAAAGAGGGATGTGATATAAAATCTTTTTTTTAATGTGAATAACCACTGTGTTATATCAGTTATTTCTTCAGAGGCTCTGAACACTGATCCCAAACTGATGTGAGTTTTGTGGTTTTTAAATTTTCTTCATTTGACAATGCAAGGATGGAAAAAGAGTTGAAGCTGGATTCCAACCATGGTTTTTCTGCACCAAGGAAGTCATGCGCCATCTGGTGGCAAAACTTTGGTATTACACATTCAACAGTAACTGATTGGTGCTGGCTTGTAGGAATATCATGGAGCAAAACAGAGCAAAAGCTAGGATGGGCTTCAAATGCACAAATTAATGATCCGAATAATGAAAGAAACTGTGTCAATGCAGGAAAAATCTTACAAAAAACAAAACGTACAGCAATCCAAACATGCCAACAATTAGGGGTGAGGCATATTTTCTAGGCTAGTGGTGGTAAAGCCTCATTCGCAACATACCCACTTAACAGTACCTATGGCAACATGAAAGTTGACCAACAACCACATGGTATCAGACACCCCCAGATCATCTTCCCTTATCTCACTCCCCAGTTTACAATGCACACAACAACAACAACAGCAACAACAACAAGAGAGAGTTTTGACCACGAACAATGCCAAAAGCATAATAGCCCAACAACAACAACAACACCAATTTAATCCAGAAAGAGTTAAAAAAGGAGCACTTCGGCTTCCTCCCACGGTCCAAAAACATGCATGTCAGGTTAATTGGTGACCAAAAATTGCTCCGAGATGCGAATGTGAGAGTTGTCTGTCTCTAAGTGTCAACCCTGCGACAGATTGGCGAACTATCAAGGGCTTACTGCACCCTCGCCCGCATGAAGCTGGGATTGACTCCAGCAGCTACGAAAATGAATGAATGAATGAATGCATTGGGTGATAGTGCAATGTGGATGACAAAAAAATTAAACCAAGACCCAGAATGGGCCAAAACAGACTAGAATCGCCTCTGAATGGGTATTGAGGGTGATCTTCTCAGAAAACTGGACTTTATCAGCCTGCTTTAGCAGAACTGGATGCTGAAATCTCCAAAACCTGCCACACCCAGCACAGCAGTCATATTGGCTTCTATGTGATGAAGCTACTGGAGGGAAAATCAATTAGCAGACGAAGACGTCCAGAGACCACAGAGTTAATCAGATAGGGCTTGAAAAGATTTAGTCAGTGTGTGGTTTGTAATCTCTGACAGCAATTTTTTGTGATTGCAAATATAATTGTGTATTATATTTTATTGCTATTAATATTAAACATATTTGGTTTCAAGGAGGCTGGAGAGTCAATTTGGAAGCTACATTGTTGCACATTTTAACACCACATTTTACGGCTCATTAAAACTTTAATGTCTGCATGCATGTAATGCATTTAGGTTACATGCTGTCAATCACATTACATAAACATAATTATCGATCGGTGGTAAGTTGGCCTTTAAACCAAAGACAAAGCTAAATCTGGAGTCGCTGGGAAACGTGTCAAAACAAGAAATGGAACAAACCAAAAGAGGTCAAGGTTGGCAAAATCCTAAACCACAGAAAGTCCACTAATAGTGTCGATGTTATGGAGCAGCCCCCCTCACTGACTGTGGGCAGCAGGCACTCACACCACATGCCAAACACTCCCCTACTTCCTGGTCTGCTACACCCCTCACTAAGCTTCACCATGACTCGCCCTGAAGCAGTTTGTAGTTCACTTGAGGGTGCACACTTCACAGTCCTTCTCCTCATCAGCTTTCATACATTTTCACTATAGAAGACACTCATCAGTTGTCGCCCTGCTGCACTGAGACATTCATGCACCAAACAGAGCTGAACCTCCAGACTCACCCTTATAGAGGCGTTGGGCAGGACACTGGCCACCTGACCAGCTGCACTCAATTAATCAATTATGTATGTATTTGTCATTTTAAGAGTACAATTTGAACTGCCAGGTGTTTCATATTAATGTGTGTTTTTTTATTTTCATTCCACTGGGGTTTAATGGGATTTTCTGTTTGTTTAATGACCACAAATGTGCTTTTTTTTTAATGTATTATTTTGATTGGTTAGGGGCTTATTAAATATAAGGGAGCCATTTCATTTTTCAACTTTGCAAGTATTTTTGTTTGTCACTGGGATTTTGGAGAAATAAAATGGTGAAATAAACACCATTTTATGAAACAGTCAACCTCGACTATGCCGTATTATTTCTGAAGAGTTTTGTGGAAAGAACCCCTTCACAGTCTCTTTTAAGTGAGATGTCCTTCTTAAACATCTGAGCCGCTGTTAAACCTGAAGCACTATGAGCCCTCATCAATGTGTGTATGAAGGAAGAGTAAAAAGTTATGATCTGACTTTCTCGTGACTATAACAATCTGTACTAGATATAACTTTATTTTTTGTACTTTCTCTGCTATTTCTTCCCACATTCTTTCTGCGAAAATGAAAAAGGGCATGTATTTGTTTGGTAACACACCTCCCTATAAACGTGGACCTGAGGTCCATGAAGTAATTCCCAAGGTATTCCAGTAGGTGGCGACACATTGTCCTCACTGGATCCTCATTAACTAATTAATCCAGGTGTGTCTGGCCATTTACTCATGTCAGACACACCTGCATTAATCAGTTCATCCTATCATGAAACACAGGAAATAAAGGTGCTTTCTGATCTTCAGGAAGTAATGGAGCTGTGCATATAGCCCATTCCCCTAGAAGAGATAAAAGTCCATAAAATTTGAAATTTATGTAAATCTAATGTGGTGATGCTGCTTATATTGTACTCAATTATCAAAGTACAAATATGTAGTGAAATATCAAAACTAAAACCAAACCAAAACAAAAAAGACTGTTACTATCAGTAAGTTTTTAAACATTTAATATTGTGTTGTGGCCTCAGAAACGAGTTTTCAGTTCATTTCTACATGATATCTAAGTTCAAAACACTTTTCTCAGATAAAAAAAATTAATCATTGCCCTAAAACGCACTCTTGTCAATATGAATACTTTTCCCTGTTAAAATATCCTAAATAAGTTGCTGAATCATTGGAAGCTTATGAAATTTGGACCACATGGTGTAAACTGCATTTAGACATGCTTCTATTCTTGTAAATACATGTGAGAGCAGTCATATCGCACAGGCATTTTAAATCCAGATATGGACAAATTACATGTGGCTGGTCCAGACCTGACATAAACAAATAAAGAACATCACATGAATAGATTTGCTTCTTACCACATCAGTGAGCGCTCAGCCTTTCCTGCCGCACAACTGGCTTTGGGGGGAAAAAAAATTAACTAATCATTTTTACCATTAATGTTTAATTCCTATTGAATTATTGAATTATTCATATTCCCATATAGTTATGCATGCTAAATATTTCAAGCCACCGGTGTTGTGATTTCTCCAACCTGTTGAGGGACTGCGCCGCCCCACAATGCACCTCGGTGTGAATGTTTTGGTGACGTCATGTGAAGCTGCTAGGGAAAACAGCCAGTGGGTGGGCTGGGCTGTGGTCCTGCTCTGCTCTCGGCTCTCTGACATCTAAAATCACTCAGATACATTCATTTAAATGAAACATACGGACACAAAGCCGCTCTCAGAATGAGTTAGACGCCGTACTCTGTGCGTGCCAGGTAAGTGGATGGTGTTTTTACCGCCCGCTCCAGGTGGAAGTCCGGCCGGCTGGCAGGCTCCGCTTTGTGCCGTGCGGCTAGCGTTAGCATCGGGGCAGCCGCCTGCCTGACTGGCGCCTCTGAGGCGCCTGTGGACGGCCAATCAAACCGCTTGTTAATGGCCTGTTAGCCACAGCAAACAACCGACCTCCAGTCTGCGAGATTTACCAAGAGGCTGTTAGCTCCGCTTATTTACAGACTTCAAGCTAAAACCAGAGGCAGTGACATTGAAATTGGAGGCGTTCGCTTGCCGTCGCTGGTATTTGTATTTTTAGTTGTTGTCTGTACCTTTTAATAGCTAGCTGAGGCACAGATATAGCAGATCAAGTGATAGCTTTTTAATGAAGTAACCAGCATGGGAGAAAGTAACCACGTGTTCATATTATATTAAGACAATGATGGTATAAAAAGTGCATTACGGTGACTAATTTTAAAGTCCTATATATATCTAGTCGGTGATCCTCTGCAGTGCAGCTAGCCCAGTGTTCGTGTGAAGCTTTGTGAAGATCATCAGGAAGCATAACGGGGGCAAATGTAATTATCCACTTTGGAATATTGTACTCATCTGAACCCTCTGTTTTCGTCCTCCCTCTGTCAGTGCACTGAAACATGGGTCCTTGCAGTGTCCACGTACTTCTGCTCGTCTTGCTGCAGGCTCTGCTCACATCAGCTGAGGGCCCAGGTACAGAATTACTTCCACTGTAATGCCTCCTTACCTGTTGTCTGTTTTCGATGTGTTCTCCAGCAGAAACAGTGATGAGCCATGAGTAGAGAGGTCATGGTGCTCGGTCAGAAAATAATGCAGTCAAATCTCAGGTCTTATTACCTGGAGTTATGAAGAGCAGTCTGACAGATCATCTAACAACACAAATATCTACATCTGTCACATTTGTTTTTTAACTGTTCTTATTTTTTAGTCAGTTAATAAACTTAAGTGTTCAAGCAGAAATTATGGAAAGTAAATATTATGAGTATTGGCTTTTGTTGTTTGGAAGTGTCAGATCAAGATGTGATAAATAGCTCCAGAACTGTTCCATGCTGACGCCAGAAGTGAGAGCTTATTTTGTCACCAAAAAAATACAGTAGTTTAATTGTATAAGAGTCAATTCAGATATCTTTTTGTCTAAATTAAGACATGGTGTAGAATTTGTCTCGTCAACATATTTACTGACAGAGTGACTACAGGTCTATATTTAAAAACAAGAAAAAGGCTGATCGCTGATTTTGACAGAGGTTTTTCTCTTTACACATTTATTTTAAAAGTATAAACAGTGAATTTGTCTCATTTGTCACAGATGGACAGTTGGTGTGTCTTTGTGAAGGCCCGAAATGCCCCCAGTCCACCCAGTGCCAAGGCACCCACTGTTTCTCTTCGGTCCACGTCACCGGCGGTGGGTTTGTGTTTGAGCGCGGTTGTCTGGAGGGGTCGGAGAGCAGCCGTCTGCAGTGCTGCACGTCGCCGTCTGTCCACCAGGCCATCGTCTGCTGCTCCCAGGACCGCTGCAACTTCAACACCAACCACAGCTTTCTGTTGTCTCTTCTACCGTCAGGTGAACAGCGGCTCAGCTCTTCTGCAGTGTTGTCTGCATGGCTGTTTTTTCCGTTTCAGGTGTACAACTTGAGAATCTGACAGAATCACTCAGTACGGTTTTCTCTCATCTTTTCTTGCACGCAGCACCGGAAGGCGAGCCGTTCCGGTATCGTGTGGAGACGTTAGCGCTCTTTGTCCTGGGCCCTGTGGTGGTCCTGGCCGTGCTTTCGGTGGTGTCAATTCTGGCCTGCAGGAGGCTCCATCACAGCCGTCTGCAGCGACTGCAGGAGTTCGACACCGAGCAGGGAACCATAGACGGCCTCATCACCTCCAACGTGGGAGACAGCACTTTAGCGGTGAGAACAGGGCGCGATCCTGTTGAAGCGAGGAAAAGGGATGAACAAACTCTGTTTTAACCATGAATACAGCTGGAGATCGAAATGATTCTGAATGCAGATTGATAATCTGACCACCTTAAACAAAATTAGACACGATCGTTGCTAAGCAGAATTTTGGATAGACGATAGACTGAAATGCAATATTGTTGTCTTTTTATGTAGTACGGCAACATTTTAAGATAAACATGTTTGGCAGACCTTTTGTAGTGACCCACTTCAGTTATACCTGATAAAGTTAACACATGAGCATATTATCTCAACAATAGGTTTTTTATCTTCATCTCTAGTGACGCAGTTGTTATCTTCTTTGGTGTAATCGCAATCTTTTGGAACAAACTTGCAGAAATGTATTTCCATATCTGTTCACCGAAATTTTTGTAGCCCAAGAAAAGTGTGTTGTGCACTGAAAGATTGACACTGATCAACAGTCTAAACATGTTTCTATTGTACTCAGATTCCCACTTATATTTAGCATTCAGATCATTCTTTTGAAAGATAATAATCCAAGGTGTTTAATCTGCAGGACCTGTTGGATCACTCCTGTACGTCAGGCAGCGGCTCAGGTCTTCCCTTCCTCGTCCAGAGAACTGTGGCCAGGCAAATAAGTCTGATAGAGTGTGTGGGTAAGTGCAACATAAAAATCCCCCCTGCTGTTAGATTCATGTCTTTCCGATCGCTCAGATTAGAGGTTTATAATGTTACGACAAAATGAATAGGAACTCCAAAAGTAGATCCGGGGACAGTAGAGTATAACTGCACAAGTAGCCAAAGTTTGTTCGTCTGCGAATTATCTGATCACGTTCGTGTCTCCGTTCTCTTTTGTGTTGCAGGAAAAGGAAGATACGGGGAGGTGTGGCGAGGCCAGTGGCAGGGGGAGAACGTGGCCGTGAAGATCTTCTCTTCCAGAGATGAGAAGTCGTGGTTCAGAGAGACGGAAATCTACAACACGGTGCTGCTGAGGCATGAAAATGTACTGGGTGAGTTTTAGCTTTGACCTGAAAATTGGGACTATATTAAAGAAAATATATTGCGGACATTGTATTGAGCAATTAAAGGAAATGGTAAAATGACCATTGGTATTTGTTCCGTCAGGGTTCATGGCGTCGGACATGACGTCCCGGAACTCCAGCACTCAGCTGTGGCTCATCACACACTACCACGAAAACGGCTCGCTGTACGACTACCTGCAGCGGGTCGCCGTGGAGACGTCCGAGGGCCTGGCCATGGCGGCGTCCATAGCGTGCGGCCTGGTGCACCTGCACACCGAGATCTTCGGCACGGAGGGGAAACCGGCCATCGCTCACCGGGACCTGAAGAGCAAAAACATCCTGGTGACCAAGGAGCTGCGCTGCTGCATCGCAGACCTCGGTTAGCTCCTCCTTCATCCCCTGAAACCTCTCTGAGCAATCAACAGATTTATTTAAGTGTTAAACTATGTAGGAATTAGTTGTCCTTAAAAAAAATCTCCTTCCTGGATCATATTCATGAGTACCTTTGATTCTTTTTTTTCCCTCATTCAGTTCAGCTCAAACCTTTTTGTTCTCTCACTGTGATGCCGTTTATAACCACGCGCTGCAGGGCTGGCCGTGACACACTCCCAGGCAGACAACCTGCTCGACGTGGGCAACAATCCCAAAGTTGGCACCAAGCGCTACATGGCCCCCGAAGTGCTGGATGAAACCATCCAGACAGACTGCTTCGATGCTTATAAGCGAGTGGACATATGGGCCTTTGGACTGGTGCTGTGGGAGATAGCGAGGCGCACGTACAGCAACGGTGAGCCGAGCGGCACGCACTGCACCACAGGGGTAGTCGTGTTTGCAGCATGCACGTCACAAAATGAAGTAAAATATTCTTCCGTGCATCTAAATCTAAAAGTACCGTTGCTGTGCTGCTGGAGGTTTCACCACCTTTTTTCTTTTTTTCTTTTTCTTTCTACATTTAAGGAATTGTGGAAGACTACAAGCCTCCGTTTTACGATCAGGTGCCAAACGACCCCAGCTTCGAGGACATGAGGAAAGTGGTGTGTGTGGAGCAGCAGAGGCCGTTTATTCCCAACCGCTGGTTCTCTGATCCTGTGAGTTACACTCTGTCATGACAGGATTTACAGTACAAAAATCTGAAATTGTTTCTGCGGTAACTAAAAGTCAGTAAATTTTTCATGCATCTTTACGGTCCGGTGATTGAACCGCCAACCTCCAGAGTAGAATATGTTCACCCCCCAGCAATTAAGTATTATTTAAGTGGAACAGACTGAATTGTCCATACATATTTAACATCTTTTCAGCTTGACGATGTCTCACCATGTGGATATTTGCAGCAATAAGAGAGATTGATGAGACTGCCAGTCAGCTGATTGCAGCCGCAGCTGCCTCATCCATTTAAAGCTCTTGCAGTGAAATTGATGGCCTCCTCTCTTCTGTTCAGACTCTCTCTGCTCTGGTGAAGCTGATGAAGGAGTGTTGGTACCAGAATCCGTCTGCCAGGCTCACGGCGCTGCGCATCAAGAAGACCCTGGACAAAATCCACAGCTCTCTGGAGAAGGGCAAGGAGTCGTGAGGGGGGGGGGCGTGGGGCGTCTGGAGAGGCAGCTGCCCGACGTCAGGGATCGGCTTCGACGAGAGCCCGCCGTTTGTCAAAGCCAGACCGGGCCTCTGGGGAGACGGAGGGAGAACTAGAGGGAAGAGTTGCTCAAGTGTCATCCCGTCTCATCCTCCTTCCACTGACATCCCTCCGTCTGAATAAACCAGCTTTTCACAGTGGGACAGCGTGCTTCCCACCAAACTGAACCCTGGACCGTTACCGAGTGTGAATGGACGGCGTATCGTAGTACCCCACCCCGACGCTTTAATGCCCGTTTAAAGACCGCCCCGGGTCCGAACACTACAGCCCCAGTGTCTCCTGCCATTCGAGTTCCGTGTTCTCCAGCCGGTGTTTCCTGGCATTCTGCTCAGAGACAATCAGAAGCATTTCACTCCTTCAGCTTTATTCTAACATGCCAACCATCACCACCAACACACCGTATCTTCACCGACGACAGGAAAAGAGCCAATCGAAACAACTGTTTTTAAACGTTTTTGGAAAAAGAAGAAAAAAAAGTAAAGTATTTATGTATCGACTTCACTGCTAAACACTACTGAGGATGTGTAAGAGTCATGTTTGGTGTGTGTGTGTGTGAGGAACAGACTGTATACATATATAGACATTTACTCTTACTGGTCTTTCTGTCCCTTCAATGTCATGAATGGATCCAATAAGAAATAATGGAAGAGCAGGAAATACGTTCCTGAACTTGTTTGATGGTGATAAAGTAGGAAAAGACTACACATGTTTGTGTGTCTCTCCGAGGCAACACAATGTACCTGATCGTAGGAGTTAGGCTGAATCGTTACGAAGTTCTCCTCTCTGCTTGGCATCTTCCTTAAACTCACTGTGGCCGTTCTGAAAGTCTTCTGGCCAAGCAGAAAGGAATCAAGGAAGACTTGTTTGTGGTCATTTTTGTTTCATTTGTTTTTTTTAAGATACCGAGAGGCAGAAACGTTCCTGTCGCGAGAACGGCCTCCAGTTTCTCTTCCAGTCTGAAGTCACACCACAGAACCAGTTACTAAACAGTTTTACGAGAAAACACTCCAGCTTCATTTTGAAAAACTACTTTATTTGAAGACAAGTTTAAAAAGAAACAAAACGTTGCCTCGGTGTACAAAGGAATTTTAGTCACAAATGCTGGCTTTTTTTTTTTGAAAAAATGTTGAGTTGTCTTTTTTATATGTATTAAAACATTTACTTCACTCTTGCCTAATGAGGCGTGTTGTGATACATCAGTTTATACACACCTGCAGGAGTGTTTTCCAATCAGTATATCTCAAGTTGAACATGAGTGACATGAACAGTGTTTAATATTTACATTTTAAACCTATATAAATTGTGCAAAGTAGAACTTCAAACGTCCATCTGCTATTGTGCACTGAGGAGAAATCACTCACTCGCTTCCTTCAAAAATCAGGCTCCAGTGGCGGCGTATCCGTCCCACCCTGCAGTCACTTGAGCTTATCCGGTAGGGTCTTGTAGGGGTTGAGGATGCCGTTGGGGTCCAGCATGGCCTTGAGGCCGCCCATCAGGGCCACGGCCTGGCTGGGTTTGCTGTAGTAGATATAGTTTCTCTTCTTGAGGCCCAGGCCGTGCTCGGCGCTGATGCTGCCCTGGAACCTGGACGTCCACTCGTAGACGAAGGGCTCGATGGCTGCCAGGAGCGCCGGGTCTTTAGCGGGAGACGTGATGTTCAGGTGGAGGTTACCGTCGCCTACAGAATGAGAAAGGAGTCATTTCAAGGTGCTGTATTAGAAGGCAGACTGATTTGTCACCCTCCTCCCCCCTCCGGTCTCACCGACGTGTCCGTATCCCACCACCCTCTTGGCTCGGCCCCTCAGGTGCTCCCTCATGTCTGTGACCAGCTGGTAGATCCGCTCCACCGGGAGCGAGATGTCGTACTTGTAGACGAAGCCGTCGTGAGTCAGCGCCTCTGTGATGCGTTCACGCATCGACCACAGAGCCTGAAAGGTGGCGGCGGAAAGGAAACGATGACTACGCTGTGGCAATCTGCACCGACATGCATCAAGCAAGCTGGACTGAAGCATCAGACACAGCAATAGTTCAAGTGTGAGTGATGTTGAGAGTAAAAATGAATCTGAAGCACATCGAGTGTCCTGTAGAGGGCGAAACAACAAAAACATAAAAGTTACCTTTATTTTTGAGTCCTCCGTTGCTACAGTTCCATCAGTCACCAGCGTTGCCGTCATGGCCTCCTCCAGGAAGTTGTGCAGTTTCTGTGAGTCGTGGCTCGAGTCTGATCCAGATGTTTCAATGACGATGTAGAACGGACATTCTGTAGACGAGGGAGAGCAAACGAATTATGTGTCTGTTATTAGTCCTGTTCTCTCTCTCACAGTGAAAGAGTCACTACAGCGTACCAGAGATGGGATTGGGCAGTTTGAGGTGTGTATTCAGCAGCTTCATACATTCACTGTCCAGGAACTCGTATGCTGACAGAATTTCTCCCAGCATGCCTCTGCAGAGCTGAAAGGTCTTCAGCAGCTGCTCGAACGTCTCACAGCCTGTAAAAAAAAGTCACACAAACAATGAGATTTAAGAGTTTTTTTTCTACTGATCTCAAAAACTCTTGAATTCTTTTGGTTATTCACTGCAGCATTTTCCAAAACTCAAAACTGAGACCCTACCGAGAAACACCACATTCACAGATTTGGGTTTCCTGGGACAGAGGATGGACACGGCGGTGATGACCCCCAGAGTGCCCTCGGACCCAATGAAGAGCTGCTTGAGGTCGTATCCTGTGTTGTCTTTCCGCAGGGTGGCCAAACAGTCCAGCACTCGTCCATCTGCCAGTACCTGATCATATCATATCACACACTGGAGCTATGGTCAGATCGTTCTGAAGCGGTGGCTGGAGGGTTTCCTTCATTCTTCCACTCACCACTTCCAGACCGAGCACGGTCCCGTGTAAGGAACCGTATCGGAGCAGCCGGAGTCCTCCTGCGTTCGTCGCCACGTTGCCCCCGATTTGGCAGCTGCCTTTCGCACCAAGATCCAGCGGCATGATGTAGTCTCTGTCCTCCAGGTAGAGGGACAAGTTCTCCAGGACGCAGCCTGCCTGGCAGGTGAGGATGCCTGGAGAACACAACCATCAGGACCTTCAAGAGCAGATCTGCTTCTTGCTGAAAAATAAATCTCATTCATTTTTAGCTTTGCTCCGAAAGCATTTCTCTTTCACCAGAGATATTGTCAAAGTTCATGATGTTGTTCATGAGCGAGGTGGAAAGGATGATCTCATCGTAAACTGGCACGCTGCCACCAACCAGTCCAGTGTTGCCTCCTTGTGGGTTCACCGCCAGATTGCGACCGTTACAATACCTGCAACAAGAAATAAAACGTGAAGACCGGCACCTTAAAAAAAATTCTATCAGACAAACACCTTTAATTTATGAAGTCTGTTATGTTTACCTAAGTATTTGAGATACCTCGTCAGTTGTTTGAGGTCTCAGCAGCACTTCACTAGAACCTGGAGGATTATATAGGAATTGTTTTTTTCTTAAAGGCTTACTGACATGATTTCAACAAGACGTGGTGAGCTGAACAACAGATTCTACCTCTAACAGACTTCAGCCAGTCGACGTTACTGGACTCCACCACGTCCTGGTCGGTGATGGCTCTGCCTGGTAGGAGCTTCCTGAAAAAGTCCAAATCTTCACTGGTCACTGTGGAGAAGGGCAGCCTCTGTGGGGCTGCATCAGGGGAGGACTTGGGCGCATCTGCGCCAGCATGCAGTTTACAGGTGGAGGCCACGAAGTGTGCCGAGCTGCAGCTGAGAAACGGACCGCTGAATGCTGCAGCGGAAAGTCTGACCGGAGACGGGAGGCGGCCATGGGAACACAGATGCCTCAGAGCCGTCCTCAGCCGCACTGTTTTTTGAAGAATCCCTGCCATGACTGGAGAGATGGTGTTCAGAGTTGGTCGAAACAGGCTACGGGAAAGAAAAGGTATCAAACCCAGGTCAGAGTTAAGACTTGGAGTACAATAAATGGACAGGATCATTTATTCCAACACAGTCTGGTCCAGCTCTTGTCAGTTAAAGACACTTTTAGATGTCGTCTTGAGGCTTTGTATTTTATGGTACGTTACAGACACTTAAACTGATTTAACTATCATCCATCCACTTTCGACCGCTTATCCAGGACCGGGTCGTAGGGGCAGCAGTCTAAATATTTATATCAATAACTTAAAACCGAGAATATTTTAAAACTTAAGACTTTTGTGTTTGCTGCCATCTTTCAGTCAAGCAAGTATTTAGTTTATCTTGCAGATGTACTATATCCTTAACTCCTGAACCCTTTCGCTTTTCTCTTTTTATATTTTACTTTGATAGCTTTGATGGTTCATTTGAATTCATTTCACTTTCCTCATTGCTCTTGCCAACTGTATGTTTAATGTAAACCAGGATATACTGGGAATATAAGAATTTCAAAAATCCAAAGTAATACAAAATTTTCAGCTGTTATTGTTTTATATCAGATGCATATTTTTCATGTTATAGATTCGTGAAACCTGAATGTAAGTTTCTAGGTTTCTCATTTTACTTGCACAGTTGACAACAACAAACCGAGTCTTGCAAATATGGTCATAAATACTCAACATCCCAGTAATCAGAATAACGTCCCTCATAAATGATTTTCTCCTATTGAAAATGACCATTACATATCTGTAACCTCATAGCTCATCAACAGTGACTGTCAACACTGGAATAAATGCCTAAATGTTTATGAACTTATCTTCAAATGTGTGTTTAGTGGGCTAAAAACATCGATCTGACACAGTGTCGTGTTGTTTCGCTGCATCGCAATTTTGAGCTAAATAAAATGTTTATTCCATAAGATTCTCTCCTGCAGACAGCAGAACTTCCAGCTAGCTTAACTAGCAAAACAACAGTGAATTCGCTGGACTTAATCCTCTTCTACTCACCCAGAAGGTTCATTGAACGAGCCGCCGCTCCGCACCGGCCCGCGTTAGTTATTCCGTTTTCATATCTCAGAGGAAGACACAAAGTTCAAGGGCGGCTGTGACTTAATAACAAAACGTCTCAGCATATAAACACTAAGCTGCTAGCAGAGCGGCGAGAGCAGCTGAGGTGAGACGGGGTGAAAGGTTACGAGAAGAGAACGGACCAATCAGAAGCCGACTCTCAGATTCACCCAATAGACTTGAGCCTTACGTCACCACCGAACAGCCAATGGTTGTTCGCGACACAAAGTATTTCCGAGTAATTTATTAAAAAAAAAAAGTTTTTACAAACAGCGTCTTCCTTAGTTGTAATTAAATTAGATTGTTGCTTGTTTCTTTTTAAATAGATGAAATATAAGTAGGAGGATAATATATTATAATAATATACTTTTAACAGTTGAATGTTACTTATTTTTTTAATGGAAAATAAAATCTTAAAAGCAAAGGTTGTGAATAAGGAAAAGAAATTCACACGCAATCAATACAAATGAATTTATTTGAAACTCAGACAAAACCTGTTGATTTATTCTTCATGCGTTCTGTAAAGTACACGGCATGCAAATAAAACTTTTCATTTCTCAGTTCTTTACGGTCTCAGCTTACAGTGACAAAACTCCACCACCTCCTCCCTCTTGGCAATTACAATCAGTTTTTAATTTACATGGAAACTGAAGCACAGACAGAACAGTCCCTGAATAACACTTTCAGTTCACATTAGGCTGAACATAAACATTCCTCTGTAGTCCAGAAATCAAAACACCTGAAGGATGACAACACCACTGAAACACTATGAATCCAGCTCACGATTAGTAACCGATCTGCAGAACCAGCAAAGCTCAGGAGTCATTGTGCGCCAAACTGACAACACTGACAATCAAACCAAACCCCAAAGCACTGAATGATCCATTCTGGCCCCCCTCGGGAGCTGTCGGGGTTTGAAACGTGTCGCCTGCCGTTGATTTGGGTCGTCTGAGTATGTACAGCGTGCAGTTTTCTCATGCTTCCAGCTTAAAACATGAACACAGACATGGCGAACAGAACACATCAGCAAATACTGAAACTGATTTGATTCACAAAATTAAATAAAATGTGGAATGAGGATGGAATCTACAAATGATTTGATTTAGCACCTCATATCCACGCGTGATTTCAGTCTCAGGAGTGAGAGCTCAGTTTTATCTATTCAGACTGCGTCGCTCGCTCTGCCCGTCATCGTACCAAGTCGCTGTGGAAGCAACCCTTCAAGTCAAACCACTTCCAAAGAAAACTGATCATCTTCTCAGAAGGAAGTCTCAGAATACAGGGCGACCTTGCCCTCACGTCGTACCACCCCGCTGCGTTCAGACAAATCACTCCCAACCTCGCTGGCATCCACAGCGGCTCCTGTGAGACTTGCTGTGCAGACCACAGAGTCCAGCTCCGCGGCAGCTCAGCAGTGTGAGCCTTCTCCGCCTCGGGTGAAGCTCATCGTACTCGACAAATTCGCTCGTGTCCAAGTCAGGCTCGTCAGTTTGGAGCGGAATCGTCCAGTCGGAGCTGCTGGTGGTCGTACTGCGATATGAGCTTCTTGATGTGGGCCAGCTTGTTGTGCAGATACTCACAGCGAAGCTTGTCCTGGCTATAGTTGGGGTTGGACTACAAAGACAAAAAACAAACAAAAAAAAATACATTTAAGTTTCCTTCCGGAACAATAAAACAGTGTTGCACAGATAAACAAAGCTGTTGAATAAGAAGTGAAAAGTTTCTACCTTTTTAATTTTGCGATACTCTTGAAGAATTTGATTACGAACCTGCCAAAAGGGAAAAACGAAAAGAAGTTACTGATAGTTCAGTTTGTTACACATGACATTACCCTTTTTACTACTCACCTTTTCTATTTATAACATCACCAATGAAAAAAATCTATCGCTAATAATGACAGAATCAGCTTTAATGTTAGCATATTTCACAATATAAAAGCTGCTTCTTAACCCTTCTATTGTCCTTGGGGTCAATTTATCCCCATTCAAAAAAAAAAAAAAAACTGTTGATTTCTCTCTCTTTTTTTTTTTTTTGCTTGCCATTTCTGATTTTTCCTAATTTTGGTGGTGGGCACAATTGATTAAGCATAAAATGGTCATGATGATGTTTTAGCCAATGTGCTGAACACACACTGCAGGCACAAGTCCTGCTCTCTATAAACCCACAAAGCCGACAGTTTGGGAGCCTCAGAGCGTTATCTCAGCCTTCATCCCTCAGTGAGTGCTCAGTGACTGGATCTTTATGACTGCTTTATGCGTACCTTGTACTTATGTGATTCGTGGTGGAGCTGTTTCAGCTGCGTGTCGAGCTCCATGAACTGCCGCGTGACGCTGTCGATGCGAGCGTGCAGATCCCGGTACTCGCTGTACTCGCTGTTGAAGTCCTGCTTGTAGCTCTGTCTCTGGCTGTGGCTGCAGATCTGTGTGTATTTCCTGAACAGAGGAAAGAGGAAGTACTGGTCAGATCAGTAAATGTGACTTCATTTACTTTAAATCACTGGTAAACTCAGTTTAGAAAAAAAAAGTAACAAGGTTTACTTACAAAAGATAGTCTTGTGTGTCACTTTCCATTTGAAGCACTTTGGAGTCAAATAAATTTTCACTTGGCTCTGAAACAAAGAGGTCAGTCAGTCAAAAGCAGAGAATTAAGGATCTATAGTTTAGTAAACATATATTGATGAAAAACAAATTGTCTTTTTTCTTCATGATCAGGAATTAAAACTTATAACATATGTGTGATCCTCACCTGTACAGTCCAGAGAGACCTTGCTGTTTGCGTCTTCATGACTGTGAACACCTTTCTTCTCTCTCTTTTCTTTCAACCTGCCCTTTTCCTTCACAAAAAACAGATTCAAGTTACAAACGAGCTGCAAGAAATGTGGAAACACTGAGAGAACCGAGGAGCTTTTCTCACATGCTCTTTGTGCTTGCTCTTCTTCCTTTTAACGGAGTGCTTGTTGACACTGGGCACTATCAGAGGGGACGGCGGGCGATCGGAGCTCGGCTGAGTTTCCACTTCTGAGCTTGCGGGTCCCTCCTGAGCTGCCGTAACAGTCGGCTCTAACCTTTCAGCCACCTCAGCCTCCTGCTGACAGAATTCTGACAAGGAGTCCAACAGTTTTTTGCGATCAAGCGAGTTCCGTTTGCCGTCGTCTGCCGTCGACTCCGCCGCGTTTTTATGCGCCGAAGGTTCAGGCGGCCTCAGCCGGGACCGGTCACCGGCTGCCTTGCTGGACAAGTGGGATATCCTGGGCTTCTTATTGGCCAGGGGATCTGTGTATTCCTCTGGCATGGAGGGTCTGGGGCGGTGTGCTGGTGAGGAGTTGGGCGTGTCTCGCAGTGGGCTGACCTGGGCCTCGGGAACGGCCAGCAGGTTCTGCTGCGGCTGAAACAATCTCCTGCACAAATAACGGCCAATCAATCAACACTCCTCCACGTAGATTATTAACTTTCACGTCTGCAGTTTGCTCAAGTGTCGAAAAATAACTAATAACTAATTTTGTCACCTGACAAGGATGCGTTTAAGGAGCTGCTGGTCTCCTGAGGTGTAACCCGGCCAGTCCTTCCGCAGCTCTTTATAGAGACCGTCCTTCAGAACAAACGTGTTGTCCCTGCTATTGAGCTGGCCGACCTGCAAACAAACACAAAAACACAATAGAGGAAGGTCTTCAGCGCTATTCCACCAGAGAGCTGCGTCTAACCTCGCATTCACGTGGGATGACTGTGCATTTCTGCAGTGTTTATAAGCAAAAAAATGTGGGTCAAATGAAAAGCTTCACCTCCATCAGTACAGTGTCCAGCATGTCTTTGTCTCCTCCGTTCAGTCCGTCTTTCTGCAGCCGGAGGATCAGCTCCGGTCTCTTGTAGGGCCGCAGAGCCAGCAGGTGTGTCACCCTCTCTCTCAGAGGCCTCTCCTGCACATCACCCACGCTCTTCCTGTGCGATGCGCCGGCGCCCTTCTTGAGCTTGGCCGCGCCGGCTCCCCTCTTTATGCTGCTCAGCAGGGCTTGGGATGAATGTCTGGGCTTGGTCAGGCCGGCCAGCGCCGGACCCGGCGGTCGAACGGTTACCTTTTTGCCTGTGGGAGAGCAGGAAATCACACATCAAAGCAAGCCCTTCACAAATGAAGCAAAAATATCTTCAAAGAGATCTGCCGAAGTTCACAGGGGCCTAACCCAGGCTGCCATCATCAAACGTAAACCTCGTGCTGCGGCCTTCGCTCGTCTTAAAATGCTGCTCATTAGAGAGCGAATGGCTTGTAAACGTGCGCTAACTGACGCCATTTCAGGCTTGATGTGGAAGGATCACACACCAGGGAGGGAGGACTTTCCTTCTCCCTTGCACTTTTACCTCCAGCTCAACAGTGGATCAAAAGAGAAAACACCTCATTTCACCCCTCCAAAACCGACATCCAGGTTACGAAGACACACAGCTGCAACCTAACTTAGAGCTTAACCACACAGCGGCACAGAGCCTGCAGTGAGTAAGGCATTTTCTCCACTTCCTCTGAAATGAGAGACTCATGACTGACAACAAATGTCTAAATATGATCATGTGTGCTCATTTCTGCAGCCCCTGACAGGAGATGGTGGAGACTCGTGTATATCTTTAGAGGGAAGTGGTTTGGTGGTGTGACACACAAACAGCTGTGGTGGCAGAAAAGGAAAAAAAAAAAAAAAAAAAATTGCAAGCCAAATCAGAGTGTGTGCTGTGTGTGTGTGTATGTGTGTGTGTGTGTGTGTCTGTAGCGAACAGACACAGGATCCTTTCAGACCACATATGATTATGAAATACACATTCGTGCAAAAAGAATGCGTTGAATATAAAGTTTAGTGGGTCGGACAAACATGCAGGAGGGAAAATAACACAGGCCGTTACTATGTCAATGGTACCTACACGTTTCCAGGGCAACCGATGCAATATGGCCGCCTGTGTTTTGTGGATATTATCAGCACAGTACAAATTTGTCTTGAGGCCAGTCTCATCCCTCAGCTGGAGTTATCTGTTGTATAACCAGGCAGACTCGGCGGACACGTGAGCCCATCCTATACTTCCTACCCTGGTAGCGCCCGCCGTGCTTGATGACGATGGCCGCCCGGCTGCGCGTCTCCTCCTCGGCCTGGGCCATGCTCTGCCGGGCCTTATCGTACGAGTCATCGGTGGCGTTGACTGTCATCTTCTTCTGAATCACCCCGAGACATGACAGCTCCTCGGCCGCGCTGAGAGAAGGAGGGAAGACAGACAGTGAGCTGACGGAGCACTCAGAACTCCCACATCTTATCCATTTCAAATAAAAGATTGTTTGTGAGAACATCTCTGCCTGACAGACGCCGCTTTTAGCCGGACTGCATCAGTCAGACGACTTCACAAAGCGCTCCGGCTTTAAAGATTGACACTGAATAACTGGATCGGGACTCGGCAACAGATTTGATGAATTATTTCAGGAACATTTTCCAACAACTGACATTTATCAAATTTCATTCTCCACCGTTCTCTGCTCTCATTGACTTGTGCAGTCAGAACCCCGTTTTTTTTTTTTTTTTTCTGATGGCATTTAAAGATCAATAAAGCGACTCTCACTGAGCAGCAGAAGAGTGGAGACACTCTCTAACATTTAAATTAGAGCTGCACGATAATGATTCCTATATATTACATAATATCATTTAAACATGTGATATCGTTGTCAGCGTACTGCGATACAAAACACTTATTATATGATGAGGACGTCTTTGTGCTTCGGACTTTCTAATAACCGTGTCCTTTCATTCCTCAGACCCAAGAAGCAGCTGCGCTGCGTTTGTTTTTCTTTCCGGCAGCGTTTCATAAGCTGAGCAGTTTGTTGATTTTGTTGTTTTGATTCATTTCGCGCTCCTGACCCCGGCCCGCCGCCACCAGGTTTTGAGGCAACGTTGAAATGATGAAGTGAAATCTGATCGAACGCAATCTAGTTCAGCAACGCTCCGTCCGACGGGTCAAACATGTTGGCATGCTGTGATACCGTGCAGCCCTAACTTAAACCCAGTCAAACATATCGACAACTACTACAAACCATGCGATCAAAGGACACGATAAACTTGAATGGTGTTTTTACCCAGAGCTGAGCTGTTGGACGCAGTCAAAGCTTCCATGTGGATTATCACGAGCAACATTAGTCACGCTGAAAGTAAAACGCTTAAAGTCTTGATTCTCCGAGCAGGGGATGGTGATTCTCTGAGGAGAGTAGCGGAGACAGGGAGTGAAATACAGATGGGGTGATTAACGTGCAACACATTCGAATGTGAGCGGAACCAGTGAAATCAATGAATTATTGCATGTGAGCGGTAACGCCACGTTCGGCTTACCCCTTGACTGCCGCTGAAACAGATGGTGGGATTGGAGGACTGGCCCTGCAGGGGAAAAAAACAACAACAACAACAACATGAGAATGGAGGAGTCCAACATGCATGCACACACAGCTATAAGCACAAACTAGAAACAGGAACCATATTTACAGTAATTGCACTTAAACATGAAACACAGACAGTCTTCTTGTTGGCTGTATTTTAGCAGGCGCCGTAGTCTCCATCTTTTTTTTTTTGTGGCTTATTGATTGACAGCTTGTTTTGGCTGATTTGGTCCGTGAACACATCTTCATATCTATGTGCTGTGTATGGAGTTCTAATTAGTTTATCTGACGGACACACATGGCCAAAGGCGGCAGGAACGGAGGCCGACTGTGGAAACAGTCCTGTAAGTTCCAGTAAGACGTAAAAACTGCTCTAATCTAACAAGTCATTCACTGTCACGACTCGACCGAACACTTGATTTCAGAATTTAAAACACGGTCACGATAATATTCTGAGCATTCTTAACTGAATAAAAAATGTCCAATATTAATGTCAGCTGTCTCATAGTGACTTGAGGCGTCATTGCTATCATAACCAGTGGTTTAAGTACCTCAGGCATGATCATTTATTTCACTACACAAATTTTAAAAAGACTATAAACCTGATTATGTTGCATTCCGTGTTTTTTTTTTTCTCCAAATAGTCTATTGTGAGATGACTAAAGTGTAATAACTTCTTTAAAAGGTTATGTGAACAACTGGATTATTCACTGTGGATTTTCTGGAGTGTGTTACTCACTTCAGCTAAAAACATCAGTGCGAACATCAGCTGTGAAGTGAACCAGCAAAGATCACATCATCAATCAATTCCTCACCCACGGGGATCGTTTCATTTGAACCTGACACAGATACAGATACTAATAATTTCTGGATTCGTCCCCCTGTTTTCATCAGCAGCCACATCATCGACAAATATAAGAGACAGTCATACACGTCCATGCCAGTATCTTACTTGTTCACATGGTTTAGGTGTACACAGCTTCAAATTTAAGCAAAAAGTTGAGACTTTCACTTCCGTCTTGATTTCAAAATCATTTTATGCTGAAAATCATGATGTTCAAATATTTATGGATATGACTGTATACTATTTTTTTTCTCCTACACATCTTCCCTGACATTTGCAAAATGGGCTCCTTGAATGCAAGCACTGTGGGCTATAATGGCACTTGCGTATTCATGTGCTTTAAATAATCAAATTAGGCTTTAAAGAGAGCCGTCGAGTTCAAATACAGCCACTTCAGAGTGAAACAGTAACAAACCGGCCTGTCGTTGGTCATGCAGGGGCACATTTGCCTGTAGGGAAATGCAGAAATGACAGTGTGAAATAACATGGATGTGGCGTGGATGGAAAGTATGTGATGTGCTAGAATTTAACTGACCTTTTAACGGACGGCAGGGGGGTTTGTAAGCCCACCTGCTTGTGACTACCGAGTGTAAAACGGCTGCCAGTAGAAAATCTGACCTGGCAACACCAAGAGGTGTTTTCATTACTATCTATGATCGGGACAACCAGGTTATGAATAGCCACACTTCGAGCTAAATAAAGAAGCTGAACGCATCCAGCCAACCTATGTTGTGTGCATTTTAGGTGTTTTCCCCATCTTTTGTGATGCTAAATCCAGACGAGCGCTGTGGTTTTCTTCCACCATTCATCAAGCTGTAATTACTTCATTGAGGAGTTTCCATTCTCTATTTCTAGGAATTACTGAATTGAGGAAATGCAGATGACTGTTCTCGTTTGACTTCCTGCAGCGCCTGATTCATCTGTGATTAACTGGGTCAAATATTTTGAGATTTTGAATCTTTCCACAGTTCTCCGCTCTCCATCTGTCTCCTGCATCCACCTCTGAGCCTTCTTCTGCTGTAGAGACAGGAGTTTTGTTTTTTCTCAGGTGGGACTGGCAGATTCTCCCATTAAAAGTGTCATGAGAAGAGAACTGAATTGAAATGAGAAAAAACTGAGGTATCTGTTTAAAGAATAAACCAAAAAAAAAAATTTAAAAAGGATCAAGTACTCCAGCTCAGAGACTGAGTCCAGAATCCCCTCCCACCAGCAGCTCCCTCCTCTGCCTGCAGCCTCTCAGACTCCTGATTAGCATTCACTATACTTGCCAGCAGCTTGTAACGACTTGGCCAGCAGCTTGTTACAAGCATCATCTCACAGTCAAGCGTTTCCGCGTTGTATTATGCAACACGTATTTTCATTTCCCTGCCGAAAGGGGAGGGAGGGAGGGAGGGAGGGAGGGAAGGCGGGCGGGGGGGGGGGGGGGGGGGTCTCGTATGTGAAGAGAGTGGACAACTTGGGTCGCACTGCAAAGCAGGAACCCGCCCTCGCCACCTTGTCTCTCCACTTCTTTTATTGAAGTCAAGTGCTACAACGAAATTAGCCCCAAACTGAGCGCGGTAGGTGACGGTTTGAGGATAGAACGTCGGAACAATGACCCACCTTGCCGTTTTGGAAGGTACCGATGGCTCTTGCCGCGCTGTCAGTGAGTTTGACGTGAAAAACGGAGATATTAGCGCCGCGGCTCAGTTTGCCGCTGGACAGCCCGTAACACTGGTTCTCCCGCAGCTCCGACATCCCGCCGCCGCTCCGCCCCTCCGCCGCGCTCATTCCGGGCCACGGAAAAGCCGCATGAATACAGAAACATTGGCCAGACGAGCCGGGGAGAGAAAAGGCTCCTCCACGGTTCCGTGTGGCTGCTCCTCCGCCGCGCGCTATTCTGGAGTAGATCGCATTACGTCATGACGGCTGAACTCCGGAGCGATCCGATTGGTCGAGAGACATAAATAAACCATTACGTAGGGCTTACGTAACCACTTCTACTTTCTGCCCTTTTCTTTCTATCGCAGGAGGGAAATCACGCTCCGGTTTCCTCTCTTTTCGTATCTATTGCGTTTCCTTTAAATGAAAACACGCCGGTTATAAAACTGCTTCCACCAGATTTCTAAAAGCTCTGAGGTTTTCATCGAGGGCTGCGGCCAAGATTGACAAATTCCAGCTCCTCGCGACAGCCTCACGTCTTCCGTATGGCAGTGGGGAAAAATACATATAAAGAAAATCTGGCATTATCGAGGCATCAGTTCGACACACCTCTACTCAGTATGAATAAACCACCACACTAGTGTGATTTATAATTAAAGGACAAAAGGTTGGAGGGTTCTAAACCATGTTGTTTTTTTTTTATTTTTATTTCACACCAGACAAAAGGCCGATAAATACAATGTTAAAATCAGCAACATTTCATTCAACACAAAGTTTTACAACTTCATATTTTTTTGAATGAAATAAAGCAACAACAGAGTAAAAAAACAACATCAATCAACTTCTTTTTGTTTTGCTTTAGGGTTCTTTGAAAACAATGTCTCTCATTTTGAAGATACGTGGCTTTTGGAGGCTGCAATGGTCAGCGTTCTCATCTCACATTGCAAATACTGGCTGAGCCTTTCTGTATGGAGTTTGCATGTTCTCCCCGTGGTCCAAAACTTGCATGTGAAGTGGTGACATTAAATTGCACTCAAGCCTTAATATGAGTGTGTGTGGTTGTCTGTCGCTTTGTGTTATTTGCTGTGATGGACTGGCGCCCTGTCCAGGGCTCCAAGGCGCACCCTATCCTCGCAGGATGGCTGGACGGACTGACTTACAGATGAATGACATCTGGAATCAATTCAAAATGTTCTTCTTGGTGTAAGGCCAAAAGGTGTGTGTCATGAGCATGAGTGCATCGAGTTAGTCAAACAAGTTTAACTCTCTTTGTATGACACTTGACAGATGTGTTTATCTGATGTGTTTTGTTCAGGTTGCTGAGGTTGAATTGAAGTAAGCAAAAGACTTCAGACAAACCCTTCAGATGAAGAAATTGCACTTCGAATGTGTCATGCAGTTTTGATGAACTTCTGTTCCTTGTACTTCATCAGCCAAGTTGTTGTATTTATGTGTTTTGCTTGATTATGGTGATTCAAACTGCAGTCTAAACACGGCATATATGCTGTCATTTGTTCATGTAGGATGTTATTATAATGAATGCCTTCCTATTATTTTTAGTATAATAGATTTTGGTTTGCAAGACATGGGGTACTATGTGAAAACATGAGATATCCAACACACACACACACACACACACACACACACACACACACACACACACACACACACACACACACACACATTCAGTCAGTTCTACTCATCTGTAAGGCCAAGCTGAGCAACCTGGATTTCTATTGATACAACACACATTGAAAAATTTGAAAAACACAAAGACTCAGTGTTTCCACCACCAGACCAGAGGAGAATTTTAAATCTGCTTAAAAAGCTTCAGTACACCGCGGTCCGTCAACTGAATGCAGCGCACGCCCAGAAAACCTTGTGAAAATAGTAACAGGTTACATTTTATTAGTAGATACTTCTCAGTAACCAGTGAGGTGACATTCTTTCAAAAGGAAGAGCTGCAGAATGTATGGGGTATTCTCCTGTTATTTACACTCACTTGGCAAATTACACTAGCTTTTCCTATGGGTCATCTCAGATTTTTTTTTAAATTATAATCATTGCATTGGTTTCTGTTCGTGGTCTGAGCTTAAGTGTTGTATTATTCTCATTTTTGTATTATATAAAACAGTTTTGATCCTCCTTTTGTTGAAATGTTTTATTAAAGATGTAATTACTGTTGTATTTTATCACGTTGTATCGTGGATTCTAATCTGCATTCCCATTTTCCCTTGTGGTTTTCTTTCTTTTAACAGTGCTTTTTAAAATTCGCCAGAGTTTGGAAAGGTTCTTTAGTAATTCATAAGGTCATCGTCTGAGTGCACGGTGCGATGGATGCATTTGGTTCTGTGGTCATAAAAAAAAAAAAACCAGTTCCTGTTTTGAATGTCAACGATCTACGAGGGTATTTTTTAATTCTGTTGACTTTACAACTGTACTTATTGGTGTTTGGTGGAAGGGATTTTCAGTGGGCTTAAAATGATTCATCAAAGCGGCCCCTGGGCTCATTTCATTAGGAAGTCAGTATAGTGGAGCCGTTAGTGGTCCACAGTCTTATTTCTAATAAGCTCCACTTGTTTGTCACTGATGTGAAAGGAATAGATTTTTATCTTATCCGCTGCTAATTTAGTTTGCTCCAGTAAGTTGTGGTTGGACTAAATTACACATCAGGCTTTTTGGGATTTGCTGAAATGTTTCCTTTCTGGTGTTCGAGTCTCTTTCAGTTCCTCTGTTCTTTCTCTGCTGTTTAAGAAACAAGTCGAGTCAAACATAATCATCCGTCAGGAGAGCGACTCCATCTCTCTTTTTCAGAGATTCGAGATGTAAAACTTGGGAGAAAAAAAAAACAGTGCGTATTTGTATTCATAAATGAGCTGCTGGGAGATTTTGTCTGCATTTCTGTGCCTGGAATCTGCCTGGCGTGTTTCTCCGTGCCAGTGTTTGAACGCAGATGGTGGTCACGAGGCCGATGAGAACTGTTCAAAGCTGACTCATATCAAAGGGCCTCTTGCTCTTTGTAGTGCAATGTTTGCAACAGGTGACATTTTGGGCTCGGAATCATCCCGAGCTTTAAATGCTGGTTGTGGGCCGAACCTCCCACCATCGAGCCAGCAGGTGAGGGGAGGGCGGATCTGGAGAGAGGAGACTGCTGCAGGGCCAGCAACATGAAGACACCGTGTGCAAAAACCGGGGGAAAACCTCTCAGAGGACTGAGATGAAGTGACGTTTGAATAAACCCAGGATGGTAGCAGCTTTTTTTTACGTTGTGTAAATCACAGCTCTAAAGGGATCGCCAAGGTAAGCGGAGGACTTCAGTATTGTTCACTTTAGGCTCACTTCATAGTCTTCAAATCTCAAGGTTGGTGGTTCAATCCCCCATGTCGTACTGACCATTTGTGTGGCGTGTCCTTGTGCAAGGCGCTCAACCTCGGTTTGCAAACGACTGGTGTCTGGCAGCCTTGTAGCCGGTGGTGTGTGAGTGTGTGAATGAGCTGGGGCTGGCGGTGCAGAGAGGGCTCAGACTGCCAGAGTGGGATAGAGAGAGGAGTTAATTCATCGTTTAATCCTCCCAAAGACAGAAACATGAGGAGTGACTCATTTGCATGAAATAAATGTGGGCTGTTGTGTAACGGTGTAATGACTCCAAGTGGAATTGTTGTTTTTTTTTTTAAATGTTTTTCTTGAAATGACCGTGCTGTATTTGGAGCTGTAAACATAAAATTGAACTGAATTGAAACAGTGGTTTAAGCAGTATAGGCAATGGACGTAAATGGGAAATTGAGCAACTGAGAGAGCAATCATGGATATTATGACATTTCCTTTATATTAGTCAAGAACAACTCCAAAATGCTGACAGGAAAACTGTTCAAAGTCCACTGTCGAAAAGAACTGAGGCCAAAACATTTAGAACATTTGTGGAGGTTTTTGCTAATGAAAATGAAGCACTGTGAGATATAAAGTGACTGTTTGTCTTCCAGGACATGGTGGACCCCCTGTCGGACTGCAGCCCCCTCATCAGTGCTGCGGCCGGCGGCCGACTCCGTCTGGTCCGCCTGCTGGTGGAAGGAGGGGCTCAGGTGAACGGGCGCAACTCCAGAGGAGAGACGGCCCTGCTGGCCGTCTGCAAGGCCCTGAGAGGGGAGCCTGCCGGGCCCCAGACCGTTAAACTCCTCTCATACCTGCTCGGGAACAAGGTCAGCCTGCAGGGACGAGCTTTTCTAACTCTGGACGCCTGAACTTTAAAGTAATCTTCTGCCTTCAAGTCTGCCTGCAGGTTCAACGCGTTATTGATTTCAGAGTGATTCTAATGCAAAAACCCTGTACCTGCTCTGAGAGGTGAACTTTTAATGCATAGTAAACAGGTTCCTGATATATGATGCATGCATTCCAGAACATTACCTGCTTATTTAAAATGTCCTCAATCGAGAGCGACAGCAAGACTTCAATGGATCGGCTCAGAAAACTCTAAATGAGCTGAAGACCTGAAAACCTGAAGCGTTTCTGCCTTTTCAGCGTAATCTTTTGTGACATTCAGGCGGATCCTAATGCACAGGACTGGTGCGGCCGCACGGCTCTGATGTACGCCTGCATGGAGCGAGCCGGGGCTCAGGTGGCGTCCGCCCTGCTGTCCGCGGGCGCTGACCCCAGCACGGAGGACCACTCAGGCGCCTCGGCTCTGGTCTACGCCATCAACGCTCAGGACCAGCCCACACTGAAGGTCGGCTTAAATCATCATCGTCTCAAGACATTTGAGACAAACTGAGATGTGGAAATCCCCCGCATGTCCTTCAGGTGTTGATGGACGCGTGCCAGGCCAGGGGTCGAGACATCATCATCATCGCCACGGAGACGGGTGTGAACGGCGGCGCGGTGACCAGACGGTACCTGAACGTCCCCCCGACCCCGGACAGCTCGCCGGTGTCCTGCATGTCCCCGTCCGACATCGTGCTGAAGACAGGACCGGCCAACTCTCCCGAAGGAGAAAACGTCTTCAACTTCAGAGGAACCAGTGGGTGGAGCTCGTCGTCTGAGAGGAAGCGCGAGAAAAAGCCTCACTTCATATATCACAAGCCAAACAAGAAGCACGGACAACGTGCAGCCACATGCTCACTGCAGAGCGCCGTGCCTCTCTTTGGTCACAACCCGCTTCTTGGAAACTAGTTCATGCATGTCGTCAGTTTTTGAGCGCTCGCTAAGCTCAATGAATCTGCAGCCAGTGACGGCCTCTGAGGTCAGAAACCACAGTTTCCTTGAAGGTGACTGTGTTTTCACTGAGTGACACAACAACAAGCTTTTTCTCTTCAGAGGCAAAATTCCCAGCCTTACCCAACATTCAGTGATGTGGCTGCAGCTCATACGGCGCCACACCTTTATGTCCTTGACAGGAAAGGTGTGGAAACCGCAGAGATTTTCTTCTTTTATTTAAAATAATTGGACATTTTAATTAAGCAATTCGTTCATTTTTTGATGTTGCATCGCTGTTCTCCTGAGCGGCGCCACGTTTCTATTATTTGCTGTTTGTAACAGTGCATTTCACCGTTTTCAGTACACAGATCAGTAGACATCATCAGTTTGTGTGAGCAGACAGTGTGTCTCTTCCAGCGCAAAACAGCGGCGCGTTGCAGCAGAGACAAGTCTAGACAGACGAGGAGAAATGCCCGCTGGTTGAAATCATTAGCTGCACACTCATTCCTGAGGAGGGAAAATGAAAATGTGTTTCCAGGGTGAGGTGGAGCTCATTCTGATGGCCGCTGCATGATCTGACTGTTAAATTCATATCATGAAGACAGAGAAAATATGAGGGAACTGGTGAAACAAAGTGAATGAATCTGAAGTTAAATCACTCATATTTATGATAATTGTAGATGATGCTGCCACTTCTCATCCCGGTCAGGCAAATGGGGCGGCGGCGGCGGTGGCGGCGGCAGCAGACATCCCATCAGTGAGAGGAGTCCATCCAGCCAGTGCAGCATTCCTCCTCCCAGGCAGAGGATATCATCCGAACCTTGGCTCGCCATTCACAACCTGGCCTGCCTGAGCAGGGCTTACAGGGAGGGCATGAGGGAGAGGAGCCTGCAGGAGGCGGCGAGCAGAGAGGATCTGGAGCCGGGAGGGGAAGAGGATGAAGACAAGCAGCCCGGTGTTTGTAAAGAGGGGCGGCACGGCCGGGTTCAGAGGAGGGATAGCGGATATGCAGGGGGGAATTACAGCAGCTGCAGGGAGGATTGTTCTCTGAGGGCTTCTCAGTCTGTCCTCTCGCTCAATGAGATCCGCTCATCTCACGCGCAGTGGAGCGGCGGCGGCGCCCTGGTGAGGTGCGTGACGCCCGACAGGAAGCTGCCCGCCCGCCCGTCCCCTCTGCTCCACCTCCCTCCACTAGGAAACCAATCAGGCCCCCACCTTCAGGTCCCAAACAGAGCTCCCCTCTCCAAAAGCAGAAGCATGGTGTTCCTGCCTCACCCGCCTGGCTCCTCCCCTCCGTCATCCACCTGCAGAGCATCACCGAGGCCAGTGGCCCTCCCCCCGCTGGCCCTCGCCTCCTCCCTCTCCTCCTTGTTCGCACCACCCAGAGGTTCACCGCGTCGTCACTCTGTGCAACTTGAGATGAGCAGAGGAGCTCATGAGGACGTTGACCCTGACTTTACTTCTAAACATCTGTGACCCTGAACTTGAATTAGGGAATTCACAGTTTAACACCACTAATGAAGCAATTGAAGAAAAGGAAGCAGATAAACAATCACATCTGGTTGGGTTTTTTTCTTCCCAGTCTCTGTGATCACAAACTGCTTTTGGACCAATAAAACTGCAAAATGACACTTTTCATCCAACAGATGGGATTTGATTAAATTATATATTTTTTAAAATATCTTGTGTTTAGTTCCGACATTTTTCCAGCTTAACTAAATCTGAAAATTCCACATTTAGACACCTGAATAAAACCAGATACTTATGGGTAGTATACCGCAGGTAGACAAGGAAAATATTGAAAAAAAATTTCACTTCCACTTCCTTTCCATCCCGACAAAAAAGTGCATGTTCATGGCAAAAGGAGTGAATTCATTTTATTTGTTTTTAATATGTATCTACAACAAGGGGGACACAGGCAAAAAACGACTGACAACTTGATGAAAATTAAAACAAACAAACAAAAAAAAAAATACATTAATTATCAATGCAGATTTCCCACCTTTTTTTTCCAATAAGCAACATTTTTTTCGTCTAAAGAAACTTTACAATATAAAGAAACATACGAAGGAACCTCTTATTTTACTACACGAGACATTTAGGATCTGAATCTACCCTAACATGAGATACAAAGCAACTCCCCAAGGACAGACTGCCTCATATTCAATACTGCTTTGTCATCAAGAGGAAAAATGAGGAACTGAACAGGAAAAATCTTTACTCCCACCCCCCCCGAAAGTCCTCTCATAACCCTCCCTACCCCTGAATGTTACAGTATTATACATCAGCACAATAGAAATACAGAAATGATCAACGTTGTGACGGCTTTTACTTACAAGGACAGAAAGATAGAGAGAAGTCGGACTGCATTTTTTACAACAGTATTTCAAAGTACAGGGGAGGAAATGCCTGTTCCTGCACTTTCTCTCTCTCTCTCTCTCTCTACGTCTTCTCAGCAACAAATCTGTCCGTGTTTTTTTTTTTTTTTTATTATTTTAATGTTTTTTTTCTCACTTTCCCAAACATTTCTCCTGCACCTTTTTAAATACATTAAAAAAATCCTTCATAGTAAAGTATGTACTCTGGTCCCTGGTGCGCTGGATTGAGAGCCCGTGTCCCGCTTTCTATTTCAAGTTGGGTCAAGAGGGGAGAAGCTGAAATGCAATGTGTCACGCCGACACGAGGGGGGGGGGGAGGGAGGGGGGGGGGGGGCAAGTTTTATTCTTTTTAAAATCCCTTTCTTCTTTCACTCTGTTCGTGCAAAGTCCCTGTTAAGAAAGGCAAGAAATAATAAAACCCCCTTCCTGGGGAAGATTTAGCCTCCTCGAGCCGAGTTTCCGAGAACAGAGACAACCGATGGGGGAACCTGTGGCGTTTGATTGTAATCTGAGTTTTCAGGGAAATGTGTGTGACGGTGAGTTCGCTCGGGGTGTTCACCCACACTCGACTACGGTTTCCTCTCTCGTCCTGACGCAACGAGCTCCGATGCACATTAAAAGCGCCGCGTCTCGTCTGTGATGAGGTGAAATCGCAACAATAGTCTCTAGCAGCTCCGGTTTCCTGTTTCTCGCCATTCATATTATTTCTGAGTAGAAGACGCGCCGTCTCTGAACACATAAACACAGTTGCCCGAATCAGCACGTTTCTGATCCACTGTTTGGTTGTGATTTGAAATATCAAAACATGTCAATGATATCAAAATGCATTTTACAGTATTTACAAAAAAAAAAAATTTAAACCCAAAAGATGGAAACTTGTACAAAAAAAAAAAAAAAAATCAGAGAGAGGGCTGTGGTGTGTGACTGAGTGTGAGCTGATGTGGGCCTGTTGGAGAGGTAAGGAGACGGGAGAGAGGTGTCATATTCAAGGCGAGCGATCGGGAGGGGAGGCCCACTCGTCCCAGCCAGCAGAGCGACGACGTGCTGCTTCCTGACCTGCGACTCTCCACGTAAACGCACCGGAAGTCCAGTCAGCAGAGCCGGAAGTCCTTTCACCACAAGCTCAGAGGGGGAGGAGGAGGAGGAGGAGGAGGGGGAGGAGGAGGGTATGCCTGCCTGCTACAACGACTGGTGCATGAAAGCAAAACTGAATTAAACACAGGCGAACGTCACAGTGTGTTGGAAACCTGTCGGCCAGCAGAACGATCCGGGAGTTCACTACAGGCCAGCAGACGATGGAGTGACGGGAGGGGGGAACAGCATGGGCGGGGTCTGAACGCCTGGTAACTTCAGCACCTTCAGGGGCTCCGATGGAGATGTGTGTGTGTGTGTGTATATATGTGTGTGTGTGTGTGTGTGTGTGACAGAGGTGAGGAGACGCTGCTGAGCGGGTCTGCATATTTACACAGTTGCTACGAGTTCTGCAGTTGACAATAACCAGGGATAACACTTACAAAAAAAAAAAAAAAAACGAGAAAAAAAACAAAACAATGAGACAAATTAAAAGTACATAAATAAATAGAGCTGTGCATTTCACTGCAGGGAACCCGCTGAAGCAGGAGTCATCACTTTTTCACCAAGAGTAGCTCAGAGAGTTTTAGAATTTTTGATTTCGAGCTCCTGAATGAGTGTCAATGAAAAACAGGACCAATCAGTACCGTGATGATAACGTCTCGCCTGCAGGGGGCAGTGTGCTCACTCAGGGCCACGTGTCACACAGCCGATGATTTCTGATTCTGTGTGCACGCAATGCTGTCTTCATCATAATAATGTGCCCTTTAAAAACAACAGAAATTAGAACCTAATCTTAAAATGATCATACCAAATATCATTAATAACAATAATACAATAATAAAAATAGCAATGATACAATACATACACAAAAAAAAGGAGGAAATAAAATATGTTCACTGATCATCACGACACCTCTGTTACAAATGTACACACACAGAGAACAATGTGGGAGGGCAAAAAGGGAGGGGTCCTTTTTTTTTTCTTCTTTTTTTTTGACCCTCCAGTGAATCTTTCAGGAACAGCAGCAACAAAAAAAAAATCGATGTTTTTTTAAAAAATAAAAAATAAAAAGTCCAAAGTTGTGGTGATTGAGGAGCTTCCAGGCAGCTGCTTGGAGCCCAGACACTGCGTCCTGGAGAAAGGGAGGGGGGGGGGAGGCTGTGTGATTCAGTCCACTCTCTCCCCCTCTTCGTCGCCGTGCGGCGCTCCGTCCCTCGCTCATTGTCTAGACCCTGACAGGAAGCCAGGGAGGCCGGGGCCGGAGTCTGAGAGGAGGCCCTTCCTGCCGCTCTGCGACTGCTTCCGGTTTGCGCCAGACGCTAATTTGCACGCTCCGGGGGGGCCCGTCTTTAGTAGAGTCCCAGCATGCTCCAGGGCTGTCCCAGAAGACTGCGTGGTCGCAGAGTTCCCGAGCGAGAAGAGGAAGAGGCCCGGGGTGGCAGGGGGGCAGGGCAGGGCGGGGCAGCAGGGGTGTTCGGTTACGGATTGAGGGGCAGGTATGTTTGTGTGTACGTGTGTGTGCGTGTGTGTGTGTGTGTGTGAGGAGGGGGGAGGTGGTCCAATCCAAGGTGAAGTCAGGATTGAGTTTAAGAAAAAAAAAAAAATCAGGTGCAGGGTTACAAAATTAGGGAGGGGGGAAAAATAAACAAAAAAAATACAAAAAAAATAAAAGGAAAAAATAAAATCACACACTCATCGTCATGTTGGGTGAATACTGAAAAGAGAGAGAGGGGAAAGAAAGGGGCAGGAGGGCACAGATGAGTGGATATGTCACTGACAACATTTAAACACCAGAGGGCGCTCAGACCCCGTCCTGAAAAGCCAGAGGAGCAAAGACTCCAGCAGTCAGCCTCACAGCAGATCATCATCAGAGCAGGGAATCGAACCTTTGACCCAAATTTATCTATCGGCGGGCACAACGGCAGACAAACCGCATCTTCAAACTTACAGCACGATTGACTTGTTTTCCCACCACATATTTCGCAGTTTAAAAATCAGATTACAGATAATATTATGTTATTAAGTCAGAACTCTGCTGTGCAGCTGATCAGCTCAGTGAAGTCATGGATTAGAACTCCAGCCTGTGGCTCTCCAGATCAAGGGCTACGCGCCGACTTAACACAAATACACGGAGCAGTACTCTCCTACATGACACAGATTTCAACGTTCGCTCCATTTAAATTTAGTCAGTTTAAGATCAGAAATCCTCATTTGTGAAGCTACATTTACAGAATGACGTATGTCCATCAACTGAGAGCACATCACTGATACAGGGTGTAGAATGAGTCTCTAAGTGATTAGTAAGCGGCTACAATGCAAGCAGAACCAAAGCTTTTACTCCAATAGAGATAATATCCATCTTCTTACTCCCTTTTGAATGATTAAAATGCAATTTTGAAGATCGGTGAGCAACGTTATAAAAAGTATGGGCGTATATTAAGCTACTCTGGTGCATAAAATTTGGGGTTGTGAGATCAAACCTGGAAATCACGACAGGTTTTGTTGGGTCCTTTCTGTGTTGCAATATGTGTAATGCTCATGAGCATCGTAGCAGATCTGCAATTGGCTTTGATGATGTTGGAACATCTTGAATTATATTACAATGAAATAGTTTTGTGTTGCATTACAGAGAACTTCAACATGTTATTTACTAAGTGTTGGTGCTCCTTAATCACTGGTTCATCGAGTCTCTCCTCACTTCTGTTTTAATTAGCTCTTCTTTATCTATATGGGTCTCTTTACACTGTTTTAACATATCCTCACGATCTCCCTGGTTACATTCTGTGTATTTCTGCTCTTCCTTTCAATAATATTTGACTGCTTTTAAGCTACTGTACGTGTTTTAAGAGTCTCGTAGCAGCTGGAGAACAAAATACAGCCTGAGAGCAACGGCAGCACCTCCATGGTGAAGCAGTGCAGTATTTTTAGACCAGCGGTCAACAGGCCGGGATCGGTACTGAGAAACCTGGCGGACCCTCCTCTGCTTGCATTTTTCCACTGGTTTATGTCAGGGTGTGAAGGATAACTTGTTAAGGGGCTGTGAGATGTCAACCACTCTCTCTACTCACACTTTCGCTTTGGAATGGGTTCAAGAAGTTTCCGCCCATTTCGCCGTCGTCTCTCGGCGTCCCCGGGGGGTTGTTCATGCCCCCCATGTTATTAGGAGAGCTCTGGGAGGGGGAAGAGACAACCTTGAAGAACAGTTTCCACTTGACAATGCTGTTTTAAAGTTGTTTTTTTTTTTTGCTTAGAAAAACATTCAAGCCAACAACAGGTGTTCTTTTGAAAATATCGTGTTGACTCACCTTTGGCAACCCGTCCATGTCCCCGGACCCTGGAGAGGAAAATTCATTCTGTTTAGTTCACTTCAAACTACAATAAAAGAACATATATTTACTCTTATACCGGGCATCTTTGTTTGAGCCCACCTAGTGATCCATTCATGTGGTGCGGCTCCATGGCGCCCATCGCCCCCATGGGCCCGTCCGGCCCCGGCCCCATCGGGAACTGGTGAAAAGACGCAGAACACATCGTCACGAGGACTGCAGCGTTATCGTTTTTTTTCTTTCATTTTTTTTTTAACTCTCTGATATAAATGTGATTGCTTTAGCTTGATGTGATTCTGAAATGATTTCATTTCTTCTTGGTTCATTTCCAATCGATTCTCATTGAGCGACATGATGCTGAATTATACTGTGATGTGCTTAGAAGAACAACTTGAGCTACATTAAAATTTGGGGGGAGAATATGTCCCGCCTTATTCATTACAACAATAACATCTATTATTTTAAAGCGCTGATCAGTCAGTAATGAAGCACACTGGGTGTTTGAGAGAAGCCGGGTCAGCCGGGACTCACGTTGGGTCTGTTGCCGCCCGGTCCGATCGGGTTCATCATCGTATATATGTTTTCACTGGAGTTAGTCGAGTCTGAGGAGCAAACGAAGCACAAACATGAGTCCGGGGACGTCAGAGAGGCGACGGGAAACCCATGAGTCAGACGAATGATTTTCTCAAGCTGTGATTTAAGGAGGAAAATAAAGACGCAGACACGGAGAACGAGAAAGTGACGGAGCTTGCTCGGTGGAGAGGGGGGACGAGCTCATGCTTGTTTAGTGAGGAAGAATGAGTCAGACTGCGAGACATGAGCGTTAGTGTTGGGGACATAGTTAGGTGACGCACCACCTGGGCTGGGCATGATGGGAGTTCCCGGTGGACCTCCTCCGCCCGGAGGACCCTGCGGAAGAATCAGAGAAAAAGTTTCAGTCTTCCGCGCAGGCGAGAGAGCGGCTTCTCGACGAGTGGTTTCAACTCACCACGTAGTTTCCTGGAGATGAGGAGGAGTAGGCTATCTGCGGCGGGAACAGAGACACAAGGACGATTTGATGGTCAGAAGAAAGAAAATGACGGAGAGAAACTGGAAGCAAGACCATGCAGTGAGATGTGAAAGATCTGATAAAACTATAAATAAGCATCTATGTAAATGTGTCAGTTTGGGCGGCAGTAATAAAATAGAAACACTTTAGTGAAACTAAGCCGCATTTAGAGGTGCTTCTACTTTATAATTACTTACACATATACACAACGTACAGTGTTTTATTGTAAATGTTTAACATTCTTTTTCTAAATATTAATAGCGTTTCATAATGTTTCACTCTTTGGGTCTCTTACTTCAGTATATTTTTGTGAAATGAGCTACTGTGATGACTGAACTTCTCTGTGTGGGATAAACAGTCTTATCTTAATGTACACTGAGTAATCTCCTCAGAAAATCACAAGTTACTGCTTATTACGCCTCCAACTGCAATTAATATTAAACCTCCTGATCTCCAGTTTCTGGGCACAGTAAGTTTATTTTTCTTAATCAAGAAAACTCCTGTTGAATATTTACTTTTTTATTGTAATTTTGTACATCTTACTGTGTATCTGAGGAATGTGCTTTGAAAGTATACGGTACAGAACTAAAATGAAACACATGCCCACTAATGATGCATTGAGAAGATAACTACCACCTTGACTGTATTTAGAAAAGGGTATAATTTTGTTTTACATGTATATTTTTAAAACAACAGTACTTTCGAAATCAGAAGCTCAACTCTAATAACATTTTTTCAACTGATTCAAAATTTTTATCCACTTTCCATCTCGCTATAAAGTCTGACATCTAAGGTGTCTATAATGTAAATGTTCCGGGGAGTATAGTTTTGTCAAATTTAGTTTGTGACATTTCACATTAACTTTATTTGGAGAATGTTCATCAGTCATTCACTCTTCTTTTCTGTCTGCGCTTCTCGAGCAGCTCTGACATTTGAGTTTCCCGGTGTAAGATAGATCAATGTCATTTATCTTATCTGGTGTTTTTTTTATAAGCTGAGGAACAGTGTGTTTCTGCGGAGCCGCAGTCAGAAAGGTGTTGCTCAAGGCTACAAAACAGTCCGGTTTATGTCATTAAAATCACTGACCAGGACTTTTCCGCCTCCATTCAGTGACTATTTCATACATGAATAATACACTTTGCTAATGTAATAAATATGCTGCGGTCTTGCATCTTCGCTGTACAGCGTTCAGAGTGTGTGTACGGCACAGAGGCCGCGTGACTCACAGAGTTAGCGTTAGGTCCTGGCCACGGCCCTCTTCCTCCGGGACCCCTGAGGAAAACAGCGAGCGTGTGAGCGACACAAGAAACTAACGTAAAAGGAGAAATTAAGGCGACCAAATGACATGAATATGAGGCTTAACGAAAAACTCTCAACAAATACAGGAAAACATGAACACAACTCTGCTTTGAGACAATGCTGTTGTTATATTTCACTTGAAACAACGAGGTCTGCAGAAACAGGTAAGCCAGCGTCATTAGCAGTGAAAGAAACAGGTGTATCTATATCAATTAAATGCATTTACCCACAAGACTGATGCTTATTTGTAAAGAAGAAGTGTCAGCATCAGTAAATAAAACTACCTGTGAGCTTCAGCTGGGACGGTTAATGCGACGGAAAAAAAGCAGCTCAGGGGACTTACATGTTCATTCCTGGCATCGGACCGCCCATGGAGTTGGGAGGAGGTCTCATCCCGCCATAATTCTGACAGACAAGCCGTAAAAAATATACACTGTCAAAACATGACAAGCAAATTTACTGGTTCTTAAAAAGACAACGGTTTGTCTGGATTTCGTTGTCTGGAGATGATTCAGTGTTTTGCGCCGCGCTTCCTCGCAATAAATCGATGGCTATGACACATACATCACTCCGCTGGCGGCGGCTGACATCCTCAGATAAGCAGCAAACACAACAATCCCCGTGGTGTGAGAGTAATAAATGAACTAAATCTCGGGAAAAGTCACTATCTTAGCATTTGAGACGGCCGCGGAGACATTAACATCGGGGCTCGTTTAAGGACAGTCTCTTCATTTGTTTGACACTCAGTCATCCCGCGGTCAGTGTTCCGGGTCTGCCGTACCTGTGGGCCCATGGCCATTCCTCGAGGGGGGTTCATTCTCATCGGTCCGCCCATGTTAGGATGTCCTGCAAGAGCAGGAAACCCAGAGTAACACACCGGCCGAGGCACGCAACACGCAGGAGCACATTAAATCCACATATGTCTCATCTCCTAAAGTCAGGAATTAAGACAGGCCACAGACAATGCTTCATCCTAATCTTATTAGTTGTAACCCTCTGGCTCCCGAGGATGCAATCTGCAGCTAAAATCAGCCCAGAACCCCTTCCTGAGCCAGACACACCCTCACATGTTCAAGTCTGTGGCCGGAAAAAAATGGAAAAACTCACAGAAGGTGGATCTGTGCAAAAAATAAATAAATAAAAACCTCAACAGAAGGGCTTGGGGGAGTCTAGAGCTTATATTATCATCTGATTTACCAGCAAATCCTTGAGAAGTGGTAATTAGGGTATTTGTAGGTCTATATCGACACGTCTTTGTCATTCGAGGATAAAGGCCCAATACATCGATCGTACAAGGCAGGCGCGGTCAAAAACATGAAAAGTATTAAAAAAAATCAACACTACAGACAATTACAATCAAAGCATATGTATCGACGCCATTACTGTGGAGCTATCTGTGTGCTGAAGTGAGTAAAGTCACGTGTGCACATTAAAGAAGTCCGACGGTGGTTCTCATCTCCTGGTGTCCATGGTAACGGCCTTTGGACGGGGTCAGGAGTTGCTGTGATCTACAGCAGATGTTAAAAACCAGTCGTCGTACCGGGACGTGCTGCGCTGCTCACAGCTCAGGAGTTTATCAAGAACTTGTGCAGTGTTGCCTAAAGGCTCAAGCAAGTTTCCAAGATGTAAAAGTCACATTAAATAGAGTTAAATAGATGTATGCTCTGTGAAAATGGTGCATATTTTAGCAAAATTCCCAAAAAATTCAAAAAATTCCCAACAGGTTTACCTTGCGGTCTTGTTGGGTCCAAACTGTTTGGCAGGAGAGGCTGAGATCCTGGGATTCCTCCAGGAGGCTGGAAGGACAGCAAATGCAGAGACGACTCGTGAATTCTCTTGGCAAAAGTTGTTGACAATGCATAAAAATCATGTAAAGTTCAGTACCTGATTTGGCATTCGGAGTGAGGGGCGCGGTCCACCTGGATACCGCGGTGACATGAAGGGCTGCAGAGAGGACCGGAGGAAGGAGGGGAGGGGAGGGCAAAGAAAGAAGACATTTCTATTATTGATAAATCCAAAAGCACTAAAACGTGGGCAGGACTGAGGACGCGGAGATGGACACACTGCGGTTGGAGAATGAGGAATGAAGCTGAAAAATTGCAAATTCAGCAAAAATCCTGGCTGGAAACCAAAAAAAAACAAAACAAAAACAAAACAAAACAAACGCTTGCACAAGAGTGTTTTATGGTTTTTCACAATGCCTTCTTATACATGCAATATGCACTCAAAGCATGGATTTGTGTGTGTGTGAGTGTGTGCGTGTGTGTGTGTGGAGGCAGCGCTCACACAGCTCCCTGCTCACACTGCTCGCGCTGTGGTGTAAGCCGATTCGGCCTGTGGTCTGCCTGGCGTAGTTAGAGACACCTCAGGCCAACAACATCGCTCAAAACCTTAGCGGAAGCGTGTCCACACTCTCTCGCGCACAAGAAGGAAACCAGAAACCGCAAGAATGAAGAGCTGAGCTGCTGCAGTTAATGGGCGAAGGCTAGTTTTACCTCCGCTGTGGCGTCTGTAGCTACTGTTCTGGGCGAGTGCTGAAATGCGCAGTTACGCGGAGTGTTTTTAAAAGGCCCGAGACGTATAAATACGCTTAATTAAAGTCGGCAGCTGGACTAAGCCGAGCCCTGTATGTGTGGAGGTTGTAAATACAGTGGCGGACCCATGTGTTCTGTACGTATACGTGACGTGTTCATAGCGCCTGTCCTCTGTTTTATTTATAAGGTGCTAGAACAAGTATGCTGGGGGGAAGGGAGAGGTGTGTGTGTGTGCGTGTGCATGTGTGCACATTTGTGTGTGTGTGTGTGTGTGTGTGTCAAGAGTGGAGGAGAAGATAAGTGTGCAACCCCCCACAAGCTGCTCCGGGGGAGGGGCAAGGAGTGAATTATTCATCCCACACAGGGACAGCCGATTCTAGGCCTTGAAGAGGAGCGGGCCCCGCTGCCTCTGGATGCTCGGCTTTCATAAAGAGGGAGCTGGCAACTGGAGGGGCTGGTATCTGTCGGGAGTCAGCCAGAACAAAACTGGAGCTCGCAAGGCTCAAGGGTAGGAGAAGACGGAGGAGGAGAAGGAGAGAGTGTGCGAGTAGTGAATGGAGAGAGAAAGCGTGTGTGGGGGTAAGGGGGGGTGGGGGGGATTTAGAGGGGAATGAAAGAGAAAGGGGTGTTTTGAGATAAAGTGTTTGCGTCTTACCTGGCCATGGGGTCCCATCATGGGGTTGCTGGGGTTGTGTGGGGGGGGCTGTGCGTGGGGGGACTGCTGAGAGCCGGGTGGTGCCTTTAAGAAAGAAGAGCGATATCAGAGAGGGGAAGGGGGCAAAATGTGGGTTTACACCTGGAGGAATTACCCAATCAAAGTTATTATAGAGCAGCAGACGATGGGGGAGGGGAGGGGTGGAGTCAGTGGGGGGGGGGGGGGGGGGGGGTGTTTAATTTGAGGAGGAGGGAAAGAAGCAGGAAAGTGGACATTTTGTGGGAAAGAAACAGCATTAGAAGCCTTGAGGGGAGACTTCACTGTGCGTGAGTCCAAACAAGCCGAGAGGAGTCAGGATCAGACGCCGCCGTGTTTCGGGAAGGTCTGAACATGTGTGGCTCGACCACAGGAGGGGATCCTCAGGCCCCTCTGAGCCCGGGACCGGGATTCCTCTCAACCACATGGGGGCAGTATTGCCAAAGGTTTGGTGCGGCGGGACAGGCCGCAGCAGGACAGGCACTAGAGGCCACTTCAAACCAGAAAGATGATCCTGACAAAAACTAGTGAAGGTTGGAAGTTGTTGCTTTTTTTTTCTCTCTCTCTGTTTATTGAGAAAATAAATCCATGTTCTTGTGCACAAAGTGTGAAAAGTCATCTCTCTGTTACTCCAGCAACATTATTGCTAACGTTTCACCCCAAGACAAGAGGTTAATGACCTCTGATAAATAAGTAATGCCGCAGCCGTCGCTCTACTCCGCTGCTGTCAGGGCCTTCAAAAGCTTTACTTTCTTTCTTTTCCAGCGGCCTTAAGAAAACAAACGCCGGACGGTTTACAAATTGAATTTTCCGTGTGTGTCTCTCCAAAACGTCCACAGACACAAGACGACACACACTGATTACCTGAGTGAGTCTGGGAGCATATGTACTTACAGTCCGGCCACTGAAAACACCGGTTTGGTTCGAACAACAAAAAAACTCGACTGACTTTCTTCTCAGAAAGTCTCAATAAACACAAAACATCTGTGTTATCGAGGGGAAGCCCAAGCCGGTAGGAAGCCTCGAATCAGAATGGAAACACTGCATGAGTGAGAATGGTTATCAAATCTCCGTGCATTCTTGGCAATGTGGTTCAGTATCTGAGTGGAGAAATGAAGTCAGGAACTTAACCAATGAGAGGATCAATAGAAAGTGAATAAAAACGCAGCAAAGAGCTCGATTCACTTATTGCACGTGACAGGTTGAACGGCCAGTTCTCTGATAGTTTGTGAGCGGCATGTTTAGAAAATCCATCCGAGTCGGGGCTGGAGGGGGCAGGAGCTGATCCCCGCTGACACCGGGGGTAAATAAAGCTACGCCCCGGACGTTTCGCCAGTTCATCACGAGGTTAACGCGCCGTCACCAGCTCGCCCACCGACAATTTACTGTCCTCAATTAAGTAGCTGAGCATCTCAAGCGGGGCCGCAAACATACGGCCCGCGGGCCAGAACGGGGCCTGCCTATGAGTGCAAGGATGACACTGCAAAGAGGACAGCGACTGCCAGTTGGGATGCGTGTTTGTTGAGGACAGCGGACAATCGACGTTTGTGTGTAGAACAAGACACTGCAGCGAACGCTTCTTGCTCGGAATGTTGCATTAAAATCAAATCCAAACTGTGAGGACGAGTTGATGAGAACGTACACTTTAAAAGGCTTCAGAAATCCAGTGTTTGGAGAAGTGACAGGCTTTTTGATTATTTGTTCGGCATCAACGACTATAGTTAATGTCGTGTTTGTATTGTCCTGTGGGTCTTGTCTATTTTTAACGGAGCAGCTTTCTCAGTTTGGTCGCTTCCGCAGCTTACAATGACAATAAAGGCGTTAAACTGATTTGGATTGATCTGAACTGCCACAGCTGATCGAAGTTTTTTTTTTTTTGAAAGTCTAAATAAATGTGAAAGTTTTCAGGATATCCGAAATATGTTTTTTTAAAGTTTACACCCGAACTGTTTGGACTAAACTGTCGCCAGCGGTTTCTTTATGCTACTTATAAAACTGTGCAATAGCTAAATCAGTTATATGAAAACACATTATACGATGGAAGAATAGTTTTAAAAAAAAATGCTACAGAAGCCCAAAATATGAGGCCTTCATCGATCTGAAAAATTAAATTAAACAAGAAATATCGTTTCATGATTCAATATATAAACAAGTCTTTTTTTTGTGTGTCTTTTCAATAGAAATTAGTAACCTTTGCTGCTTTTTCTTGTGATAAGACAACAAACCAAATACCTCCGGATTCTGAACTGTTGGACAAACCAAACAAGACATTTGACCTTGTGCTGAGGGTCTGTCATCAAGAGCATTTGTCACCGTTATCCGACATTTCACAAACAGAACAAGTCATTAATTAAAACAAAAGAGCTCTCACTAATGAAACACATCTGCGCTGCAGCAGCTCTAATCTCGTTTCACTCCAGTCTTTGATCAGACAGACTTTATATCGCGCTTAACATTTCAACATGTGGCCTCTTTTGTTGCATGAAAGAAGAAAAAAAAAAAAGGTGTTTGTTAAAATAAATGAAGGCATAAATAAATAATAAACACATCCATGCAGCAAAAAGAACAGAAAAAGGTATTGTCGAGGTGTCACAGCTGACATTCATAACAGTGCTGGTATCAAAAACATTTCAAACGGCGCGCGGCCTTAACGACGAGCAGCATTAGCAGCGAGCAGCCGGAGCTTTCTGTTACAATAAGAACACAACACACACACAAACACACACACACACACACACACAAACCCCGGCCCAATCTCACTCCCCCACCAACGTTAAAAATAGCACTTCCATGCGTCTCTCGTCACCCTCTCTACCCCCACCCTTCCCCTTGCTTATTCACAGTCGTACTCTCGCTCGTCTCCCCCTCCACCACCACCACCACCACCACCACCTTCATCATCATCATCATCATCCTCACTCTCAGCCTGCAAACAATGAGGTGGTAGGTAGCCACAGAAACAAACACCGGGCCACTATCCCAGTGCCACTGATCTTTCACATTTCCCTCTTTTCCTCCTCTTCCTCCGCTCACCTGTCCTCCTCTCCCGCTCTCTCTCTCTCTCTCTCTCTCTCTCTCTCTCTCGCTGTGTCACTCGCTCTTTCGCTCGCTCTCTTCTCCACCACCTTATCGTGCCTCCTGCCAAATGCCAGCGCTGTCCATCACACCACTGCCTCACGGAGGATGTGTGTTGTTGTTTGTGAGTGCGCGCATGCATACTTGTATGTGCTTTCATATGAAACTGAGTGTGTGCGTGTGTGTGTGTGTGTGTGTGTGTATATTAGTGTGTGCCTCATTCTCTTCACTCTTCAGACAGCCATCTCCCACACTAAAACCTTTCCCTTCACAGAGCCGGGACAGGTCAGAGACAGACGGAGATGGAGATGGATGAGCGCGGGGAGGATGAATGCAGGATGGCTGAATCACAAATCGGTTGAACAGCAGCCCAGCGAGAGAGCAGAGCCACAGATGAATGAACAGTGTGAGCTTTCTGGTGGGTGTAAATATCAAGAGTGGAATAAAGGGTGTTTAGAAAAATGTAGGGGGGGGGGGGGGGAAGAAATAAGTGGGAGATTTAGAAACTCGACTGTGGTGTCACCTGATTAAACTCCATTATGGATTTTTAGTGAAGGACTTAATTGGAAATATTTAAAGATAATATTGACAACCAGCAAACTTCACAGTCTGACAATATTATATCAGTGAATATTGGTTTTGTAATATTTTAGTAGGACTTTTTTTTCCCTCCCAAATTGAAAAATAAGAAATTATATAACAATATTTGCCTCATGAAATGGATTAAATACGGAGGTGCATCTCAAAAAGCTGTAATTCATGAGAAAGGCATTTTATGTCAGGTACTTCTACACTGATATACATTAACTGAAGGGATCCCTGCATATTTTAATCATCGCCTTCAGTCAAAATATAGAAAAAAACATGTGATCTTGTCTAATGAGACAGCAGATTTTGAACAGGTAACATTAAGTGCATACGTATGTTTTCTACGACATTTAAAAATAATTTGGCAATAATCAATATGGTCTGCTCTCATTCACTACAGAAACTTGATAAATTGTTCAGTTTAATGTGAATAAATAGTTACTGCACAGTAAGTGAAAGATTAGTTAAAAACGCTACAAAAAACACACCAAGACGACTGTATTGATAAATCAAAAGTGTCTTTTGGTTCCTGGTGGAACTTCTCACTAATACCTAACACTGAATAAAGATTTCAAAGAGTTGGCTAAAGTACTTTTTTTTTTTAATTTGAGGAGTCAGAAGCTGATAAGTGAGAGCCGGAGATAAGATAAAGAGTGGTCTTAGAGGAGATGGACACTGATAGTGAAGGAAGGTTCGTACCTGAAAGAAGCCCGGGGGCATGGGACCCCCTGGCATGGCGTCATTGGGGGGCATGTTGCCCATCACTGGGCTGGGCGCTGCCGCTGCGCTCTGGAACACACAACAACAGCAATTAACAGTCATACTTTATAGGTGAATCTCACTCTGTGTGTGTGTGTGTGTGTGTGTGTGTGTGTGTGTGTCACTGCTCCACAGCGATATCCATTTAGATGATGCACTGACCAGCAAATTGCTACAGGGGGCAGTATCTGCACCTGAAATCACAGCGCACTCCCACCCGCCCTGCCTCCCTCCCCATTTAAAGTTTAAATTGTTAATTTAAAGTATTTTCTATCACAACCTTTAAAGCATTCCCTCATCCCCGCAGCTCAGACACAGGAGAGGAAAAGGGCATTAACCACCTCCTGTCTGCCTGCACAGGAGGGCAGGAGGGAAGAAGACGGGTTCAGGGAGAAAAACTGAAAATATTCAAATGCTCCAGAGGACAAATATTCTCCAAGTCTCACAAACACTAAGTTGTGACAGAAAAAAATATGTGCAGCAGACACGGCTCGCAACACAGAGCCACAAAACAAACACAGGCTTGCTGTAGATTAATCTGAATCATCTACAGTGATTAAAGACGGTTCTTCAAGTTTGATTCTTGAACGGTATGAAGAACAACATCACAACGATTTATTTAAAAAAGATCACCTCGTCTGGACTTTGGCTGCACTGAGTCAGGAGCAGCTCTGGAAGTGATGCAGGTTCAGCACACATTAGAGCTCACAGTTAGTTAATTCACTGAGGGGAACAGTTTATGGCATCAGAATATGAAATGTGCGTGCAAGTTTACTTTTTTTGGTTCGTTTTGATTTTTTTTTCAAACGGTGCCACCCTGACTCTGTAGTACCTTTACAGAAACTGAAAAAAAAAAAACTAACTCATGTTAAATACAAAGTGTGTAACATCACATTTATCATATATGCCAATGAAAAGATGTTTCAGCACTTGCAGATTTGAAGCAACTTTGGCTTTCGTCATGTACTTCAATTTGTGGCTACAGTTTTTTTTTTTAATTATCAAGAAAAACAATATACATGTTTAATTCTAAAATATTACTTCCAGGGGTGTATTAAAAATGAGTGAACTGCCTTTATAATTAAATAAGATATAATTTACATGGCGTTACGTTTGTTTGAGAGAATCGGGAATTAAGTTGCTTGAAAGAAATGACTTTAATAGAACATAATAAAAGTAACAAGTCATCTGCAAAGAGGCTGTGTTATGCTCTAAAATAGACAAATATTAGGTTTATCTTAGAAATACCAGTTTAGAAGCATTTCTCCTCATGTCCGTTTCAACTGATGTTTCTTTTTCAAACTATATTGAAAATATTAAAATGCTGTGTCAGAGAATCATCACAAACTAAACATTAAAAAAAAAAACAACACACACTGTGGATCTTTTAATATCTTCCACATCCCTCAAGAGAAAAACTAAGGCGGACTGGAAACGGCCACCTTTACTCAATAACAATCAATATTAATAATTTTAGTTGTCAACACATAAAACGAGCGACGGCAGACATGTTGAAAAGCAACAATCATCCGGAAGAGGCGATAAGAGCAGCGGCTTCACTAATGCTAATCATATTACCATATTAACACCAGCACTGTCCCACCCCCTTCACGCCAGTCACACATGATGGAGGGGGGGGGCAAAAAAAAAAAGAGAGAATAGAAAAGGGGGGGAAATGATTCAACCCGGGAGTTAAATATGATATAACTGTAGTCTTGTCAACACACATAGAAGGAGATGCATGTTCAGAGTGCTTACATAAGCTAGCCGGAACAAACACACACATGCACGCAACCACACGAATCCGCAATAGCACACACACACACACACACACGCGCGCGCGCGTACGCGCGCACACACACAGTCACACAAAGAGTTGCATCACAGCCTCATAAAGTGCAGCCCTTCAGTACAGAACGGCAGACAGGGGAGAACCGCAGGCTACAGGACAGAACAGGGAGGGGGTTTAAGACCCAGGGGACGGAGTCGCTCTCACAAACGCACAGCTACACATTCACGCACGTCCACCGATCCACCAGCGCACACACCTAGCGAACGCACTACACCCATGTGACACATACTGTATGCCCGGAGAACAACGCATACTACCAATTACACGCGTGTACACAAATGCACAAATACACTCGCTGCCCTTTTCCCTCCTTCTCCTATCTGAGACCCACACACAGAAAAACTGAAACAAGCGCACACACATAAACACACACACACACACACACACACACACCCACACCTCCCCCCATCTTTATGCTAATTCTGCTAGTGAACATGAGCAGGCCACTGAGTCCCTGGGGAAGAAGCAGGGTCGGCAGCCGCTTTCTCTCCTTCTCCATCCTCTCTCCCTTCTTTTGTGCACTTTTCTCTCCATCTTTTCTCTTATTCGTGACCCGTCAAACACACACGCTCACACACTCACACACATTCCTTTTTGCTGGCACTGATGCACACTTAAATACACACAAAAGCACACATATACACACACACACACACACCTTCCGTGTGCCCCAGCCCCTGTACTATTCCTCCCCATCACAACCTCTCCTCCCCTCAGTCCCCCCCCCACCCCCCACCCCCACCCTTCCACCCCCCCACCCCCCAGTAGGGTGTCAGCAGCTTGCAGAAGCTGTTGCTATGGAGACAGGTCCTATCTGCACTCTGTCCCCCTGGCATCCCCCGCTCCAGGAGCGCAGAGAGAGAGAGAGAGAGAGAGAGAGAGAGAGAGAGAGAGAGAATAAGAAGATGCAGGAAAGAGTGAGCTGGAGAGAGTGAGTTAGAAGATACAAGAGTGAGACAGAGCAGAAAAAAAAAATAAAAAGATGAGGTGGTGGGGGGAACAAAGAGCGAAATGTAACGCCGAACGTGAGAGAAAGGCAGATTTTCTGTTCACTATCAATCACTTGGTCACATTATTGTTATGGACTATTAATGACAATTTATCTGCTCAGACGTTCTCCAATTTGCTGATTGCAAATGAATGCAAACTGAAAACACGCAGACTGAGCGCAGTTGCCACCAGCAAAGAGGAAGGTAGATTTAGTATGCAGTCGGACTTTATTAAAACCAACTGGCCTGGGGAAATACAAAAGGATCCAACGGTGCCTTTTTAGTTTTTGTACTTGCACACACAGCACTGTCTCTATCTACCTTTTTAATTCAAATCCTCACTCGGAAGTAGAAGTCTGTCAGAAAATCTTAAAAAAAAAGAAAAGAAAGAAAGAAAGAAAGAAAGAGCAGAAGACGTTCTTGAATGGGAATAACTTGATTTACCAGGAAAGTAAATTTGCAAGAATTTGCATTGTTGACATTCGTACAGGTAAACAGCTGCTAATGCAGAGATTGTGCACATAGAGGAACAACAAGTATGTACCTATAGGCGAGGGGAAAAAACTGTCAAAACCACAGCAATCCACAGCAAACATTAGTGCTGCACTAATTAGCAGGCATAATGGATATGTAAGTTTTGTTGTAGTTGAGCTGAATTATTCATTTTCAGGCATAAGGTATGGGAAGTCTGTAAATGAAAGAGTGAGAAAGAGAAGCAGCGAGTGGCAACACGCACTGGAGGAGCTTTAATGCCTGACATGCAGCAGGAAAGAGAAGAATATGCTGCTTTCATTGAAGCCGGCTGAAAGTTCAACAAAACCCACGGGACACATTTTCACATGCCTGGGAATATTTACACTATTTAAACTGGTAAACTATATTTCAATGGCTTTCCTCGGCAGCGCTGCACAAACACTGTGTCGAGGCGTCTTAATGCCAAGTCTGCACAAAAATCACACTGGGTCGGTTTTTCACGTTACCTGGCTATCAATAAAACTGTACGTGGACTGGAATGCTGCTTACAGTGATCCTGATGCAGAACTGCGACTTCAAGCATTTCTCACAACATCATAAGTACCATATCAAAGGATCCATAGGGTGGTTTATTATAAAAGAATATAGCTGCCTGTACAGCCATAATGTTTTGTTTTGCTTGCCAAAAAAATAATAGTTATCTGAAGCAAAGCTTAAAAAAGTCAAAACAATAATGTTTCTTGAACTGGGTTGGATGAGACAGTGATACGTTTTGATTTCAATCAAGTTTATTAGTCAGCTTCATGATGATCTACATTTTACCAAATTACCGGGTTTTCAGAGTTTCATGTCACTTCTTTCTCTCATGTTAAACATTTCTCTGCTACATAAAAGTCACACAGAGCTGTCTGATCGCTAGAGTTTCATTTTAATCCCATCCGTCCGTCCATCCATCCATCCATCCATCTTCTATAGCTACCCCTTAATCCTGTGCAGGATGGCAGGGTGCTGGAGCCAATCCCAGCTTAATATGGGCGAGGGCAGGATACACCCTGGACAGGTCACCAGTCCATCACAGGGCAAACACACCCAGACAGACAGTCTCACACACACACACATGCACGTTCAGACTTGGGCGAAATTTAGGTTAAAAATATAACCTCGCATGCATGTTTCTGGACTGTGGGAGGAAATCGCGTGGCATTATAATCCCAGTTTCCCTGATTTGATTCCGGCTTGAGTAACTTTTCTTTGTAAAGCTGCTGTAGTCTCACTATTTATCCTCCAGTGCGCGCTGTGTCTTCCTGGTATTGATCAGGAGTCATCAAACATTTTGAAAGTGTACTGAGAGGACTGCACTGCAGAGTATTGTACTTCATTCTCATAATCTGTGGGGTTGCCTCTATTTCAAGCGGCAGAGCATCTTTAATGTGGCAAAGTGAATTCCTGTAATGAAAATTACTTGGATTTAAGATTGGTAATTCATTTGAATACAGGTGGGAGTTGTGATTGGGGCGTGTGAAAAGTTCTCCTGTTTAATTTTATATATCGCTCTATAGCTATGGAATTAGTGCAATGTTTTATTCTGTTTGCTTCAAATTATGCAAAGAGGCTCCTTATTAACGATCACTTCCAATGGTAGGAAACAGAAATACCCCAACGAGCAACGATATCTTCTCTCTGGTAATCTTTTAGGGATGATGTTGAGCCGCTGTTTTAACATCTGAAAGGCAGCATGTGCTTTACAGCCGCAGGATATTCGAGGAAACATGAAACATGTGATGACGTTATTTAGTACTGTAAAAAAATATAAGCAGATAAATAGATATTTTATGTCTTCGACTTTCACTCTCAGATTTCTTCTTCCAAATAACAGTGACATTTCTTCTGGACTGTATTTCCATCTGTTCTAAACAGACCATGCTTTGTTACTATTTTATTTTTTTCCCATCACGTGTGTCTGCAGTTCCCACCAGGAGCGCTTCAAACGCAGAGCCGTTTGCTAGCTCTGTTTCTGGTCGTTTTTCTTGATTTTTGTGTGAATTAATTGTGATTTTGTGACTTTTCTTTCATATTTAAAAATCTCTCGGAACTCAGGTTTTAATATGTGCTTTGTGCACGTTGACATTTTGATAACAATAAATCTGCAACATATTGCTCTACTGTGCATGTTGCTGGTGGTTTTTGTTAAGCAACAAGCATCAGCTGGCTGCTCGGACCAAGATATTCAGTTTAGACTTTCTTAAACAGAACTGATTCTTCCTAAGGGTTTAACTGAGAAGTGCTGTAAATACCACAAAACAATAAAAAAAAAAAAAACCTCTTTGTGCTCACAACAAAGCAAACATGTGGAAAAACAGGACCGAAATGTGACAATTCGTCTGAGGGTTTGGTCCCAGGTGAGGACAGCATGTTGTGCTTGCCTTTGCTCCTCGGTACAAACCCACAACGCTGATGAATAATCTATCAGGGAACAAAAGACTAATGATCTGATTGGCTGCGATGGTACCGTATGTAGATAGGCTGTACAGAACAGCATTGATCCCTCCCTCTCCATTTCTCCCTCACCCATCGGACCTACCGGACGGATCAATAGTGCTCAACACATTATTGACCTCCGCCTGATACCTTTCACAGGGATAAAGACAGAGACATAAACACTGGATGGAGTGAGGGAAGAGGTAGGAAGAGACAGCAAATGTATCTATATGTGTATGCGTGAGTCTGTATTTATGTGTGTCCCTGACTAGAGAGGTACTAATCTACATTCTGGTTCACGCTGATATGTACCTCATCACTGTCTCCTTGACCCGCTGTCCTTAGTGCACAGAGAGAGGGAGCGGAAAGAGGAGGAGGAGGGGGGGGGAGCGTGAGGGTGAAGGAGTGAGGATGGGAGACGCTGAGAGCGTGGAGACGGGAGGGAAAAATAGCTGACTGTGGCGATCGAGCTAATTTATCAGTCCAGTCAAAACAGAGCGTCTTGCTCCGGAGCAACAGGATGCGGCTGCCACTTTCGCCGTCACGTCGGGCGGACAAAATCCACACGGAAAGGCACGTACAGTCCCTGGAAACCCAGCTGGTTCTCAAACCTGGCACGACACGCACATTCAACATGCACTCCTACCCCCCCCAAAAGGGCTGCTGCCAAGGTGGCAGTGCTGATCCAGACGGACGCACTTGTGCACACGCGTGCACACACACAGACAGACACACACACACACCGGATGACAGCACTAATACATGCCGCAGACACAACATCCACTAAGCCAACGCTGCACAGAGGGAAGGCAGAGGGGGCCAAAAGAACACGAGGAGAACAACTGTAAACCAGAATAAAGCTTTAAATCAAGATGTAGGAGGAATTTAACGATTATGGATGTTTATGCTTCAGTTCATCGAGCTAAAACAAAGAGCAGCCCGATAATCACTTGTTCAAACAGAAGAAATGTGCTCTGTGAGTTTTCAGTCAGGTACAGCTGCAAGACAGAGTCCCTTCAGCTGATTTGAAGTCAGTTTCCTATTTACTCAGGGCTGTCAGTGACAGAAAAAGGTAAACAGGGGACTTCTTTAGACTGTTTGCCTTCTACCTAGGAACGCATGTACACATCTACTGCTTTACTGCGTCACAAGCCAAACATTTACATTATGTAACTCATGTCTAGCAAACTTGGGCTTTTTAATGAATCCACGAATAAAGTAGTAATCTAAATTCAATGAAGTCGTCCATGTCATCCAACAGGTTTTCTTTTGCAATTTACAATATTAAAAATGTCTACAAAGACGTCGCGAACTGATGATGAGAGGTGAAATGTCTTCAAACCCTTATGAAAGTCAAATTGCTTATTAAGAAAAGCAGCAAAGGTAACATGAGAAATGTGTCTGAAAATAGGAAAAATTTGCATTGATGACTTGTGGGCGCATCGGGTTAACTCCTGACCCCGAGCGATTTTAACCCAGGTTCAGATCCCCGCCGCGGTGGGAGAGGAATCAAAACTAACCAGCCCTGTAGGGAAAGTTGACATGCTACAGGCAGCAGCTGAATAGCAGCTCTTTTCATTAATGGATTAACACGTATTGTAATATGAATTCAGAAGATATGCTGGGTTTTGTTAGTGCTGGTAGTTAGGAATGTTCCTGGTCCCTAATTTCTCAGATGACAAAGTGACAACTTTGATCAAGAACAGCCAGCTCGTCTAAATAAGGAAGACTCAAGATTTTTCTTTAACTTCCTGAAAATTTAACCTTGGAGAAAGTTAAATGGAAACTTATCTTGAGAAGTCCTGTCCATGAAAACAAGGCTTATCATTTCAGACTGGGTGGGATCACCGTGTCTCGGTGTCAGCGATATCAAACTGGTCTGAGAGGGAGGCTTTGCTGGCGGCAGCCACGGTTATGCACGGTTACTATCCGAACGCTTGTGTGGCTGCACGCTGCTCGAGCGGAGTGATTAAATGCTTGTTTTCATTTTTCTACTCAAACTATTAAACTGCTGATTTTGCAAGAGGGAATCTGTTCACTTCCCCCTGTGCGACTTGTGAGGGTGCAGACATTTAATCACACACGTCACGACAAAAAAGCAACCTCACCTTAATGCAACAATATTAAAGACAAACAAAACAAAGAGCTGGTTAATGTCGATAGCAGTAAGTTAGGTTCAATCAATGACTGTCCCACAATGCAGTACCGACACTTGATGCACTTGAAGTACCTTGACAGTTCCCAGGCCACATGGCCTTTTATCAGACAATAAACCATACTAATAAAGACAGTCGCATGGAAAACTCCACAAATTCAACAGAAGCAAACAAAAGATTTAGCCACTGCAATTTTCAATACATTACTGCTAAATATAAAAACATTACCACAAAATGTATATTCATGATGGAATATGCTTACTAATACTATATTTTATTTATTTGCTTAAAACGGCCATTTGACCTAATTAAGTTCAAACGGTTTTGGATTTCCAGAGGAACGAGGGTCTTGAGTTGAGTGATCAGACGCAGAGAAAGCCGGGCTTATCGTCCATTTCCTTCAGCCCCGGTCTGTTTTGACATTTGCTCGCCGAGCTCCATTTTCAAATACCTCAACTGTCTCTTGGTTGTGTCTTGATGTTGACTACACTGCCCTCTCCTCCTCGGCACTACTAGGCATTGTGGGTAAACAGCTAGATTAGCCAATCAATCTTCTCCCGGGAACAGGGGTAGCGGAGGTGAGGCAGAGAGAAAGAAGACGAGTGGGTCAGAGAAGAGATAGGGAGAGAGAGAGAGAGAGAGAGAGAGAGAGAGAGAGAGAGAGAGAGAGAGAGAGAGAGAGAGAGAGGAAAGAGTTGGGAGAGGGAGTGAGCGATAAGCCGAGTGAGAAGAGAGGGGGCGGACTGGTGTGTCGGGTGAAGGAGAGAGTAAGAGATACGGCGAAGAAGGATGGGAGGAAAAAGAGGTGCGGGGAGAATGGGTACAGAGCGAACGGGAGGGGAGGGAGGAGAGATGTAGATGTGGGGGTGTCGCAGAGAAACCACAAGCTGCAGGAAAACATGATGTGAGGAGGCTGAAGTTGCATAAAGTGCAAGGAAGTCGAAGAAGTGCAAGGGAAAAGTGACAAATGTGCAATGAGAGAGTGCAGAGGAAAAGCTTGATGAAAGCATCAACGATTACAGATGTTACAGCTGGCGTTAAACTTAATGTTTACAACAGAAAAATCCCTTTTATATTACTTTATATTACTATGAATTTACAAGCAGAAAACTTTTCTGACTCGCTAGAGGCAACAGTGATGCTCCCATGTTAGAAAGAAAGGACTAATCCATCCACTGGAACCATCACAGGTGAAGGAAGCCTCTCACTTCAAAACATTATGAAGCTTCTTATCCTGCCAAACTGTTTTCCACAGGCATCAAACTCCCAAGATGTCAAACTCAAAACAAAGGAATGTAACCTAGATGAACAACAGAAGTTGAAGTAACTGGATATGTAATGGCATTTGGGTTTCCTCTGCAGTCTAAGGCCCGTGTTAACTAGTGACTGCTGTTTGTTTTTGTAATGAAACCAAACACACGCAGAGAACAATACGCTATAAACATTAACAATGGAGAGGACACGGACATTTGTACGGACAGACAACAAAGTTGGATTGCTTTTACGGGTGACTCAACTATAAAACTACAGAGTCCCAGGAGAATATGGACAGGGAGTCACGCTACTCTGGAGGCAGATATTATTATACAGTATATTCTCCATCTACTTGTATTGCTGCAGAAGAACTATTTACTACAGCCGTAGTGCACATGCACAGTAGCTTTACAAAAAATGAGTTGTCCTCCGTTACACTTAGACATTGTCAGAGCATTTTTCCAAAAGTTGCATTTTCCTCATTTGCACAGAGTGACTGTTTTTGAAGAAAGTTCCAACCACTTTCCAGAAGTTGCACTTTCAGTGGCTCCCCCGCTGTCGTGAAAACGGACACCCAAAACACAACGTAAGTTTTCCATCTTTACTTGAAAACGCTGTTGTGTAAACTAAAAATGTACGCATGTCTGTACAGGAATAGCTCTCTGGAAACTGCATCATCTGACAAGCAGCCGATACGATCGCACTATCTCCTCCGTAAACTGCTGTTTGGACACTTGGAAGAAGTTGCTTCGACAGTAACCGACAGCTTCTGCTGCGTCTGCACCCAGCGAGGAGAACTGTGATAATAGTTCTTAAATACAGACTTGCAATCTAGCAATCCTCAAAAGACCGAGAAACTCTTTTGAGGTACGGTGAAATTTTTTTTTTTCTTTCTTTTTTTTTTTTTAACTCCAATGCCTCAATCCGGCTCATTCTTTTGAAACCAGTAGAAAGGACCTGTGCTCAGAGACTAGCCTCAGGGGGCTGGAGCCAAAATTAAACCGGTCTTGTCTCCTTTGCTTTATCACTTTTAGGAGCAGACAGAAAGCAACCATGTAGCACGACATCTACATTTATACACACAGGGTTAACTTGAGGGGGGGGTGTGTGAGCCCCTTCCACCCTCCTCAGGGCTGGTTGCCAAAGATGCCCCCCGTCCGTCAAAACACACACACACACACACACACACACACACACACACACACACACACACACACACACACACACACACACACACACACACACACACACAAATCCCTGGCTTAGCCTCGGCCCAGTGCTGGGATTACCGGATTAGAACTCTATTCCATTATCTCCCCACACTATACAGAGCACGCACACGCACACACACACACACACACACACACACACACACACACACACACACACACACACACACACACACACACACACACACACAATGCCACACTGTCTTGGCCAGAGAGGACAGGCTGAAGACAGACAAACAGTGTCAATCAAAATAGATAACATTAACACACACAAGAGCATACAGTGACAGTTCCCCCCTCACACTGGAGAAAAAAAACACACTTCTTTACATTAGTACTGCACACAAAGTGAACGTGTTATTCCAAGGCCTCTGGTGGAGGAAGGTGTAAACTCGAACTCTGACAACAAGCAGCCACTGCTGAATCGTCTCGGGACAAAATACTGAAACCTTTGTGAGCTATGGAGAAGCAGCTGACCTCGGCCTTCACGTTCTCCATACTGTACGACACGAGGAACAGTTCATCCTGTACAAAAACGCTCCTAGAATAATTCACAGATGAACATATGTGAAAACTGATTAAATAAACTGAATGTAGGACGGAAAAGAAAGAAAAAAAAACAACTCTAATAGCCACTACTTCCTCAGTTCGATCAGATCCATCCACAAATTCACCTGATGTTTACATGCTGCTATCCTCTCGAGATTTCCAAGAAAAAACTGTGGAGTTATGAAGTGGCAGCAACAATTTTGGGTGTCCCTCGTTCAAAAAAAAAGAGAAAACAAAAAAAAGTTTCATTCATTTTCTCTTTGACTATTGTGGAGGCAGCACTTCCAAGGCTTTGGATGGAAACGCTCCCAGCTGAATCATCAGCGCAGCAGATGAAAAACTGTATTAGAAAATGTTTGGCTCTTTGATAACAACTGAAATAATTAAAACTGGGGGGCACTGCATGCGCCTAAATAATCATTATTTCTTTGCCAGCAGACTCCTGTGATTCCCTGTTAAGTGGCATTAAAGATATCATTAAAATTTAAAAATGATATAGGAATATGGAGCCGTGCCTTGCACAGACACGCTGCGGTTTCAAGGCACTGGTGGCTTCGTCAGTTCGGACTTGCTGATGACATTTCAGGTGGTGGCATTTAGCTCTGTGTCTGAACGAGAACGGCTCCATGTAGCCACACCACGTCGTTTTCAGCGTGGTCGAGGTCTTCCATTGAATCGGATCAGTTTTCTGCCTCATCTCATTAATTCTGTTGTATTTCTAACCTTTGCAATTCATTTGGTTTAATTGTTCTCGTTCTGGTGTTTACTAATTCAGCCACATTTCACTGGATTATTTCATTCAGTTGTTTCGGGGGAGTGTGTGTCCTCCCACAGTGCGTTTGTAGGTGTGTATGTTTATGCTCATGCGTAGATGTTTGCGAATATTTTTCCCTTTGAGTTGCATTTTACTGTGGGAAAGGTGATGCATAAATGAAGGCTGATTGATTTTTTTTTTTTTTTGTTTTCTCCACTTCTGACATTTTCTGATGCATCCTAACAAACCAGCACTTAGTGATTTCAAAACTTGGCACATACAAAGCAATAGGATGCACAGAGACTGATAACAGATATGTGAACCTGTGAGAATCACACATCAACTTGTGGAAAGACGAATAAAATTAAACTAAATTCATGTCAGACTAGTTAGCTGTTTTTTGCATGTGTTTGTTTAAGCCTTGGACTTTACTTTGTTGAGCGTCGAGCAGCACGGGAGCGAAGTGGTTTGCACTGTTGGATCGCAGCTGGAAGGTGGAGCCTGCTGAGCCCCGTAGGTTCCGCAGCTTTCACCTCCAATCCAATGGAGTGAATGGTGACATTACATGAACTGTGTGCGTGTGTGCGTGCATGAGATCCATGTGCTACGAATGGCACTACATAACATGACACACACTGAGCTTATTACAACTTATATTGAGAAAAAAAACAAACAACTACAATAAAATGTTTACTTTTTACGTGTTTACGTGACAAAACTAGTGGTCAAGCTGTTCATGTTTTCATAGAGTAAATATCGACAGATTACACTACAGAATTATATATTACTTATAAAAAAAGTCCTTGAACAAGACATTATTCCGTCCATGCTTCAACACTCCAGCGCACACTGGACCTCAGTATTGACACGTATAAGAGCCGCGTGAATCACAGCAGATGCAGAGAAATCTGAATGGCTATTCAAACGTGTGTAAAAGAGTGATTGTTTCTGTGAAGGAAAACAAAAAAAAAAAAAAAAAACGTGTTGGCAGATTCCAGCCCGTCACTTACATAATCATGGAAGGCCTTAGCCTCGCTGGAGTGTTCACATGTCTCCCTTCGGTCTGGAGCTGCACAATACAAATCCCAGAATACACTGAAATGGAAAGAGGGCGAGAGGAGAGAGGAGAGGTCAGAGGTTACAAAACAGAGCAATACAAGCAAATGTGTAACAGCTATTCATAATCCATTCACACACTCTCACTATCTCCCCAGCGCTCTTAAACTACCTCTTACACACTTGAGCATCTTTGTAAGAGGGACACAATGCCTGTGTAGCCCCCTCAATCAACCTCTCACTCTCTCAAAATGCATACACACACACTCACACACACTTGTATCACCACGCTTGCATGGACTTCAGTGGATGCATCTTTTCACGTTTTTTTCCACTCTTAAAGGGACTGACATCGACTGTGTCGCCAAACCGACCTTTCAAATAGCTGGAGTCAGATAGTGTTAAGAAAAAAAAAAAAAAAAAAACTTGTTTCACATCTTTTTGTACTCCGTTGTATTACTGTAGTGAACACAAATACGAAAGGGGACAGAAAAGGTACTGATGCCTCTTCAACAATGAGCTAATCAAAGCAAACGCTGCCCAGGTTTTAGGCTGAAGCGCCCTCTGAACAATACAGCTGTTCAATGCAGTCAGTCACTTTCAATGCATTTGAACCACTGCCAAAGCCAATTATCTAATACAGCTTGGGAAAATTGTTGACTTCCTGACCAATGACTCGACAGTTCAAGAAGCGGCCAAGGCACTGAGCGCACCATATTGTTCTGCACGGCCAAAAAAGAGAAATCTGACTGGCGGTGTCACAATGTTTGTGTTTTGAAGAAGTTCTGTCCCTGAACTTTGAATGCATCTTGGAGATCTTCACACACACTTTTTCTTCTTTTTTCGCTTCTTTCACTGAACAAGTGTGAGCTGCTTAAAATGTGTTTCTTTTATCGCACACGTTTTAAAAACACAAGAAGAGAACCACATTCAAACTACAGAATCACTAGTTATGAGGCAAATTTCAACGAGGTTCTGATTTAGCGGCGGAGCAAAGACCAACATCACTACAGAAAGGACCAATCAGGCAGCGGCATCACAGGTTTCAGCAATCTACTTAAAGGCGTGTTGAATCCTCAGCAGTCCTAATATTTGAAAATATTTCCCGGGGTTAGGACGGTTCAGGGATAAGCAGACTACAGTAGATCAACTTGATCTCAAAAGTGGACTTACTCCAACCTCAGAAAGCTGCAGAGGAGCACATGGTAACAGATGTGAGTTGAGTAGGAAAAATATTAAAAGGGGGAATCTTTTAAAAGATAAATAAACATTTGATTCAGGCTAAAAAAAGAAATTACAAACAGGATAAAGGCTAAAAGTACAACTCACTGTCTCAGAGACAAAAGCTGACATACACACTAAAAGCAGTGTGAGCCTTTACAAGAAGACATCGTTTTATTTTCACAAACACTTCAGGATTTCTTTAAGTTCTGAAACAACAGATGGAACTTATTCTTCAGGTTTACCTTGCCCTGGACTGTATGTTTTCAAATTATTATTCCGTTCCTTCATTTTCTTCTTATTAAAACATGTCCTTGGTCTCAGATTGCTGATGGTGCCGACGCTCAATCTTCTGACTCAGCACAGCCACCCCCCGAGGCAAAGTTACACTGGATACTGTACTTTTAAAGACCATTTAAGGGTATATTTAAACTGGCTGTGTTAAATTATCATGATTTTTTTATTTCTCAAATATGTTCAGTTGTAATCTGTATGATACTCATTTCAATGCAGTTTGTCCTTCAGCAACACACTGAATCCATTCTGAATCCTGGGGCAGTTTGGAGCTGATAGATACCGTGCTCCATTTCCCTTTTCTTTAAACCAGCTGTACGGATTTACAATATGAAAACACACAATGTTTTATCTGTTTCGGGTTAAATAGTGATCCTAAAGTCAGCATTTCTTTGAATAAGTGTAGAGATATTCTATGCTTCCATGTTGTGAACACCTTAAACCAAACAGTGATTAAACTTTTCTTTTTTTCGTGACCTTTGGAGCCATTAAGATACACAATTCTGCCACTTTTAAGGCCTCACTGCACAGGATTAGTCTTTAATGTTTCAGTTTAGGTCCAAACACACCATCATTCATCTGTAAATGCTCAAACATGTATCCAATCTGATGCCAAAGATTGTCCACATAGCAAAACATTCACAACGACTGGTTGTTGGAATATCAGCTGCTTGAAAGCATGGCTGAAATATGAAGAGCTATATTCACACTAATCTTGAAATTTGTGCTTTTAGAAATGAGTAATGGACCTTGACGTCAAAGATTTCAGTTTAGGGAAGAAATGAAGACGACTGCCAGCCAAATATCTGTTAAACTGACGTCCAAGTTAAGAATGTGTTTCAAACCGCGGCTGTTTTAATTGAGTGAAACATTTCAGTAGCCCTTTTCTCTGCTTCGATTATCCTCTGACCTGACGCTGACTCATGCTCTCCTTCCTCAGCTCTCAACGCTCACAAGAATTGTTTTGGGAAGTCTGGGAGGGATTGATTGAAGTTCTGTATGGTCTGAGCTACGGCCAAATTCAGGCGTGGATTGAAAACCTATTGAGTTCGTCAGTCTTATAGGTAAAACCAGTCTTTACATTCCATCTATGAATTTCAGTTTAGTGTTTATACATCTGCCGGGTCCTCGGGCAGCTCATATGTCAATCTTATACTTAACATATGGTGCAGAAAGTGGGACAGGAATGTGACTGCGGGCGTGTAAACATGGATTTTGGAGTGAAATACACACTGCGGTGCCTGTTAACGTGCACCACAGGTGAGAGCAACATCCAAAAACAAGAGGAACTGCTGATCAGTGCTTAAAAAGTTGACCCAAAAGGTCAAACCTTAGCCAGGGGCAGAAATGACAGGAGATGGGGGGAGGGAGGAAGGCTGAGGAGGGAGAGGTGACACAAAGGAACCTGGAATGCAACGGGTTAATCTGCTAAGAAACCCTCTCCCATGTGAACAAAAGGGGAAAAGTGGGAGGTGGGGGGCACACAAAGGGCGACGGGAGGGTGAGGAGGGGGAAGGGAGTGTGTCTGTGTGTGTGTATGTGTGTGTGTAGGGTGGGGGTCCATTCCCTAACCATCTGGATCTATTGTTTCAGAAACGGGGGTTAAGACTGGAGAGCGGGAGGAGGGGAGAGGCTGGAAGACGGGGAGGGGAGGGGGCACGCCCTCTCCGAGTCTGGTCAACCCAAAGGGCTGAGACTCTGAGACCTCCCACCCCTGGAAGTCACAGTGAACCACAAAATGGACAAGAAGAATAACATTTAGGAGGAAGAACCTCAAACACCTGGATATCTAAAGGCTTATGAATAAATTGAAGACATTTGAAAAATTGGATAATGGATCATGTGGATGAGGAACCTGGAATAAAACCACCATTTGTGTCTGTTACAGCGGGGTTGATACTGATGGAGGAGCCCCAGAACAAGAGCATAGAGAGGTGGCAGGGAGGAGACATGAAAATGGAATGGACATGCTTTTGAACACAAATGAGGGAGTAGCTGCTCATACTGGAAAAAAAAAAAAAAAAAAAAAAGAATGTAACACTTACCACCACCACGAATGGAGAAATCCAGGCGGCTCTCCTAATGTAATATTCTTCTCCCATCGAATCTGAGGAGAGGAGAGGAGAGCAGTGGAGAAGTCACTTATGGCCACTGGAGAGAGGATTATGTCTGCAGGTCCAGGGGTTAAGAACATATAATCAGTCAGTTTGGAACTGTCAATGGCCTCAGATGTGAGGATAGGCATCTTCCTGTCTCCGACGATCTCCATCATCCTCAACCTCTTCCTGCTATTCCTCTCTCTACTCTACTCCATTCATAAACACAGACTGTCATCTACATCGTCACTACAGGCCTGCTTGTAGTCCAAATGAGCTCCTGGGAGGCACAGTAGCTGCACAATAGCTCAAAATGTCTCCAATGACAAGAGTGGGTTTTACTTCGCCACTGGACGAAGATTCATCACGGCGGACAGTGAGCATGATCTGGTGTAACTTTATAAGATTCCCTGATGAAATATTTACGCAACACCTTGCACCCTGTAATCATGTTTTGCGTGTTTGCGCTGACGACGTATGTCCGAGAGACTACAAGTCGCTACGAACCCACGCTATACTGGAGATATCTTATGTAACGGTAAGTAATGAAACCAAGTTGTTTAGCATTCATAAATAATCAGGGCCTGTGTTTCAGATAACATGTTTGAACAGGAGCTGCTTGGGAGTTAAATGGGATAGGTGATTTTCACGGAAAGGAACAAAGGAGCCTTCAGTTTGAGCTCCGAGCGCCGTTTGAGTCACGGATGCCTTCTTACCTCAGACAGGAAGGTCTGTGCTGACTTCTGTGCTCCCACATGTAGCAGGTACTCGTACACATACAACGCTAACCTGGAACAAAGAGAAAGACAAGGCATCAGTGAACACGGTTAACTTTTAACTCAGACCACAAAGAGAAGGGAAATCTGGTGGCAGCCGACCGACTTTGGAAGAAAAAGTAACTTTTCGAAGAATCAATAACTAAAACTTAACCCATTGGGTGCTACGATTTTTGAGACAAAGGATTTGCAAACAAATGGAATAAAAACCTAGAGCAGGTATAAGAGCTATTTTGAGCACCAGGACACAATCCACAAGAGACTGAAAGATCCCGCCTGAAGCCCACGAGAAGCTTCAGAGATCCTCGGTCTGAATGGACAATAGCTTATTTTACGCAGCTTGTTCAAGGCGGGAATGTTGCGCCTTTATAAAAGGCACCCAGGTTTAATGAGGGGGCTGTTAGGATGGCAGCAGAGGTGGAAAGAGAGCCAAATTGATGCCTGTGTAAAACGGAGAGCTACAATAGCAGACATTGTTGTGTAAATATGGCTCGCCATTCAAAACCAAACACTGGATGATACTAAGCACCTTTGATTGGTTCAGTATGGACGGAACAGAAATAGTTGCCGTTAAGTTGTGTGCCAAAAAATGTAAAATTGCTGATGACAAACACTTTACTTTGATTAAAACCACCAATAAAACTAAATCTAACCTAAATCATACCCAAAACTGAGAAATTTACAATTCTCTATGACAAACTCCAGCTTGAGACTTTTCTTCAGGATTACTTAAGTTGTAGGTAAATGTATCAAATCGCTTCTTGATCAACCGAAATTAGACGAAATAAATAAAATTCTCCAGAAAGCGACAAACCATGCACGCAAATAACAGCCATGTCAGACCAACTACGTGACGAAGACTGTAAAAACGGATTCTTAAACAAATCCAGAATGTAAGCATTGCTCCAACTATAGCTGCCTGGTAAACGTTTGTGCTTAGGTATTTCTTGGAAAAGTGAAAAGGCCACCAAGCCTATAAGTCTGAATTCACAAACAACCAAGAAATTATCACAACAAAACTTTTGGCAAATAAACTGATGCTGGACTATATTTATTGTGACTTTTTGAAGTCTGAAGTGTTTTTTTGTGGAACCTGTTCACTGCTGTTCACTGTTCTTTGCCTTTTCCCCACAGTCAGCTGGGCTAAATGAATGTATGGATGATATATTAATTGTTAGAAATTTAGAGCTTATCATTAAACCAGTCGGTGAATAAAAACTGACTCGACAGAAGATGAAATCGTATTGGTCAATTTCCTATCTGCATTACAAATTCTAACCCTTCCAAGTCATTGCGCTATACGAGCAATCGGGACTGAAAGTGTCACCCTCTGACAGAAATACCTGCATACAAGAGGCCTTCCGTCGGTTCCAACAATATTTGAAAAGCTCTCATCAGACTTTTTCAAATCACTGCTATTATAACAGGCTGGCTACACTTGAAAATGGCAATCCACCAGGGTCTATTAACAGACAGAAGAACCATGCTGTGGAGTGGGAAACCCCCATTGGCCCAACATTGTACTCCTAACTCCTTCACTTAGTCATGTTTAATAGGCTGTTAATGGACCATCAATCGACCGGCAGTGTGGATATGACAGTGCCCTGTGTGCACAGAGCAGACAGTCCTCTGACAGGCCAATAAGGTCCTAATGAGAAGGACAGTAGCTCAGTGTCATAGTCCCCATCATTAGTCAATGAACTGATCAATGAAAGATGGTTTGGAGATAATCGGTTTGTTGTGCGGCTTGTTTTTAACCACTGACAGCTCTTTCACTTTGCACTGCTGTCGTACTTTGTACTGTAATGAACGCGCAGTCTTTAAAAGAAGGCAGAGAGACAGTGCAGTAAGTTCCTCCTGACTCTGGATCAGTTTATAATGTGGAATTTAGATGCTTAAGGTGAATCTTTGAGATGCACCAGCTGAGTGACAGAGAGTGAACACCACCACCATCATCACTCCAACAGTTGGTTGAACATTTCAAAACACAACTAAACTGCAATGATTCATCACACAATACAGCAGAGCTCATGCGCTGGAACTACTCAAATAGTTACTGTGTCTACTTCACCATGTTTCCTGATTTTTTTCATTGACCACTGCACTGAACCAGAAAATAAGCAGCAGATTGAGCGATGATTGAAATAAATTTCTGTTTGAGACTGGATAGATATGAAAGGAAATCCTTGGTACAATCCGATTTTGTTCAGTTATTGTCACAATTTGTTTCTGAGGTATCCATCGTGTGTGTGTGTGTGTGTGTGTGTGTCTCAGACAGTTGACTGTTTCTACTGCAAAGTCAATACATTTTAAAATCCACCTGAAATGTTTCTGAAGGTGAACTACAACATGAGTGTGTAACGTCGTATCGCTATCCAGGTGTTGCACTACACACTACGCAGGTGCTGCTTTTGGATTTGACTTCCGGCGTTTTCATCCAGGCTACATTTAGGTTTTTTTTTTTTTTCTTGTTTCAGTATTTGCAAATCAATTCAGAAACCAACAAAGACCTGTAGTTTCTACATGAATCAAATCTTCACAAAGGCACCCATTAATATTAAACGCACACCTATTTTTGTTTCACATGTTCTTTATGTTCTTTCAGGTGTGTGCAAATCGTAGCTACTGCTCCTTTGCAATCACATTCAAGGTTATAAATATGATGAGATTTGTATAGTTACTCCATAGCCTGCACTAGAATTTTCATATCTGTTAAAAAAAAATAAGAACCTGAAGATAATATATGAGCTTGATGTAAATGTGGGAATGAGGGATAGGTATGCAAGTCACAATTTTCTGGAAGGTCAAGGCTAAAATGTGATCATGTTCAGTTACTATTTGTTATGGGGAGGGGGATAAATAATGACTGCTGTAGTGCTTTACGATACAGATATGATCTGTGCCTGACCTGTTCTTACTACTAATGGTATGCAAATGTGGAAAATATGCATTGTTAGTATGCAAATGTAGTCTGTAAAAGATATGAATAGGCAAATAAGACAGTAAGTGTAGTATGGAGCCGGTGGTCCCGACACGATCGCACACCTTGTCCTCAAAAGAAAAACAAAACAGACTAAAATATCGTCCAGACTCATGGGCAGATGCTTAATTCGGTTTTTAGGATTACACAAGGTTACCATGTTTTAAACATGAAAGACGACAAAATCAGAGATCAACCAAGTTCTTATCTAAGTCACACATGATCAGCTGTGCTTGAATGGGGTGAAATCTGCAATCTACATATTAATGAATGGGCCCCACACACTAATATTATGTACATTCATGTGTTTACATAAAGCCAACCTTGTACGTAAAGCAGGAAGCGCATATTGGAAGAATACATCTTAGGCTCTTCATAAAAGGCACCCTGCTTGTTCTGTTCATGTACAGTGTGCGTCCTGAGACCACAGCAGTCGTCTCAACAGAGGATCAACACAACACGCAGTCCTCCTGAACCGGAGCAGCTCATTGGTTGGATGCCGCTTCCTTGAACAGACAGCACTCAGTGATTGATGTTTGAAGAACATTAAATGACTCCTCGGCTTGTCAACAAAAGTTAAAGAGTGCCAGAGTGGGACTGATCATACAGAAACGACAGACTCAGAACTTGTGTAAACTACAGCGACTCTTGACTTGTTTTTTTTTTTTTCCTCTGGAGCAAATAAGAATCAGATTTACACTTCAACGTGTGACGTAAAAGAATTCAACTGGAAACGGGTCGACACAGGCTGGACGAGCATTCAGGAGTCGTACCTTGTTAAAAAAAAAAAAAGATAATAGTTTCAATATGCAGGGCATGTGTGTTTTTATATGTACAGCAGGCCGTCCTGCTGGGAAGGTAATAAATAGCTGAGGGTGTTTCCCTCTCGCTGATAGTTAGAGATAAAACATACATGCACAGGCGAACAAACAAACCAAGCAGATGCGGTTGTGACATCTGAACTTACCCAGACTAATCTAACACAGGTTAACGATATTCAGCTGTAAATAACATCCAACGAGAGGAGCGCGTTCTGGTGGCATCCACTTAATTAACGGCATCAAGAGTGAGAGAGTTTGGTTGTTGTACAAATGACTGCTGCTGAGACAAGCACACCACGAACACTTGACCACTTTAGCCAGGGGAATCTGACCACTTTATGAGGCTCCTGGCAATTTGTAGGTCACAAAGCTCTCTGTGACCGCTGGTGTAGAGTGTAAGTCACTGCCACTGCGGGTCAGCCTCGTACTGGGCCACACACACACACACACACACGTCCTGTGCTCACAAATTTCTCTGATTCAAACTGATTTCGAGACTTGTGAGATGCTGGGAGGGGGAAAAAAAAGCCCACAGGACACTTTAGGAAACAGTGGGTGCTTCAATATTGATATTGTTTACATGTTACTGCGTACTGCAGGCTGTGCATCCTCATACCGGAGTTCCAGCAGCAGCAGGAAATAGTTAAGGACTTGGTCTTATGTCAGGGGATAGGAGGATCACACTGCAGATGCCCCCCCCAAGAGGCCTTCAATGAAATTTTTATGTGTGGTGTGTGTGTGTGTGTGTGTGTGTGTGTGTGTGTGTGTGTGTGTGTGTGTGTGTGTGTTTTTGTGTGGGTTGCAAAAGGGGTGCCTTGTGCGTGCACCTGGCCTGCTGCATTATTAAAGCTCAGAAGCAAGCTCATAGAAAAGGAACAGAAGTTTGAGGAGTGGAGCTTCTATAGCATGGATGAGCAGAGGGAGAGCAGCGGATCCGCTCTGCCGGGAGCATAAGAGGGGACACATCCAGGCTTTACAGTAGAAGAAGCAGCCGGTGGTACAGAGGATCACAGAGGCAGTTAGGTTGTGACAGCGCTCGTCGCACTCCACAGATGGAATCTGAAACTATATTCATCAGGCAAGGTAAAAAAAAATAAAAATAAAACAGATTTAAAGTCAGCTCCAGAATATTTTTTGCTCATTGGATATTAAAGCATGGTGATACATAACCTTTACACTACAGAGGTAGAAACACAGGATGTCAGCACTAGCCCAGTCCTTTCAAAAGCTTATTCAAAATGTCCTTCCTTCATCACACCGTGTGAGGTGACCCCTGACCTCCCCACCCGCCTTCACGTTCTGAAATGGGACATCAGTGCGTGCATACATTTACTTCCAGCGAGTGAGAAATCTCCCTGATGTGCACCATCGGCACACCTGACATCCTGCCCGAGGCTCCCGACAAAACCCCTTCTTTAAACATAGATGAGTCTGCCCACCATATCTCCCTCTGTCTTCTGTCTCCTTCTTTCTCCTCTGTCTCTCTCCACTCTGACGCAAAGCTGAGAGCAGCTGCTTCAGTCTGTCTCAATAATTCAACACTGAAGTGAGGGATGAGGACTTTGAGGAGCAGCATTGGATGGGAAGAGAAGAGTTAGAAGAGGCAGATGAAGAAAGCCAAAAGGAAAAGCAATGCGGTGAAAAGGCTGAAATGCAGGGGGAGCAAAAAAAAAAAAAAAAAAATCCTGTGTGGGGTAATACATGTGACAATTCTGTCCCACTCCAGTTCAATAACCTGCTGACTGGACGGCCAGTCCTGCTCATCTGCTGTGGGGAACACTTCCAGAAACAGTCTCCGATTCATTACCTTCAGGTCACAAGTCTACGACCTTTACCACCAAAAGAGCCATTTTTACCCACTTTACGCCAAATAAAATCCACCTGGAACCACAAAACATGGTCAATATTCAGAATGAGGAGAGTATAGTTCACATAGTTTGGTGGTTTCTGTTGCATTTATGAAATTTAAGAACCACACTCATTTCATTCCTGTTTTGAGCCCTTTTAGTTTCATCATCACTAATTTCTCTCCTCATATCAAACATACGAGATGAGTCTGCCTCCAATGAATGAAACTATACCCCCTCCTTTTTGTAACTATTTGGATTTATAGTTGTATGCCTGTGAGGTGAGGACCGATCCATTTATCAGCCGAAGTGAAAGGACATTTTCTTCAACAGCATGTTATATTTGAGTGTCACATTCATCACAGAAGCTAAAAGATTAAAGTCCATTTAAAAGGCAGATAAAACTCTGTTTTAAAGACGTTTATTTATTCTGTGAACTTTACAAGAAGCCACAACAGAGGGGTTCAGGCAGTTGCATGCGGCTTTAGGTGATCCGGCTGGTGTAGTGGAACAGAAACTGTTAGAAAGCTCGAAGCCAGCACTTTGAATCCAACTAAGTTTAATGAAAGCATGCACAGGTTTTTTTTTTTTTTTTTTTTTTTTACAGGGGCTTTGTTAACTGCTCCCTAACAGCGAGGGGAGTAAAGTGGAGGATCGTGGTTTTAATTTAGGGAACTGCTGCACGCTGATTTTGTGAAAACTGTCCATTTCGGTGGAATCTGGAAGCTGCTGGGAGTGCTGGGAAGGCGAGCGCACGTCTCCCGCGAGCGAACAACAGGCATCGAGACAGAGGCGTGCAGACAAAGGGACTGGAGGAGCTACGAGCTTCCCAAGCTAACTGGCGTTCAAGTTTCCGGACGAAGCAGCCGCCGAGAGGGAGAAGGCTGACTTATGAGAGGAGAACCTCGGCGAGCGAGAGGTCCGAGCTGCAAGCGGCTCGGCTCTGTTGAAGGGTTTCGCACAACTCGGGGTCACTGAAAGAAATCAGACCGGGCCACAAAAGTTACGAGGCGCAGCTGCGCGTGTGTCCGCTGTTACCGGCCGATCCGCATGGATACTGTGTGTCCGTGCCCGCTCGGAGCCGCAGCCGCCGAGGGAACGTGGAGGGACCGGGGGACGCGTTCCTCCGCTACTTTGTCACAAAGCCCCGAACAGCTGTATTCTATTTTTACCTGCCGCTCCGGCGGTGCCACACAAAAGCGCAGCTAGCTTACAATGCATTGTTCCTCACGCCGGGCTGAGATGGGAGCCCGGAGTGCGGGATCCCCCCTCCGTCCGTGCACCATTTTTCTGCGTTATTACCGGGAACACGTGCGGGGCGAGCACCGCCGCTGCAACTTTACTGGCCACGGCTGCCCGCCTGCGCGCGCTCGCTCTTTTTGCACGAGACAGAAACAAGAAAGAGCAGAGTGGAAGTGGCTAGCCGCTCCGGCTAACTTAGCAGCCATGCCTGGTAGTTGGGAGGATGCAAGAAGAGGGAAAGGGGAGACTCGCGAGCAACACACAAAGCAAATAAACTACTGCAGCATCACTTTTTACGGCTCGCACACACAAAGGAAAAGAGCAAAGCGAAACATGCAAGACTCCCCCGAAGTAACCAAACTACATCAGTTAGCAAGTTTAGCCACCTAGCCCACTCTTTGCTGGATTTCTGTTATGACAGTGTAATATTGACTTACTTTTCTCTTGCTTGGCTATCGGAGGGGACCACAGCTCCTTTACCCTTGCCGTACATCTTGGAAGCTGTTCTGATACTTTATTTTATCCCACTCGACACCTGTCAAAGAAAGCTACCAGGAAAACCTACTATCTCCATAGCTACCCAGTTAGTGTTGTCTCCCTATCTCTCCCCTGCGCTCGAGTCTCCTCGCTCCGGTTTCCTTTTTTTTTTTTTTTTTTCTACATCCCCAACATTGCCCACAAATCAGGCAGGGTTTCAGCCGGGGGGAACTTGAAACAGTCCACTGGTGGAGCGTTTTTTTTTTTCAATCGCTGTTCCTGGATTCTGCTCACGCCCCCCCTGTTGTGAGACGGTGGGGGCTTCTTAAAGCGACAGTGTCTCAGTTTTTGCCGACTTCGCTCAAGTTCAAGTTCTCTTTTGGAGGCCTTCGAGTTCAGGCCTTACCTTTACATATGTGTCTGTGTGCAGCGCCGAATTGTTAAAAGTGATTCTTTTGAAACGTTTTCAAGACATTATTAGGTTATTTGTATCCTACTGGTACCACCAAGTGTTTCATTTTCATCCCAATGACAGCGAGAATGGGCTTTTGATTGGCTGAATTATCCTCCCTTGTTGGCCTATGTCTCTCCAAAGAGTCCCTCTGCTCCTCTAAGTACTTTTAAACCAGTGGCACATTTAACGTTCCCATCCCGACTGCACATGTTTGCTCATGTAGTCTGCGTTGTGTCTTAAGAGAGTAGGTGATCTGTTTATTCTGGCAACACAATAATAAAACAAGATCGTCTGTGAGTGTTAAACATTGACTGGAGCTGCCTTATGAAGGAAGTAATACATGATAGCATGAGAAGTTCACTCATAAACACATAAACACAACTCACGATGCTCCGACACAGGGTCAAGTTGACTCCCTATCTCATCGCAAACATTTGTATTTTTGTCCTTTAATGCAAGGATCTCAGATAGTTCGTGTACAGCAATGACTTGATAGATTCAAGTTATTTAACCATTTTATGTCCATTGTATGATTACTAATAAGGGTCCATGAGTGAGCTTTTTTTTCTGTCTTTCTTCATTATAAACAACGTGTTTCTCAGTTGCTCAGTTGAGCTATTATAGATATCTGAGCCCCTCAAAGAGATTAAATGCTAGTTTTCTATATTTCTCTCTTTCAGTGTACTTTGCTCATGCATGAAAACATCTGATTGAACTGCAGATGTTATACTCCGAGCCTGCAAATTGGCGCTAAATCAAAAATAGTTACTTTAGTGGTTGTGGAAATCAGAAATAACCTACTCCCAATGAAATGAACCCAAACCGAGTGATAAACACAAAACAATCACCCAACTTAAAGTGGCTGTCTGATGTGATTTGTAGTTTTTATTTTAAGATTTTTTTGCTGGAATATTCAATATTTCCTTGCGGTTTAAAAGACTCTGGTCTCATTCCAGATTCAGATCCGGTTCAGAGTTGCATTTCATTTCTCAGTCTGAAGCAGTCTTATCATGTCTTATTGTATCTTCCTTGCTTTGGCAGCAGCGACTGCAGAAGTTATATGGCAGTATTAATTCAATCTGCTGGAATCGATTTTCCTTAACACTCCAAACAGACCGTTCTAACAGAATGAGGATAAAATACGTCACATTAACAGATGTCATTATTTCTCAATTATACCCAGTCATCATTCCACCGGCGCTACATCATAGAGAAAACTCCGGCTTGTATAAGCATTTGTGACAAGCACATCCAGTGTTCCCGCTTTCTTACCTCAGTGTTAAAAACAGACTTGATTTAATTTTTAATGTGTCAGACACTCCCATACACTTTTAACAAATGTCACCTCCCCACAAATGGTTTGCCTGCTTTCTATGCCAAATCTTTTAGTCATCCGCGTATTATAGTGATAATAATAGATAATGCTCGTGCTCATGTACTGTATTCAGTGTCTAGGTACAGTGTTGGCACTCGATCCGCTGTCTAAGTTTGTGTCATGTCCCTTTAAGAGTGTGTAGAGAGCGGTTGCAGAGTTTGTGTGTCCACGTGTGTGCGTGTGTGTGTGTGTGTATGTGTGTAAGGCAGGGACAGGCAGTGTGCTCTGTTTTCGTGCTACTAGCTGTGGGAAGGGCACAGCTGACTGTCTGTGTGTGTGCGTGTATGTTTGTGCACACGCCGGTGTGTGTGTGTGTGTGTGTGTGTGTGTGTGTGCGGAGACGAGCGCATGCATATCTGTGTGCATGAGACAGTGAAGAGAGAGAGAAAGAGTTGAAGATGAGCGAGAAAAAAATACATTTCTGTATGTGTGGTGGGGCCTGCTTTTTTTGCTTTTCCTTTTTTTTTTTTTTTCTTTTACACGGGAATACAAACCGCTCATGATGGGCATACATATTATCAAATAATAGACAAATAAGTGATAAAATAGACAAAGAACACAAGAGAGGGACATTATTTTTCATGAAAATTTATTTTTTTCCTAGGGAAGCTGCTATACCTAACATACCTCAACACGAACGCACAGACAGACGCAGCGAAATTAAAACACCGGTGTCCATTAGAGTGAATAAGAGTGACATCTTTTGAAAGAAAAACGCCAAATTTCTACTTCTTCATCTCAATTTCCCCTTTGAGATTCAGATACTGTGTTTTGTATTACTTGCAGAAATGAGAACACGTGCGCACGGAATAAAAACACCTCCCTGCTCTGGCTGTGCATTTCTATTTGCTTAATCTTTAGCCTTAATCTTTTCATATTCACAGTGTGTTTCAGACTCCGTCCTCACTAAAGCAGCTGAATGTGAAAACAACATGTCCGCAGGAGCATTTTCAGATTATTAGAACTCCATCTGCAACGAAAACTCAAAATAATACCAACAGAAATCGGCCAATTGGTAAATTTGTCTGTATTGTCCAAAAAGAATTGTCTCATAGACTCCGTCGGGTCAAGCCGCGGCTGTTTTTTTCGTCGCCTACACTTTTCATACGGCTCATTATCCGGTTGGTCTCATTTCTCTTCCCGTGTCAGAACAAAAAAATGTGACTCGCAAAAAGTTCGTGAAATAACTTGGCAAATCATGGAAATATTGTGTTTACACACTCACGGTGTGTTAGGAGAGTGGCGTGATTATATATCCGGAAGGTCTGAACAACGAGCGAGCGCCGATTTGTGATTTATCCACTCTGGAGACCACTCCAAAAAAAAAAAAAAGCCTGCAATGTGTACAAATAGACAAAGCAAATAAAAATAAGACGCTTTTTTTCAAATTCAGCGAGCTCAGTGCTGGTAATGCTCTCGGGGAGAAAGAGAAAGTGATGGTGTAGGTATCTTTTAAGCTGTAAACCACAAACTCTATCACTGTCTCATCATAGCACCGGTATTGATCCGAGAACCCAATGATCCCCGGGAACACAGGCTCTCCGTCCTTAGCACGGAATAAACACAAGCAGTATCACCGTGTACTCTCTGTTTTGCTCTCTAATTTCCTCTATTTTATTAAATTCAGACAAGGTTATTAGTGCCGTGTGCGCCGCGTATTTCATATATTTCCATTTGATGATACCAGCTTCCAACAGTGCCTTCAGATGTGCATCACATATCAGTGTGATCACTGAACTATTTATACTTTAGAAGAGAAATAATCTGAATTCTCTGAAGATGCCGTACAGGTTGAGTGGAATTCCAGACATGTAATATGGCTAAACTTCATCTTCAGGTTCCGCTTGTGGTTTTCTTCTGCGTGATCCAGTCTGAACGGGAGTTTTACTCAAAAACATATAAAAATGTGAAGTTTTTCTTCTCTTTTTGGCACCAAACCTTCCTGCCCTCCAAACTACCTTCAACTATCTTCCCTCTCTCTCTCTCTCTCTCTCTCTCTCTCTCTCTCTCTCTCGCCACCCCAGCCAATCTCCATCCCTCTCTTGCCTCTCCCACTGCTATCTCTCCATCTCCTCTTCCCTCTCTTCCATATCGTCGTCCTCTGCTCTGACCCACTTTAATGCCTTCTCGCCACAATCTTCCTCCGTTTTTTTTTTCCTCATGCACCCACATCCTTCATCTCTATCTCTCTTTCACTTTCTCCTCCCCCCTTCCTTCCACTTCTCTCTGTTCGAGCCCTGTTCTCCGTTCACCCTCTCTTCTTTCCCTCCCCTCTCACTTTCTTCAGCACTTCCACTTTTCCATACTTCTCTCCCCAGTGCATCTCAAAAAATCCCAGCATTGCCGTTGCAGCCTCATCCGATATTCTCAGTTTTGTGACTTCTCCTTTTCCAGCTCCGTCCTCTGCGTTTTGTTCTCCATCACTGCTCCCTCTCATCTTTATGTTTCTCCTCTTTCCCCTCCTTCTCCCTCCTCTTTACCCCTTGTCTTCCTTCCTTCCTCTCCACTCCTCCTCCTCCTCCTCCTCCTCCTCCTCTCTCCTTCCACCGTGAGTCATTTCGTGCTCTCTCTGCCTCCCTCACTACGCCACAGAGCCATTCAGGACAGACATTCATCAGCGGCCTGAGATGATAGATGCTGCTCACCACAGCTCCAGCAGCCAGTTAGCCCCGGGTGATGCCTTATGCATACAGATATCACCTGGCTAGCTGGAGCCTACCGCCTCGACCGGGATCCAACACACTCACACACACACACACTGACTCTGTGTGGGATGGAAAAGTTTGGTGCATGCGAGGATTCACTGATAAGTATATTTGCACTTTATTAAAGTGTATAAAAGAATGCAAGCAGGAATATTAGGATCACTTTTTTTTTTTTAATGTGTGCATACGTATATGCACGCGCATGCGTGTGTGTGTGTGTGTGTGTGTGTATGTGTATTCTGGAGATTGTTAGGTATGTAAATTCCAGGGGAGTTAGGTTAATTGGGTCTGAAAAAGAGGTGGGTGTGTCCCGCTCCTCTATGACAGGCTTATTTACATAGCAAAGCTGTAATTACTCTAACGAAGCCCCTATCCTATCAGAGAGTAAGCACACACACACACACACACACACATACACATATATACACACACACACACACACACACATGCGCGCACACGTGCAACCCCAAACAGGTTTGAGCTCAATCATGCCAAACCTGTATTTTTCATCACTCCAGATCCCTCTCAGAAGCCTTCCATTCACATGTTTATTTCTAATTGAATGGCATCCTTTGCGCTGCCAATCAGTGGGTTTGTTGGAATTTCTCTATCAGAGCTCATTGGCTTCTCAGAGAGATGTGGGACTCCTTCCAGCACTTAGCAATCACTTCCTTCCTTCTCCCCCTCCCTGCATTCTTTCGTTTAAAAAAAAAAAAAAAAAAAAAAAAAAGCAAAAATGGCTTTCCCTTTGTGAGTTAAGAGTTAATACAAAAGAGATTGTCTTTGTGCGATATCCATTTAAATCACAATTTCGAGGCATTGTTGGGGGAAAATGAGAAGATGTAGGAACAAGCGTTGACATTTTGGGGGATCATTATCCATCACGCCGGCAGAAAGTAAATTAAAACTTACTGTATATTACCTATGTATCCAGCCAGCTTGTTGACTGAGCTCTGCGCACGTTCAACAGCTTCATTTCTGAATGAAAGAGCAGAATACGCAGCACTATTAACTGTTTTCTGATACAAGTTTCCTTTAATTAAAGGCATATTTCAACACAATGCCTGATGAGGCTGACAGATCTCTCTTTGCTGGAATGATTTGAGAAATTTAGAAACACATTTTTATGTGCTAATAGTTTATGAAATTATGGTTTAGTTTACTCGCTGAAAAAAAAAAAAAAAAAGGAAGTTCTGACTGTCTTCTGAGGGTCTCTTTGCCTTGAGGATAGTTTCATTAGTGGAGTGAATTCTTCCAGACTGCAAATAACCCGTCAATGCAAAAACATGAGTGGACATGAATTCATGCAAATTCACACGGAATGGTGAAAGTTCAGAGTAAAAAAAACAAAACAAAAAAATGTGTGCTCCACCCCAAGTACTGGAGCAAAACATGGAGAAAATGCAGAGAACAAATCTAAAGGATACGCTTCACAGGAGGATTACTGCTAATATGTAAAGATTTCTCTTCTGTGGCCGTTCGACGGACGTAAACACGGTCTGAACAGTCTGGATGTCACGCAACAAAGAAACGCATCATCAGTCTGAATGCTCTTGAAATGCTTACCGAGTCTGTGGAAATGCTTGTTACGCTGCACAGGAACAGCAGCATACGGACTATTTCAGAGAGATCGATGAATCCTCAAGCACGTTTTTATAATTTGGGAGCGTCCAGGTAAATGGAGAAAACACACCCATGAAGGGGAATAACATGCAAACCGGGACATATGAAATCTCCCTGGAGTCAAATTAAGGATTTTCTGGATGTGAGATGAGGAAACTGGTTCAGATAGCCTGAAACCGCAAAACAACAGATGTTCTCCATTTTTCACAAAGGTTTTCAGTTTGAATCAAGTGGTTTTTGCTTTGGTTCAGATTTATTTACAGCATTAGTTGTGACAAAGCAACATAACGACAAAGAAAGAGGCTGCGGTCCTGAATGGCATCCCTCACTGTTCTTTCCATCAGAAGGCAGTTCTTCATGTTCTGTGACACCAAGCACAACCACAGAGACTTCTTTTTCTCACAAAGGTGAACTCCAACGAGAGCCTGAGTCCGTACTTAAACCCAACTGAAGAATGGCGGCGTGATCTTGTCATCAGTGCGAAGGTTTCCTGGTGAAGGTTTCCTGTTACTCGTGTCTATAGAACCATCAGCCATGTCCTTTCAAGTGGGCTGATACTGCAGATCGCACACCGCTCTGACACCGAGGATATAAACACAGTTAAAATTGTAAGGTCACACACCGAAGCCGTAGAAGCCTGTTGACTTCAGTTCGGTCCTGTTTTGCGTATAGTATTAGCCGTATTAATTATCTGATTTTGACGATCTGCTTATGTAAACGTCAGAACATTTACTTCTGTATTTTTGTGATCTTGATTCTTTCTTCGTGAATCACGTCAGACATTAAGGCCTATTCACCTCGTTGTTGACAGACGGACAAGCTATTTAATTTCACGGTGGGTTTTTCTTTTTCAAACAATGCGAACCGAAGCCAAATCCAGCACCTCCAGCCGGTCGTCCCGCTGCCTCCATCAGCATCTGCCCTTCCCTCTTTCTGCACTTCCTATTCCAACAGGAATTTAATCTTTCAAGCCATCGTTGTTTTTCCCTCTCCCCTATTTTTACTGCTGCTGCTGCTGCTTGGAAGACCACAGACTGCCTCTGTATGCTGATGCCCCCCCCCCCCCCACCCCACCCCCCCTCCTGCACCGAGCCTGTCTCTCTCTTTCTCTATCTCTATTTGTCTAACTCTCTCTCTCTCTCTCTCTCTCTCTCTCTCTCTCGCTCGTGTCTTTCTCTCCCTCCGTCTCTCGCTCCCTGCTTTCTGTCCTCATCTCTCCTTCTCCACCTCCAAGTCTTCCTCCTGATCCTCCTCCTCCTCCTCCTCCTCACTTGTTCTCTTTTCTACCTCTTCTCTCCCTCTCACCCATTCTGTTTCCCCCTCCACCACACACACACACACACACACGCGCGCGCGCACACACACACACACACGCACGCACGCACGCACACGGGTACATTTTTTTCCTTTTTTTTTTTTTTCTCTCCCCCTCCCTCCTGTCTGTCTATCTGCTGTTTCGTAGCTCTGCTGTACGTGCCACAGATTCAGATGGCAGTCAAATGGTAGACGGAGACAAACACGGAGACACATGCATGCAATTACATGCTCACACGGACACGCACGCACGCTACGCACGCACGCACACACGCAGGCATACGCACGCACATGCAGACCGGCAACTGCACGCATGGCGGCCAGAGACTCGCACACATCTGCGCGAGGACACACACGCACACACACACACACACACACACACACACACACACACACCTGCACGCACCAGCGTGCACACTTTTTACAAGAACATACTGTAGTGTCATAAATTCAAGCATTTCAGTCACCTTCCTCAGCCAGTTTAGTGGGAAAGAATATTACTCCTGCAGCACAAAGCTATCAGAAAACAGAATGCAGGAAATATTAATGAGAAAGGAGACTTTTGAGGGAGATTAAAAATGAAGAAAGCGTGGAAGGAAGTTTGGATGTGCCGCAGTGTGAAGAGAAATCACTCTGAAATGTAGACTTTTGGGGGTATCTCTGTGCACGGCGTCGAGGAAGCATGTGATCCTGTTTTGACGGCGACTGTTTTAATGTTTTGGTAAGATGGAGACGGCCACACCATGAGAAAGAGAAAGAAAAGAAGGGGGGGGGGGGGGGGGGGGGTGGTGGAGGGGGGCGGTAAGGGAGAAACGGAGAGGAAGGAGGTCAGTCTGAGCTTATGAAACATTTTCTAACCTACCCCGGCCTATTTCTGACAGGGCAGGACTGTGGACTTACAGTCAGCTACACAAGTTCCCATGGTTGACTGCAACATGCCTTCAGGGACTGACACATATAGATACGCATGCAAAAAAGATTCACACTGTGACCAGTAACATACACAAGAAGAATCGCGCACTTCTACTCATCTGTGAGGCTCGCAGTTGACTTTACGAAAACCAAGGAAATGCTGAAGGAGACTGTTTATGTTTCTTCCTGCAATGGGTCGGTGAATGTCGTGTGAAAATAAGATTAGAGCGCCACATTTTGGTTAAACATGCGACAAAGATGAATACTCACTCTCATATCTGTGGCTTGTACTTAGATCTGAAACCAGAAGACTGATCGCTTGAGCTGACGACGACGACGACGACGAGAGTGCAGGGAAACGGCTCCACGTGCACAACAGTGTTCTCATGTGAAAACACAAAACTGTTGTTAAAATCAAACCAAATCAGACTTTATTGATGTATTTATTTATTTATAAATAAAGTTTGATTTGATTTGAACAAGAGCAAAACTCTTGCTGCGTTCTGGGTTGTCCATTTACACGACAGCAGTGCTCGGAGCCACTGAAAACGCCACTTTTTCAAAACAGCTCCCAGAGTGAAACTTTTCAAAAACATTCTGACTCCATGGAACTGGGGAAAACACATTTACAAAAAAAAAAACAAAAAAAAAAACATTGCTACTGCCATGCACACCACTATCAACTCATGCCTGTGTACTCACCATTGCTTCAAATGCATTGTTCTCTGCATGCATGTGGGTGTGGTTACATTACAAAAACAAACAGCAACACCCACTAGTGGCCCAACATGAAAACTACATTGAAATGTGGATTTTTTTTTTCTTAAAATGAAAGCTTGCAAATAATTCGTTTGCACTTGACACAGCATTGTGTAAATTATGTTTCAGGTTCAATAATATATATCATTTGTCTCTTCGTTTCTATTTTCCATTAGTCATTGTTCAGGTATAGCTTTACAGATACTGATATGTCTGGAATTAGGTGGAATTTCTAAGGAAATCATTCAACTATGCATATTTTGTTGAAGTGTGCAGAGTTATGCACATTTTACACAAAGAGATCAACTTCACACATTTCTACAAGTGGTACCTTGTATCTTTTAAGATGCATTTTTGAAGCCAATAGTTTCATAAAAGTGCTTTAAATATATATTTTATTCAGGTGAATTGAGCGGAATAACATAGTTAAAGAAGTCACTGAGATTGTGAATAGTTTCTGAGAAAAGTTCTGATTTTATTTGGAATTGAGTCCAATCGTAGTGGTGTTAAGCAGTTCTGCTTGAGTTCATATTTTCAGGCCTCTTTCCACTGCTGCTCATAAGCAATCAGATGGGGAGAGACTCCCATCTGGGCAGAGGTCACAGGTCAAACACAGAGAGGCAGACGGCAACAGACCGTCTCTCTGACATCAACAGGCAAATTAGGGTCCAAATGCAGGTGGAGAACATGCAAACTCCCGCACAGAAAAGCCTGGCCTGCATTCTCAGAGGAGAGTGTGTGCAGCCCTTACTCATAAAGATCTGCAGTTCATGAGTACACCGGATGAAAGACATGTATGGTGTGTTGTGAGCATGTGTTGTTTCAGTATTAGTGATGATGATGATGATGGCAAAGCCTGCATTTTGGTAGACTGGATCGGCTCTCGCGCCCTGCTATAAGTCTGACGAAGCACGCACAGGAAGTGGACGGATGGCTGGCTGGTTGAGGGTTTCTTATTGAAAGAACTCATCATTGGATGAGTGGCCCAAGAGGCCCAGCTGCACAAAACAACCATTCTGTGGATCTCTTCTCTCAACTGTCAATTATTGTTGTTCACAGGCGCCGGCTCCTGATTGGACCGAGACGGCTTTTCGGCGGCGAGGAGTCACCGCCGTTCCAACAAGAAAGAGCTACAGCTGGTTACAACTTTTAAGACAGAAAATGACAGAGTGAGCCTTGATCATGTGCTCGAAAGTCATATGCATATTCTCTCTCATGTTTCCCCCACTGTTTACATCAAACACTGAGGAGAGGAGTGCCTTCCTGTGCTGTCAGCAGTCGGTGTAGTGTCCAGCTGATGCGAGAGCAAAACCCCAAGAAACCTAAGGACTTGAACGTTTATAAGCCAAAACAGTGTTTATTGCATTCAGTCAGTGGAGAGCTTTTAACTGATGGCCGTATTCCATTGATATGTCAATAAAACACATTTTTTCTGGTGATGTTTTAAGTAAACATTGGATCCAAAAACAAATGTATATTGTTTTCGTCGATAGGAGTTGATTCCAGTGAATACATTGTTTAGTTAATGAAGTGAGAACTATGAAAACACACTCTGTGGTTGCAATCTTTCGGCTAACTTTTTTTTATTAAAACGTGAGGGTAGCACTTCATTCAGTACCCCACAAAAAGCACAAGTCATACATTTGGTATGGGTTCAGCAATGTGCCAAGTCTCTTTTTTTTTCCTTCTTCTTCTGCTTTTGTGTGAAGAATTCACAACATGAAGCGCTCACAGCCTTTTATTTACATTTGACCTGAAAGCTCGCGACAGAAACATATGTTGACTTGGATGTCAAATTGGATCCAGACTGCGCGTCCTCTCGAAAACGTTTGAACAGTTACAAGACCCCCTTTTTTTTTTGTTTTTTATCAGAGACACAAACATGAGTGTGCGGTGGTATAATTGGCTCCACAGACAGTCTACAGATGTTATTTTCTTTCAACTAGTAGAGTAATTTCAGATGCTGTTTTTCTGTCACCTTCCAAGATTGAGAATGGGTGTTCTGGGCTCCTTTCATGAGTGACCCTGGTGATGCTGCTCTTCAAAGATTTTTTTTTTTTAACAATTCTTAACAACTACTGTAAAATTGTGTTGATGATAAATCTCATCTTGTGTGTCTCATGATGTCAGAGCTAAAAAATGTCCTCCGTCTGATGAACAATGCTACGTGAGTAACTCGCTGGGAAGGGTTTGCAAAATCTTCTTTCCCTCCTCCTTACTGTCGTACACCTTTTGGAAATGCTTTCCCCTTTGAGAAATCCTCGTATTTCCAAAACACTGAACGGACTCCGTTGATCTCAAATAGGTGTTTGCTATTTCTGCTGCTTCTAATGACGACTTTGTTTCTGAAGAGATTCTGTTCGTTCTACCAGTTTGGAAAGCAAGATAATGCGAAACACTACAATGTCCATGAGCCTCCGCTGCGGTTGCTAAGGGAGATGAAGCAGGCACCAAACCAGGTGAGGAAAATCCAGAGTGCTTCATTGTTGGAGACTGGATTTGTTCAGCATTAATCTGAAATGCAAAATCGGCTTTTTATCAGGTTTCTACAACCATAATGTATACAGTACCTTTGTCTATTTTTGCTAGTTGCTCCCTGTCTCTGTCTTGTGATTTGTATTTTGGTGCTATATAAATGAAACTAAACTGAATTTCAATTGAATTCTTTTCGGAATTTATCTTTTTTTGGCATTTATCTCGAGTCCCTATGCTGTGAAGCAACAGTGCTTTCCTCTGCTCCACAACACTTCCCAACATGCTGAAGGTGTTAAACTCAGTGAAAATGTGTTTCTGGTTAGAAACACTGTGCCCACCGTTATGACACTCAATACTCGATTCCCTCAACAAAACACTTTATCTTTTGTGGAATGCAAGAAAGAATCAGGCATGTCCCACTCCCTCCCTCCAAGCCTCCCTCAGCAGTCCCTTTTGGAAAACACAACACACACCCAAAACAAGCCAGATAGTTAACCGTCAGAAAGGGAAAAAAAAAGACAAGCAGCCGCGGCTTCGCCGCTCACTTCCTACAGCTCCGTCAGATGTAGCTAAAGTTGAAAAGCCACTCTGATGTTGACCCTGGTTACGGCTCCTGTTTTATCAAAACTCTTTTAAGTCGTGACTACTTCTGCCTTTCTGTCTTTTTTATTTTTTTTTTTTCCGCTTTGTTAAACTGTGCGAGCTGCAGCAGACAGAACAGCAGTGTGAATTTTTGGCCTCATTTTCTGTGTCGTTCCTCTGGGACTAGCCTGCTAGCTTTAGCTAAACGCTAATCAGCGCTTCGGATAGCATGCAGCGGACAGAGTGTGTGCAGGTAATCAGCTGGGTGGATCCAGTGCACGGGATCATTATGCAGATTTATTTTTTCTAATTGCTCAGGATAAAAACAATTTCTATATTGATTTATCCAACTCAGGGTCACAGGTTGTTGACTACGGGTAAAGGCAGGCTTCATCTTGGACAAGATGACCACTGCATCCCTGTGAGGTCCTTGAAAAAGTATTTTTCTTGTATTGTGGAAGCATGTATTACCTACTCCAGCAATAACTTGTGTCCGTTTTAAAGGGTTCATCACTGCAGTCATGGTAACTTTCATAGTAGACTTGCTTTGACAGCAAACGCCTTTCCCGCCAAAAATAGGATTTAAACCCAGGTTCAGTGTACTCAAAGTCAACCAATGACATGATAAATGAAGCAAAAAAAAATTACATAGTAACATATCATTGGCTTCTGATAAAATAAACTTGCATTGACTTTCTTGAACATGGAGTTTGATATAATGAATGGAGAAAAAGCTATCCAAAGTAGTTTGAGACTTTTTGATGGCCCAAGGCTGAAACTCAGTACAGGTCTACTTGATGAATTCTCAGAAATCTTTTACTGGATATTTACACAGTTTTAAAGATTGATTCAATTTGTTGCATTTTATTTTTTTGCTCCGGGATGTGTGCAGCTTATCGAATAGACTCCTGATCATTCCGGGGTGTGTTCGACCCCCATCCGTCATCGCAGCTTCAGCACCGATGCTTCGGGGGTCGTGTAGAAACACTTTGAGAATCCCAATCAACAGTGACCGCAGACAGAGCTCTGTCGTATTGACAAACATGCGAGTGACTTCATGAACTTCTACTTTTGGTGTTTTACCATTGTCCTGAATGAAGACGTTTGTTTGAAGATTCAGATACGGGTGTTGTCGACTGTCTTGCCTCTCGGCCAAAACTACAGGGCCTCCTCTCCCCCCTGCGCAGGGCCCCTCAACCTCTCTCCCTTTCTCTCGTTCTCTTATTCTCAGCCATTCACTCTATCCTCCCTGTCGATCCTTTACTCTCTCTCCCTCTTCACTCGCTTTCCTTCGCTTTCTCCACACTCACACACACACACGCACCTACACACACGCATGCACACAAGGACATGCACACACCCATTCCATCCTTTTCCCTTTGCTCACTGCCCATATCTTTCTCCTTTCTCTCCTCTCCCCCCTTTCTCGTTCTCTCCCCTCCCCCTTAGCCTTCCTCCCCCCCACCATCCCCCATCCCTCTGAAACAGAGTGTGTGTTCTGCCACTCTCTCTCTCACACACACACACACACACACACACACACACACACACACGCACACACACAGAAACTGGTGCTTTACCTCCCCTAGGAGTTGTTCTTAACTCGCTGACTGAGGCACGCTCTGTGTGCGTATTTGTGTGCATGTCTGCGTGTGTGTGTGTATGTGTGTGTGTGTGTGTGTGTGCGTGCCTGCGTGCACACGCGTGTTAATGCGGACCGTGCGTGGGGGGTGGGGGTTAGCATGTTTTTGTGTGTCTGTGCTGCTGACTCCACACATGATCCCCATTAAAGGCTGGCGGGAGTAGACACAAACACACACACACGCACACACACACACACACACACACTGCACGCACGCTTTCATCTACACACGCAGACGCATGCACAGACACACACGCTCGTATCTGCCCTGGCGCGTATGCACACCCACACACGAAATAATGTGCACACGCACATTACAGGTACATGTGCATCCACCAAACGCACACATGCACTGAGGGGTACTGTGAGGCCTGATCCCATTTCACCCCCGAGGCTTTTTCAGAGGCGAAAGGCCGAACTTTAAATTGCTGTCCGAAAAAAAGAAAAAAAAAAAAAAATTAAAACATTTACATGGCAAAAAAAATTTGAAAAAATACAGATTCTCCAACATTAAAATTGACCTCGCTCTGGCCACTTACACCTCCTTTTCTGGAGCCACGGCAACACTGAGGATTGGGGGGTGTTGGGGGGGGGGGGGGGGGGTGATGTCATCAACATGTAAAACCTAACATCATTCCTAGGCAACCACAAGTGTCCTAGGAAACCAGATGTGTCGTGAGCGTAAAGGAGAGTTTTGAGACTCGCTTTAGTGGTAGGCTGAATAGTGAAGGCGTCATTCATCAGCGCGGTGAAGAGGCCGATGATTCAGTGGCGGCATAATTATTGACAAACAGGAAAGAGTTAAAAGTTTGCGAGCTGAGATGTCTAACTTCGCTCGGATAATGTGAAAAAGGTGAATTGCGCTAAAACATTCACCACGTGACCAGAAATCAGAGGTAAATTTGTATTTGCCACAAGCCGACGTCACTGAAGATGAGTATTCTCTATTATATAAACGATGTGTCTTTTTAAAAAATCCTGATCCAACAAATCCACAAAATGTGACATATAGTGTTATATGAAATCAAAGTTTGGGATTCATGTTCCTGTCATGTTTGGGGAACATCCAACCAAGTCATTTGTGAGTGTTTTGAGCGTACGGTACAAAGTCTACCCAGTAAAAAGTCATTCCCTTTTCAGATTGAAACATTGACTAATTTCTATAATTTCGATCACATTCTGTACAATCTAAACCAATCCGACAAATGTGTTGCTTACAAGATTTTCTAACTTCAGTCCATTGACAACAACAGTAGAGACAGGAAGTGCTGACAATTCAAAATACTTATTTGACACATTTAAGTTCTCCTGTAGAACTTAGACCATCGACTTTCTTGTAATCTATGTCAATCGGTGATTTACATAAAGTGAATGCAAGTGACCATGATTGCAATACCATATATTTCCGATCAAAAGTAAAACTGGTAAACAAAGTAATTTGTTTTAAGCTGTATCTTCCAGAAGTGCCCTGCCTCACCCCGTTTAAAGCTGATTGAAGTTTAAACCAAAAAGTTTCAGGTTTACATGGCAACATTTTGAAAACTATGTCTGTTTACACGGAAATGGTGGGAACACTGCAAACAACGTAGTTCTCATGGGTGCTGTAGGTTGTTTTTGTAATGAAACCACACACAAACACAGAACAATACATTTTAAGGCGAGTCCACGAACATTCCTACGGACAGACGACCAAGTTGGACTGCTGTTACAGGTGACTCTACCCCAAAACTACCTAGTACCAGGAGAATATTTATTGGGAGTCATGACACTCTGAAGGCCGACATTATAGTTACCACTGTCCATCTAGAGCATGTGCAAAAGAACTGCTCAGTAGCAGAAAAGCTGTGTTTGCAGGGGGACGTAGGTAGAGTTTTCAAAAAACTGCATTTTCAGTGGCTCAGAGCACCTGTGTTGTGAAAACGAAGCCCCAAAGTGCAATGAAAGTTTTCTGTTTTCACTGGAAATCATTGTCGTGTAAACAGAGTTTAAAAATAAAAAACTAGGTGCCTTTATTGGACCAAAGAGATGGAGGATTGCCAGTTGGTGGTATTCTCCAACTATTTGCTATTTGCTGACTATCTCAATGATCAGATGCATGTTGGCTCAATTGGAACTAATCCAAAATAATCACATTTCTCTCAGTATTGGTGTGTTTTTGGTACATTTTCTTGTGAAATGTAACCTCATTGACCCTAAACTGCAAGCTTCTGAAGAGTTTCAACCTCTCAACCAAAACTCATAGAACCGTTCTCCAGTGGCATGTGAACCAAGTTGTTTCTGGATATTTTTGCTGGTCTCTGAAGAGATACTTGCTGCTGGTTTTTTTTTTTTTTTTTTTTTTTTTGTCTGTTTTCCCAATCTGGTGTTTCTCCCTTCTGTTCTCAATCACGAGTCCTGGATTTCTGAACTTTCAGACGTACAACTATGAAGGGAAGGAAGGAAGGATAGAGCGGCCTTCTTTGCGCACAGAAAGTTTGGCCCTTATTCTGGAAGATTATTAGTATTTACTGCCTTTATTCAGTCACTTCCGTCAGTTGTACTGAAGTTCCGTAAGAAGGGATGTTTTAAACATGTTTATGCAATTATTTTTAGTGTGTTCCACTCTCATTTTGACTGTCAATACATTCATGTAGTTGTATTCACGCTTATACATGTCTGTGAGGTGTTTTATATCCATATTAACCTGTTAGTAATTCATAATAGCTCAAATATTCTTTTTTTTTTTCACCACTGCTGTTTTCATAGTTAGTCCACTGTGCAGGAAATAATGTATTTATAGCCGCATAAGAAATGCGAAGGAAATCATGCGGCACATAATGCAGTGTTACTCTTTGTAATTTTATCTCCTCGGTATCACCTCCCTGTTTACTTTTCACCCTCCTGCTGCTTTGTCAGAACTACATTAAGTTACTGTACTGGAGCTGACATTTCCAACTGCTGCTACTTCAAAAAGAGAAGCGCTCAATTGGTGGAACATGGTGAGATGAAATGCGGCGTATTTGTCACTGAGGATTGCAGCAGTTGTAAACATGTATTTACATTCAGTGTTGTTTTTAGCTTACTGCTTTTGTTGCATTTCCGATGAAGCAGTTGTTTAAGGGAGGTTAGAGGGTAGCGTATTAAACCATGCTTGTCCTATTATCAATGGCAGCCTGTGTCATCGAGTCAACCCAATCTTAAACATAACAATATCTAATTAGCAAAATACGTCTTTTGTTATAACAAAAAAAAAAAAAAGCTGCATTTCATCATTTTAAGGCATCTCCATTGGTCCCCAATGAATCAGTACACAAACATCCGCTTACATAATTGCCAAACCAGTGAGAAGGATGAGCCAATTTGCAAAAAGCTTTCAATGTCACTTCATGTTGGTGGAAAACCCCGGGAGACAAAGTGAGAGAAAAAAATTAGCAGGTACTGGTAAAAACATAAAACAATGGTAATATTCAAACTTTGTCACTGACATTATTTTATGCAGTTGGAGTTTGATTATGTGTCTTGCGTATATCCAGGTTTTTGCTCCGTGTTGGCTGAACCTGACTGTGTAAGTGGATGGATGGATGAATGGATGAATGGATTCTGCTCATTGGAATTAAATCTGGAGATTCTGATAAACTTGTAGGGCTGAAATATGATTCTCTGTGCTAATGACACTGACAAATGAAATAACTATAACCACACTGTTGCGAGCAGGTTTGTGAATATCAAGCTGAGGCCAAAGAAAAATTTGGGCAGTCGGTCCAACTCACTTATGCCAAACATACTGTTACCTCGTTGGCTGGGATCATCAATTTTAACTGTCACTGCCTCATAAAAGAATAACTTCATAGCATCTCTACATCAGGGAGCGGTTTTCAGTGGACAGCAGCAATAAGACAGTAGGAAGGGACAGATGCGATTTCAGAGACCATGATCCACACCTCAAGATCTGTAATTTCAGAGTATTCACTTCATTCCGACTTTGTCAGTGGCATTACACTCTGTTCACTTCATAAAACAATTCTATTCCTCTCCTCCGGCATGGATGGAAAAGGAGGAGAGAAAAAAAAGGATAATGTAATATTTTTCATTGGTTCCAAGAATCATAAATCCTAAGCAGATTATAGAGGTTACAAAGATCATGTGAGGTTACAAAAGGAAAACCAAGCACAGCATTCATAACAACATATTTCTTAGCACAAATAAAGTGTCTCCCAATTTGTGATATTCTACAATAAATAAATAACACTTCGCAAAATTAATCTGACGAGATCTAATTCCATATTTGATCTTAAATAATACGTTTTCTATATACTTTTAATTAACAGCAACGGTGAGTGGAACTTATTGTGACAGTTCATGACATTAGGCAGCTCCAGATGAACACGCTGGTTAACATGCAGCTCTGTCAGAACTAGAATGAGGCTCAGAATCCGAGTTGTAACAACTGGAGCACAGAATATTGACCTGGTTAATTGGTGCTGACACATTGCAAGAAGTATGGGAGTGACAGTCTGGGTCCAGAGCAAACCATAACAGGAGCTCACATATTACAGCCTAGATAAGACAGGCTGCATAACGGCAGACTAAACATAAACAATCTGCAGGTATACATTCATAGCCGAGGGTCTTTCCACTGCAGCGGCGCAGCAAAGTTGGTAACAGGCAGCTGATGTTCAAAGTGGAGCCGGACTGATATTCGGCAAAAGGTTTAGTGCAGATGGGAAAAATACAGCCGTGCTGATTTGCAGACTGAATAGCTAATACGTGCCCCGCCGCTTCTTTGTGCGGCATGCAAATTTCCATATACTGTACAGTATTACCCTTATATGCAACTGTAGCATCAAAAACAAAGGCAGCATGAGAGATAATCAGTCTTAAGTCCTCATCTAAACTACACCCAGTCTGTCCAATGCCTGCTGGCCCTGGGGATTGTGCTGGAGTTTTAATCCACTTAAAAGCAGAGGACCTCTGCTGCTGTTTCCAGGGGCTTGACCCATGTTGAATGTGCCCACATACACACATGTAGACAAAAACAATCGGCAGTACACTGTGTGTCACCATGCACAAATTCAGCCACTCCTCGTAAATACATTTTTTCCCCCCCTTCACACATAAGGTATTAAGGTGGAAGCACAAATGGAAGAAAGAAGCCCACTCATTAATCTATGCACGCATTTAAAAGGCACTCTCGGGGTATGAGGTGTATCGATCATGAAATTTACAATAACCGCCATGAAAAGCCAAGTCGGATATTTAAATTGTCTTTGTTCAAGAGAGCGCAGGAATGAAAACTCTAATTTAAACCCATAAGGAAGGTGATGGATTGCCAAGGCACAACCTAACGTTGACTGGATTTATTGAGGTGGGGTCAACAGTCATCCCGGCATTGTTCAACTCCACTTTCCACTGTTACAGTATGTGTACGTGTGTACGTGAGCTCTCAACCTTTAACATGACAAGGCTTTCGAAAGGTATTTGCTCTTCTTTTTTGCTCCCCTGCACTAGTGCAACTACAAAATACAACCGACGTACACACAACAGACTTTATATTAATATGGATAAAATCAACCGTGTTTTATTTTTTTTATGTGCTAAAAATATTTTTGGATCAAGTTTAAATGGTTTATATTGTGCAGCGAATACATTTTCATACTTTTTTTTCTGTTCTTGCACCAACGTTTGTCGTTATCTAATTTGAAATGTACTAATTCCTTATTCTTGCGGAGGGAGGGCGAACCACTGACTTGAACAGCTGCTTCATGACCCAAAAAACTGTCAGTCTTTCCCTGGAATAAATTGTGGAATATACCATCTTTGGGTACAGGGGGTAGCTGGGAAAGTGTATTTTCCTGAAAGCGAGTGAAGATCACAAGCGTGCACAAATAAGAGGAAATAAAAACAGTATATGTATACTAATAACACGAATTCGCTGAAAAGCGACTCTTTAAAGTGTCCACGGAGGTAAAGAGAAAGAACAGCTCGAAGTTATTCTACCCTGCGTTTCAGCGCCGTGTTTCTAGAGGACCCATAGTAGAATCAATTCAGCGAGAGGGGAGCTTGAAACCGTCCACTCATGCTTTCCTCCGAGTCTGAGAGAAACACAGTTGAAGGGAACACACAGACCAGTCGGCCGCACTACATGCTCACAACAGGCAGGCTCCCTTCACTAACGAAAAACAACGGCGTTCTCCCTGCATATCATTATAATAACGCTCTGCTTCAACACTGTGCAAAGGTCTCTGGGAAAAAGAAAAAAAAAAGCGGGACGTCAGGGCAAGAACGACAGGAATTTGAGAGTGAGGCTAGATGATCTTTACTTGTGTAAGGTCAACATGGACTCACTGCAGAGTGCCAATGCAGTGCTCCAAAGGGATATAAGTCCTGATAAAATAAACTTTGAAATCGTTTTGTGCACTTGTTCTGTCAACACTCACTTCCACCATATGAAAAAAAAGAAAGAGAAATCCTTATGCCAGCTGTGGGAGGTTTACTTCTTGCAGGTATCAAGAATGTACATAAGGGGCTTCAAAGTAACTTTAGTTCAGGGTCCGATTTAATCTTGAGTGGGCCAGACCAGGAAAATTATATCACAATAACCTGTAAATAATCACAACTTCCAAATGCCTCCTTTCATTTCAGTGCAAAGATCATTGTAAGTTCATTAAGAGGTCTGCATTTTAATAGATGTCTGAATATTATACCCCAAAAAAGTTTCTTCTGGTGCAGTTACATTGACGTGTCCAAAAACGATGTCCTCTATTTGCTTCCTGGAATTCTTTTTTAATTTCGTTGCCTCTAAAAATGAAACAATTGACTTGACTTTGTGCTTTTTTTTTGACAGATCTGGTGGGAAATAAGAAATCCTCATTACTGTGTGTGCCAGTGTTTCTCTTTGTGATCAAAAAGGAAGTTTAGTTTGATAGATAGATAGATAGATAGATAGATAGATAGATAGATAGATAACCTTTTTAATCCCTAAGTGGGGAAACTCCCTTGCCACAGCAGCTAAAAGATAAAAAGCTAGATTGCACACTTTCTGCAGCATTCAGCATGCATGTTTTCACAAATTTACCCTCACAGCCTGACTTTCAGGTTCATGCCACTTTGCAAGCAGTCAGGGAGCTGGCTCTCCCTGCTGCATCACTGATGGCTCTCAGTCTTGTGTTATGTCTGCTATACTTTTGAAAATAGTGCGATCCCCATCCAGTGAATGAATGAGGAATCTGAGACAGACTGAACTCTCTGGCACCACCGGTTTTGGTCTCCGGGCCTTATGTTTGACACCACCATTAAGTCGTTGATATGATGTTCAAGATCTGGGCGGTGTGCGACAACACATGCACTTCCATGCGTCCGCTTTTGCTGTAAAAGCCCTATATTCAAGAGAAACAATATCCTTAAACTCGGCATAGAAACTTTCAGTACGAAACACGTGAATAAATAAATGAACATCAGTCTAAGGGACAAATATAGAGGAATAACCTCAGCCAGTGCCACTCAGAACTGTTTGTTCACTGGTCTTAAATAGAGCATGTGATTGCTTAAAAAAAAAAAAAGTATGCACTGGTATATTGGCTCAGTATATATGTATATATGCTCAGCTTCCCACTCATTTTGCTCACAAGCAATCCTAACGGCGCTGCCAGTCTGTCCTCTGTTGCTCTTCACTGATTAGCTCCACTGCATCAGCTGGACGTGCCTTGCCCAAGGGCATCTGTTTGCGGAGAAGATGCCAGTGATATTCACGCACACACCATAGGACCATGCAGTAGTAAATAAATGGTAGCACTTCAAAAGTTAATCCAGGCCAGTGAAGGCTCTGAGGTAAAAACAAAACAAAAACAACACACACACACACAAAAAAGAAAAACTCCACATCTGCTTCTTTCTGTCCAAATATAATTTCACCTGATTTTGAAACGGTTTGCAGGTTTCTTCCACTGGATTTCTCCTTCTTCACAGTAGCTTATACTGTGTTCTCTAGTTTCAGCTTTTTAGATAAAAACTGAATTGAATTGTCCAGTCAAAAAAAAAATTTCTCTGATAAAAAT